>NC_133167.1:20806730-21423076 GCF_040802235.1 Manis javanica
TGACATGCTATTCAGCAATAAAAGAATTCTGCTATCTTCAGGTAAATTCCTAGAAGTAGAATTACTGGGTCATAAGGTTTTTCTATTTTAAGTTTTTTGAGGAACCTCTATACTGCTTTCCACAGTGGCCACACCAATTTACATTCCCACTAACAGTGTAGGAAGGTTCCCTTTTCTCCACATCCTCACCAACACATATATGCATCCCTATGCTTATTGCTGCATTATTTACAATAGCCAAGATACTGAAGCAATCAAAGTGTCCATCAATAGATGAATGGATAAAGAAGATGTGGTACATATATACAGTGGAATATTATACAGCCATAAAAAGAAAGAAATTCTGCCATTTTTAACAACATGGATCAACCCAGATGGTATTATGCTAAGTGAAATAAGCCAGGTGGAGAAAGACAAATACTGCATGACTTCATTTACTTGTGGAATCTAAAAACCAAAACAGGAAAAAATGAAAAAAAATAGCAGTAGACTCACAGACATTGAGAAGTGAATGGTGGTTACCATGGGGATGAGGAGGGGGAGGGAAATAAAGGGGCACAAAATTCTCATTCATAATATAAGTTGGTCACAAGGATGGTAGTACAAGCATGGAGAATATAGCCAATGATTCTGTAACACCTTCCTGTGTTGACAGAGAGCAAATACACTACTTGGGGTGAGGATTTAATAACCTGAGTAACTACTGAACCACTGTGCTGGGTACTTGATACAAATATAAGATTGTATATCAACTATATTTCAATTAAAAAAGAAACGGAATTGAGCTGTCAAGCCATGAGAACATACAGGGGAATCTTACATACATATAACTGAATGAAAGAAGCTAGCCTACAAAGCCCACATATTGTACGATTCTAATTTTATGACATTTTAAAAACATCAAAACTATGGAGATAGTAAAAATGTTCAGTGGTTGCCAAGGATTTGGAAGGAGAGAGGAAGAGATGAATAGATAGAACACAGGACAACTTTTGAGCAATGAAACTATTTATTTTGTATGATACTGTAATAATAGATAAATGACATTATGTATCTGTCAAAAAAGCAGAGAACTGTATTACACAAAGAATGAGTCCTAATGCCAACTATGGACTTCAGTTAATAATAATGTATCAATATCTGTTGATTAATTATAACAAATCTACTACTTGAATGCAAGATGGTAGTAATAGGGGGAACGGTACAGGAGAGTGGCAGTATAGGGAAAAGTGGAGGGAGAGGGAATATATGCAAACTCTCTGTACTTTCTGCCCAGTATTTTTGTAAACCTAAAATTACTTTAGAGCTAAAGTCTATTAATTAGAAGAAAAAGTTATGAGAAGGTCCATGAGCGTGGGAAGGGCATCCTAGGCAAAAGGATTAGGAAGCACGGCAGACATACACTTGGCATGTGCAGATGAGCGCAGCTGGACGACAGAGGAGAGAAGAATAGGTGGGGATGAGCTTCATGAGGTAGATGCTGACCGCACAGCTCTGAGGCCACAGGGACATTTAAAATTCATTCAGGATACAATGGGAAACCATTCTGGGGTTTTGTATGGGATATTTGATGTGATTTACCCAGAATTCATTTGTTTCTTAGGAGGAGCATGGCTTCCAAGGATGTAGGTAAGGATACAGTGAGGGAGAGGGTTAAAGCATAAAAACAGGAGGTAGTTGCAATAGTTCAAATAGCCAGGCGCAGTTCTGTAGTTTGAATGCTTTGCAACCCAGCTCCTGTTTCTAATTCTAATAGATGCCACCTTCTGCTTAATTTTTAAGGATAGACTCGATAATTATGATAAATTGTTCATAGACCTGGTTCTATTACAACTTTAATTATACCCAGGATGTCAGTGAACTAATTTTCCCCAAATACATGCAAGTAGAAATCAAATATGTTAAAATATAATCCTTTATAGAATGACCAATTTTGGAAGATGTAGGCACAAATGTCTGTGTTATTTTTCTCTGTTTTAATTGGACACTACTTATTTTCACATTCCTTTCGATCTCCATTGCAGAAGTTAAAAATCATTTGGAGAAGTTATCCTGAGGGAATTTAGTTCAAAATTCCCAAATTAGCTCTCTTCCCAGGCAAGCTAAAGGGTTGTCCATATGCTGATGTTAAGCCTGAAAGATCTTGGATTACTGTTAGTTTGTAGCTCTGCAGCTGTAATGCAGTTCTGATCTATTATTCCACAGCTCCTAATGATTCAATATCTGAGACCTTGAATTATAACAGCCAAGGTTATTTTGCAGTGAGACACAATAAAATAAAGTAGGATCTCCTACATATGCAAAAGTACCCTGCAATTGCAAAGCTGATATAAACATATATGTTGCTATCAGGTGCTTGAAACAAAATGATCTAATTGTCACATACCCATTCATTTACACACATATAATGATATGCATAATTTACAGCAAGTCTTGCAAAACAGGTAAAGACATAATAATCAATAATTAAAAATTCACTAGAGAGGACAAATAAGGAGATTATGCTGAATCAAGGAGCTGAAAGGCATATGTGAAATTTATGCATGTATGGACCATTGTACCTGTGCCCTCACTGAACCATTCAATAAAAAAGCCCAACTTAACATCAAAACTTTGCTGATTCACAATAGCAAGTCAGAAATGATAATTGTAAAGAAATATTATTGATAGAGAGGAGTACTTCATCATGTCATTTGATATTTATTAACTGTAGTTAATACTGTTGGTTATTATTTATTTATTAGAATTAAATAACTTTTGGAGCCAGAGAAGATCTTAGGATCACATGGTTAACCTTGCACCTATCTTCTAGGTAAGGAGACCAAGAACAAAGAATAAATAGCCACTTTGACATGATACATTATTAAAGTTTTGATCAATTTAACAAGGCTCTTTTAAAATTTTATTGTTCTAAGAAAAATCGTAATGACCAATTTTTATATAGTATAGGAGCCATGAAGTTTTTTGTCTGTGGTGGATACTGGGTCTTGGTCACTGAAATGGGACTATCATATTTAAGATTATAATAAACGTAGACTATTTCTATCAAAGTACTTGAAACTTTTTCAAAAAAATTAACAAGCATGGGTCAAGTCAAGATCAATCATATTATAAAAGTTAGGTAATTTAATAGGCTTTCTAAACATGGAACATTTTTAAACATAAAAATTCACTCAAGATTGACTCCAAAAGTTTTAATTTTATTAAATCCCCATTTCTGAAATTTCCCTTTTGCTTCCTGGCACATTATATATTCTCATGATAAGGAGAGTTTGAAGGTCTGTTTCGCATAAAATACACAGGATGCTGGAATAAATAAAGGCAAAACTTAAAGACAGAAAATAGTTTGAAATAAGGAAAATTAGAGAAAGATAATAATGGTAAATTTATTAGGCTATCTGATGAATATTAGCTGTGTAATCAAATTAGAAATGTAGTATATGTCAAATATTTAGAAATTTAACACAGTGTCTAAGAAAAAGTAATTAAGATTAAACTATTTAAAAGTTTTCCTTTATTCATGATGAAAACAAACAGTCTCAAAATTCAGCATTATATCTTGGATTAGACAGATTGTCTAACAGTTTTTGGTTTTTTTAATATTTACATCAATTCCACAGAGATGTGCAATTAAACAAGTTATTTGGCATAAATTTCGTGAAAGAGGTAATAAAATACAATCTGTTAAACTTTGAATTGTGATTATACATACTTGTACATATATACTTATACTATAATTTTTATTTTCAAGTTGTTAGGAAAAAATGTTATTTAAAAATTAAAAAAAAATTTTGACTTTAGAATAAACATCCAAATAAAGAATTCACTTTGTAAAGTATTTGGATTATTGCTTTTATTTGAATAGCAAAAAATAATAAATATATAAATACCAAATATATATAGTAAGATATATTCCAAAATATTATCTGATATTCTCTACCTCCTCATCTATAACTCCTACCTTACACTCTTACTCCCTGTAAGCTAGATCTTGATACTTCCATCAGTCCAAGGACCAAATAATTTTGTCTCCTTTCATACTTATAAGCCCCCTAGAATGTGTATATAATCCTAGGAAAAGGACAGAGAAGATGCTGAATGACTGAAATTAACTTCCTCACCTGGTAGCAGAGGGTTATAATGGAAACTAAGTAGATTTACATAATTTTTCAAAATTATATTCCTCTACCCCTGGGGTTATGGGCTGAGATTTTATCTGCTTCTTGTATAAAAGATAACACTGCCCAATAATCAGAGCAAAATACTTGTCATAAATATTTATTCATTTGTTTTATTTAGTAACGAAAACACAACAGTAATTTAATCTTCTGCTAAATGAATTTGTTTTGTTCCTTTGTGTTAAAATTACATAACTTTGGTAAAACGTCACCATTCATCAATAAAGGGATAAAGCCTCCTTATTTTCCCTGAACTTTCATAATAGAATGGTTTGGCCAAAATAGGAACAATTTTAGACACACTATCTGGCTCTCCATGTACATAATTATTCTGGATAATTCAGAATTTCACTCAGAAAATAAATCCAAACACACATTTGGGGATTCCTGATTTGGAGGTTCTCTTATCAAAACCAAATTTAAATAAAAACACACAAACAAAATTACTCAAAGGCACTAGAGAATAAAAATCAAAAAACAAACAGGCAGATAGACAGTAAAGGAGAGTGAACACTGGGAAGAAGGACATGGCTCAGGATATGTTACATATTTTTTGGCTTTTAGCAAGAGGGAGCCCCAGTCTGTAAGGTAGGCATGAGAAAAACACCAATATAAAAATGTGCAGTCTTACACCAAAGAACCAAAAGATAGATATCTATCAAATATATCTACCCAAAGAGTGTGTGTGTGTGGACATGTAAGTCTGTGTGGCAATCCAGGAAAGAAGAGAGTCAGAAAGCAGACCTTGCATATGTACATAAGCTCCATTGAAATATCTGGCTGAGCCCTTAATCAAACACACAGAAGACAAACTCAAAGCAATTCAGCTACAGTTAAAACAACTGAAGTGAGATTTGAGTTGCTGGCCACTTCCAGGGGAGAGAGATTTCATAGATTGAGTTCATCCAAGTAAAATGCCAATTAAAACAAAAGCAATCAACAATCTTGAGAAACAAATAAACAAACAGGATTGAGAGTATTTACAACCTATTATTAAGCAAATCCAAGACATGATACAAAAATAACTCAACATATAAAGAAAAAGAAACATGTGCCACATTCTCAAGAGAAAAAATATCAATAGACTACACCCCTAAGATGATCCAGCTGTTGGGATTGGCAAAGTAGTCTAAAAAATAGCTATGAAAATCATGCTTAAAGACATAAAGGATAATATGCTCACATAGAAAAAAAGTTTAAATCTCACCAGAGAAACAGAAACTATTAAAAAAGGCTAGATGGAAATTATATAATAGAAAAACACAAATCTCAAATATCAAAGTCATTAGATAGGATTAACAACAGAATGGAGATGATTGAAGTAAGAGAGCCTGAAGGAAGGAAGTTGACAAGATAGACCAATATTAATAATCCAATCCAAAGAACAAAACTAAAGTGATTGAAAAAATAATCAACAGTGTCTCAGGAACCTGTGGGACAGCATTAAAAGATTCAAAATATGCCAACAAATTCTGCAGCATAGACAAAATATACAAATTCCTTGAAAAAGAAAACTTACAAAAATTAATACAAAATGAGTTATAAAATCTGAGTAGCTCTACTTATACATACATTTCTTATCAAAACATTCCCACAAAGGAAACTATAAGCGTATGTAATTCCAGCAGTGAGTCCAATTAAACATTTAAGGAAGAAATAATATTAACCCTCATCAAACTCTCTCATCAAATACCACTGGAGAAAAATCACTCCCCAACTGCTTTTCTGAAGGCAACATAACCACAATACAAAATTAAAAAAACATAAAACTATAGATTAATGTCTCTCACATCCTTTGAAAATATTATTAAAACTATCCTGTAATTATAAAAAGAATGATGCACCATAATCATGTTTTTTGTTGTTATTGTTTTACACAAATTCAGAATTGGTTTAACATTTTAAAGTCAATTATTATCATTCACTAGATTTAAATGAGAGAAATGAAGTGATTATTTCAATGGAAAGAGAAAAGCATTTGAAAAAATTTGACATCTATTCATTATGCAAAGGAGAGAATCTTTAAAAAGTACAGTTGGTATCATATATCATGGTGAAATATTGAAAAATTTAACCTAATATTGGGAACAAATCAAGAAAATGCCTATTCATATAATTTCTGTGCAACATTTTACTGGAAGTCTTACCGAGTAAAACAATGCAAGAAAAAGAAATAAAAGTCATAATGACTGGAAAGAAAGAAGTAAAATGTATTTTTAAATGCTATAATTGTTGATGTAAAAGATCCTAAGAAGTCTCAAAAACAATCATTACAACTAGTAAGTGAAATTACCAATGTCACAGTTGGAAAATGAAATTGAGACAATTCTATTTATAAAAGCATAAAAGTAGTTAATACACTTAAGAATACATCTAATAAGAATCAGACTTCTGCACTGAAAACTACTATATTGCTGAGAGAAATTAAACAGGTAAATTATGAAATATACACTGTTCATGGATTATAAGATACAATATGGTAGTCAATTATCACCAAATTAATCTATAGTTCAACACAATAACAATCAGTTACTTCAAACTTTTTTTTGACAGAAATTCACATGATGGTTCTAAAGTTTATATGGAAATGTAAAAAAATTGGAATGGTTTAAACAATCTTGAAAATAACAACCTTGGGTTCTTTGAATTACTATATATAATACTACATATAGACATAGTGTAGTGCTGATACAAAAATTGACAAATAGATCAATGTAATAAAATAAACAAGATATAAGCTCACACTTTGACAGCTAATCTTTGATAAAAGCATGAAGGAACAACAAATGGGAAAGGAAAGTTTTTCAACATATGGTGCTGAAGTAACTAGATAACAAGCAGCAAAACAATCCTTCACCCAAATTCACATCATACGGAAAAATTAATTTTAGCTTGATCCTAGATCTAGACATTGTAACTACAAAGCTTTTAGAAGAAAGCAAGGAGAATACCTCTGCCAATTGCAAGTAAACAGCTTTTTTAGGATGGATCACAGAACGCACTAAACATAAAAGAAAAGAAGTGATCATTTGGACTTCATCAAAATTAAAAACTTTGGCTCATTAAAATATTCTGTTTAGGAGGTCTAGGATTCAAATGGCGGCATGAGAGGTTAGACAGAGAACTCCCAAAACCACATATAAGAGGAAAATATAGTTAATACAACTAATCCTGAAAGAGCAACAGGAAAGAAGGCTGAACCAGATTGCATATACCTGGAAACCAGAGCAGACCTCACAAAACAGGGTAATGTACCAAAGCCTTGATCCAGCCGGATCCAAGTCCTTCTCTCACCCCAGCTCACTGGTGGGAGAAAGATAAATGAGCAGAGAGGGGATCGAAGGCTAGGACTGCTGAACACCCAGCCCTGGAGATCTGCTTTGGGAGCACAAACCTACATTAAATGGTACTCTGGAGATTAGTGGGGTTGGAAAGCTAAGAGAGGTGGAATACTTGGAGAGACTGAGATTCCAGCCATTGGTGGAGGATAGGGATCCACATCCGGCTGCTCTGGGACAAAGGAAAGGCTGGCGGTCTGAGAAACTTCCTAGCAGTGAGAGGGCTGCTGAAGGGGAAGGGTTTGCACGGAGCTTGCTGTACAGGAGAAGGGATAGGTGGAACAAGGATGTCTGGGCACACTCTGTCAAGCAGGTTGGGAACTTTCAGGAGCTTCAGGTGCTCCATCCCCCTGGCTGACTACTGAGCTCTGAGGCCCCTTACTGTGATATTCAGCCAGCTGAGCCTTCCTTCTGGCCTGCCTGCACCAGTGTGCAAACTTGCACTCCCTGCTCTGGTGTCAGGCCAGCCAGAGGGAGGCCCTGCCTACGGCAGTTACAAACACAAAGCACAGAGACTTACACCTGTGTGCTCGGCCCACTGGTTCTGACAGTGGAGACAGGCACTGCAGCTGGGAAAAAGGAAACAGCTCTTTCCTCCCCCCAAGAACCAGTGATGCTTCCATCCACCCACCGACATCACTCCAGGGACTGAGCAGCTCCAGAGACTAGAGATTCTGGGCACTAGAGGATGTCAAATACAAACATGAAACATCGAAAGAACCTGGTTTAAACCAAAATCTCACAAACATGAGAAAAAGGGCCAAATGAAACTGAACTCACCAATCTTCCTGAAATAAAGAGTTCTGAAGAAAAGTGTTCAAAATAAAAATCACAAACATGCTCATGGAGGTACAGAAAAAGATTCAAGAACACAGGGATGAATTTAGGATGGAGATTCAATCATTAAGAAATTCCATATCTGAAATGAAACGTACAATGGTGGGATTTAAAAGCAGATTAGATGTAGTACAAGAGATGGTAAATGAATTAGAGAAGAGGAATACAAAGAAGCTGAGGCACAGAGAGGAAAAAGGATCTCTAAGAATGAAATAATATTGAGAGAAGAATGAGACCAATCCAAATGGAACAATATTCACATTATAGGTGTGCCAGAAGAAGAAGAAGAGAGAGAAAGGGATAGAAAGTGTCTTTGAGGAGGTAATTGCTGGAAAGTTCTCCAATCTGGGGAAGGAGATAATTTCTCAGGCCATGGAGGTGCACAGATCTCCCAACAAAAGGGACACAAGGAAGACAACACAAAGACATATAATAATTAAAATGGCAGAGATCAAGGATAAGCACAGACTGTTAAAAGCAGGTAGAGAAAGAAAAAAGATCACATACAAAGGAAAACCCATCAGGCTATCATACTTCTCCGCAGACACCTTACAGGCCAGAAGGGAGTGGCATGATGTATTTAATGCAATGAAACATAAGGGCCTTGGACCAAAAATACTCTACCTGGCAAGATTCTCATTTAAATTTGAAGGAGGGATTAAACAATATTCAGATAAGCAAAAACTGAGAGAATGGATCTCCACAAACCACCTCTACAGTGCATTTTGGAGGGATTGTTATAGATGGAAGTGTTAAGGTTAAATAGCTATCACCAGGGGAAATAAAAAATTACAGTAAAGAAAGTAGAACAATTAATTACTAAGCAGATGCAAAATCAAATCAACTACCCTCAAAGTCAATCAAGGGATAGACAAAAAATGACAAAAAAGTAGACAAAAAAAAGGGAAAGACAGAAAATGACACCTAATATATAATGAATGGAGAGGAAGAAAAAGGAGGAAAAATAAAGAACCTTTAGGTTGTGTTTGTAATAGCATACTAAGTGAGTCAAGTGAGTTAAATTAGACTGTTCGATAGTAAGGGAATTACTCTTGAACCTTTTGGTAACCACAAATCTAAAGCTTGCAATGGCAAAAAGTACATACTTATTGATAATCACTCTAAATGTAAATTGTGTGAATGCACCAATCAAAAGACATAGAGTCACTGAAAGGATAAAACAACAAGACCCATCTATGTGCTGGCTACAAGAGACTCACTTCAAACCCAAAGACATACACAGACTGAAAGTAAAGAGGTGGAAAAGATATTTCAGGCAACTAATAGGGAGACAAAAGCAGGAGTTGCAGTACTCGTATCAGAAAAAATAGATTTCAAAAAAAATAAAGTAACAAGAGACAAAGAAGGATATTACATAATGATAAATGGGTCAGTCCAACAGGAGGATGTAACTATTATAAATATCATAGCACCCAACACAGGAACACCTACATATGTGAAACAAATGCTAACACAATTAAAGGGTGAAATAGAATGCAATGCATTCATTTTAGGAGACTTCAACACACCACTCACTCCAAAGCATATATCAAACAGACAGAAAATAAATAAGTAGACAGAGGCACTGAACAAAGTATTGGAACAGATGGACCTAACAGACATTGACAGAACACTCCATCCAAAAGAAATAGGGTACACATTCTTCTTAAGTGCACATGGAACATTTTCAAGAATAGATCATATACTAGGCCACAAAAAGAACCCCAGTAAATTCAAAAAGATTGAAAATATACCAACTAGCTTCTCAGACTGTAAAGCTTTGAAACTAGAAATAAATTACACAAATGAAAGAACACACAAACACAAGGAGGCTTAATAACATGCTCCTAAATAATCAATGGATCAATGACCAAATAACAACAGAGATCAAGCAATATATGGAGACAAATGACAACAATAATTCAACACCACAGCAATCTGTGGGATACAATGAAGGCCGTGTTAAGAGGAAAGTATATTGTGATACAGGCCAATCTCAGGAAAGAAGAACAATCCCAAATGAACAGTCTAAACTTAAAATTAATGAAACTAGAAAAAGAAGAACAAATGAGGCCCACAGTCAGTAGAAGGAGGGATATAATTAAGATTAGAGCAGATATAAATAAAATCAAGAAGAATAAAACTATAGAAAGAATCAATGAGAGCAGGAGCTATTTCTTTGAGAAAATAAACAAAATAGATAAAGCCCAAGCCAGACTTATTAAGAAAAAAAGAGTCTACACACATAAACAGAATCAGAAATCAGAAAGGAAAAAATCACTACAGATACCACAGAAATACAAAGAATTATGAGAGAATACTATAAAAAATTATATGCAAACAAACTGAATAACCTAGAAGAAATGGACAACTTTCCAGAAAAATACAACCTCCCAAGGCTGACCCAGGAAGAAGCAGAAAATCTGAACAGACCAATTACCAGCAAGGAAATTGAATTTGTAATAAAAAACTACCTAAGAACAAAACTTGTGGACCAGGATAGTTTCACTGTTGAATTTGATCAAACATCTAGTGAACACCTAATACCCATCCTTTTTCAAGTTTTCCAAAAAGTACAAGAGGAGGGAATACTCCCAAACTCATTCTATGAGGCCAGTATCACTCCAATACAAAAACCAGGCAAAAACACCATACAAAAAGAAAATTAAAATATCCCTGATGAACATAGATGCAAAAACACTCAACAAAATATTAGCAAACCAAATAAAAAAATACATCAAAAAGATCATCCATCATGATCAAGTGGGATTCATTCCAGGATGCAATTAGAAAATCCTTCATCATAATCCACCACATCAACAAAAAGAAGGACCAAAACCACATAATCATCTCCATAGATGCCAAAAAACCATTTGACAAAATTCAGCATCCATTCACTATAAAAACTCTCAACAAAATGGTATAGAGGGCAGGTACCTCAACATCATAAAGGCCATATATGACAAACCCACAGCCAACATAACACTTAACAGTGAGAAGCTGAAAGCCTTTCCTTTAAGATCAGGAACAAGACAAGGATGGCCACTCTCTCCAGTTTTATGCAACATAGCTCTGGAGGTCCTCACCATGGCAATCAGACAACACAAAGAAATAAAAGGCATCCAGATTGGTAAAGAAGAAGTTAAACTGTCCCTGTTTGCAGTAGATGTGATATTGTACATAAAAAACCCTAAAGAATCCACTCCAAAACTACTAGATCTAATATATGAATTCAGCAACATTGCAGGATTCAAAATTAATACACAGAAATCTGTTGTATTCCTATACACTAATGATGAACTACCAGTAAGAGAAATCAGGAAAACAATTCCATTCACAATTGCATCAAAAAGAATAAAATACCTAAGAATTAACCTAACCAAGGAAATGAAAGACCTATACTCTGAAAACTACAAGACACTCATGAGAGAAATTAAAGAAGATACCAATAAATGGAAACACATCCTGTGTTCATGGATAGGAAGAATTAATATTGTCAAAATGGCTATCCTGCCTAAAGCAATCTACAGATTCAATACAATCCCTGTCAAAATACCAACAGCATTCTTCAATAAACTAGAGCAAATAGTTCCAAAATTCATATAGAACCATCAAAGACCCTGAATAGCCAAAGGAATCCTGAGAAGGAAGAATAAAGTGGGGGGGGGGATCTCGCTCCCCAACTTCAAGCTCTACCACAAAGCCACAGTAATCAAGACAATTTGGTACTGGCACAAGAACAGACCCATAGACCAATGGAACAGAATGGAGAACCCAGATATAAATCTAAGCATATATGGTCAACTAGTAAGTGATAAAAGAGCCATGGATATTCAATGATGAAATGACAGCCTCTTCAACAGCTGGTGTTGGCAGAACTGGACAGCTACATGTAAGAGAATGAAACTGTATTACTGTCTAACCCTAGACACAAAAGTAAACTTAAAATGGATCAAAGACCTGAATGTAAGTCATGAAACCATAAAACTCTTAGAAGAAAACAGGCAAAATTCTCTTCAATATAAACATGAGCAACTTTTCCCTGAATGCATTTCCTTGGGCAAGGGAAACAACATCAAAAATGAACAAATGGGACTAGATCATGCTAAAAAGCTTCTGTACAGCAAAGGACACCATCAGCAGAACAAAAAGGCATCCTACAGTATGGGAGAATATATTTGTAAATCACATATCCAACAAGGGGTTAACATCAAAAATATACAAAGAACTCACATGCCTCAACACCCAAAAAGCAAATTACCCGATTAAAAAATGGGTGGAGGATATG
The DNA here is from genome assembly GCF_040802235.1 of Manis javanica. Classification (NCBI taxonomy): domain Eukaryota; kingdom Metazoa; phylum Chordata; class Mammalia; order Pholidota; family Manidae; genus Manis; species Manis javanica. The sequence goes on from NC_133167.1 coordinate 20,819,372, forward strand.
AACGGACACTTCTCCAAAGAAGAAATTCAGATGGCCAACAGGCACATTAAAAGATGCTCCACATCACATTTATCAGGGAAATGCAAATTAAAACCACAATGAGGTATCACTTCACACCGTTAGGATGGCCAACATAGAAAAGACTAGGAACAACAAATGCTGGTGAGGATGTGGAGAAAGGGGAGCCCTCCTACACTGCTGGTGGGAATGTAAACTAGTTCAACCATTGTGGGAGGCAATATGGAGGTTCCTCAAAAAATTAAAAATAGATATACCATTTGACCCGGGTATTCCACTCCTAGGAATTTATCCAAAGAAAACAACTTCTCAGATTCAAAAAGACATATGCACCCCTATGTTTGTTGCAGCACTATTTACAATGGCCAAGATATAGAAGCAATCTGTGTCCATCAGTAAATGAATGGATAAAGAAGATGTGGTTCATATACACAGTGGGATACTATTCAGCCATAAGAAAGAAACAAATTCTATCATTTGCAGCAACATGGACGGAGCTAGAGGGTATTATGCTCAGTGTAATAAGTCAGGCAAAGAAAGACAAATACCAAGTGATTTTCCTCATTGTGGAGTATAACAGTGAAGAAACACTGAAGGGTCAAAATAACAGCCGAATAACAGACTTATAGAAGGGAACTAGTGGCTACCAAAGGGGAGGGGTGGGGGAAGGCAGGTTGGGAAGGAGGGAGAAGGGGATTGTGGTGTATCATTATGGTGTATGTGGGGTCACAGGGAAGACAGTGTAGCTCAGAGAAGACAATCGTGACTCTGTGGCATCTCAGTACACTGATGGATAATGATTGCAATGGGATATTTGGAGGGACTGGATAATAAGGGTGAATGTGATAATCACATTGTTTTTCTTGTGAAACCTTTATAATAGTGTATATCAATGATACCTTAATAAGAAAAAGTATATAGTGCTTATAAATTAAATGAACAGGTCATAAGGTAGAAGAAAATATTTCCAAAGAACATGTCAGGCAAAATCCTGATATCCAGGACATATAATGGGATTTTATAGTTCAGCAATAAAAAGACAAACAACCCAATCAAAAATGGGCAAAACATCTGAACAATACATCACTAAAAGAGATATACAAATGCCAATAAAGACATGAAGAGATGCTCAATATCATTAAACATCAGAAAAAATGCAAATGAAAAGTATTATTCAATGTAAATATGCACCCTCCAGAATAAATTTAAAAAGATTCACACCACCAAATGATGGTGAGGATGTGAAACTACTGTACTTTCATATATTACTTGTGGGAGTATAAAATTATATCCTCATTATGAAAGAGTTTGGATTCTTTTAAACCTATACTGGGTCTGTGATTTAGCCATTTCAGTTCTCAGTACTTAATCAAGAGAAATGAAACACATTCCAAAGAGACTATGTACAAGACTGTTGTTCATAGCAGCCTTATTCATAATAGCAAAAAACTAAAAGGAGCATATATCCATCAGTAGGGGTATTGACAAATAAACTGATGCACTGATACAGAAGAATACTATTTACAGATAAAAAGGAATGGAGTGCTGATACACACGATAACATGATGAATTTCATGAACATTATATACTAGGTGAAAGAGACCTTTCACAAAAGATTTCATTTATTTGCAGTTCTACAATTGTCAAAAACTACTCTGTGATTGAGAAATACCCATGCAGTGGTTGCTGCTGAGGGATGTAGGTAGAAACTGAGTGGGGAAGGGCATGAGAGAATAATTTTCTGGGATAATAACATTCCATATCACATTCCTTTATGCATGTATTGTAAGTCAGCAAATGGCACACTTAAGATTTGTACAAAAAAAATTTGAACTGTAGTCAAATAATATACATGTTGAAGTAGTTGGAATAACTGTTAATGACACTTGCAACTTAAATTTTAAATGCATGAAAAGTATGATGCATTGATGCAAGGATGGGTGAGACAGATAAATTAAGTATAGTAAAATGTTGATTGTGGGATAAATGTGGACACATGGTGTTCAAGGTTAAAATCATTAAGCATTTGTCTAGGTGAAAAAAACCCTGGGGCCAGAGTGACAGGCACTCTAACTGATTCCTTTGTTATTGGCAAGAGAGAATAAGCAGTCAAACCTCTCTAAGCCACGAAATGTATGCTCTACAGGAAAAAGCTAGTTTCTTTCCCAAAATAGGGATGTGGGTATGCGGTAATGACAAAGATGCCAGCTAGTTACTGATCCTGTTGATAATGATTCACTGATTTATTTCACTCTAAGTAATTTGATGAAATAAAATACATCTCATGTTAAAGCAATAATGATAATAACCTTTGGTAAAATAAGGATGTATTAATTTATTAGGTATATTAAAATGCATTTTTGTCCCATTTTATAGGGACAAAATTTATAGATGCAAGAGTTTTAAGTGATTATTCCCCAGGATAACAGAAATTAAAACCTGCACTGAACTCAGGTTTTCAATGCAAATCCAATGCTCTCTGTCTTACCATTCCAGCATGCCTTTGGTAACAGATGTGGTCCCGACAATAAGAATTTAATTTTTTAATAGACTTTGCCTGTAAAATGGGAAACACATTCCTTGAGAATGTTTTTATGTCTTAGGCATAATGCAATTTTACTCACAGAGTAGAAGCCTTTTAAAATCACCCATGTAAGAGAAAAATAATATTTAAAAAACATCAAATCAACTCATTTAAGATTATTGTTACTTGAATGCAATTCTCAGATTTTAAAAGGAAACAATAAACTAAAGACATTATACTGCTTTATCAGTGTTTTACTCCTAGAATGTTGGTAGATAGAAATTTGGCCACTTAGACCCTAATTTTTAGCAATATATGCTTTCAGGTGTGAATAGTTCAACTCTGAGCTGAAAAACATATATAAACAGATGCAGTGGAATGAATATATCTGAGGCACAGGCAAAGCAAGCAAGAACATTACAGGAGAATACCTGGGATGTTGCTGTTGTGGAAATACATGAATGAGGAAACCACAAAATTTAGTAATGTACATCGTTACCCGTAACATATAAAATGAATTTGCTGATTAATAATTTTGTATGTTAATTTTTACATATGTAGCTTTTGCACAGTGAAATATAATCACACAATGTTTATCAAAAATCTTTATTACTAATACTTAGACATTATGGTTACTTAAGATTTTTCAGGGTAATTTTATTTTTATGCCAGGAAATGAAGGTGAAAGTGGAAGAAGTTTCAGTTCTTCTAGTCGTTGTTCACTTTTGATTACTGTTTTTTTAATTTTTTTTTCTGAAATTGACCACAAACCTCTATTTTGCAGTGACTTTTCCTTCCCATTTTTCTACAACATAGTAGCCCTTAATTTTCTCATGTCGCAAAGCCTGAGGAATTTCAGTGTGTGTGTGTATCAAAACATACTCAACGAGGTCCTGACTTGGGAAGTATTTATTCAGGCTGTTACAGTCTATAATCTACACTGTAACTTGTCATATGAACAGGCATTTAAAACAAAATATGCTCCAGGAAAGGGATCAGGAAATATTTAAATATTTCTATTAAACTGTACTGATTTGATATGCTAAGTAATAATGCTTTATGTATGCACTGGTCAGAAGAAAAATTACTTTATTTTCTTAATGGAAAAGATATTTTGAAGCCAAACTTCTCTTTTTAATGTGATATGGCATATTTTTCCAACCTAATAAAATGGGCAAGCCTCTAAAATGATGAATCAAAATCTGGGAGAACAATACAATCTAATTAAGAGAACCCGGCAAAAATCTCTTTGGTTTAAACTCTGCCTATCTTTCTAAACTTTAATGTTTGGCCATTTATATATATTTCTTTTGAAAGGAGCTTTAAATCTTTGTTATACTGCAAACTTAAATGGCACTGCTTTCTAATTTTAAAAAAAAGGTTAGTGAATTAATAACAAAAGATAGCTTTTAATTTGTTTTCTTCCTTTTATAGACATTAAAATGCTAAATTTATTCCAGTGTGGTTAAGATTAGGAAACTTGATTGTTAACTAGAGAATTTGTGAACTTATTCATTTTATTGTTTTCTATTATTAGTAAATATTTGACATAAAATACATTAAAATGGAATTTATACTTAGTTTAGTGCAAATAAAATTTGATCTCTGTTAGTATTGCCCTTAGATTTATAGAACGGCATAGTTTGTCTTCAGTACTTTCAGATTCCTAGTCATCCACAATATTCCCCCACTGAATGATTTCTGCTTTTTTCCACTTCGGCGGGACTTCCTTCCTTTTCTTTTATTTGAAACTTATTTGCCAAAAACATATGCAAATCCTTCATATAAAGTGATACCACTGCCCATAAATGTGGCGGGGACAGTGCTTACCAAACACCTCTGTGCGTACCTGTTTTTACAGGCTTTCATGTAGTTGGTTGTGGCCATGTGAATAATTCTTGTCAGTGAGAATGTGAGTGAAAGTGATATATGATTACAAAGTGTGGCCTTGAGCAATCCTAACCTTGTGGCTAGAAGCAAACAAGGTTGAGTTGCAAAATGAATGTGAACTGAATCACTGAGTCATCATTGAAGGAAAGCTACCAAAAAAGAGCCACCTAATCACATCAGACATTTCATGAGTGAAAAATAAACATTCACTGGGCTAAACTATTGAAATAAGGTTGTAGTCATTACCATAATATAGCTAGTCTTCTAATATAATACCTAAAGCTACTTCTCCCCAAATAATATGCATTTAGGAGGCCCCAAGTCAAAGGTATTTGCGACCATTTAAATCTTTTAATCAGACTTTTTAACAACTACTAATACTACAACTACTATAAAATACTCATATACTTCCTCAGTATATGATATACTTCCTCAGTATATGATTTTAAATTTCTTTTAAAATCTTCTTTTTTTCATTATTTATATTTCCCACTAAATATAATACAAACCACAATGTGATTTAATTTTCCATGTTATTGACAATAAGTCTTACTTTTTCATATAGATCTTTTTGTAGTGGTTAGTTAGTTGAATTCTTCTTTTCCTTCTTTTTTGGATTGTACATCCGTGGGTGGTAAACAATCCTAACTTTTATGCTAAAAAATGTCCTCATGTTGTCCTCACTATTGAGTTAAAATATATTTTTATTTTTATAAAAGTCTAGGTTACTATTTCCACCATCACTTTCAAAATAATTCTGCTTTGTTGGTGAAGCTTAGAACCTCACCCGCCCCTGTGTTGAGAGAAAGCTTCTGCATCCATGGATGTTTTATTGCCCTTGTCTAGCTTGGATTAGCACATAGTCTACAGGCACACACCTGATCATCTGCAATTGCTCTCTTACAACACTAAACTATGTTTCTACCTTTATCTTGCATCTACCTACCACTTCAGCAGTTTATTAAAAAATAAAAATAATAAAGGGAGAAATGTGGGATCCACATATAAATCAAATATAAAAATCAAACGAATATTCATATTTGACCTGATTGTTTATAGTTCATAATGTGTGATCAAAACTGAAAGTTTCTGTGATGAATGCCCTTGTACTGTTCACCATGTAAGAACTTATTCACTATGTAAGAATTCGTTCACCATGTAAGAACTTGTTCGTTATGCTTCAGAAGATTGGAGACTGAAGAGAACTAGAGATGGATTAATGACTGTGCATTGAGCATTGACCCCCCTATACAGAATTTTATTGTTGTTAACAACCATTTGATCAATAAATATGAGTGATGCCCTCTCAAAAAAAAAAAAGCTGGAATCTAAAAAAATAAAACAAATTAACTAACTAAACAGAAACAATATAAAGAACAAACTGGTTGCCATGGGGGGAATGGATGAAATAGATGAAGGGGATAAGTGGGTACAAACTTAAGTGGATACAAACTTCCATTTACCAAATAAACAAGTCACAGGGATAAAAGTTCAGCACAGGGAATATACTCAATAATACTGTAACATCTTCGTTACACTTACTGGTGTAACTTACTGTGGGGAGCATTTCATAATGTATGTAACTGTTGAATCACTATGTTTTACACCTGAAACCTATATAATATTGTATATCAACCTCACCTCTATTGTTTGAAAAAGAGAAAAAAGTAAGCTGCCATCATCACCTCTCTTATGTGTATTTTTCCCCTTCAAAAAAAATGTATGTCACATTTGCCTCCATCTAAGGTTTTACTTGAATCTTTGTATAATGTATGTGAAAGGCCATTAAAAGAAACAAATACCTATAAAAAATAATAATTCTGCTTTGTGTCTTGGCTTTTAGTTGATTCTTAATTGAGGATAATTGTTCTGAATTTTCTCTCTGATAATTTTTAAGATTTTTCTTTTATTGTTCAAGTTCAGGTACACACAGTGTGTCTTGGTGTGAGTTTATATTTCATTGTCCTCTGATTAAAACAATGTCTTAAATGGCATTTTGGAACTATTGACCTGAGATGCTACTGAGTCTTTCACAAATGCTGCCTTATTTCAGTTCTGGTTTTATGAAAATGCGCCTGTCCTCCCACATCCCCAGCCCAGTGAAGCTATAAAGCTATACTTACAGTGGGTTGACATTAGTTGGAGTAGGAGTGCCTCAACTACAAACTTATTGTATCTTCTTGAACATTGTGTAAGAACTATATATTCTGTGTCATTTTTTTAATGTCACACTCTGATTTTTTCTTATAGGCTTTTATTCAGTCACCAAACCTTTATTGAGCATCTACTATCAGAAAGATAGTTGTTAAGCATGAAGAATCCATTCATTAATATGACAGTTATATCCCTCAGGAGACAATTAACATAAGAGAAAGCCACACTAATGCAAAAAAAAAAAACCCCACATAAAATAAAACAAAAACTACCCGACCTCAGAGGATGCTATTTAAGATTTCTTTTTCTTTTTTTTAATTTAAATACATCATCTCAGTCATACCTAACACATCACTCTTCTGGGCTGCATAATGAAATTCTTCCTAGAGATTTCACTGGTGAAGATACAGGAAGGCCAGGATTGAAAGCAACAAAGGAAGCAAGCTATGTTTATCTGGTCTGCAGTCTTAGAAATGATATTTTCAGATATAATTTACATTTGTTTCTACTTCTGTGTTGCTGTGTTGGCAACTGCACCTAATTCAACTAAAAGAAATATTCTGTTTCTTAAGGAGCCCATAATCTAATAAACAAGATTATAGTTACAGCATGTTTCCCTGAAACAATTCAAGGCACTTAGCTAATATATCTGTGCCAAAAACATTTATATAGTCAACTAATAAGGCAGGATTTAATTTTTTTCAAAGAATAAACAGTTTGTGGCATGAAATATCTTTTTTATATAAATGACACTGTAGGCTGCAAAACAAAACCCTACAAAATATATAAAACAAAGGTATCCTATTATGTTCACATTTTTGTGGCTCTAGAATTCAGGAAGGTCTTGGCTGGACAGCTTTAGTTTGGGGTCTCTCATGTGGCTGCAGTCAGACTGGCTAAAGCTCAAAAGGTGGAAACCTGGGGCAGCTGGGGATTGGCTGGTTTTCTCTGCAGGATCTTTCTATATCATCTAGTTTGGGCTTCTTCAAAGCATGTTGTATTCAGGACAGGCAAGAGCCAATGGCTCAGCGCTCCAGCATAGGTGTTTCAGGAAACCTGTCCTGAATTACACTGCCTTTTCTGACCAAGCTCAGAAGTTACCCAGTGTTACTTCTGCCACTTCTCTTAATAATTAGTGAGTCTCAAGCCCATCCAGATTCAAGCAGAGGGATTCTAGACCTCACTTCTCGATGGGAGGAGTGTCAAGACTGCACTGTAGAAGAGAAGGTTGGATGGGAGATATTGCTGTGACTATTTTTATCAAATATAATCTGCCACATCTACAGAGAGCTAAACAGCATTCTGTCCTCTTAATTTATGAGTTTGTAAACTACAGAGTCCAGTGATTTGTCCAAAGTGCCTGTGTTAGTGGCAGAGCTAGAAACAGAATACGTATCTCCTGATCTCCAGTCTCACTTTTTTCCCTTTGTCAATAGAGCCCTTCTTAGTACCAAAAGGAAATTCAGGACCTAGGAACACACAGATGATGTGATTTCCTTGGAAATTCCTAAGGCATACAAAATGACCACTGAGCATGGAAGAACTAAAACACATAAATAATGGGGACATATACTGGAAATCTGTCTGTATGTGGACTGTCTTAACTGAACATGTGAATCCTACATTGTAAATCCATGCATCTGATTACTTTTTATTCAAAAATAGTTTTAGATCCTCTGAAATGGGAGGGGGGGGTGATTTAAACACATATCAGGCAAATTAAAGAAATTTTCTCTGTTTAGAGCTCTAATCTGATTTAAAAATGCATAAATGTCAAATATAATGTAATATGACATGAATCTCTAATCTGAAGAACTGAAAATTGTTTGCTTGAGTTGACCTGAAATATCCTTAGATTTGTATCAGTAAATGGTCTGCTGCTGCTTTAGGTACACACTACAACTTGTGCTATAATCTACAAAACAAAAGGATAACCTCTTTATGTGTTGGGAATAGGTACTTTTTAAATTAAAATAGATTTTTATGGAAAAGGAAAAGGTTCAAGTTTCTCTCTAAAGCTGTCAGCCAATATATTATTAATTCTTTGATTATATAGGAGAAAAAATACTCAATGAATTCTATTTCTTTAATTCCTCTTTTAAACATCTAAGTTTTCAAAATTTAAAAAAATACACCATTAAGCTACATTAGGCCCTGAAAAAAGTGACAACCACTTCAGCAAAAGATAACCATTGGGGATTCTGGGGAAGAGATGTTGGAGAAATGCCAAGTAACCAGGGAGCTGTAGGATAGAGGGAGGTCAACTGTGCTGAGGACAGGATAGATTAAAAGTGCTACAAAAATCTATGTAAGTCCTAGGTCCATGTTTTCAGAATGTTACTGTGTAGTCAGTATAATATTCCTGTGCAATAATTTCAACTATAGAGTGTGCAGATGTATAAGTTTTTAGGTGGTGTTTGAGAAACATGCATGATTTATAATTAGAATGCAGATTCAGACAATAGTAGTTTAAGAACATTGGAACACAAGAAAAGCAACTAGTGGAGCCAGGGATCTGAAAGATGTGCAAGCAACTTTATGGTTTGGGAAGATGGTTAAGAAAGTTTAGAGTTAAAGAGAGCTATTAGAGATAGAGTCATCATTTTGGAAAAGAGAGAAGATAACTGCAGAAATTTCTAAACATAACTTGTTCTTTGAGGCAAAAGAATAAAAATATCTTCTGAATACAGCAACTGATTAAGGTATAATGATAAAATCAGGTTTATCATTTAACAGGGAAGATCATTATGATAAAAAATAGAATTTCAATGTTATTATTTATTGAAAACCAATAGAACACTGGCAGTCATAACAAACTTTTCTAAATAGCAGTAGCTTTTCATTTTGAAAACTTTTCTAAAAATCTATTTTTAATCATATTCTGAAAAGTTTTAGTAGTATAGAAGTTCACTTCTAGCAATTGTTTATTCTATAATTTTTTCGCCTATGATCATTTTTAATAAAATTACATCCTTAGTTTGCTTTATATCAGAGTCTCAGTTACCATGCTGAGTTTCCTAATTTTTCCAAAAACACGGAGAGTAATTTAAAAAATCATATGCATAGCCATTTCAAGTACTTATTTTCAGAACTTCAGCTTATCGTTGAAGAAGTCACATGCTGGGTGAGCTGAAAATTCTATTAATTAGTTACACACTAGCAAGTAAGCTTTAAATCCCAATGCCAATTAAATCTATTTATAATTGCATTGGGAGCTGATTAATATTGGACATGACTCCAGTTTTTGTATGGATCCTGATTCATGGTTTTCTATAGAGAAAAGTAATTAAATATATTTCAATTTAAATGTTTTTTTCAATATTCATGTATTTTTTAATCTGAAGACTCTTCTAAATTCTTATACTTGGTATAAGTAGGAGTTCTTGTGATACACAAATGCATAGGATTAAAATAATACAAAGGAATTTATAAACAGCTGTGAAAGCATGGAATTTGAATTTCAGAAATATTACTGGCAATTACATTATTAATTTTATGTCTTTCTATCCAATATGTGACTTAGGGGCAAAACCTGACCCAGGCCTTATGGTGACTCAAGATCTGAGAATCTCTTCATTCTTTTTCACAGGCTGCCTAGGGGCGGTCAGTGTGTGTGGAACTCGCAGCAGGGATCATGAGTCTGATGAGAAAATCTGTGGAGAAGGGTTGTGGGAACAACAAGATACTCTGCACTGTTTACTGGGGCCAATCCAAAGTCCACATTGTTTGATATTTTATAAGACACGATTTAAAATATTTTTTTCATTCAAATTCTCAGGAAATGATTTGCCTATAAATATTGATTGTGTGAGACTGGAAAACTCTTGAAGGTAAATTATTGACATTTAAATATAAACTTTCAAACAGGAAGTGATACATAAATATATATGCTTAGATACTTATGACATATAGACTGAAATTCATGTTTTATAATAAATTATAGCCTTTAATGTGATTATATGTATATTATGGATATGATACAAGGATGATTTATTATGCTTATCAACATGTATTAATTACTGATTCATATTAATGCAATTAACATATGGCTCCATAAGGCATTAGGCCAGGTTCTGTAGATTAATTTTAGAAATCCTTACTCCAGGGAAACAAGTTTATCCAAAAATAAACTATACTTTGAGATTCTGTAAATAAATATGGGTAAATTTTTTGTTATAATCAAGTTTTTTGAGTTCATATTTTGAGTTCATCTCAAGGGACAATTGTAAGAGGTGGGAAGCACTTAACATTAGGATTTTCTTTCCTGATTTTTGATACCATTTAGAATAATGCTTTCTCTGGTTCTATTTCTACAGTGAAATTAAAACTCATTTATCACCATAAAAATACAAATACTTCAAGACATTGAACCAGGTTCTCAGGCTCTTTCCAATCTCCTCAGCCTTTGAACACTTAAGTTACCACTTCCCTAAATATGGACGATGCCTTAGGATCTTAGAGAATTTTATTACACTTGCTTTTCATTATGACCTAAAACATTTATCTTTCCAATTATTGATTTCCCAAGTCCCAACCTTAAGAGAACTGTTTTCCTAATCAGTGAGTTACTCTTGATGTAAATTTTTATTTTATTAACAGGATGAAACAACCAGTGTATCTCCAGATGTACCCAAATGATGGTTAATAGATCACATTTAACATCTGAGTAGAAGAAGCCAAATATGTACTGATGGAAGTCATCATACATTTTATGAGTTTTTTTAAATATAGGAGATTTATGCATTTGAATTACGGTGACTTTGTGAAATATGGATTTTGCATTATTTTACACAGTGGGGTTTATTGCATTATTTATAGTATTAGCCAATTCATGTGTTGTTTTCACTTTTTTGTAGCTGGAGATTAAGGAGATTCTATATTCAAAATTGCAGGAAAAAGCATTCTTTTTTTTTCTTGATTGCTTGTTTTTCAAAACAAAATAGTTTGATAGATTCAGTAAATACAGCCGAGAAGTTCCTTAGTTGTCAGGAATGAACAGATTGAAGAAGAAACACTATTCAAAATCATTTGGCTCAAGTCTCAGAGAAGAAAAAAGAACAATCCTCTGAAGTTTCCTCTCTTCTTGGTGTAGATGAATCAGAATTTGATAGGCTAATCTCAGCCTTTCTATGTTTTTAACAAACAAAAATTGTAACGAACTGCCTCTGCTTTTGCACGTTTCTTCCTTTGGTGTGGAAAGTCCAGCCTGCATGGAGGTGTCTTCTAGAGACCTGGGAAGATGCTTGGGTTACCTGGGCACTCTCAGTATCTTGTCTTGTGAATGGGTGAAAGTTATAAGATAATTTGCCAAGGTTAGGAGTAGAGTCTATGGCCTCAAAAGAAAGGGTTGAAATAGGAATTAGACCTGTGACCTAAAATTCGTAAAGCCCTCTTTTTTCTTATGAGCTGAGCAATCCAGTCTAGGATATACAAGATCATAGCTACAGAAGGTGGGATCAGTTTTCCTTTGTTTTGACTAATTTACCTCCTTTCCTCTAAGTAAGGGAAAATTAAGCAATGCCAGACAATTGATTACTTGAATCTTTCTTCAAACTCCACAGGATATGAAATTCTGGAAGTTTCAGCTAGGAATATGTTTAAATACTGCTAACAAACTCTAATCATCAGAATGTTTCCTTTAGACCACTTATTCTCTCTTATGACGGTCTCAGTCTGTTTCCTTGTCCTATACTTAGGGAAGATGAAACACAGTTGGCATGTCCTGAAAAAAAAACTACAAGGTTATTAAACTGTTTTCCTCCCTCTTCTCTTACTGCATAAGTAATCCTTTTAAAAACTGTTCCTACATCAATTTATTAATTTTTTTAATTAATTGATTTTATTTCCTAGAGCAGTTTTAGATTTATAGAAAAACTGGACAGAAACTATAGAGATTTCCCATCATTGTTTTTATTTAATTAAATTATAAGAACAAATAAGCTTTCCAAAATGTTGTCACTAAAGAATTTAAGTCAAATAATAAAGCCCTATGCACTGATATGATACTTTTATATTGTGCAACAATATAAAAGGTGCTAGAAAAATGGGATGGGCATCTTCAAATAATGGTGCATAACCAAGTTGTACTAGTTGACAATATTAAAGTTTATAATAGAATAGTTAAAGGTTAGGAGAGACCTAATAGCTTCACTAAGTTTTCAGGAAGATGCAATTATCCAACTCTACATATAGCTGAAGGAAAATAAATTATGTATACCTATACTTACACATATTTCATAGAAAGAGTTGGGACTGTATATACAATTTCTAATCTACTCCTGAATATTAAGACAGATATTGGAAGGAAAAGGTTGCCAAATAAAAGTAGTCCATCGGGATATGTATTTTTCATGATTATGAGCTTTTTCAGCATACATTTACATTTAATTGTGTATGTGGTGTGGAATGTGTTCCTCTTTTATATAAAATAAATGCTTAGTAGAATTTATATAAATTCTAGGCCTCTATTAAACATTTTTGATGATGACTGATTTGCATTATGGTCTCAAACGATTTTTGTCTGGCACACTGGCCAATTTCTAAATAGCATCTAGAAGTCATTATCTGAGTTTGAATGTATAGGTAAATTTTATAAATCCTTAATGAATTTGTAGAAGAAATAAAAAGGAAAACTTCGTATTTCTTACTTTAAGACTTCTAATTGACTTTTCCATTCCCACACGCCCTTCCTAGACACTGCTTTGGCAGTGGTGTGAACGAGATACAGAACTTGAGCAGTTGGAACAGAGATCTGAGGGATAGGACCTGAATATTAGTCCCAGCTGTGCCTCTCAGTGGTCACATGAGTTTTGGAAGACATGAATTGATTTATGTGGTTCTGCTTCCTCACCTTGCTTTAATGACCACCCCACACAGGCACCCAGTGCTTTGCTGGGTTGGGTACCAGCTACTTGGACTGGTTGGTGGAGGGTATACTGGGAGTGCCAGTTCTTTCTATTTTTTGCTTTTCATTTCTTCTAATGAAAATTAAAAGAATTTTAAACCATTACAGTAAAACAGAAGTGTGCCTGTGCTTCACAATTTATGCAGCTGATTTAAGGTATTTAATAATAACTAGATACATTATGTTTCAACAATAACAACTTTCCTCTCCCAGGGATCCCAGGCAGGGACATGAGAACGTGAGTGTCTCTACCTGTCTCCAGCGTGATGCTGATGCTAATGCCGCTCTATCTATGCCAAAGGGATTGCAGAGAAAAAAACAATGAAATCATGTCTGTCAAGGTGCTCTGCAAACTGAATAAGCTAGATGAATTAAAGTTTGCTTTTATTATTAAAATAGTCTTTATATATGCCTATTAAAATGAGTGTTTTAGTATTTGTTCTCTCAAAGTCAATTTAAAGTCTACTTTCATGAAAGAAATAAAGAAGGCAAGAGCTTTTCCGAATCTAGAAAGTCTATCTAGTTTATAAATGGCAGTTCATTATTCAATGGGTATAAAGATTCAGGTTTGCAAGATGAAAAAGTTTTATTTAGAGAGCTGTTGTACAATAATGTGAATATAGTTAATACAGCTAAACTGTTAAACAGCGAAGATGGTAAATCTTCCGTGTTTTTTTTTTTACCACAATTAAGATAAATAGGTAAATAAAAGTGAGAAATTACATCATAGCTATGACTCTGGTAGCATCAAAGAAGATCTAAAATTAAATTTCTAAATAGAATTTTATAGTGAACAGCCAGGTATGGCAATTGAATGCCAGTTTTCAAATAACAAATATCATTTACTCCTTAGAAGTGTTAGTTGCAGAAATGTTTATTGTTGGGAGCATAGGTATTTTATCAAGGAAAGTAGTTGTTTAAAATGCCTAGTAGCCTATGAGTTAAGTATTCTTAAGTCAAGCACTGAAGACCATGAATTTAGTGGGAAGAGGAAACTAGATAGCCCAAGAAATCTTAAACTATTCAGATGATTATTTAATTCAGTTTATGCAATATTCACTTAATAGTCATTGTTAGTAACACTTATAATGTTTATTTAACAAAATATCTTAATCATATATTGAATTTATTTTTCTGATTAGAATGCAATTACAGTTTTGCCATGCGAAATTGATGCCGTTGCTGATAGAACACATTAACACTGGGAAAGCTAATTCTTACACCACTGAAAACATAACAGGGTTGTTTATATGATATAAAAAAATCCACAAGATCCTGGATATAAAAATAATTTCTAAATGAAAGGCAGCTTGATTTTAAGGTTCTGACTAGGCTAGAGGAGCAAATTCCATGGAAGGTGGACAGTATGAAATGAACAGTGGTGACCGACAACTCAAAAAAATGGAAAGTTAGACATAATGTATCTTATCATCGTATCAACTCAGGTTATACAGTCTTACCATTGAAAATCTAAATGTGAGTTAACACTAAAAAATCTAGAGATAGTATATTTGAGTTGCTAACCTATATGGAAATGTTATGTTTTATGAAAAAAAAATTGTAAGATCGACTAAATTAAAGGTTGTTAATGTAATAAGAAATTTTGATGCTAATGATAATCTTAGTTACAGATTTCTGCAGCATAAGATTTTATTCATAATCCAAATATTCCTTTTAGAATTAGATATAATGCTTTAATCTTTAAATCTATAGCAACAATCTTGTGGATTTAGAAGAATGGTACTGTGGTTTTAAATGTGAAAAAAGCAATTAAAACTATTGTAACTACTAGTTTTAATCTTCATCTACAGAACGAAGTCATATTAAATTTCTTTCCTTCTACATGTTCTTTCAAATACATACTTTTACACTATACTTTTCGATCCCAGATGACTTTTTATAAAGAAAATTAGATGAAGAGAAGGAAAGGTTACTCTCAGGAAGGGAATTATAAAATCATAGAAACAGAATTATATTATGCATACTATTATTTGATTTGGTGACAAAACTTGAATCAACAAAATATTTGCCTCTAGATTATTACTGCATTATACAATGATGTAAAAAGTAAGTAAAATTTGTAATTTAATTTTTCCCATATTCCTGGAGGATTATATATGTTAAATATTTAAGTAACTTATTATTAACATTTTGAAGAAAATTCATAGTTGTTTTTAGAAATCTGGTAATGAAGAATTCTGAAAGCATATCAGAAATACCACCCTATGAAGACCTATAAATACCTACATTCTCCATGAAAGTAGGTCATTAAAGATTACATGATGCTATTTGTCTTATGAATAAAATACTAACAGCAATTAATTAAAATGTTTTTTAATGTTTGATAGCCAGCTCATCAAACACTACGGACTCAAAAAATGTCCCAAGCCTCTTCTAGACCACAGCTCATAATGTTCTTAAGGAAGCGCATCCTTTACCTTTAGAAATATCACCTATCAGAACAGACCCTAAATCCTGAGCATAAAGAGAAGAGATAATATGGTTGCCAAAATGATAAAATTGTGCTTTCCTATTGCTACATTTTTGCTGACCACATAAGGACTTAGAATACTCAGATTCCTGATTTTCATGAACAAATATCCTCGTGCTTAAAATAAAGTTCCATCTGTCCTGTCATGATGAGGTGTAAGGATCAGACACACACATTATGCATGTGGAAAGAAGGGGCCACTATGAGGAGAATAAGTTTCAGACATAAAATGGGGAAATGCCTGGTGCAGGGTTCAAAACAAAGAACATGCTGTTTGTCTAAGGAATATCACATAAGAGCTGTGTCACTCTCAGTTTAGCCATAAGCCTTGTGGTAATTCCTCATTACTGAGTCATTTTCCGGATACAAGATATTCTCAAGACACTCATTTGAATCCAGAAGATGAGGATGCCTACAGCTTGAAGGTCTAAAAATCTCTATGTATGATCATCTTATTTGGTGGGTCATAATAATAAGTGCTGGGCAATCAAAATTGGGAGATGAATTCAAAACTTGTATCTTTGAATATTTTGTTCATATCCAGCTTCCCTTTACCAGTAATTCTTTATAATCACCTACACCCTTAATACAATTTTCATTGCATTAAAATTGACCAGCTTTAACTGTACCTATCACTATGCTTGGCACACAGGAAACATAAATTCTCAATAGATGTAGCTGTGATTATTACTGAACTTCAATTACAAGTACTAATTCATCTGAGTTTGCTAGTTGGAGACCTGATGGGAATTATTTATGCAATAATATGGTCTGGCAGATGGTTAAGCCCTAGTAATCAAAGTCATGAATGAAATGAGTATATTTACACGCTTACCATTTTCGTTTAATAGATGAAGAATTTAATGTGCATTTTCTTCAGAAAATCAAATGAGTTCATCCCCACTTCACGCTACACATTGTACTGCTATGTCCTTAAAATTAGCTCAACAGGGGGCAGAGCCAGGATGGTGGTATGAGTAGAGCAGTGGAAATCTCCTCCCCAAAACACATAGAACTATGAAAATATAACAAAGAAAACTCTTCCTAAAATAGAGACCAGAGGACACATGACAACATCCAGACCACATCCACACCTGCAAGAACCCAGCGCCTTGCGAAGGGGATAAGATACAAGCCCCAGCCCAGCGGGACCTGAGCGCCCCACCCCCCGGCTCCCGGGGTGGGTGGAAAGAAACCGGAGTGGTTTTTTTTTGGCGAGTGCTTTTTGGAAGCCTTAAAGGGACAGGGACCCCGTTGCTAGGGAGGCAGGGCAGCAGGACCAGTGAGCGGGCGCCTGGGACCGGCGCATGAGGACAAAGAATATCGCGCGTTTTTCCCTGTGGGACCAGTGGGCGGGTGCCTGAGACCGGTGCCGGAGGACGGAGGAAATCACGCGTTTTCCCCCTTTTTTTTTCTCTTTTTGGCGAGTGCTTTTTGGAAGCCTTAAAGGGACAGGGACCCCGGTGCTAGGGAGGCAGGGTGGCAGGACCGGAGAGCGGGTGCCTGGGACCAGTACTTGAGGACAAAGAATATCCTGCGTTTCTCCCTGCGGACCCAGAGGGTAGGTGCCTGAGACCAGCGCCTGAGGACGGAGGAAATCGCACATTTTTCCCCTTTTTTTTTCTCTTTTTGGTGAGTGCTTTTTGGAAGCCTTAAAGGGACAGGGACCCTGGTGCTAGGGAGGCAGAGCAGCAGGACCGGTGAGCAGGTGTCTGGGACTGGCGCCTGAGGACAAAGAATATCGCGCGTTTTTCCCTGCGGGACCAGTGGGCGGGTGCCTGACACCGGCGCCTGAGGATGGAGGAAATCACGTGTTTTCCCCCCTTTTTTTTTCTCTTTTTAGCGAGTGCTTTTGGAAGCCTTAAAGGGACAGGGACCCTGGTGCTAGGGAGGCAGAGCAGCAGGACCAGAGAGAGGGTGCCTGGGACCGGCGCCTGAGGACAAAGAATATCATGCGTTTTTCCCTGTGGGACCGGTGGGTGGGTGCTTTTTGGAAGCCTTGAAGGGACAGGAACCCTGGTGCTAGGGAGGCAGGGCAGCAGGACCAGTGAGCGGGTGCCTGGGACCGGCGCCTGAGGACAAAAAAAATCAGGTGTTTTTTCTTTTCTTTTTTTTTCTTTTTTCTGTTCCCTCTCTCATTGTTGCTGTTGTTGTTTTGGTTTGGAGAGTGCTTTTTGGAAGTCTTAAAGGGGCAGAACAGGACACCTAGACCAGAGGCAGAGAATCTGGGGATCTCTGGGCACTCTAACACCCTGGGCAATAGGGAGCACAGAGGCCCCTTACAGAGATAAATAGCCTCCCGGCCGCTCCCCCTCCAATGGGGCTCCACCACTTTGGAGGAGCAGCCCCAGCCAGGCCATGCCCACAGCAACAGCGGAGACAAACTCCATAGCAAACAGGCAGGAAGCAGAAGCCCTGTCTGCGCACAGCTGACAAGCATAAGCCACTAGAGGTCGCTATTCTCCCAGGAGAGGAAGGCCACAAACCAACAAGAAGGGAAGCTATTCCAGCGGTCACTCGTACCAGCTCTGCAAACTATCTCTATCACCATGAAAAGGCAAAACTACAGGCAGACAAAGATCACAGAGACAACACCTGAGAAGGTGACAGACCTAACCAGTCCTCTTGAAAAAGAATTCAAAATAAAAATCAAGAACATGCTGACAAGAGATGCAGAGAAAAATGCAAGAGCAATGGGATGAAATGCAGAGAAAAATGCAAGAGCAATGGGATGAAGTCCGGAGGGAGATCACAGATGTCAGGAAGGAGATCACAGAAGTGAAACAATCCCTGGAAGGATTTATTAGCAGAATAGATAAGATGCAAGAGGCCATTGAAGGAATAGAAGCCAGAGAACAGGAACGTATAGAAGCTGACATAGAGAGAGATAAAAGGATCTCCAGGAATGAAACAACACTAAGAGAACTATGTGACCAATCCAAAAGGAATAATATTCGTATTATAGGGGTACCAGAAGAAGAAGAAAGAGGAAAAGGGATAGAGTGTCTCTTTGAAGAAATAATTGCTGAAAACTTCCCCAAAATGGGGGAGGAAATAATCGAACAGACCATGGAATTACACAGAACCCCCAACAGAAAGGATCCAAGGAGGACAACACCAAGACACATAGTAATTAAAATGGCAAGGATCAAGGACAAGGAAAGAGTTTTAAAGGCAGCTAGAGAGAAAAAGGTCACCTATAAAGGAAAACCCATCAGGCTAACATCAGACTTCTCGACAGAAACCCTACAGGCCAGAAGAGAATGGCATGATATACTTAATGCAATGAAACAGAAGGGCCTTGAACCAAGGATACTGTATCCAGCACGACTATCATTTAAATATGATGGCAGGATTAAACAATTTCCAGACAAGCAAAAGCTGAGGGAATTTGCTTCCCACAAACCACCTCTACAGGGCATCCTACAGGGACAGCTCTAGATGGGAGCACTCCTAAAAAGAGCACAGAACAAAACACACAACATATGAAGAATGGAGGAGGAGGAATAAGAAGGGAGAGAAGAAAAGAATCTCCAGACAGTGTATATAACAGCTCAATAAGCGAGCTAAGTTAGGCAGCAAGATACTAAAGAGGCTAACCTTGAACCTTTGGTAACCACGAATCTAAAGCCTGCAATGGCAATAAGTACATATCTCTCAATAGTCACCCTAAATGTAAATGGCCTTAATGAACCAATCAAAAGACACAGAGTAATAGAATGGATAAAAAAGCAAGACCCATCTATATGCTGCTTACAAGAAACTCACCTTAAACCCAAAGACAAGCATAGACTAAAAGTCAAGGGATGGAAAAACATATTTCAGGCAAACAACAGTGAGAAGAAAGCAGGGGTTGCAGTACTAATATCGGACAAAATAGACTTCAAAACAAAGAAAGTAACAAGAGATAAAGAAGGGTACTACATAATGATAAAGGGCTCAGTCCAACAAGAGATATAACCATTCTAAATATATATGCACCCAATACAGGAGCACCAGCATATGTGAAGCAAACACTAACAGAACTAAAGAGGGAAATAGACTGCAATGCATTCATTTTAGGAGACTTCAACACACCACTCACCCCAAAGGATAGATCCACCGGGCAGAAAATAAGTAAGGACACACAGGCACTGAATAACACACTAGAACAGATAGACCTAATAGACATCTATAGAACTCTACATCCAAAAGCAACAGGATATACATTCTTCTCAAGTGCACATGGAACATTCTCCAGAATAGACCACATACTAGCTCACAAAAAGAGCCTCAGTAAATTCCAAAATATTGAAATTCTACCAACCAATTTTTCAGACCACAAAGGTATAAAAGTAGAAATAAATTCTACAAAGAAAAGAAAAAGGCTCACAAACACATGGAGGCTTAACAACATGCTACTAAATAATCAATGGATCAATGAACAAATCAAAATAGAGATCAAGGAATATATAGAAACAAATGACAACAACAACACTAAGCCCCAACTTCTGTGGGACCCAGCGAAAGCAGTCTTAAGAGGAAAGTATATAGCAATCCGGGCACACTTGAAGAAGGAAGAACAATCCCCAATGAATAGTCTAACATCACAATTATCGAAACTGGAAAAAGAAGAACAAATGAGGCCTAAAGTCAGCAGAAGGAGGGACATAATAAAGATCAGAGAAGAAATAAACAAAATTGAGAAGAATAAAACAATAGCAAAATTCAATGAAACCAAGAGCTGGTTCTTTGAGAAAATAAACAAAATAGATAAGCCTCTAGCCAAACTTATTAAGAGGCAAAGAGAATCAACACAAATCAACAGAATCAGAAATGAGAATGGAAAAAGCATGACAGACTCCACAGAAATACAAAGAATTATTAAAGACTACTATGAAAACCTATATGCTAACAAGCTGGAAAACCTAGAAGAAATGGACAACTTCCTAGAAAAGTACAACCTCCCAAGACTGACCAAGGAAGAAACACAAAAGTTAAACCAATTACGAGCAAAGAAATTGAAATGGTAATCAAAAAACTACCCAAGAACAAAACCCCGGGGCCGGACGGATTTTCCTCAGAATTTTATCAGACACACAGAGAAGACATAATACCCATTCTCCTTAAAGTGTTCCAAAAAATAGAAGAAGAGGGAATACTCCCAAACTCATTCTATGAAGCCAACATCACCCTAATACCAAAACCAGGCAAACACCCCACCAAAAAAGAAAATTACAGACCAATATCCCTGATGAATGTAGATGCAAAAATACTCAATAAAATATTAGCAAACAGAATTCAACAGTTTATCAAAAGGATCATACACCATGACCAAGTGGGATTCATCCCAGGGATGCAAGGATGATACAACATTTGAAAATCCAGCAACATCATCCACCACATCAACAAAAAGAAAGACAAAAACCACATGATCATCTCCATAGATGCTGAAAAAGCATTTGACAAAATTCAACATCCATTCATGATAAAAACTCTCAGCAAAATGGGAATAGAGGGCAAGTACTTCAACATAGTAAAGGCCATATATGATAATCCCACAGCCAGCATTATACTGAACAGCGAGAAGCTGAAAGCATTTCCTCTGAGATCGGGAACAAGACAGGGATGCCCACTCTCCCCACTGTTATTTAACATAGTACTGGAGGTCCTAGCCATGGCAATCAGACAAAACAAAGAAATACAAGGAATCCAGATTGGTAAAGAAGAAGTTAAACTGTCACTATTTGCAGATGATATGATACTGTACATAAAAAACCCTAAAGACTCCACTCCAAAACTACTAGAACTGATATCGGAATACAGCAAAGTTGCAGGATAGAAAATTAACACACAGAAATCTGTAGCTTTCCTATACACTAACAATGAATCAATAGAAAGAGAAATCAGGAAAACAATTCCATTCACCGTTGCATCAAAAAGAATAAAATACCTAGGAATAAACCCAACCAAAGAAGTAAAAGACTTATACTCTGAAAACTACAAGACACTCTTTAGAGAAATTAAAGGGGACACTAATAAATGGAAACTCATCCCATGCTCATGGCTAGGAAGAATTAATATCGTCAAAATGGCCATCCTGCCCAAAGCAATATGCAGATTTGATGCAATCCCTCTCAAATTACCAGCAGCATTCTTCAATGAATTGGAACAAATAATTCAAAAATTCATATGGAAACACCAAAGACCCCAAATAGCCAAAGCAATCCTGAAAAAGAAGAATAAAGTAGGGGGATCTCACTCCCCAACTTCAAGCTCTACTACAAAGCCATAGTAATCAAGACAATTTGGTACTGGCACAAGAACAGAGCCACAGACCAGTGGAACAGATTAGAGACTCCAGAAATTATCCCAAACATATATGGTCAATTAATATTTGATAAAGGAGCCATGGACATACAATGGCAAAATGACAGTCTCTTCAACAGATGGTGCTGGCAAAACTGGACAGCTATGTAGGAGAATGAAACTGGACCATTGTCCAACCCCATATACAAAGGTAAACTCAAAATGGATCAAAGACCTGAATGTAAGTCATGAACCATTAAACTCTTGGAAAAAAACATAGGCAAAAAACCTCTTAGACATAAACATGAGTGACCTCTTCTTGAACATATCTCCCCGAGCAAGGAAAACAACAGCAAAAATGAGCAAGTGGGACTACATTAAGCTGAAAAGCTTCTGTACACCATCAATAGAACAAAAAGGAACCCTACAGTATGGGAGAATATATTTGAAAATGACAGATCCGATAAAGGCTTGATGTCCAGAATATATAAAGAGCTCACATGCCTCAACAAACAAAAAACAAATAACCCAATTAAAAAATGGGCAGAGGAACTGAACAGACAGTTCTCTAAAAAAGAAATACAGATGGCCAAGAGACACATGAAAAGATGCTCCACATTGCTAATTATCAGAGAAATGCAAATTAAAACTACAATGAGGTATCACCTCACACCAGTAAGGATAGCTGCCATCCAAAAGACAAACAACAACAAATGTTGGCGAGGCTGTGGAGAAAGGGGAACCCTCCTACACTGCTGGTGGGAATGTAAATTAGTTCAACCATTGTGGAAAGCAGTATGGAGGTTCACCAAAATGCTCAAAACAGACCTACCATTTGACCCAGGAATTCCACTCCTAGGAATTTACCCTAAGAACGCAGCAATCAAGTTTGAGAAAGACAGATGCACCCCTATGTTTATCGCAGCAGTATTTACAATAGCCAAGAATTGGAAGCAACCTAAATGTCCCTCGGTAGATGAATGGATAAAGAAGACGTGGTACATATACACAATGGAATACTACTCAGCCATAAGAAGTGGAAAAATCCAACCATTTGCAGCCACATGGATGGAGCTGGAGAGTATTATGCTCAGTGAAATAAGCCAAGTGGAGAAAGAGAAATACCAAATGATTTCACTCATCTGAGGAGTATAAGAACAAAGGAAAAACTTAAGGAACAAAATAGCAGCAGAATTACAGAACCCAAAAATGGACTAACAGGTACCAAAGGGAAAGGAACTGGGGAGGATGGGTGGGCAGGGAGGGATAAGGGGGGGAAGAAGAAGGGGGGTATTAAGATTAGCATGCATGTGGGGGGAGGGAGAAAGGGTAGGGTGGGCTGCACAACACAGAGAGGACAAGTAGGGATTCTACAACATTTTGCTAAGCTGATGGACAGTAACCGTAATGTGGTTGTTAGGGGGGACCTGATATAGGGGAGAGCATAGTAAACATAGTATTCTTCATTTAAGTGTAGATTAAAGATTAAAAAAAAAAAGCAGTTCCTGTGTGCTGACCTCCAATGAGTTCTGCACACTGGTATAGAGGGCATGTCAAAGTGTGGGCAAAGGGTCTGTTTGTTTCTATGCAGAAGATCAAGGCCTAGCTTGAATACCCAGAAAATGAACTAAGATATGGTATGAGGAGGAGCTTCCAGCATCAGCATTCCCTGGAGGACTTGTGCCAGGAGGATGATCATCAAAAAGCCTCCACAGGGATCTGGGCGATGTTGCAGTTGTGGCTGCGTCCACCCCACCGTTTCCTGGACTTGCCATTGGAATGAGGAGGGAGATGTCTAGGCTGGCATGTGCATACAGTGAGACAACGAATTTGACCGGATCTGTACTGTTGGAACTTAACCAGGAGTTGGGAGGGGTGCAAGTTGTAGCACTCCAAACTCTTATGACTATAGACTATCTACGGTTAAAAGAACATATGGGATGTGAACAGATCCCAGAAACGGGCTGCTTTAATTTGTCTGATTTCTCTCAGACTGTTCAAGTACAGTTGGACAATATCCATCATATCATAGACAAATTTTCACAAATGCCTAGGGTGCCTAAATGGTTTTCTTGGCTTCACTGGAGATGGATGGTAATTATAGATTTGCTTTGTTTATGTCACCGTATTCCTATTATGTTAATATGTGTGCAAATTAGTTAGTAGTTCAAAACCTATACATGCTTAAGGTACTCTACAAGAAGATATGTCAAAGAAATAATCAATCCTCCCATGTTTTCTTCCATATGCTACCTCTATAGCTTTTCTTCTTCCTTCCTAATTACAACCCTTAAATAGAATTCGTGCCTCATATCGAATTTACCAAGTATCATAATTCCTCCAGGTGGTAAAGATACCTCGAGACAAGTGCTGGGCATAGAAGCCACAGGGCATAAATCTGCAAAGAAGTAAAAAGCTAACCTTTTCAAACAATATGGCTTCTCTCTCACTTACCAACTTTACATTTCCCTGTATGGCCCCGGAAGATGACTGGTTAGCCAGAGACGGGTAAGATTCCTCAAGGGAGTAACAACCTAAGACAGGCACAGTCACAGGGGGGCCATCAGGTGAGAAATTGGGATCAACAGAGGTGAGGCTCAGAACCTCACCCCCCCTGCTTTGAGAGAAATCTTCTGCATCCGTGGATGTTTTGCTGCCCTTGTCTAGCTTGGATTAATACTTAGGCCATAGGCACACACCTGATCATCTACATTTGCCCTCTTACAGCACTAAACTATGTTTTCTACCTTTATCTTGCATCTACCTACCACTTCAGCATTTTATTAAAAATAAAAATAATAATAATAATAAAGGGAGAAATGTGGGATCAACATATAAATCAAGTATAAAAATCAAACAAATATTCATATTTGACCTGATTGTTTAAGGTTCATAATGCGTGATCAAAACTGAAAGTTTCTGTGATGAATGCCCTTGTACTGTTCACCATGTAAGAACTTATTCACTATGTAAGAATTTGTTCAACATGTAAGAACTTTTTCGTTATTCTTCAGAAGATTGGAGACTGACGAGAATTAGGCTTGAGATGGATTAATGATTGTACATTGAGCATTGACCCCCCTATACTGAATTTTATTGTTGTTAACAACCATTTGATCAATAAATATGAGAGATGCCCTCTCAAAAAAAAAATACAGATGCTGCACCACATCGGGGCCGCAGCCATTGTCTGTCAAAAAAAAAAAAGAATAGCTCAACATAAAAAAGCTAAAGCTAAATAAAATTTCTAACTGCACTAGTAGTTGTTTACAGATAGATTTAGATAGACATAGAAAGATTTGGGTGTATATTATACTGTTGTATTAGCTATGATACATAAAGGCAACAAATAAACTAATTACATAGTTAGAAATAAATGTTTCTAGCAATAAAATAATTGCTATGATCAAAAGAAAACTAGATGAAACCTAAATTGTTTAAATATTGAACACTGAACTCTGTATTACTTTGCCAATGGGCATGAGGGTGAAAAAACAGTGAGTTCTTAGCTATTGTGTTTGTACACACAGACCATCCTTCTGTCCCACCAGTTGTAAGATCTTCAATGGCATGAAAAGGGACATAAATACACCTGTTTCGATTCCTTTCAACAATGTCTCAAATTCATTCCATTCAGGGGGCAGGGAGGAATCTTTAGTATTCTAGGTATTTGGTGCAAGATATCTCAATGATCAAAAGACAAGTATAGTTCAATATTTATTTGAGGAATGTAGGATGCAATATCTATTTGACTATTCATTTGAGAAAGTTATAATTCAATATTTATTTGAAAAATATATTTAAATAAGAAAAATGGTGTTTGGATTTTCATTTAATAAAATCAATATATATTTATTCTAGTTGTAGAAAATGGCTTTTGTCAAATGAACTCAGCTTTCTATTTATTAAAGCCAACAAAATCAGTACTACATAAGCATTCAGGTAAAATTACTTTACAAATATCACAAATGCTAGGCATACATTTATTTTTTAAATTCTCTAGTGGCCCTGAATACAAACTACATTTGTTTTCCATATTATTCAAAAGGGTCATTACTTGAAATAATAATCTTTTACAATTTTCAGGACCATGACCTAAATATTTTGAAAACAGGTTCTGGGTCATTAGTTGGTTCTTTTCTTCCCTTGGCATGCTAAAGATAGCAACCAACAACCAGAAAAGGTTTTTATTAATGATTGCCTTTGTAAGTGTATATGTACAGGTGTGTTTGGGAGCGAGAGCTGGGTGTGGGGAAATACCCTGCTGCAGTAGAATCAGGCAAATCTGAGATGAAGTCCTGATTCTATCATTTATCTTCCTTGAGACTGGGAACATCATTTCACCTCTTAGAGTCTTGATTTTATCTGCACTCTTTCTACGAGATTAAATGAAATATTTGCTACTCATTTTGGTTAATGCAAAAATTTGCTAGCTGATACAAATATTATCCACCATCAGGCAGCAATAATGCCAACCCATATAATTTAATACACAAAATACTCTAATCACCATGGCTCACTGTTGTAGAATAATTGCAATGTAAAGGCTGTTGCATATTAAATCTCAATTTTCAATCTCACGTACTGAAAACTTATGGAAATCATTCTGATTTAGTTTTTTTTCTCCATCTGCTCCAATATATTAGATGTTTTCCTGTTTTGCTATATTCGCCATGCAAGATGTTGGGAGGTTGAAGAAAACTCGGTATGAGGTTAAAACAGCAAAAAAAGGGATACTTCAGCATTACTGTGCTGGACTTAGCTGATACTGTTATGAAAAGGAAATATATTGATTAATACTATAAGAAATCTGTAGTAAAGCAGGTCATATACATTAGAATATTTTATTATAGTTTATTCTATAACATGTTTAATGCTGTTTCCCACTTTTGCACAGAGTATATTGATATTTTCCAATGATATCACATCACCTTTTGTATCTGATTCCTCCAAAATATGAAATAAGCACTGAACTATTTTTTTTGTTAATATCCAAAATTGTAGAGTGTTTTCTGAACAGAATGAGTGTGTCCATAGTTTTTATGCTGTAAAACATTTAAATTATTGTATTCTCATAAATAAATTGACTTTGGAACTTTTCTCTGGATTTTAAATGTATCGTGGACAATGGTCTTTCAGAATAAGGATGCTTGAAAATTTATGAATCTGTTTTAGGTTAAAGTTGGTAAGACAATAGGGATTCATGAACATTCATTCTTTTACTTTTTATTAAAGTATCACTGATATACAATCTTCTAATGGTTTATATATACAACACAGTAGTTCAACTTTCACCCATATTATTAAGACCTCACCCCTCCATTGCAGTCAGTGTCAGCATAGTAAGATATTACAGAGTCATTATTTGTATTCTCTGAACTGTACTACCATCCCAGTGACCTAACTACATTATGATTGTGAATTATAGTGCCCCTTAAAACCCTTCCGCCTCACCCCCCACACTCCCCAACCCCTTCCTTTTGGTAACCACTAGTCCCTTCTTGGTGTCTATGAGTCTACTGTATTTTTTGTTCCTTCTGTTTTGCTTTGTTTTTATACTCCACAAATGAGTGAAATCATTTGGTATTTGTTCTCTACCTAACTTATTTCAGTGAGCATGATATCCTTTAGATCCATCTATGTTGTTGCAAAGGACATGATTTCTTTTCTTTTTATGGCTGAATAATATTCCATTGCATATATGTACCAAATCTTCTTTATCCATTCATCTATTGATGGACATACAGGATGCTTCCAGATCTTGGCTATTGCAAATAGTGCAGCAGTAAATATTGGGGTGCATATTTCTTTTTGAATTAGGTATCTTGTTTTCTTCAGGTAAATTCCTAGGAGTGGAATTACTGGGTCAAATAGTATTTCTTATTTTCAGCTTTTTGAGGGACCTGCATATTGCTTTCCACAGCAGTTAAACCAATTTACACTCCCAACAACTGTGTATGAGGGTGCCCTTTTCTCCGCATCCTCACCAGCATTTGTTATTTCTTGTCTTCTGGATAGTGGTCTTCTTAACTGGTGTGAGGTGATATTTCATTGTGGTTTTAATTTGCATTTCCCTTATGATTAGTGAAGTGGAACATCTTTTCATGTGCCTGTTGGCCATCTATATCTCTTCCTTGGAGAGGTGTCTGTTCAGGTCCTCCACCTATTTTTAATTGGGTTATTTTTTGGGAGGGATGTTGAGGGGCATGAGTTCTTTATACATTTTGGATGTTAACCTCTCATTGGATAAATTGTTGATGAATGTATTCTCCTATACGGTAGGATGCCCTTTTGTTCTGCTGATGTTGTCCTTTGCTGTACAGAAACTTTTTTGCTTTGATGTTGTTC
Organism: Manis javanica; assembly: GCF_040802235.1. Taxonomy (NCBI): domain Eukaryota; kingdom Metazoa; phylum Chordata; class Mammalia; order Pholidota; family Manidae; genus Manis; species Manis javanica. Next base: position 20,847,989 of record NC_133167.1, read on the forward strand.
ATTTTTTATTTTGTTTATTTGTTTGTTTCCCTTGCCTGAGGAGATACATTCAGGGAAAAGTTGCTCATGTTTATATTCAAGAGATTTTTGCTTATGTTTTCTTCTAAGAGTTTTATGGTTTCCTGACTTACATTTAGGTCTTTGATCCATTTTTAGTTTACCTTTTTGTATGGAGTTAGACAATAATCCAGTTTCATTCTCTTAAATGTATTTGTCCAGTTTTGCCAACACCAGTTGTTGAAGGGTCTGTCTTTTCCCCATTGTATATACCTTGCTCCTTTATCATACATTAATTGGCCATATATGTATGGGTTTATATCTGGGCTCACTATTCTGTTCCACTAATCTATGGGTTTGTTCTTATGCCAGTACTAAATGTTTTGATTAGTGTAGTTTTGTAGTACAGCTTGAAGTTAGGGAGCATAATCCCAACACCCTCTCCATCCCCTGTACTTTGTTCTTCTTTCTCAGGATCGCTTTGGCTATTCAGGGTCTTTTGTGGTTCTGTATGAGTTTTAGAAATTTTTGTTCTCATTCAGTGAAGAATGCCCTTGGTATTTTGATAGGAATTGCACTGAATCTATCGATTGCTTCAGGCAGGATGGCCATTTTGATAATATTAAAATTTCCTATTCATGAGCATGGGATAGATTTCCATTTATTAGTGTCTTCTTTAATATCTCTCATGAATGTCTTATAGTTTTCAAGCTATAGATCTTTCACCTTCTTGGTTAGGTTTATTCCTAGGTATTTTATTCTTTTTGATGCAATTGTAAATGGAGTTTTCCTGATTTCTCTTTCTGCTAGTTCATTGTTAGTATATAGGAATGCAATAGATTTCTGTTTATTAATTTTGTAACCTGTAACCTTGCTGAATTCAGTTATTAGTTCTAATAGTTTTTGGGTGAAGTTTTAAGGGTTTTCTAAGTATAATATCATGTAATCTGCAAAGAGTGACAGTTTAAGTTCTTCCTTACCAATATGGATGCCTTTTATCTCTTCGTGTCATCTGATTGCTGTGCCTAGGACCTGCAGTACTGTGTTGAATAAAAGTAGTGAAAGTGGGCATCCTTGTCTTGTTCCCAGTCTTAGAGGAAAAGCTTTTAGCTTTTCACTGTTAAGCAGGATGTTGGCTATGGGTTTGTCATATATGGCATTTATCATGTTATGGTATATACCCTCTACACCCATTTTGTTGAGAGTGTTTATCATGAATGGGTGTTAAATTTTGTCAAATACTTTTTCAGCATCTATGCAGATGATCATGTGATTTTTGTCCTTTTTGTTAATGTGATATATGATATTGATTGATTTACAAATATTATGCCATCCTTGCATCCCTGGAATAAATCCTACTTGCTTATGATGGATGATCTTTTTTATGTATTTTTGAATTCAGTCTGCTTATATTTTGTTGAGGATTTTTGCAACTATGTTCACTGGGGATACTGGTCTATAATTTTATTTTTTGTGGTGTCTTTGTCTGCTTTTGGTATTAGAGTGATGTTGGCCTCATAGAATGAGCCTGGAGATATTCCCTCCTCTTTTACTACTTTTTGGAATACTTTAGGACGGATGTGTATTAGCTCTTCTTTAAATGGTTGATAAAATTCATCCATGAAGCCATCTGGGACAAAGGTTTTATTCTTAGGTAGTTTTTTATTCCAATTCAAATTCATTGCTGGTAATTGGTTAGTTCAGATTTTCTGTTTCTTCCTGGGTCAGTCTTGTAACGTTATATTTTTCTAGAAAGTTGTCCATTTCTTCTAGGTTCTCCAATTTATTGGCATATTCTTTTTCATAGTATTCTCTAATAATTCTCTGTATTTCTGTGATTTGCATTGTGATGATTCCTTTCTAAGTTATGATTCTGCTTTTGTGTGTACACTCTTTATTTTTCTTGAAAAGTCTGGTAGGGGTTTATCTATTTTGTTTATTTTCTCAAAGAGCTAGCTCCTGCTTCCTTTGATTTTCTAGTGTTTTATTCTTCTCAATTATATTTATTTCTGTTCTGATCTTTGTTATATCTCTTCTTCTACTGACTTTGGGTCTCATTTTCCTTTTCTAGTTTCATTAATTGTGAGTTTAGACTGTTAAGCTGGGATGGTTCTTGTTTCTTCAGGCAGGCCTGTATTGCTATGTACTTTTCTCTTAAAGATGCCTTTGCTGCATCCCACAGGTTTTGGGCTGTTGAGTTGTTGTTTTCATTTGTCTCCATATATTGCTTGATCTCTGTTTTAATTTGGTCATTGACCCATTGATTATTTAGGAGCATGTTGTTAAGCCTCCATGTGTTTGTATGCTTTTTTTGTTTTCTTTGCATAATTTATTTCTAATTTCATACCTTTGAAGTCTGAGAAGCTGGTTGGCACAATTTCAATCTTTTTTGTGGCCTAGTATGTGACCTGTTCTGGAAAATGCTCCATGTACACTTTAGAAGATGTGTTGATGTAGTGGAATGTTCTGTATATATCTGTTAGGTCCATCTGTTCTAATGTATTGTTCAGTGCCTTTGTTTCCTTACTTATTTTCTGTCTGGTTGATCTGTTTATTGGTGTGAGTGGTATGTTAAAGTCTTCTAAAATGATTGTGTTGCAGCCTATTTCCCCTGTTAATATTGTTAGTATTTGTTTTACACATTTAGGTGTTCCTATATTCAGTGCATATATATTTATAATGGTTATATCCTCTTGTTGGACTGACCCCTTTATTATTATGTACTGTCCTTCTCTGTCTCCTGTTACTTTCCTTGTTTTGAAATCTATTTTGTCTGATATAAGTACTGCTACTTCTGCTTTTTTTCTCCCTGTTATTTGCATGGAACATTTTTTCAGTCCCTTCACTTTCAGTCTGTGTATGTCTTTTGGTCTGAAATGAGTATCTTGTAGGCAGTATATAGAGGGGTCTTGGTTTTTATTCATTCTGTAACACTCTGTCTTTTGGTGCATTCAGTCAATTTACATTTAAGGTGATTATTGATAGACATATACTTATTGTCATTATAGGCTTTAGATTTGTGGTTACCAAAGGTTCAAAGATAGCTTCCTTACTATCTAGCAGTCTATCTGTGGATTACTCTATTTCAAGCACAATCTAAAGGTACATTTTTCGACCCTTCTTCTTCTTCCTTCCCCACCATTTATATATTAGGTGTCATATTCTGCACTTTTTGTGTGTCCCTTAACTGATTTTGTGAGTAGTTGATTTAATTTTGTACTTGCTTGGTGATTAATTGGTCTATTACATTTACTGTGGATTTATTTTCTCTGTCAACAGCTATTTTGCCTTGGGAACATTTCCATCTAGAGCAGCTCCTTTTACATATCCTGTAGGACTGGCTTAATGGTGGTAAATTCCTTCAACTTTTGTTTATCTGAAAATTGTTTAATCCCTGCTTCAAATTTAAGTGATAATATTGCTGGGTAGAGTATTCTTGGTTCAAGGCCCTTCTGATTACATTAAATATATATGCCATTCTCTTCTGGCCTGTAAAGTTTCTGCTGATAAGTCAGCTGATAGCCTGATGAGATTTCCTTTATAAGTAATCTTTTCTCTCCCTCTGGCTGCTTTCAATACTCTCTCCTTGTCCTTGATCTTTACCATTTTTATTATTACATGTCTTGATGTTGTCTTCCTAGCATTCCTTTTGTTAGGAGATCTCTGGGTTTCCATGACCTGAGTGTCTATTTTCTTCCCTAGATTGGGGAAGTTTTCAACAATTATTTCCTCAAGAGATTTTCTATCCCTTTGTCTCTTCTTCTTCTGGTAGCTGTATAATGTGACTATTTTTCCATTTGAATTAGTCACACAGCTCTCTTACTATTCTCTCATTCCTAGAGATCCTTTACTGTCTCTGTCTCTGTTTTTTGGCTATATTGTTTTATTGCTCCCTAATTTCCATATCACATACAACTTCTTCAACCTGTGTAAGACTGCTATTGATTCCCTACATCACATTTTTGTATTCAGACACTGTATTCTTCAGCTCTGAGTGACATTTTTGGAGATTTTCTATCTTTTTGTTGATGTCCTCCCTGAGATCTTGAATATTTTTCTGTAAATCCATGAGCATGTTTGTGACTTTCATTTTGAAGTCTTTATCAAGAAGATTGATGATTTAATTTCACTCAGCCCTCTTTCTGATGTTTTTTTCTTGTAGTTTTGTTTGGACCAAATTCCTTGCCTCTTCATTTTTTTTTAGTGTTTCCAATGGAATAATAGCTTTGTGTAGAAAGTGCCCTCTAGTGTTCAGAAGCTCAATTTTCTGTGTTGGAGCCCCAGATGCTGGCATGCGGTGGGCAATGCACCTGTCTGGCATGTAGTGATCTGATTTCAGGTGGGCTGTGTGAATCGTTGGCTGATTGTGTGAGCAGGGAGAATATTTAGAGCTGTGCTGGTGGAGTTGCTGTAGGCAGAAAGGCCTCTACCTGGCCTGTAGCAATGGTGGGAGCTGCAGGTTAGTGGAACAGGCACCTACTGGGAGGAAGGAGCTCCCAGGATTTGCTCCCACAGTATTTAAGTGGCTGGGCCAAAATAGGACTGAGAAGCTCCCTCCACCTTCACAGTTGCAATGCCCACCTCCACTACCAGGTCAACTGGGCATGCACACAGGTTGTTAGAGCTTTCATGGGTGGAGCCACCCTCTGGGCTTGGGTCCTGCTGGATCACAGCTTTGCTACTTTACCCTTTGCTGTAGGGTCTTCTCTTCTTCTTCAATGAAGGTAGTCAGTTCTATAGTCTTCAGGTCATTTTCAGGTTTAGTTGTATTTGCTGTATTTTCATTTTCTATGTTATTTTGGGTGGAGGTTTTTGCCTTGCCTTTTTATACTGCCATCTTTTCCCCACCCATTCATTCTTTCTCATATTGTTACCTAATTTTCTCCATTAAGAACTCTTCTACAGTAAGATTCTATAATTTTCCAGAAAGTGGTCTTTAAATCACTCACCAACCCTTCTCTCAAACTCAGTGCCAGGATTGTTTTTCCTATGTGCTCATTATGTCATCCTTTACGTATGGTAGGATATTTTGTTCTAATTGAAATTATCCATTCTGGGGGTCTATTTCTCACAGTGATTGCAAGATACTTCAAGGAAAGGGCTGTGTCTTGCTTATCACAGTACTGTTTGTTCCTAACACAGTTACTAATATATGGCTTGTTAAAAGAATCAAAGAATATTCTGTGTCAGGGACTACATAATTCTTTGCAGCTTTCACTCTACCTGGGAATTATTCCCCTTTAATGTGTGCTCAGTGACTATTAGTATACTGATTGTCCTTCCTTTACTTTCAGTATCAGGCCAAAGTCAATGTCTGACCTGACTAGACATTCCTTTCCCTTTATTTGTTTACTTATTAATTTAGTTCAATGAAGGTGAAAATATTTAGTTTTTTAATGGAGACAAGTTTTAGTGAAAGTCAAATCATGTACTGGTTCTGTCATCAATTTAGCTAAGGAACTTTGAAGAAATTATTCTTGCTGAGTTTTAATTTCTTCAGTGATTAAATATAGATAATAATACTTTGACTTTTTAAATGCAGATTGAATGGTATGATTGTAAGAATAGTTAAAAAGGATAAATAAATCTATAGGATGGTGGTTGTCCAACTTGAGAGTTCATCAGAGTAACTTGGAGTTCATCATAAAATGCTTATGGCTGGGCCCCACCCTTAGAGTTTCTGCTTCAGAAATTCTGGGGTCTGAGAGTTTGTATTTCTTAGAAGTTCCTGATGATGCTGCCAACATAAGGACAACACTGTGAGGATAACTGGCATAGCATGGTTATTATTACATAATGATTAAACAGTTTTGTTTGCTCGTAAATTGACATTGTAATACTTTAATATTCAAATATTTTAGTTATTCATTCTACTCTCCTAGATTAATATATTCTTTTCTATGCCAGTATTTAGGAGTTTGAAAAACTACTTATAAGAAGCCAGGTAAAATAGTTCCCACCTGTACATTTTAATATATTCAAATGACAAATTATTTGATAACCTGTGATATAATATTATCAAAATAAAAAAATGAAGAAATGCTTGAGGGCAAACTTTTCAGGGGTATGCATGCTGACTTATGATACATAGCCATGGGTCATAAAATATAGTTGAAACTTGCAGAAAGTTAACAAATTTGAACAACAATTAACTCACAATTGTATTATGTTCTTAAAAGTAGGTTTGGGTCATGAATTTAAGCAATTTGATACATTAATCTACTTGGCCCACTGCTGCTTGGAATGCATGCTTGCAGCATACTATGTGACAGACTTGGTGACAGATTATTTCTTTGCCAGGGTATATTCAATATTCAATTATTTTCTTGTTAATAATTTATCCTGCATAATAGAGAAAACACTGTAAATAACCATCTGTCTCCATGAGCAGCTTTTATATTTACAAATAGATACAGCACAAAATCTGAGCAAGAGGCATGTAAACAGAAAGGATATTCCAGGGTAACTGCTTAAATAAAGGAACTTGCCAGACTTCATCTCTAAACTAGTTGCTGCTCTTTGCTCCTACTTGGATAAAATAATGGCAACACAAGACTGGTCTATAAGGGGTAAAAGAGTTTGGTAGGAAACTAAAGATTTTAGGCATTTGCATACACACATATTATCTTTAGCTAGTTTCCCCAAAGGAAAAAATTTTATTAATAACACAAACTCTGAACTACCCAATGGGAAGTTGGACTTTTCAAAAATGGCTGCCCTCTATGGCAGAAAGAAGCTATGGAGAGCGTCTATGGCAACTCTTAGGGCTAAACAGAGAAAGAGGAAGCTGAACGAGGGCACAGGAAAAGTGGGACGATGCAAAGTCAACATGTTTGACTCTGGGGGATGGTGAGTACACATTGCAATCCTGACCAGAAAAGGAGTTAAAGCACAGATGACAGGAGATAAAATACATGTAGCTTTTGGGAATAATTAAATAAATTATTCATGTGCTTGGTTTTTATTTATTTACTACAAGCTTGTCCTGAAAAGTATTTTAGAGATATTTGGCAACAAATGTTGAAACAACTCCTAATGCTTACCTTTGTTTGTGATTTTGACACTGAAGCAGCAAATTACCCGGATTATAGTTCATAGTCGGTACCGAAGGCGCAGAATCTCTAAAACTTCTATCATCACTACTTGACGAGAAATTAATTGGAATAATCATCAGGAGGAAGACAGAATTTAACAAGTTTTAGGCATGATGTTTATGTGATTTTTATTACTCAGTTAAAAATTATATTAAAACTTCTTTCTGAAAAACACTTTATAGGAATTATTTACTTTTTCTGGCTTAGTTCTTTAAACTGGTATATTGTTATGCCTTTGAGATGTCCTTAAGATTATAATCCTCTTTGAATTATTTTTTTTCATACTTTATTGCCAATTTAGCTGTTGTCTGATATCAATAAAAGATAAGCATAAAAGTCTAAGCTATAAGAATGCATAAAGTGAAACTTCCAAAGATCTGATTATTGAAATTTTAAGAAACCACATACATTTTAAGAACCAAGAAATTAGTCCCAGCAAGAAAGTACCTTTTCTTTTCTCAGACACTGAACTGCTATCTGCATAATCCTTGAATTTCCTGTTTTGGGATCTCTTATTTTTCAATTAAGTGCTCAAAATATGACCTTAAGTGATTCCATTGATAAGTTTACCAGGGTAATGTTGTGGTGGGGGGAAGTGTGTAAAAGTTCTTTAAATAGCCTTTTAATCAGTTTGCTGTTCTGAGCACAGCAACCAAATTTTAGTGGACAGCAAGGTCTTGAGATTATAAAGCCTTAACCAAAGTGCTTGTCTTTCAGATCTGAGATTTGAAAAAGAAATGGTGGCTGTGGCTTTTCTTTTTTGGTTTTCTGTTTACGGTTAAAGCTATTGTTTTGTTTGCTCTTTGCTTGTGACTCTGAAGCTCTTCTCAGTAAATGATCAGAACCTTTTTCCCCAGTTTTTAAGTTTGGGCCTTGCTATATGATTTGCTTGGCTAGGGCCAATAGGAGGCTGTCAGACTTGACATAAACAGAGGCTTCAAAAAAAGTGCTTGTGTATTTTTTACTTTTCTTTTGAACTTCCACTATCATGAGAAGAACCCTCAGCACACCTCCGACAGCATGAGAGACCACAGGACAGAGCTTGAGCATCCCAGCTAAGACAGACCATCTTAGACCAGCCAGCACGTGTCAACCTACCGGTAGACTCTGGACAAGTGAATGACAGCTGAGATCCATTGAGAATTGTGAGAAATAATAAACATTTCATGTTTTAAGCCAATAAATTTGGAATGGTTTATTACACAATGATTTGCATATCAAATCCTTTTTGGATTCTGCCTCCAGCCTACATTTCAGTAAAGACTGAAACCTCACTGTTGACTTTCTTCCTCAAGTGGTCACACTCACTGATTCACAATGACTACCCAGCTAGGAAAAAAGAATATAATTTCTAGATTGTATAGGGCCACATGTAAAGAATGATATTATCAACTTGCCCCACCCATATTGGGTGCTTGACAAATCTTTGTTGAATGAATGAACAAATGTTCATTTGTAGTATTTATTTGTTCACTTTCAACACGTGAAACACTTAAAACTTTAAAATTTCCCAGGATTGTAAAATAAACCTCAAGGCTGGTTATTTTTCTATATAGCAGTAGAAAAGCTAACAAACAAGTCTCTGTTCTTATGGCACTTACATGTACAAGCATTCTTCTGAAAACCCTTAGTTTTACAATTCCTTCCTCTGACCTAACTTTTGTTTTTCATATGACATATGTATTATTTATCAGGAAATTGCAAGGCTTTTGGAATGTCACCATTATAAAATAAAATTGTATTTGAACATGATTACATTTTAGATACAGTAGAATTACAGTACTTATGCGTATCAATGAGATCATGCACCTCAACCATAATGACTTATCTTTAATAAAAATAATGATATTATATCTTTACAGGATTTTCACTGTTCTGCTTTATTTTTAAAAGAAATTTTATCATTGTTTGGGAAACATTTTAGTAATTCGGAAGACTGACTCCTATGAAAGAAAAACTGAAGAAGGGCTATGGGAAGAGAGAGCTTGCTCGGGCCAAGGAAAGTAGCTGAGAAATCAGAAGTTTTAAACAGCTCAAAGTAATATTTGGTGGTATTTCATTGCCCTTGGGAAGATCAGAATCCTTAGAATGATATTCAAGATTCTTAATGATCTGGGGTCAAAGTGGCATTCAAGGTTCTTCATGATCTGGGGTCAAAGACAGCTTGTCTTTGTACTTGTGTGCTAAATTCTGGACATACTGAACAGTTGGCCTCTCTGCAGAATGCTCCAAAGTTTACTGATTCATTTCATTCATTCTGCTCCCTGTGGGAAACTTCTCCACATTCTTTGAACCCCATTTCAAATGCCTCCTCCTTTGGGTTTCCTTGCACAGTGCCTTGGAGCTGAAATATGCCCTCTTCTATTCTCCACATTTTATTAGTATAGCAACTCCCCATATTGCAGTTTTTATGCATATGTCCATGTCCTTCACAACATGGTTAACTACCTAAGGGTGTGAATCATCTCCTGTTCATATTTATATCCCCTGTACAGTATTAGACTTGGTATTTAGTAAATATTTTAACAATTGTAACTGGGAATAGATATTTTATTATGATAGAAATGCCTTTTCTATAGGGAGACTCTTTGACTATATGGTATATTCTATAGAGAATACTTATTTTTAAATGTTATCACCAAAATTATTTTATTTGCTTTTATTTTTGCTACCAAACAACTACCTCTTAAAAGTTAATAAAAAATTTCATTCAATAGTTTGCATTTTGTTGTTTTGAGGCAGAAGTCTGGGCCTAACTTTTTTTGTCTTTTTATTTTAATCCTTCCCTTGTTCTGTGTTTATTATTATCTATTTGATTTTGTTTATATAATCCAGTATTCAGAATTCTGTATTCTATTTGATTTTGTTTATATAATAAAGTATTCAGAAATGAGATTAAAAGTGAGCTTATGATAATAAAATATTGCAGAGTACCGATGTAGGAAAATTACTATTTCAGGAAAATAAATCTCATAATAATATAGTATTCATTATTATAATGGATACTTCAGTGAATCCTTAAATTTCAGCTTTTTGCTAATGACCTCTTTGCCCTAAGCCTTTCTAAAGAGCTTTCATTTTTGAGTTAAGACTAAACATAGATTACCTCCCAGTGAGATAAAGTCCTCCCAGGAAGATCTGAATGAGAAAAAATAGTTCACATCAATGGAAATCTTAAAATGTAGATGTAGGGTTTCTGTAACATATTTCTTCTTAAAAATGTAAGGGAAAACATTTGATATCCATCAACACTAAATGAATGTCTTTTTTATTAAGGAAATGATTCTCAACAATTATTAAAAATTGAGTAGTAAGATTCTGAATCATATATTTGGCCCAAATAAATGGTATTTCACCTTGGCTGCACCTTGGACATACCTGAAGAGTTCTCTAAAACCTAATCGAAAGCCCCATCTCCCAAGATTGCTTTTATTGATATGGGGCATATTGAGAGGGCATTTTATAGTACCTCCAGGTAACTCTAAGGTTAGAGAACCCCAGGCTAAATACCCCTGGGGTGAATATATTAAAAATATGTTTAAACTGTATTAGTCATAGGACTTACTAAAAATAGATGTTTCTGACACTGTTTCTGATAATTATATTAACAGTAGTAGCTATTCTATATTGGAGCTATGCCAGTACATATACAATAGCAAAACAGTTTCTTAAAAAAAAGGAATTAAGTTGGGTTTTGTGTTTCACAGACTGAGTGATAAAATTTTATTTAAGAGAAAAAATATCAAATTATAGTTTGACAAGGGTTAACAAGGGTTCCTGTGGATGACTAGATTATTTTTAGCTCAAAATAGGTCATCTTTCCACATCATGCTAATGATATCAAGCATCTGAGTTTATGCTCTTGTAACAGAATACCATAGACTGGGTGGCTTATAAATTTTAACTTTACTCTCATAGTTCTGGAGGCAGGCAAGTCCAAGATAAATGCAATGGAGGAATCAGTGTCTGGTGGAGACACACTTCCTGGTTCACAGACCATTGTTTTCTCTCTTTCACCTCACATGGCAGAAGTAGGAAGGAACCCTCTAGAGTCCCTTTTTATATGGGCACTATCGCCATCCACGGGGGCTCTGCTCTCATGACCTAATCACCTCCCAAAGGCTAATCCTTGTACCATCACATTAGGGGTTAGAATCTGACATGTGAATTTTGATGGGCATTCACATTCAGTCCATTGCAACAAGGAAATGAAATTCTTTACACATACTAATCTTTTAGATAGTGGTAAACAGTCAAAGCTATTAGCTATGAGAGATGGATGTTCTGTGTCACATTCATTATCACTGAATATCACATGATATCATAAGGCACCATCATATATTTTATTAGTAATGAATATTCAAATATTTCCCAATACTTTTAATATAAATATTTTTACAATTGGCATTTTATTAATTCTAAAAAATATTAAATAATGTTGGCTAATTTCTTGATGAAATGAACATTCTAAAACAATAATAATGGTACTGCACTCAAACAATAATAATGGTACTGCACTCAAAAAATAAAACCAAAGTGATGTTTTTTTAGGGACAACACCAAAGGCATGATCCATGAAAGTAATAATTGATAAAGCGGACTTCATTAAAATTAAAAACTCCTTCTTTGAAAAAGACAATGTCAAGAGATGAGAAGACAAACCTCATACTGGGAGAAAATATCTGTGTAACACACATCTGATAAAGGACTTTTATACAAAATATATAAAGAATTTTTAAACTCAGCAAAAGAAAACAATCTGATTAGAAACCTGGCCAAAGGCTTTAACAGACCCCTCACCAAAGAAAATAAACAGATGGCAAATAAGAATATGAAAAGATTCTCCACTTCATGTGTTATCAGGGAAATGCAAATTAAAAGAAGGAGATAATATCACATACCTATTAGAATACCCAAAACCTGGAACACTGACAACACGCTGGTGAGGACATAGAACAGCAGGTGTCTCATTCTATCCTGGTGGGGTGCCAATTGATACAGGCACTTTGGAAGAAATTTTGGCAGTTTCTTATAAAACTAAACATACTGTTACCATATAATCCAGTAATCTTTCTCCTTGCTATTTATCCCCTATGATAATCCTTTTCCCAAATGAGATAAAAACTTAGGTCTACACAAAAACCTGCTTAAATGTTTACAGCAGTTGTGTTTATAATTGACAAAATTTGGAAGCAACAAATATGTTCTCCAGTAGGTAAATGGATTAATAATCTGTGGTACATCCAGACAATGAAATATTATTCAGTGCAAAAATAAATGAGCTATCAAGGCAGGAAAAGACACGGAGGGACCTTCAATGCATATCACTAAGTGAGAGAAGCTGATATGAAAAGGCTTCATATTGTGTGATTCCAACTATATGACCTTCTGGAAAAAAGTAAAAGTATGGAGACAGTAAAAAGGTGAGGAGTTTCTCAGGGTTATGATGGGAAGGAGACATGAAGGGGCAGAGTACAGAGGACTTGTAGGTCAGTGAAAACCTCTGCCTGATATTACGGTGGATACAGGTCATTATATATCTATCCGAATCCACAGAAAGTACGATACCAACCGTGAAATCTAGGGTAAATTATGGAATTTGGGTGATTATGATGCATTGACACAGGTTCATCAAAGGTACTGTAACAAATGTACAGCCCTGGTGGTGGTGATAATAATGGGAAAGGATGAGCATGTGTCGGAGCAGTTGGTACATACATACCTCTTTATTTTCTTCTCAATTTTGCTGTGAACTTAAAACTGCTCTAAAAACAAACAAAAAACCCAAAGCATAAGAATGTACACTAGTCAGTACATAATTGAAACACCAAAGTGAAAACACTAAAGGTAATGTGAAATATTTTCCTTACTTTCTTTACATTCCTCTGCTGCATTTTGGATGTACATAGGCTCTGGGATGTAAAACCACCATTTTATCCCTTTTTTTGAGGGATGGGAGGAATCAGGAGCTAAAGAAATACATTAAAAAGAATAAATGTCTACTCTTTACCAATTTCTCTCTTTCAATAAAGTTAAAAGATAAAGATATGCCATTTCCAATGTACATGAAATACAATGAGGTATCTTTAACCACTGTGTGGGTTTTTTCTAAAGGAGAGTATTGCTGAAGGGTGATACAGATGTACGTTCGTCTTCATTTTGAGAAAGAAAAATAGGCTGAAAGATAAAATCATTGGAGAAAATAGAGACAATGTCAAGCATGAGAAAAAGAAAGAAGGTGAAAAAACCCTCACATCTTAGACACTCTAGGAAAAAAAGAGACCAGGTACAAAGAAAACAGCATTCTATAAATCTGTGCTTCAAAATAGTTTGGCTCTACATCAAACATTTGAAACATTATAAAAAGAAAAATAAATAAAAACTAGTGGAAGTTGAAAACTCTCTATATGATAAGAAGCAATAAAACACAGCATTGCAAATGTATATAAAAGCTATAGTTAGGAAAGAATGGGAATTTGATGAAGATTTCTGAAGAGGGGAATGCTAAAATGCAGACAGTGTTTTTAGTCAGGATGCTGTTGAATGTATTTGACACCAACTAGAATTATCTAAAGCAAAATAAAGGAATACATTGACTTTCATAATTAAAACACTGGGATTGGGGAAGAAACTGCAAAAGTCCTAGATCATATGTCCCACTTAAGGTATGGAGATGAAGTCACTCTTTCAATCATATGGAAAAAAAGAATGTGGCAGGAGTGTTCCTCCAAAGATAAAGATAAAAGATTAGGTAGAAAATAAGTGTGTCTACCACATGACACATGATATCTTCTTGCCATGTTAATTTTATTTTGTTTTTAAGTAAAAAGCAACTTGGAGATTAATTCTTTAATTTCTATGAATACTTGTCAAAAGTTTATTATTTCCCTGGCACTACCCTAAGCGTTAGAGACACAAACCTAACAGAAGCCTTTGGTTCCCAGAAATTTCCAACCCAGTGTTGGCATATTCACCTATCAAATTCCATAATAAGAGTATGTACACAGTGTCATCAGAATACAGAAGGCAATGTCTAATTCTGACTGGATGTGAGAGGTGTAAATGCAGGAGTCCGAGAGGGCTTTGAATGAGTATTGGGGTGATGGTGACATAACTTTCAGTTTATGTATACAGTCTTTCCCTACCGAGAACGTGGACAATTTTATAGATGAGAAATTAACAAGTTCAAATACAACTGAAATTAGCCAAATGCTAAGTGTTTCTATGCCTTAGGCAGATAATACTTTAATAATATCTAATATCTGAAACCATATATAATGAGTCAAAAGAAGCAAACAAGGCTTAGACAGCTGTGAGCAAGCTGAGAGGCAAGGCTGAATTTTTGGTAAATGATCCAAACAGAGTAGAAAAAAGACCACTTGGATCAAGGATTCAAGTCTTTCTAAAAATATAAATTTTCTTATTAAAGATAAAGTTTAGGTACCAGTAATAAAGTTTCAGCTAGACTTTATATGAAATAATATTACAGTCTTCTATTTTTAAAGGCCTTATTCATTCATTCTTTAAAAGTTAATATATTGCTGTATTGAGTATTTTCATCTACATGTGTAACATTTCCTTATAAAATAAATTATCAGAAGTGAGGGGTATCAAAAAAAAGTAAAATGCAATGTTTCTGTAGGGGGTGAACCTACGAATAGGTTTTTCTTAATTACCTTTGTCCACGTCTATAATATTTATTGTAAGCTTTATACTATTTAAGCTTCCATCACCATTTAATGGCAATTCAGGAAACAGCTGGCCTAGTATTTCAGAAAGAAAAAGTAAGTTTATCACATAGAATAATTTATTTCAATGAGAGTAAATTAATGTGAATTACACTCAACACAGAGAAGGAAACTAGCAAGATTTTTTTCCAAGAATGTGGAGACTTTATGGAATAAAATTTTGTGCTGTGTTGCCTACACCATACAGTTCTGTTCCAGGCACTCTATCCACAATGCCTAAAATAGTAACAGGCACAGAGCAGGCACTCAATAAGTTATCTCATTTTTTCTTGCCTTTTTTTGGTAGTTGGTATTTGTAAGAAAGTATAAAAATAGCAAAAACTTACATAGCACATTGTATATGCCAAGCAATTGTTCTGTCTTTTACCTACAGTTCACAGATCATCTTAAGTTACAGACAGTTCAAAAAATTTCATAAAAACAGAAAAAAATAACTATATACATACATAAACTAGCAATATCATATTTGGTAAGTTTTTTCTTACTTTATAAACTTTTTATAAATACTATCCAATGAAACTGGTAATTAATACTTTTCAGCTTCTCCTAGATTTTAACCAAAGATTTCAAAATGACACCAAATGGAGAATTAAAAAAAAATCTTGGTTATGCTAACACTGAATTTAAATATTGGTTTAATATAGTAGACTTCTAACATTTCCAAATACCCAAATTTATGAATACAATTATATCTAATTATCCTCATAAAATACAAAAAGCTTTAATTTTCATGACATCTTTGGATCCTTAACTATTTCATAAATATTAAACCAAAGTGAAATGTGGGGCTATTTTTAACAGGCTCCATACTTCAGATATTATCATTTTCTCTTTGTTTCTACTACTAAGACTAACCCTTAGCTTTTCAATTTCCTAAGGCCTTTTTTTAACAAAACAGCAATATTATCCCAAATTCCAAGACTTCCAATGACTAATTATTTTAGGGTATAGATGAAATATATCTCAACATAATAAAGGTCATATAAAAAAACCCACAGCTAAAATCATACTTGATGGAGAAAGGCTGTATGCTTTTCCTCTAAGACCACAAACAAATCAAGCATGCCTGCTCTCACCGTTTTTATTCAACACAGTACTGGAAGTACTACCCATGGCAATTAGATAAGAAAAAGAAATAAAAGGCATCCAAATTGGTAATGAAGATGGCAAACTGTCAGTATTTGCAGATGACATGATACCGTATGTAGGAAATCCTATAGACTCCATTAAAATATTACCAAAACTAACAGATTCAGCAAAATTGTAGGATAGAAAATCAGTATACAGAAACATGTTGCATTCCTATATACTAACAACAACCTAGCAGAAATTGAAATCAAGAAAACGATTCCATTTATAATTGCACCAAAAAGAATAAAATACCTAGGAATAAACGTAACCAACAAAATGAAAGATCTGTACCTTGAAAACTATAAGATACTAATGAAAGAAGTTGAAGAAGACAGAAATAAATGCAAATCTATCCCATCTTCATGGATAGGTAGAATTAATATTGTCAAAATGGCCATCCTGCCCAAAGCAATATACAGATTTAGCGCAATCCCTCTCAAAATACCAATGTCATTTTTTCAATTAACTACAGTAAATAATCCTAAAATTTATATGGAATCACAAAAGACCACAAAAAGCCAAAGCAATCCTGAGAAAGAACAAAGCTGGAGGTATCATACTCCTTGACTTCAAACTATACCATAAAGCTACAGTAATCAAAACAGTATGGTACTAGCACAAGAACAGACACATAGATCAATGGAACAGAAGAGAGAACCCAGAAACAAACCCACACATATGTAGTCAACTAATATATGACAAAGGAGGAAAGAATATACAACAGGGAAAAGATTGTCTCTTCAATAAATGGTGTTGGGAAAACTAGACAGCTACATGAAAGAGAATGAAGCTGTATTACTGTCTCACATTATATACAAAAGTAAGCAGGAAATGGATTAGAGACTTAAATATAAAACATGAAACCATAAAACTCTTAGAAGAAAACTTAGGCAAAAATCTCTTGTATATTAGCATAAGTAATTTTTTTCTTGGATACATCTCCCTGGGCAAGGTAAACAAAAGCAAAAATAAACAAGTGGGACAAAATCAAACTAGAAAAGCTTCTACATAGCAAAGGAAACCATAAACAAAACAAATAAGACAAATTATGGTGTGGGAGAATATATTCACAAATGATATACCCAATAAGGAGCTCACATCCAAAATATATAAAGAACTCATACAACTCAAACCAAAAAATAAAATAAAAACCAATTAAAAAGTGGACAGAGGATCTGAACAGACATTTTTCAAACAAAGACATATAGTCAACAGGCATATGAAAAGATGCTCCACATCACTTATAATTAGGGAAATGTGAATCAAAATCACAATGAGATATCACCTTACTCCAGTCAAAATGGCCACTATTCAAAAGATAAAAAATAACAAAAGTTGGCAAGGATGTGGAAAAAAAAGTAATCCTCTTATACTTTTAGTGGGAATGTGAATTGGTGTGGCCACTAAGGAAAACAGTATGGAGGTTCCTCAAAAAACTAAAAATAGAAATACCATATGACCCAGTAACTCCACTTCTAGGAATTTACCCAAAGAAAATAAAATTCCTATGTTCACTGCAGCATTATTTACAATGGCAAAGATATGGAAGCAATCCAAATATCCATCAATAGATGAATGGATGAAGAAGATGTAGTGCATGTACACCATGGAATAATATTATTCAGCCATAAAAAGAAAGAAACCCTATCATTTGGGACAACATGGATGGACCTAGAGGGTATTATACTAAGTGAAATAAGCCAGGCAGAGAAAGACAATACCATATGATTTCACTTACGTGTGGAATTTAAAAACAAAACAAAACAAACAGCAATAGACTCACAGACACTGGGAAGTGACTGGTGGTTATTACCATGGGGGAGGGGTTGGAGTGGGTGGGTGAAATAGGTGATAGGGATAAAGACACCCACAATCTCAGTCATAATATAAATTAGTCACAGGGATGAAAGTATAGCATAGCAAATATAGTCAGTAGTTCTCTACCATCTTTCTATGTTGACAATAAGTACACTAGTTGGGGTGAGCATTTAATAAAGTATTTAACTGTTGAATCACTATGTCATAGACTTGAAAGCAATATATTATTGTATATCAAAAGTTAAAAAAAGTTATCTGTGCTTAAAAAAAAAGGAAAGAAACCTATGACATTTTGAGGCAGAGAAAAGCCAAGAAACTCTTAATCATGTGTTATCTGGAGTTAGCAACTTCCCCTCTAGATTCTCTAGAATTATAAATAGCTACTCTAACCCTTTTTAATTTTAACACTGCTGATAAGATGTAATTGGAAAAAAGTCCCCATGAAGAGTGGCCATCAGTAAATTCCATTGGAATGGAGATGCTTGGGATTTGCAAAGCCCACTCGTCACATGGCACTATGGCACTACCCTGCTGGGAACTCGTTCTCCAACAGAGTTATAAATAATTACGTGCCTTGCATCTTAGTGACCACTTATGAAACATCAAATGTTAAATTTGCAGGTATGAAGACTCTACAGTATTTCATAATAAATCAAACCACATTTCCCTCCAAATGGTAATACATTAAAACCTTCACGGCAAGTAACTCTTGTCCTTTTCTTCCTGGCTTCTTTGGTCAACTGAGTGCAGATTAGAGTTCTGATCATCTTAGCGGGAGCAAAGTGTGCATGGGGTACAGCACGGCAGTGGACAGACAAGCAGATTAAAGGTAGCTTTAAGGCGAAAGACAGGCTCCAGGTTTCCAGTGTTTTCCCATGCAGTTCTCCCTAGATTTGGCATGAGTGTTGGAAACAGACTGCTTCTCCTCCTCTGCTTCTTTTCCCCAAAACTGCAGTTCTCCGAGGGTGGTTTCCAGACTTCTGGAGTACCCAAAAGCCTCGCAGAGAAACCTCAAGGTCTTCCCTTTTCCAATCACAGATCTGCATGAAGCCTGATTTTTATTTTTTGCTTCAACCCAAACAGCATATAAAAAAAGATTGATTGCAGGCAAAGATATGGAAATCTAGGTCTTTTTGCTAGACATTGAAGAGGTGTGAATATGTAAAACAATGACAATCTTCTCCTTTTTGTTTGAATGTTTTGGAAAATACAGATTTTTGTAAAATGCTTGCTTGTGTTCAGTTATAATGAGTTTCTTATAGTTATTTTAAATATATTAATAAGCATGCATTAAAATGTACATACATTTAAATTTTAACTTAAAATGTAAATATTAAAAGTAATGATCTAAATAAACAAAAGGTCTTTGGGATCCTCAAAATTTTTTTGAGAGTGTAAAAGGGTTTCAGACCAAGAAGTTTGAGAAAAAGTGGTGATATAAACTTTCATAAAATGTACTTAGGTGTGGAAGTGACAATTAAAAAATAGCTAGACTCATAGGCATCTACTTTTGAAGCACAATGGCATTTAAAACACTGGAATAACATGAAGAGGTCACTTGCATGCTCTCAAATAGGCAGAGCTCTTTTTTAATTTTACAACTTTTTTTTCCCCTTTCTTTTCCCCAAGTCAATTAAAATGCAAACAGGAGGTTTGATAAGAGGCAGCAAGACAAGTGAGGCATGGGATAGCACTAAAAATACGACTGCCTAACGTATGCAGAGTAACAGGAATAATTGGATTTTTACAGTCTGAGCATCACATGCTTTACCCTTTATCTCCCATTAAATCGATTGGTGCCTTGCTCTTTTTATATCTAAAATGTTAACCTTTTTGAATTTTTAATAACTAAAACTTTGTAAGACTTTTATTAAAATGTGAGGTTGTATTAAATCTTCCACTTGGCTCTTATGAATCATTGTTCCTTATCTGAAATAATGGATTTTAAGGTTTGGTGAAGTTTGTATTTGTTAATCTATAAAATAATGATTGTAAAAATGACCCTATAACTCAACACTATCTTAATCACATTTTTATATTCCTTGTGCCTACGCAGGGTGCCTATGCAAAATTTTATTACCCATACTTCTTTAATGCAATAACTTTAACCAATGAAAGTGAGGAACAGCAGGGAAATGGGAAAAGGATCATGCCATTGTAAAATCTGCTTAGCCTGTGAAAAAGGCCAAGCTTATTCTTTAATTTAACCTTTATGCTGTTTTCCCCTTCCTCCAGTCACCTTGATCAATTAAGTAACATTGTAACCAGGATGAGACACAGACCTCCACAGTGTAAATGAACCTAAGGAGAGTGCCAAGATCTGGATCAACACAGTCATGTAAATAACCCTTATTCTTAAGACAGAACTTCTAAGGAATGATTAACACCTACATACATCATGACTTACACCAAGCCTCACCCAAAAGGTCCTATAAAATCCCAAATCAAAAACCCTCAAGAGCACCGCCTCTCCGAGGTTGACCCTATTCCTGAGTGTGTACTGTGTCTTTAAATAAAACCTGCTTTCACCTCTTCTCTGAAGTTGCCCATACATCCCTGCTTTGATACTGTTTAAGTAAAGCTTTTTTTTTTTTTTTTCTGTATAAGCCTGTTGCACTTTGTCTCTGAATTCTCTTCTGTGGCAAAGACAAGAACCCACTGACCTCCACCACCCGGTGGCAAGTATCTGTCATTTCGATACTTCATCCAGCATTCTAGACTTAAACACAGTACTTTCTTTCTCCCTGTTTTATTTCCAGCAAGTAGGGAAATGGCTGTGGGAACCTCTGAGTAGGGAGAGGCTTGCCCCTCCCGTAGCCTGGGTGACCTGGACGAACTGCTGTTGTCTGATGACGTTATTTAGCAGCCTGCTTGAAATTCTTCTTTCCTTTGCTTTGGGAAATTCTCAGAACTCACTCCAGCCAAAGCTCTGCAGCACCCCCGATTTTAGGGTGGTGGGACATCGTTTCTGTGCTGTGTAGTTCAAGCAGACACTGGACGCTAGGTGATCCTGGCTTTAGGAGTTGGGAAGGGATCTGCCCTACTCTGTGCAGGAGTTCAGTGAATTTTCCTTTGCTCTCTGTTCTTCCTTGCTTTCTAGCACATGCGTGGCTGCACAAATCCAAGAGCCACTTTTCCTAGCACTGCACACTGCTGACCCCTCACCACTACTTTCCCTTCAGTGAATTCCTTTCTTACCTGCATGCCTTAGACCTGTTTGAGAATTCTTTACTGATCAGCGTCAGAGTCCTCCCTGCCCTGTCTGGATTGAAGTTTTGCCTAGCTTGCAGGGAGAGACGTTCCCAGAGGGGGCTGCCTAGTAACAACAAAAGAATATGCTCAAAATTGGACTTAATGTTCTTAAGTGTTCTCAAATACTAACTATACTTAGACATTCAGAACAATGTTAAATATGCCTGTCTGCAGCCTACAATTAACATGAAGTTGTAAAATCAGCTAATCACTTAATGTATTTTATGAAAGTGAGAAAAGACCACAGTTTCCACTTTAAATTTGGAGAACACATTTGTATGGCAAAGGTGTATTTTGCTCTAGAATTTTTAAGACTCATAAGATTCCTTCAAAGATTTTGAGTGACAAAACTCACATGTCTCCCAAACTATAGTTTCAGCACTGTTAGGATAGTACTGTTGGTACATTTTGCCAGTATTTGAAACTTCACACATAAAAAACAGAGCTCATCATCTTCATTCCTATCAATATCCATTCCTAACATGCTTTTTCTTTATAGCAACCCTGTAACTCAGAATTCTGATTACTTTCCATCATTTCCTCAGTCTATTTTTTTCCCCGCTTTTCGATTTTTCCTACCTCCATTTAACTTAATATCCTAAGCAGTTTCATCATGTCCCCATCACAATCAAGCATTTCAAGATATGGTCTTTTGTATCAAGTTCCATCACTTGAATATCTCCAACCTTCTCACATTATTCCACCAAATTAAACAAAAATTTAACTAATTTTATTGTCAGGCATGAATTCCCAATTTGTACCTCCAACACTTTACGTTCAGTTATTTGCATCTGGAATGACCTTTCTCTAACTTTTTGCAATTGTCTATTCTGCCTTTCAAAATTGACTCAACTCCTCAAATTCAATGCAGAAAAGGGATCAGATCTTCTTGGGAATTAGGCCAGGAAAAAGTCTGAATGGATTAGGATCTAGACTGAGTCATGACAAAGGTGAGATATAAGCCAAAATGAAATTATTTGTCAGAACTGTTTGATAATGTGTCAAATTAAGTTTATAGTTGTGGCTGACAGAGAAGTGGATTGCAGCAGGTAGAGCAGCGTCAAAATCAGAATCCACTTGGGGTCAGGAGGATGATGGTAATGTTACCACTGCAGTGACACAATAAGGAATCACAAAGGAAGCTGGTTTCTTTGATAGGACTTCACCTTCATACACTCTTTTTTATTTTATTTTTTCAGTAATTCCTACTCAAATAAAAAACAAATCTGGACTTAGTAAGGAGAGACTTGTTAAAAGTCTGGGTAAAGGAACTTCCTCCACACTGGGGAAACGGGCAACTGCAATGGGGAGACCTTTGTGACCACAGAACAGGAAGCTTCCAGACAAAAGGACTTTCTTTCATAGACAGGAGTAAAGAAAGCTAGAAGGAAGCAGCTGTGGGCAAGTAGGATGAAAGGGTGACATAAGAAGATATTAGGGCATAGAATGTTTTATACCATGAGTCCAGTCTACTCTTAGGGACTATATGCCGGCTCCTGCTGAAAGTAAACCAAAGTTCAGGGACTAGAGGAAGAACAGAAGTTTAACCAAAGCTTGGTTAACATGCATGCTGTTCTAATTGAGCATTTACTTATTTGACTATTGCTCCATTTTTCTATTGCATTCTTTCTTACTTATTCATAAGGGCTCTTCACATATTAAGAACATTCATCTCTTTATTTATTAAGGACTGTTGCTTTTTCTGTTAAATGTTACAAATAACACTTTTTTTCTCAGAGTATCCTTTGCTTTTAATTTTATTTTTATTGTATTTTTTGAAATCCATTTACTTTAACTGTATGTATGTCTGTTACTTTGAAATATTTCACTATTTTTTCTGGAATAATCAACCTAAGACAATATGAGTATTCATACTTATTTTCTTCTAACGTCTCAAGACTATTTATTACGTTTACATCTTTACCCCATTTGCAATTTTTTGTTGAAAGGCAGGTAGGAATTCATCACTATTATCACTAATACTGAGATAGGGCAGAGACAGGAGACAAGCATCACAGTTAACTTTTCCTGCCTATGATGAAAAATGCTGAGACATAAACTGTATAGTAAGAAGAGCATGGATTCCACCTTAAAGCTAAGATTCCATTTTAAAAACCAGAAAGTTAGGAAGTAAGATTCCTAATATATTCTTTAGCAAACAGACAACAACTCAACCCACTTCGGGAGCAGGGGAGCAGGGTAGGTGGTCTTGATTAATATGTTCCCAGAGGGAAGCTGCTATCCTGGAGAGGAACTGACCAATTTCTTCTGTTAAATTAATCTTGTAGAATTACCTGGAGGACTGATTAATATAAGAGACAATGTCTCTCACTGGAGATAAGCATTTTAAGACCACTTTACACATCTACAGACCCTGGCCCTTTGAAAAATCCTTAAAAGAGGGAACCCCCAGCCTTTTAGCATGCCTCCTACCTAGGACACCCACACTTTTCCCTCTTTAAGTGTGTACCTCTAAATAGAGACTTCTCAGATAGCTCTATTTATGGCATTCTGTCTTTCTGCTATTTTATTCTATTTCCAAGTTTCCACTTTACCCCTGATAAGCAGGGAGGGGCTGCTGAGAGCTCAGATTTGGGTCTGCAAGTTCCCATCACCTGGGTGACCCGGATGGAACTGCATCTGCAGGAGTCTGCCTGAAAATCTCCTTTCTTTGGCAAGTTCTCAGAATATAATCTCACCTCATCCCATGCTCTGTGGCTCCCCAAATCCTGAAGTGGTAGGGGCTAGTCCCCACACAGTGCAAGTCCAAGTGGACACAGGATGCCAAGTGACCCTGGCTTTGGGACATGGCAAAGGAATCTGCCCTCTACCAAGAAAATGTTTAGTAAACTTTCCCTCCGCACCTCTGCATTTTCCTACTCTCAGCTGCCTGCAAGGCCGCCGCCATTCATTTCTACTCTCACACTTCATGAATTCTTTCCTTACCTACACTCTTCCTACCTGCTCAAGAAATCTTTCTTGTTCAGAGTCAAGAACCATCCCCTGTCCAGGCTGAGGTTTCAGGTGGTGCACAGGGAGAGACCTCCCAGATGCAGTTGCCCAGGAACAATATCATTGCTGCCATACAGGGGTAACCAAATATCCCCAATTATTTATTGAATCAGTCTTCCTTTTTCCAGTAATTGTTAATGCTTAGGAAGTGTATTTTTAGGGCCATATGGATATGTTAACTTGTATTTAAATATATGCTTATATCATGTTCTAATTAGATCCTAGGGAACAGTTTTAGGATATGATAAAACAGAGATAATATCCTGTGCAACCCAAATAATAATACCAATCAATCAAAATTTTCATGAGGATTTGAAAACACAATCTTTTATGCATCTTACTTTGTTTTTATATTAACTAGTGATGGGATCCTTTCCCTCCTCTCTTATTTACCTCCTAACTCTGTCCTAGAGTTTCAGTTGACACAAATCACACCAACATAACTTGATCAAAGAGGTCAAGAAAACCACAGGAGGAAGTATTGATTTCAGATGGTGATCATGTTCAACATCTGGTGGTTGTTGCAAACATTACATTCTCCATTTTTCTTGACAAGAAGGATAAGTACAAGAGTCAGGTTCGTAAAGGTCAAGTGACAAACACAGTAGATGAATTTTAAGAATCCTGTTGGGATTGTCATAGCAAAAAAATATATATACATGTGCTTTACTGGAGTATAGGCTCTTAGTGTCTAATTGAGATATGTAGTCTTACTGACTGTGGAAGGTTGCAGGTTAATAACTTCTATAGGACTTATACAGGGTGAAAGTGCTAGTATTTCTGAGCAAAGCCAAGACATCATTGCTACAGGCATTAGTAGCTGTAACTAACCAATGGGGGGCATTGATCAATTGGTAATCAGACCTGGAACCAAAGGTTAGGATTCTCTACTATTGTGGTAAGACTAGATGAGCTGCAAAGACATATCCTTTTCTATGGACCATAATACTCTTTCAGTGTGTTGGAGTGAAAAAGGAGAGAAGAGCACATTTCTTTGTGGCTTATTTTATGAGAGGGTGTGTGCAGTTTTTTCAGATTAAACAGCTATTGGCTAATGCGTATTTCCCAAATTTCAGATAAATCATAGCCTTGCCTACTGTTATTGTACAGCCCAGAAGACAGTGGTGGTAGGGGTATGAGGCACAGCAAAATCTCTGTTTCTGGTAGGTGGCTGTGGGCTTCTCTGTCATTAGGCTGCAAAGGTTCTGCTCTTTGGTCTTACCCAGAGTTTCAGTCCCCAGGATGTTGGGCAGGAAGAAGTGAAATAGCAATGACCTAAGTTAACATCATGGGTACAAAGGAGTATATCCAGTCATGGAGAGGCACTTGAAAAGACACCTATTTTGAGTCTGGGCCCTATGTCGGAGAGGATCCTTTCAGCTACTGAAATTTTAAATTTTATCATAGTTTTGGGGAAAAGATCTATGTATTGCAGAAGGCAGAAGAACATAAAAACCAAATGATAACAGAAACAGCAATTGAGTTCAAGAAAAACATTATCCCATAACCATTAAAAAAACAAAACAAAGAAACAACTACAGTTTACTCTGAACAATACACAGACCCCATGCAAACTCAGAAATCTGTGGTTAACTTTTGACTCGCCAAAAACTTTACTTATAGCCTACTACTGACCAGAAGCCTTATCAATAACAAACCACTAACACATATTTTGTATGTTATATGTATTATATACAGTATTCTTACAAAAA
This sequence comes from Manis javanica, assembly GCF_040802235.1. Lineage (NCBI taxonomy): Eukaryota > Metazoa > Chordata > Mammalia > Pholidota > Manidae > Manis > Manis javanica. Next base: position 20,873,753 of record NC_133167.1, read on the forward strand.
GTAAGATAGAGAAAAGAAAATGGTTTTTCAAATTGTCACAACTATGGGATTTTTTTCCAATATATTTATTGAAAAATATCTGTGTATAAATTGACCCATGAATTCAAATCCAGGTTGTTCAAGAGCCAACTGTACTGACTTACTCTTATTTACTGTTTCAAGCAATATTGCAATCACTTATCTTATTTCCTCCTCTCCACAAACCTATGAGGAGGGTACTGTCATAATCCTGTTTTTCAAAACAGGAAACTGAGGCATGGGGAGATTAAGTATTTTGCCCAGGGTCAAATAGCTACTAATCCAGCTAGTAAATGGAAGAGTTGGGATTCAAAGACAGGCATTTTGGCTCTAGAACCAACATGCTTAACCATTATACCTCTAATATAACCACTATTTTGATGGGCTCATTATGCAAAATAAAGCCTCAATTTAAATAATTTGAAAAGACTCAGCACGTTAAGACACAGCACTTTAAGGCTCTACTTTGAATATACTTATAAAGAAAAGCTAAGCATAATAAAAAAGGATTTTCAATGAAAATAAAGCTATCATTTTGGAACTGATATTCAAGAAGAGCAACCAAGAAGATGTACATTGATCAGCCCACTGGTGAAAGGTTAAGACCCACTTCTTAATGAGTAAAAATTTAAAGTTGCAATTAGGAATCATTGTAAATCTTCACTGACTACATAAATAAGTATACTATCAATTTTATTGGTGGGCAAAGTAATTTGGATGGGGAAAGGAAGGAAGGGAAAAGATAGTTACAAAAAATATTTCACTGACTTGTTAAGTTCCACTTAAAACATTCTAGCCAGGTATTTAAGAACAAGAACCTGAACTGGGCAGACCTTATCTGATGGTTAGAACCAGAATTATAGCACCCAGTGTGGGCACAAATAGGCAAATCATACCCTTGCAAAATTGTAATTTGAAGGTAATCTTTCGGTCTATGGGTGCATCACATTATATAATAAGGTCCAAGAAGCAGATTGACTCATCTATCTAGATAGGTTGAAGTCCAAATCTTATAAAAGTTAATGAGGATCACTTTAAGAAAAGTCATTATTTTCTGATAAGGTTCTGCAGCATTTTAGGCATTTTTATCAGCAGGATAAGGGACAGAGACATCTCAATTTTGAAGAACGAGGGCTGAAAAAACAGGTTTAATCCTTAAATATCATAGGTTGAGGTCCAACCATCCAGAATGGCTAGGTGTAGAGGGTAATGGCATGAATTCCTCAGGTAGAATTGAGTTCTCCCTGGAGGTTTAGGTTTTCTAGTTCTAAGGAAACCACCACTTTAAGACTCTCACATTCTATTTTATTGGAATCAACTTTTATGAGGCTGAGATCAAACCTTTGACAATGGTTCCCCTGACTTAGATTTTTGTACATTTTCTGGGATTCACTTTTTTAGTTCAATTTCTAGATATTCCCTCAAAAATTTTAACATATATAGCTTTATTTAGCATATATTTTGATGTATTACTTTTATTTGTAGGGATAACAAGTTATTTTATGACTCTAGGTTTTGTATCTTCAACTGAAGTACAAATGTCTTTAGGTGATATGTGCTTCCAAAATAACTTTTTTGTATAGAGACAAAGTGGTAGTGCTTCTGTACTAGCTATATAGTTTAAATAAATATTTCTATGAGTAAAAATATACTTAAAATATGGAATTTATAAATATAAAAATGAAAAGATATCTTTATGTTTGTCAGTGACTTATGGGTTTAAATGCCATATTAATAAAAATGGGCACCCAAAGTAATATGTTATCAACTTAAATTTATAATAGAACTCAGAAATGTAACAGAACCAGAAAATAAAATAAAACACATCATTAAAAATATTGGAGTTTGTTTTTAAATTAGATATCATCCAATTATCTCCATAATGGGATAGTTATCTTCATCATCGTCAATAAATCTCAAATATGAAAATAAAACTTTTTTTTCATTTAGTTTGAATGAATAACGTTTGCTGACAACATAAATGAGGATAATTTAAATTGCTAAAGCTAAAAAAATCTCAATTTTGAATTAGGCTTGGGGTGGATTAATGATTGTGCATTGAGTCCCCTGTATAGAATTTTATTGTTAACTGTTAACAACCATTTGTTCAATAAATATGAGAGATGCCCTCTCAAAAAAAAAATCTCAATTTTGAATTTCTACACTAGTGTCCCCCAGTGGGAGATTTCAAAAAATAGAACTTTCAGAATACTTTTTAGTACCAAAAGAGAAGGGAATTCCCTTGTCTGTTTCCCAGGATCACATTCTTTAACAGCTTAGCAGATAGCAGAAAAAACATGTGATGCTTGTCCTGGGGATACCAATGGAAAAATAAAAAAGAGATTTCCTTTGCTTTTCTAATTTAATATGTTTGGATATTGATGGGTTAGACATATTTGTGTATTTTAGGTGACATTGTGTCTTTTGACCTTTAAAGATATAGATAAGATTAGGTCAAAGAAATGTTTTGAGGAAGGTATGATGATGCCCTTCTTAGAACTAGTTCATATTTCCACTGGTCCTCATGGTTTCATGCTCACCTTTGGTTCCTACTCCTTTCCTGTACAGAATTCTTGCACTTCAGTCTTTCTTTTTCAAAGATCCTTTACTTCTTCCCTGATAGTGACCATAGTGAGAAATCATCCCCTCTCAATTTTTTGTTAAACACTCATCCAAGGTCTTTTCAGGTATTAACAGATCTTATCTTACGGAAGGTTTTAATATTCTAGAAATGCAGACAAATCAAAATTAAATATTAGTCACTTATGTTCTTAATAGTCTGTCTACAACCTTGCAAGGTTGTTCAATCATCTTTCTTTACCCATGTCATCTTCCCCAGTATTTATACATATCATAAGCAGGTGTCAAATTAACAGCTTTTAGTCCTAAGAAACCTTTGGAAGTTAAACTTATCTCTTAAATTACTGCTCTGAGTGGTATAAATGACTTTCTCCCAAAACAGACTAAATAAATGTGTTCTAAAAAATGTGATATTTTGACATTACGATTCAGACTATACTCATCAATATATTAACCCAAAAGTTGATTGTTCGAGAATATCACGTGAACTATTCTAGAGTTTTAAATAATATTGAGCCATTAAAATGTAGTCCATCAGACATTGTGCAAGACATGCTGAAGTGACCTAATTTATATGTGTCCTAAGTAACATGTTGGCTAATAGTGTGAAAATACTTCTAAACAATATGAAAGTTCACTTTTCTGAGGAGCTTTAAAAATTCTCCTTATACTTGTTTTTTCACATGGATTTCTCCATAAATACAAATTTTAAACCACTTACCATATAATATGAATTAATGGTGTCTGAATCACTCACATGAACACATAAAGGAGGAAACAGTTGTCCCCCATGCATTCAATATCTAGAGAACTGTCTAGTTGGGATAGAAGATATAATTTTTCCCATTAAAAGTAAGGAAAAAATTATTATATAAAGAAAATTTAGAGTAAGAAGCACTAGAAATCTGTCTCCTCATCTAGGCAACTATTACATAGGTAGGATCTGTCTGATCCAACTTTTTTGGAAGGCTTGAAACTTCTAGAAGAAGTCTTGAATGGTAAATTGAAGTTGATTTTGGTCAAGTTCAGCTCTTAGCTCAGCAGTAACTACACATCCTCACCTTTCAGCCCAGTGGAAGGCAGCCATGCATGTATTCTTAGAACACCTTTCTTTGTAAAAGTCAGAGTGGGAAAATATTGGAGATATGTGTTCTAATAGCTGATTGCTGCTTCTGATAATAGAGATGCAGACACAGAGGCAAGCAGTCATTGTTGCACTTCTCTTCCATTGTTTCAAGTCCCTTCCACTCAAGATGAAGAGATTTACAGGGAAAGAGCTGGTACCCATACCCCTTGCCCTTTCATTTTTCTCTTCTTCCCCATTTGGGAGGAAAATATTAGAAACTAAGATATTAAAAAATAGCTGCCTATACAGGGAGATTAGACAGTTACCATGCATGCCCTGGGAAAGGTGCAAACTCAGGACAGGAAAAGGCCTGAAAATACCTTAAATTTACACTGCACATTGATTCTTGGCATGTAGAAAGCCATAACAATCAAATGAAAACAAAACAAAAGCAAAGAGCAACAAATCTCAAGGCAGGTGAGAATATGATTTCCAGAATTACCACATTGGTAGATTCAGATGTCAAGTTTTAAACCAAAAAATTACAAGGAATACAGAGAAACAGGAAAGTATGGTATCTTCAAAGGGAAAAATACATAAACCAAATAAACTGTCCTTGAGAAAGACCATAAGGCAGACCTACTAGACAATGACTTTACAGAATTGTAATAAAAGATGCATAAAAAACTAAAGACATAGAGAAAGTAAATAATTTATGAACAAAATGTAAATACCAATAAAGAGGCAGAAAATCTAAACATAAACCAAAAGGAAATTTTAAACTGTAAAGGCAATAACTGAAAGGAAAAATTTGGTAGAGAGAATAAAAGACAAATTTCAGCAAGCACTGGCAAATTTGAAGACGGATAATTGAAATTATCTAGTCTGAAGAACAGCAAGAAAAAAGACTTAAGAAAAGTGAATAAAGCATAAGGAGCCTGTAGGACACCATCAAGTGGCACACACATATACATTGTGAGAATCACAGGAGAGAGAGAAAGGGGCTAAGCGGTTTTATTAAGAAATAATAGTTGAAAACATCCCCAATTTGATGAAAGACATAAGCACAAACACCTGAGAAGAATAAACTTTGAGTATCATGAACTCAAAGAGACTCACACCAAGAACACATTATAATCAAACTGCTGATAGCCAAAAACAGAGAATGAATCTTAAAAACAGAGAGAAGTAAGTTATCACATATAAAGTAACCTCAATAAATTATCAGCAAATTTCTCATCAGAAACTTTGGAGGCCAGAAGACAGTAAACTGATATATTCAAAGTGCTAAAAGAAAAAAAACAAAAAACAAAAAAAACACCCAGAATCCTATATACAGCAAAACTGTCCTTCAAAGGTGAGGAAGTTGATATTCCCAAATAAATGAAACTGAGGGCGTGTGTTGCCAGTAGACCTGTCCTGAAAAATTGCTTACAGAAGTCCTGCAGTTGAAATGAAAGAAGAGTCGAGAGTAGCCTGAAACTATATTTTAAAAAAAGATCTCAGTAAATGAAATACACAGGCAATTATAAAAGCTACTATTAATGGTTGTCTATAATGTCCACTTTTTGTTTTCTACTTGATTTAAGAGACAAATGCTTTTTAAAAATTAAAAAAAGAAGGATACTGATTTAAAAATTGGTATTATTGTAACTTTGGCTTGCAACTCCACCTTTGTTTTTAACATTATTTAAGAAGTTAATACACTGGAAAGCCATTATTAATGTATGTTTTTGGACACAGTGTACAAAGATGTAATTCTGCGATATCAATAATTGAAAGGGGTGGTGACAGAACTATAAATGAATAGGTTTTCAGGGCATTGAGGTTAAGTTGGTACAAATTCAAATTAGAATGTTCTAACTTTAGGATGAATCCCCATGGTAACCACAAAGAAAAAAGTTACAGAATATACACGAAAAGAAAGGAGAAGGGAATTAAAATATTTCACTACCAAAAATAAATATAAGAGATAATGGTGCAGGAAATGAGAGACCATAAAGCTATAAGGCATATAGCAAACAAATAGAAAAATGACAGAAGGCTCTCCTTATCAGTAATATAGTATTTAAATGTAAGTAGATTAAGTTATACATGCTTAACATTAAAACAAAACAAAATAAGAAATATCTCAAATCCACAACCTAACTGTACAACTTAAGGAACTAGAAAAAGAAGAAAAACCTAAAGCAAACCTAGCAGAGAGAAGAAAGTAATAAATTAGAGCAGAGATTATTGAAATAAATAGAAAAATAATAGAGGAAAATAATAATATAGTTCATCCTTTGAATAGATCAATAAAATTGGCAAATTAGAAAAACTGACTAAGCAGAAGAGTGGAAATTCAAATTTCTAAAATCAGAAATGAAAATAGAGACATTAGTATTGATTCTATAGGAATAAAAATAATTGTAAAAGACTACTATGAACAATTATATGACAACAAATTGGATAACTTGAAGTAGACAAATTCCTAGGAACATAAAACCTACAAAGATTGGATCATAAAGAAATAGAAAATCTTGCTAGATCTATAACTATTTAAGAAATGAATCAGTTTTCAAAAAAATCCTCACAGACAATGCCCTGGACCTGATGGTTTCACTGGTGGATTCTACCAAAAATGTAAAGAACTAACACTAATCATTCTTAAACTTTCCCAAAAAGTTGAAGAGGAAGAAACATTTCTCACTTAATTGTTTGAAGCCACATTGCCATGATAACATAGCCAAAGACACAACCTGAAAACTCCGGAGCAATATCCCTTATGAACACTGATGTAAAATTCTTCAACAAAATACTAGCAAACTAAATTCAAAGTCATATTAAAAAGATTGTATAACCAGGAAAGTGGGTTTTATTCCTGAAATGCAAAAATGGTTCAATATATGAAATTAGATCAATGTAATACACCACTTAAAACAGAATGAAATAAGTGAACCCACATGATAATCTCAATTGCTGCACATAAAACATTTGACAAAATTCAACAGCCTTACATAATAAAAACACTCAAACTAGGATTAAAAGGAAATATTCTTAACATAATAAAATTCATTTTGAAAGACCCACAGTAAGCATCAAACTCAGTGGTGCAAGACTGAAAGTTTTTCTCTAAAATAATGAACAAGTCAAGGGTATCTGCTTTTGCAACTTTTATGCAACATAGTACAGGAAATTTTAGGTATAACAGATTAGGTAAAAAAAAAAAAAAGAAATAAAAGACATCCTACTTGGAAAATGGAAAGAAAAAAATTATCACTATTCACATATGTATGATCTTATATGTAGAAAACCCAAAAGAGTCCACAGAAAGCTGTTAGAACCAATAAACAATTCAACAGAGTAGCAGGATACAATGTCAACACAAAAATCAGTTGCATTTCTATATACTAACAATAATACAAAAAGGAAATTAAGAAAATAACTCCATTTACAGTAGTTTCAAAATGAATAAAATACTCAGGAATTAATCAAGGAGGTGAAAAATATGCATAATGAAAACTACAAAGTATTCTGAAAGAAATTAAGGAGAGCAAAGACATCGCATGTTCAGGGATTTGGAGACTTAATATTGGTACAATATCCATATTGCTGAAAGCAATCTACAGATTCAATGAATTCCTATAAAAATCCCATGATGTTTTTTACAGAAATATAATAATCAATCGTAAAATTCTTATGGAATCTCAAGGAACCCAAGATAGCCAAAACAACCTTGAAAAAGGACAAAGTTGGAGACCTCTGGATTTCAAAACTTACTACAAGTTGCAGTAATCAAGCTGTGGCAATGGCATAAGGACAGATATACAGATCAATGGAATAGAATACAGAGCCAAAAAATTATTTCATATATGGTCAAATAATTTTTAACAAGGGTGCCAAGACTATTAGATAGGAAAAGGACAGTCTTTTTAACAAATGGTGTCTGAAAAATTGTATATCTACATACAAAAGATTCCAGCAATTTCACTTCTGAGTATAAACCCAAAAGAATTGAAAGCAGGGTCTCAAAGAGATATTTGTACACCCATATTAACAGCAGCATTATTCACAGTAACTAAAATGTGGAAACAATCCAAATGTCCTTTGAAAGATGAATGGATAAGCAAAATATGGTATATGTATACAATGGAATATTATTCAGCCTTAAAAAATGAAGGAAATTCTGATGTATGCTGCAACATGGAATAAGGAATACGGGTATTATGCTAAGTGAAATAAACCAATCACAAAAAGACAAATTCTATATGATTCCAATTATGTGAGATACCTAGAATAGTCAAAAATCATAGAGACACAAAGTAGAATGTGGTTTCCAGGAGTTGGGGGTCGGTGGGGAGAGGAACAGGGAGTTACTGTTTATTCAGTATTGAGTTTTAGTTTTGCAATGTGAAAAAAGTTCTGCAGATGGATGGTGGTGATTGTGGCACAAAAGTATTTAATAGTACTTAATATCACCAAACTGGATACTTAAAAATGATTAAAGTGGTAAATTTTATGACCTACTTATTTTATCACAATAAATATTGAAAAAAAATGCTAAAGGACTGGTTGAGAAATGGACAGGCATTCGGAATGAGATAATATTGACTGTGGATCCATGTTCTGTATATGTTTTAGAAATATTAGAATTTATTCTGCTTTCTCAATACCCCCCTCCCAGTGTTATATTTTCATAAGATTATAGTTTCATAAATTTATATTTTTTGATTTTTCAAAGATATATAAAGAAATATATAACTTTTAAAATTTTTGTTTCACTTATGATTTAAAGCAAAACTACAAATATTTCATATTTAAAAATTATAAAAGTTATTAGAAATTGATTCATGCTTTTAAGAATTTTTGGTTAGTATATTGTTCTAATTTTTCATTTATGTAATTGGCTTATGTTCTACATTTTAAATGATTAAATAATAGGTCAATTCTGCTACCATATTAAAAGTGCAGTTTTATCAGATTACACATCATATTCACATGTGATCATAGAATATGAAAACCTTGGGCCATTTTCAAACAATGGCCAGGTAAAATTCAATAAGAAATGTGAAATATCATCTCTTTTTGACAAAAGAAGTGAAAAATGAATTGATATGCCAATTTCATAATGTATATGATTGATTTTTTTTAAATGATGGTCTTCAATATTTTCATAAACACTTTATCAATTAATTGGTTGAATCAACAGAAGAAAAACAAAAACATGATTGTTCCATAAACTGATACTACCTCACACAGCTGTCATATGAATGCCAATAAAAAGTACTAAAGTTAAATAACAGAAACAGCATGAATAACATAGAAATCCAAAAAAAGTTTTGTTAACTAGGTTATATGGAATACCTAGAACAACTTTATTAATAATGCCATTGCTATTTATTCATAATTACAAAATGATTTTTTAATTTTTTCAGTAAAAAGGAGATTAGGGATTATTTACTATGGGGATTAACTATTTAGTTCATTCATATTATAGAATGACCCCAAGACATGATGCTTTATTTTTATTTTTATTTTTTATTAAGGTATCATTTATATACACTCTTATGAAAGTTTCACATGAAAAACATTGTGATTACTACATTCACCCATACTAGACATGATGTTTTATTTTAAGTTGAATTTTATTGATTCAGACATTCTGTAATTTCTAAACAGGGCTAGCAGCATTTTAAAATAATAATAATGTCAAAATATTAATATAAATTTAGTAAGGATTTTTCCATTTTGCCTATATAAATTACATGTTAAGATTTATTCATTGACTTTAGTCATGATTGAATAATGATTAAATATGCTGTGTCAGAAAGCTAAATAATATTGTAAGTCAAATTCTGACCTATATCATTATTGTAACATTTATTTGTGCTCAGCAATTCAGTGGAATGCTGTCAGGTTAATTGTCCTAATTTTATCTGAAGCTTCATATTGACAGGTATACCTGTTTTCTGTTAACTGTACATCCCAGGGCCATTTGCACCCTTAACTATTGTTATTTGTGACTGTTAAATTTATAAATCATCATATGAAGCTAGTATCAGGTAGTTTTCACTTAGATTTCTCATCACTTGTCCTTATAAGCATATCTTCAAGTAATCTTTTCAATCTAATACAAAGGAAGGATATTGTAGGTCTGTGGTTTTGATGGATTATGTTGTGCTGTACGATTCACTGCATTATACTGTCCTTCAGCTCTTTCCTACATTATTAGCTCAACCCTCAATTAGTGTTCTGGTTTTGATCCTTAAGTATTAAGTCTAATTAAGTTAAGGAATATACCTAGTTTGGATATGATGCATTTTGTTTTTATTCAACATCCAACAATGTAATGGACGCATAGATTATTTTTGACTTTTCATCTTTCTTTTCCAAACCGTTTCTATCCGATTTCTGAATATTTTTGGCATTTTTCCTGGTGTGTAGTATGACTTCATCTGGTATCAAGAAAATATTCTGCTAAGTGATATTTTACCACCTTATCATTTTGAATTAGGTAATGATACTTCTCTCTATTTATTAAATAGTCACCTGGGAATAGAGCTTGTGTGCACTACCTTGGGGTGGTTTTCTTTGTTATCCTACTCGTTAAGTGATAACTAAGCCATAACAAAGCTCATCAGGATATAGAAAAAACATGGCATCAATATGTCAAATACTTCCAGGCTTAAGTCCTGGTGCTAGAGATCATAAGATGCCATAGTCTCACAAGGAGAAAAGGGCGGAGGAGCCCGAAGGGCAAAGGGGAAAGACTGTAGTGGCCTGTTGATTTCTGTCTCTTCTGATAGGGTTTCTTCTCTCCATTCTATACCTCCACTTTCTCTGAGCACAGACTGCAATACAAGGTTAAAATCAGGAAAACATAGTAAAAATCTTTCATTCTTATCCCAAAAGTTCATTATCATGAAACAACAATGATTCTGGCCCTAGTAACGTTTTACATTTATTTTGAAAAATGTTATAGGAAAGCAATTCGACATAGTAGAAAAACCAGTAGGCACTGGCGTGTGTCAGACTCAATCCTGGGCATTTGTGCTATCTTAGAAGATACTATTTATTTACTTGACTTTAAATAAAATCCTAAGGTTGGTAACTTCAGTTCATAACGGTAGCTTGAAATTCTCCTTCAGAATTCGGACATACAGAGCTACTTTCCTACCTGAATCTTCATTTGGTTATCCTAAGATCTCAACATCACCAAGTATAAACATGAACGGCTGATTTCTCTCCTGAATCCGTCTCTACATTTCTCCAGTCTTCTTCACTTCAGTAATGGCACCAGCACATCGTTTAGACACTGGGACAAGACAGAATCCTGGGGGCGAGTTACTCTCTTCCATTCTTTGTTCTTTTATTTCGTGGCATTCAGAATTCGCTACAATTATTTTTGTATTTACTTGCATTGTGTCTGCCTGCCACATTAAACCACAAGCTATAAGCTTTATAAAGGACATGTTTGTTTTATTCGTCACTGAATCCCTACTGTCTGGTACAGTGGCCATCACAAACAGATGCTGTGAAAATAAATATGTATTGACTAAAAGTATGGTCTGTATTCTAGTCCTGGTAGTTAAAATGCATAAATTTTCCCTTTAGCAAATGGATTCCAAAGCAAGGCTTTCTGAGTTATGAAAAAAAAAAACAAAAAACAAAGGTCTCCCTTTAGCAATATGATAAGCATGCAGCCTAGGTGATCTACATATGCATCTGAAATCCAGTATTGTGACTCTGTAAAAGTCAAAAACATTCTGGGTCATTCTTCACATATAAAATGAGAATATTTATTTGATTAGCAAACTCTGGATTGTTATAAAGATCTGAAGTTATAATGTATATAGATGTATTTTTTATTAGTGAAATATCCACAAATTTCCAGAATTTTGCTCTGGGGCTGTGAGACATCAATTTGAAAATGTGTAGGTTTATTGTCAGTACTTTTATTATATCTTATTTTCCTGCCTCCAATCTACCTACAGTTTCACACATCAGATATCCAAAGCTTCATGTAACAGTTTGTAAATTAAGAAGAGTACAGTATCTCTGAATGAGGGAGGTGATCAAGTAAATAATAATCTGTAAATTTTATTCCTATGCAGATTAGTGTATATTCTTTGTGACAATTGATGAGCCAGGTGGATGGATTTGCCTGAGCAGTTTCAGAGATCCATGTCATTACTTTTATTTTTAAACAAGTCTGAAGTGAATTTTCATATCTTTTCCCCATCTAGTGGTGACCAGTAGAAAAACAGAAAGCCCCACGAAGGTCAGTCATCTAGTCATGCCTGTGGGTTATATAATAATGCATTGCTTTGGAATATGGTAGCAACTGTCTTAAATATCTTGCCTTTCCAAGTTGTGTTTACTGTTTGCTGGATGTAAAATCTGAGTATTATATAAAGAGTAATTCTCTTTAGAAATCTCTATATAATGCCAACCAGTTTTGTTGATGCAATGGTGTGCTTGAAAGGCACATTTCCTTATTCACCTCAGTAGTGTTTGAGAACTTCATCATTTCAAATGAAAACATAAAGCCAAATGGTAAGATTCCTTGTGCACACCTGACGCTCAGTGATGAGCATACGTCTCCAGTACAGGAGACACTTGCACTTTCACAGCTTTACTCTCCCCCTTGGCTTATTTTTTTGTCTTCAAAGTAAGTGTCTGAGGTCATGAAATGGAGAACAATATAATACCCTGCTTTATATAGAATAAGAGAGCCACTATTTACTGAGTATCTCCTGCTGACCAGCAACCTTCTACACATAATGCACAGGTAGGTATTATGACTGCAATTCCAGAGACGATGAAATGGATTCAGAAAAGTTAAGTCATGACCCAAGGTTACACAGCAAATAAATCACACAAACCTATATTACTGCCAGAGGACTTTTGCTTAACTGAACCACTGTCTAAAAGCTTGGCAGTAGAGCTCTGAGCTGTATCAAATTAACATTCTCTCTCTTCTAGTCTGTATCTCATTCTCTGTCTCTGTCTTTCTCTTACAAACACACACACGCACAAGCACACACATGGACACCCATGAAAGATCTTATTTTGGGTTGAATGTTAATAAATTTTAATTAAAGATCTTAACATTTTAATGACATTAATTCTTCACATATTTGACTGGCTTAGCAGCTGTAGTAGAGGCTGGTGGGGCTTCAGCCAGGTCCCCATTCTCTAGACAGTACAGAATCCATCCCCCTCTGCTGAGAATACTGGTTGTTAACTGTTCATAGGAAAAAATTACCCTTTGCTAGAAGTCATCTTACCTGGAAATGTTTGAGAAATTTCACTTTCTACCCCCATGTGCACCCCTGCAGCCAATAACTGACTAATGTAGGAGTACAAAGCTTGGCTCCTTTTCTCTCAAGGTAGGGCAACACTACAGTGTTAATCACTTTCTAGAGCTCCCTACGGGTCAGGCTGATGCTAGACTTGAGCTGAAACCTCAGGCTAGTGCTTGGCTTCTGTACCTACTTCTGTACCATTGGCTTCCCTATCCTGCTTCCCTCATTACATCACAAATTTCTCCTCAGGGCACTCCCTTGCATAAGAATCCTTGCCTCAAGGTGCCAAGCTCTTCTAGAGAAAGTTGATGTAAAACAGAAGCTTATTGCAGTTTCATCATTTACTTTTAACAGTGCATTACAACAACAGAGCAACAATCTTATGTAGGTATAATTTGGCGGAGTACTTAGCTTACCCATGGGTTCTTTTTAGAGAGAACAAATACTACATGAAAAAAAAACCTTAAATCATCCTAAATGACACAAAATATTATAATTGTTTCTTTGGAAAAGAAAAAAATATATATAAAGATATAAATATATTAAATAAATATATAACATTTTGAATTGTACAATGCCACTAAATAAAATTAAAAGATCAAGCTATCATACATGACAAAGAAAAAATAAAACAGGGTTTGGTAGAATATAATACAAAAATATGGCTAAATGCAGGTACATAAACTATGCAAGCAAAATATTATTTTCTCCTTGATTTTTGCCCATGAGGATGGCAGGCCCAAACTTTAATAGAAGAAACAGATCTCTATTTATCCTTAAAAAATAGAAAATAGAGTTCTCTGCCAGGTTGTAAAGTTCAGTAGCAAACAACATTATTTTTATTAATTATTTCACATAGGCATTATTTTCTTAAAGCATTATGAAAAAGAAACATTCAAGAAAGTAAGCTGTGAAGGAGAAAATGACTCCATTCTACATCAGTCATTTACTAGCCTTCCCTAATATTTTGTGAATTTGTCACCAACACGAACACCGTCAATGGGAAGGTAGACTTGCTTGGTTTCTTGGAGCCTCTATTTCTTGTCCAGGTTTTCATAAATGCCGGCTTAGAAAGGAACAGACTTCCATGCCTTCAAGAGACTCAACCTCTGTGGATGAATCCTTCACCTTAGTTTCTCTTAGAGTGGTATTTGTTTCTTCCTCACCAATTTATTCTTTTACTAGAGTCCTGTTTTCTTCAAGTCAAATCCAAGTATTCATTTAGGCTACCTGAATAAGAACTTATTGGAATTAAAGCTCTGCATATTAAAAGGACTCTGCAAATTAAAAGCACTTTAAGACCTTAAATTTATACCATGTTGAATGCCAATTCTATCTCAATAATGCTGGTTGGGAGTTACTTTAAGCAATGGTCTTCAAAATCCGTACACATGTAACCTTGGGAGTCAGAAAGTATTTCCTATGGGTACATGGGCACATAGCTCTGTGATGATAAATTTCTAGAACTTTAACTTCTACACAAACTCCTTAAACTTGTTCACACCATTCTGCTTCACGGCATCCCAGCTTTTCCTTTACAACTTCCCTTTTTGCAATGATCTTTTTCCTACTTTGCTTAAGAGAACTATATTACTTCTCTGTCAACTGTACCAAACCAAGGGACAGTTAGAAAATGCCTGGGTGCTGATGGAAGGGTCTTACTGGGGATGCAGAAAGGGCTTTGGTGAGAGATTGAAGTTGGCTATGCCTTTTTTTCCATCAAACCAAAATTTCAGGGTAAGATCCCATGCTTATGGTAGACAATTTCTTTCCTACCTATTATCTCTCTATTTATTTATCATCTATCATCCATCATTCTGTTTTACTGCTTTATAATCCTATTGAGATTTCAGAAGAGATAGCCATTTCAAGATATGTCAACATTTTTATTTGAATTGATAATGAAGTAAGCCTGATTCGGTTGATTAGTTTGATATTAAGGACTGGCTTTTTACCATTTACCATATATTGAGTAATTTAAATCTGTAGCTACAGGATTTTGGAAAAAAATATATGTATAGCACAAATACAATATACAACATGCTGGTTATAACATACTTTGTAATTACTTTTATGAAACAGTTTTAGATATTAACTTTGGGGGAGAATGTATATTATTTTTCAAAAGTTTGAGGCGTATATGAGGGTAAAAAAATGATGCACACTGCTCTAAAAATTTCAAACCATTTCTCCTAGATAAAGTCTAAAGGAAAAAAAGCAATCTAGCAAGTGAAGAAGAGAGGAAGTCTGCAAAGGTCCCACTCATATTCCTTTCTAATCTTTGTTATCCACCTAGGAGGCCAAGAGGAATGCTAGAGAGTTTCTAGATTGAGACAGACACATAGGAAAGACCTGGAGAAAATTCCAGTGAACCTGTAGTATGAATACTTATTGACTGGTATCTGGCTGCATATATCTGTTAGGCAGAAAGGCAGATATGAGCAGCTGGGGAAGGGGAAGATAAGGTTCAAGAAAAAAACTGCCCAAACTCTGCCCAGGAAGAAGGTCCTCCATGAAAACAACAAACAACAAAGGCATTGCAGGGAGATAACTTCTTTGCCTATTGGAAACAGGCCAAATTCGTCCCACCAGACCCCAATGTGGGCTCAGTCCAACAAAACTAAGACCTGCCCACACCACAGCTCATCATGGGAAAGAACATGTGCCCTGAGAGGGATAGCTATATGGATGAGACCTGTCCATCAAATGACCCCACCTTGTCAATCAAAGAGGAGCCTCCTAGCCAGATGTAATATAAAGGCCTCTCTCCTAACAGATCAATGCCTTTGTCTACC
Source organism: Manis javanica (assembly GCF_040802235.1). Taxonomy (NCBI): domain Eukaryota; kingdom Metazoa; phylum Chordata; class Mammalia; order Pholidota; family Manidae; genus Manis; species Manis javanica. The sequence goes on from NC_133167.1 coordinate 20,889,502, forward strand.
TTGACTTAGGCCCATTCCTCCTTTGGGATGTATTGAATTAAAACTTTTTGCCCTGCTTTGCTATTGTGTCTCTGCCTTTCAATTCTTTGTTCAGGCACAAGAACTGAGGAGAACAAACTCAACTTGGCCGGCAACATATCTACATGCATGAATCAAGGTAGAAAAATATAATGGAAAACAGGGAAATAAAAGATAACTTCAAGATAGGATGATCATTTTGAAGACTGGTCCACTCAATTAAAATTCCTAATCATTCTATTTATTTCCAACTATAAAATCCAAATTTGTGAATATTCTAAGTGGTATTAACTAATTTTTAAAGGGGATTGTTGGTAGTTTTGATAATTCAAAGGATAAACTATGTTACCTTAGGTTTTGATAGAGAAGCACACAGACACTTCAAGTAGTTATATAAATTAACATGGAAAGGGGTTAACTATATAATTAAGTTGATTTTTGATAAGAAAGTCTTAAAAACCTCTTTCTTCCTTGGAGTACTTTCAATCACTCTATCAAAATATCATGGAAATAAATGTAAAAAAGGTGTTTATGCATTTAATACATAAAAATCATATTTAGCATTTGTTATTTTTGTGCAAGTCTTCTAGGATCACATTTCACAGCAGTCTTAAAAAATTCTCCAATTCAAGCCCACATATTAAAATGTGCAAAATATACAGGTAGAGTATAGGATTTTATCTAAAGACGAGGAATGCTGTTTACATGACTGGCATTTAAAACGGTTATCAAAAATTTTTAAACAACATTACTTGTAGCATGAAAATCATGAATGTCCTATAAAAGACAATGATAACCTTAGCCGACATGAAAAATAAGATACATTCAGTATTTAATGGCTTTTGTGATTTTTTCATAAAACGTGAACTGCATGTTTTATAAAAATCCCTTTTAGTCTTCTGTTCCAAAAGCCAGCTCTTCCATTATTATTCCACATCAGTTCTGTTTGCTGATTTGATGAGTAAAGGCCTGGTGGCCAAATGCAAATTCTGCTTTCTAATGTTAATCTAACAAGCAGAATAGGACTGCGTCTGTCACATGCCAGCTAAAAGCTTGAAGTTTCAGAGTCATTGTGAGAAGTGCTGCACAGATCTAAGCAATACAAGGTAATTATATGAATTTACTTGTTAGATTTGAAAGTGAAAATTCATATGACTAAAAGAGAAAAAGCCATGATTTTTGTGTAAAGATTTGAGCTCTTTCCTGGTCACGATGTTGGTAAGTGTAGACTACTACTCATTTTTCCTAAATAACATAGACACTTTCAAAACTTGCTATAAATGAAATAGAGAGAGAGGGGAGGAATCAATGAGTGATTATCATGAAATTAGTTGATGACTTATATGACTAAAAGACAAGTTACAAGGATAGATGTATTATTTAAGAAGTGTAGGATTAATTGTGTTAACAGATTTTTCACATTTGAGCTGTGTTGACTAATAGGAGTTCAATATTTCAAAAATTAGTATTCAAGACCATAGCAGAAAAATATAAGGCTAAGGAGAGACTTAGAATTAGAGCTATCTTGCGTTTGAAGACTGAGTAATTACATTTGTAAAGAAAGCATCCTTATGAATATGAAAAAGTATTCTACGTGGATTAGGTACTGAAGAATGTTCAGTTTTTGAAATAAAGAAATCCAGATATCTAGTTTAATAAGCACCTTTCATTCTAAAATACGGAACTTCAGATGTTTTAATTTATTATTTGAAGAATCAGAGATAATTAAAGTAACTCCATCTATACTTTATTTTCAGATGTTACATTATGGTTGTGCCTAAACAAAGACTAATTTCAGGGACACATGCTTGGTACACAGTACATGACTTACAAACATGTGTCATACACAATGTCTTTGAAAGACTGGGACAAGAATAAGTCTCCATATAGATCCTCATTATACTTTCAAATATACTCAATGGCATATCTAATCAATGATTCATGGACAGTGTCTCCAATTGCAGACTTTCATTCTACAGCCTTAGTCAACTAATTTCACATGGTCAAGTCAGAGATTGAGCTGTGAGAAGCAGATACTCAGGGAGAGGTGGAGACATGAAAGAAGGGGGTGATCTGGTAGAGGTGGTGAGCAGACAATGTGCACTACTCATTTCCTCATGACTTGGGCTTCTTATGGTTCTGGACAGAGTTGCTGGAATGAGCCACACCTTTCAAATTCATATATTTTAAAGATCTCTCCAATTTGAAAGTCTCTTAGAGAAAAATGCACTTTAGTAATAAAAGAGAGTGGGTCCGGGGATAGAGGAAATAGCTCAGAGTATGACTTTGCACTTTGCACAAAAGTTTAGAAATTGTATCAGTCTCCTCATTTTTATTTTTCTCCTTATATTTTTTTCTCTGTCCAGCAAGAAAATGGGGAAGCCAAAAGATATGGAATCATGAGTAATCTCAAAGAACTAGTCAGCTAAGATTTGGTTAGGCAGATTTGTTTTAACCTAAGGTTCTTCTCATTAATTTTTATGGTAGACGTTGTTTACATGACAATTCCTAACCCTCTTCCTTGCAGCCTTCTGCTATAGAGATGCAAGAATCTCTTTCTTAGTTTCTCTTGGAGCTAGGGGAGGTATATAATTCCTATCTGGCCAAGGAGATATTACTTAAATTGTCGATAAATTCAGGAAAAGTTCTTGCTTCCTTTTAAAAGTGAGAAATAATTGTTGAGTGAATGATGGGTGGATGGAGAAGTGCTTTGGATTCATAATCAGAACAAATGGTAAAATTGGGTTGCCAAGATTCTATTTCACCATTGTGGAGTGATCTGTAACACCAACATGCCAGTGTGAAATACTGATGGATAAGTTGCAACATAGTACCTCTCACCTGCTAAGCAGTGTAGTCAAGACCAAGGAATAACAGAGTGGTAATTAAAACAACAGAAAATTCTTACTGATTAAAACAGAAATATACTGGAACTTTGTGTATCTGTGGGGGTGTATCCATACATGCATTCTTATTTAAGGTATAACTACTTTGTGCCTATATAGTGTCCCATCATAGTAAATTTTGAGAAACATCAAGAATAAACTTTGAAAAGCTTGCACTTGTCTCTTCTATTGAACCTATTTGCTTATTGTATACATTTCTGAATAGAGCTCTTTCCCTTCCCATAAGGGCCAGCTCCATTTTGACAATTCTTAGTACACTAGGCCAATTTAGAATTCATTCCTTCCATCCTTCATTTCTTTTTCAGGTGGCACATATGTTCTGGAGCACTTATGTAATGTTATTGCAATGAGAGGAAGGGGAAACTGGTTCTTGGCCACTGTTACTCCTCCATGGTAAGATCTACTGATTGATCTGAAAATCATTTAATTCTCTGGCCATATAATTTGTGCCAGTCTAGTTAGTCATTTCCTCATCATCACCACTCCCTATTGGTCTCAATCCCTAGTAACTTCTGTACGCTGGCTTACAGTGTCTTTATTCCCAAGCCCATAGATTCTTTATTTAGCTTGGAGGAGAGAAACCCCCCAAATGATTAGATTCTCACAAGTCTTTCCTTCTTATACTTGAACCATGGATTTAAATTTGAAAGGTAAGATGTGTCACACTCTGGCTCCATTATGAGCCATGATGACTCCTTACGGCAGGTGAGAACTCAGGGAGCCCAATTCTATGGTAAAAGACAATGTGGTGGGGTGAGGGTGTCACGGAATTCTTTGATTAATACCTGATACTGTCATTCCACATATTTCCCAATAAAACCTGTTAAAAGAATTAATCCTTTAATCTTCAGCTCATATTTATTAACTTATTAATTCAATTTTCATTTTTTGAACATTGGCTTTTTTATTCCATGCCTCGTATAGTGCTAGGTATGTCTTAATATTTGAATAGGATGTTGAAGAAAATAGACAAGGACTCTCCCTTAATAGAACTTATAATATAGTTGGGGAGAAAGATGATAAATTAAGTAAATAGAAATAGAAAATAATTACAGGATGAAATCGATATGAAGGAATAAATAGGCTGAAAGGATAAATGGATGATCGTGTTGTCTATATATTTCGGGGCTACTCTAAATATAATGGTCAGGACCCTCTGCTCTCCATTTAACTCCACAGCTGTCCCATTCAGCTTTCTGCCTCTTAGTCCTGGACTACATAGGCACACTTGGTCAGGCCTCTGCTAACTTGGTGTTCCTCCATTCTGCAAGTTTTGCCTGCTCCGTGAAAACTCAAACTTCTCCAGTTCATGTACAGTCCCCCATTTTTTGAAATAAAATATGCACTCTCTATGTATCTGTTTAATATTTAAGGAAATACATCTTTGTAATGTCTCTAGTTCTGCTATCTTCCCATTTCAGTCATCTTATCACCATTCTGTAAACTCCTTTTAGATCAGATAGCAATTAATTGAGGAACCTTTAATACAGGTATATGCATTTGTGCTAGTAAGTTTTGTTCTTTTTCTTATTTTGCTCCAAATTAGTATTCTTATTTCAAAAGCAAAGTACTTCTACCCAGTAACTAAGAAATAAGCTTCTCTGCAATAACCATAAGTTATCAGGTGCATATTATGTGGCAGGAATTGTACTCACTAATTTACATAAAATGTCTCTTTTTATGCATATAATAACCTTATGAGAGAGGTAGACTCAAGCTCGGTTATTTTCTTGAAATGTCTGTACATGCTGGATTATAAGGGAATGCGCTTAGAAAACAGTGCTGCTCTAAAAGGAGCCCTATTTGAAGCTTTGTTCAGCCTCTGTAAGTCAGTTTTATTTGTGTGCAAATCTACCTTAATAGTCAATCAGCTACGCATGTTAATTTTTTTCATGTTAATAAGCACAACTAATTATTGATGCTGATAAGCAATGTGATACTAAAAGGTCCAGATGCCATTTTTATGTCTGTAGCAGTATCTGAAATACCAAACAAAACCTAAATGTTTAAAGACTTGAAATCATTATTTCTATTTGTTATTAAATTACTTAAATTTCATCTATTGGGATCAAAATTCATTTTATAGAAGCCTATCTCCCTAAGAACTCAACAACTAAAGAGTAAAAATCTGAAAGCTTTAGGTTTTCAGTGATAAAAGTGATTTGTTGAATTATATGGTGATAATTATACTTATAAATCCTACTATGAGATCAGTCAGCCATGTGCTGCCCTTTAAAAGAAACCAAAACTGCTGACAGATGTCTGCGAGCTATCAGGCAATAAGATTTTTATCAAATTATGCCCTTTTGTTTTTGGCTCTGAAACTGGTTACAGATTCACCCTTAAGAAATATGCAGGTAATATTAAGCCAATCGTTGGCCTTATCATGTACTGCAGTTCTTGAGAGCATTATGGGATGAAAAAGAAATGCTTACATTTTTGCTGTTAGGTAAGGCAAAAGAATTGAGTCTAAACATTAATCTGTTATGGGTTAGCCCAGCTCTCCAAATCCTGTTAACAGCAAACTAGTGAAGGTCAGCAATTACGGAGACACTGTGTTGGGATGAGTGGTTGTTATCATTACCAGTAAAACTCGTAAGGGTCTCAACTACCAGTACATTTATGTGACATACATAAGCCTTGGTGGCTTTTAATATCAGGTGATTATGACAAAATTTTATTTAAATGATATACCAAGAATCACATGTATTATCATCATATATAAAAGAAACAGAGAAAGAAAGCTGTTTACCATGTATGAAAGTTGAGAGCAAAATATCAAAATACTATCCTGTTTATTTTATGTGATGAGTGGCTGGCCGTCTCATGCTAATATGTCCATTTTTCATTACTGGCCCATGGTGAAATAAGTAAAGAAATCACAAGTAAGCTTCAAGGATTTGTACTATAAATAAATATATAGTAAACAGCACACTTGGAATAGGAATGTACCTAAGCTATCTTGGGATACTGTAGCAGCTTTTATGTCAAAACCCTGAAATGTTTAAAGAAACGCACTTATTAAGTGGCTTAAGATTGTTTATAATCGCAGAGCAGGTCTTCTATCCATGGAAGGTCATTGAAACGTTTAGGTTTCATAAAAGCATTTAGGAAACAAGAAGGCTCTGTTTCTGAGAGTAAAAAAAAAATTAAGCTTTGAAAGCTGACTAAGCTCTGACTGTATGGATGAAGGGAACAGCCAGGATATCTTTCTGAGCTAAAATGAGGGAAGTGAAGGGCAAACCTATCGCCTCCACCCTTTTCTCTGCCTCTGTTTCAGCAGTGGGTTGCTGTGTAACAGGGTTCAAGTCAATGAGGTATAGACAGAAGTCTGTTAGGGTTTTTCTGGAAGAGATTTTGCTTTCTTTATTGAAGGGAAATAACCGACTCATCGCTCCCTTTCGCCCTCCTCTCCTTCCAACTTGAACAAGTCTAGAGCTATAGCAGCCACCCTTCAGCCAAGAGAGAAAGGCCAAGAGACTAGCAGAGGTGCCTGCCCTGACATCACGCAGCCTCTACACCAACACCTGTAACTATTTGCCCAGTATTCTTATTACAGAACAAAAATAACTTCAATTTGTTTATACTTCTTTCACCAGGTACTCTACTATTTGTCCCTGAGTGAATTTCTTTCTGATAATAGGGTAATCTCAAGAAGAAAATTTCTGCAACATATAGACAGAAATGGATCTGCTTATGGTTAAGCCTGAGCTTAGATAACCATAATTGAACAACATGTAGTAGATGTTAGATTTTCAAACAGAGAAACAGGCAGCAATTCAAACAGTGATGGACCATATAGAAACATAAGGGAATGTTTTTAAAAAAGGAAGAACAGTGAAACTGCAGATCACCACGAAGTTGCTAACTCAGGAACATACCCAAACATTAGAGTAATTTATTTCTTCAACTAGTATTTGAATATTTACTATCTGCTAGATAATTCATTGCTATGATTCCTTGTGGATTCCTGATAATTTGGGGATAGGAAATATATAACCAACAGTCACAGTAATAAAACTTTAATTTTTAAAGTGTATATTGTATTCATTTATTCAAAATTTTTGTATGGAAGTTTAGAAAGGCTCTGAGCAATGGATCTGACAGGTATATACAATATAACATGTTTCTGGCACCTTGTAAGGAGATCAGTTACTTAAAGCAGCTAAAATGGGAAGCAAGTATGAAAATCACAGAACCTACTGGAGCACTTGATACAGTCTTGGTCCCAATACATCAAATTCATATTTATATGTCTTGTAAATTTGTATCCTTACAGCTTACACAATTATGCAGCAGCTGTGAAAAGACTGAAAGTAAAAAACACTGGTTTTTGGAATAAACTAACCTTTGTCTTTTTCATCCTTATGAAATACATATAGCTAATGCACATGTCTGTTATGTTGTATAGCACATACACTGAACAGAAGAAAGAATTACAAGAAAGTCTTCCTATATTTTAGTCTTGGTTGTATAATGTAACATATCAGTCTATCTTTTAATTACTAACATCTATTTTAGATTGCACTTTCTGTAAAGTCTTAGACCATATTTGTGAATATCAGTGTATTACCCAACGCATCTGTATATTTACTTTTAAAATGAAGAAACTGATTATCTATAGTCTCAAAAACACAAGAATAATAAAATGAGTAAGTTCCTGATAACTACAGAGCTCATTATCTAGTGTAAAATATATCTTCAGTTTTATTTTTCCTCCTTCTTTTACCATACTTTTTTTCACTTTCTGCAAAAGGTATAAAGGAGAAAGAGAAAGTGATAAACTGTCAGTTCATTTTACTCCATGATCAATCTAGTGGAAAATATATAGAAGGTTAAAGACCATGAAACTTTTTAGATAACATAGGGCTTTAAATCATTGTTGCATTTCCTGTTCCCAATGACTTTGTGTGTGCATGGGGAGCACATGCATGTTGGTGGCTGGTGGCATTTAATAGCCAGCAGTTGTGTTTTTAGGGGCCACCTAAAAATGTACTTCAAGTCAATGTGAGGCAAGAAAATGGCAGGTGGAGAAGCTTTCAATCATAATCTTGACTAGATCAGAATCATCTTTAGGCATTTCCTATTGTTTATATATATATATATATATATATATATATATATATATATATATATATTTGGTAACATTAATCTACAATTACATGAGGAACATTATGCTTACTAGACTTCCCCCATCACCAAGTCCCCCCCACAAACCCCATTACAGTCACTGTCCATCAGCATAGTAAGATGCTATAGAATCACTACTGTCTTCTCTGTGTTGTACAGCCCTCCCTGTGCCCATCCCCCAACATTATGTCAGCTAATAGTAATGCCCCCCCCACCTTTTTTTCCCCTTATCCCTCCCTTCCCACCCATTCTCCCCAGTCCATTTCCTTTTGGTAACTTTTAGTCCATTCTTGGGTTCTGTGTGTCTGCTGCTGTTTGGTCCCTTCAGTTTTTTTCTTTGTTCTTATACTATAGAGATGAGGGAAATCATTTGGTACTTGTCTTTTTCCACCTGGCCTTTTTCACTGAGCATAATACCCTCTAGCTTCATCCATGTTGTTGCAAATGGTAGGATTTGTTTTCTTCTTATGGCTGAATAATATTCCATTGTGTATATGTACCACCTCTTCTTTACCCATTCCTCTACTGATGGACGCTTAGGTTGCTTCCATTTCTTGGCTATTGTAAATAGTGCTGTGATAAACATAGGGGTGCATATGTCTTTTACAAACTGGGCTGCTGCATTCTTAGCATAAATTCCTAGTAGTGGAATTCCTGGGTCAAATGGTATTTCTACTTTGAGTTTTTTGAGGAACCACCATACTGCTTTCCACAATGGTTGAACTAATTTATATTCCAACCAGCAGTGTAGGAGGGTTCCCCTTTCTCCACAACCTTAAAACATTTGTTGTTGTTTGTCTTGTGGATGGTGGCGATCCTTACTGGTGTGAGGTGGTATCTCATTGTGGTTTTAATTTGCATTTCTCTGATGATTAGCGATGTGGGGCATCTTTTCATGTGTCTGTTGGCCATCTGAATTTCTTCTTTGGAGAAGTGTCTGTTCGGCTCCTCTGCTCATTTTTTAATTAGCTTATTTGTTTTTTGTTTATTGAGGTGTGTGAGCTCTGTATATAATTGGATGTCAACCCCTTATCTGATATGTCATTTATGAATACATTCTCCCATACTGTAGGATACCTTTTTGTTCTATTGATGGTGTCCTTTGCTGTACAGAAGCTTTTCAGCTTGATGTAGTCCCACTTGTTCATTTTTTGCTTTTGTTTCCTTTGCCCAGGGAGAAATGTTCATGAAGAAGTCACTCATGTTTATGTAGAAGAGATTTTTGCCTATGTTTTTTTCTAAGAGTTTTATGGTTTCATGACTTACATTCAGGTCTTTGATCCATTTCAAATTTACTTTTGTGTATGGTGTTAGACAATGATTCAGTTTCATTCTCTTACATGTAGCTGTCCAGTTTTGCCAACACCAGCTGTTGAAGAGGCTGTCATTTCACCATTGTATATCCAAGGCTCCTTTATCGTATATTAATTGACCATACATGTTTGGGTTAATATCTGGACTCTCTATTCTGTTTCACTGGTCTGCGGCTCTGTTCTTGTGCCAGCACCAAATTGTCTTGGTTACTGTGGCTTTGTAGTAGAGCTTGAAGTTGGGAAGCGAGATCCCCCCTGCTTTATTCTTCCTTCTCAGTATTCCTTTGTTTATTCAGGGTCTTTTGTGGTTCCATATGAATTTTAAAACTATTTGTTCCAGTTCATTGAAGATTGCTGTTGGTATTTTGATAGAGATTGCATTGAATCTGCAGATTGCTTTAGACAGCATGGCCATTTTGACAATATTAATTCTTCCTAGCCAAGAGCATGGGATGAGTTTCTATTTGTTAGGGACCTCTTTAATTTATCTTAAGAGTGTCTTGTAGTTTTCAGGGTATACCTGTCTTTCACTTCTTGGTTAGGTGTATTCCTTGGTATTTTATTATTTTTGATGCAGTTGTGAATGGAATTGTTTTCCTGATTTCTCTTTCTGCTATCATTAGTGTATAGGAAAGCAACAGATTTCTGTGTATTAATTTTGTATCCTGCAACTTTGTTGAATTACGATATTAGTTCTGGTAGTTTTGGAGTGGAGTCTTCAGGGTTTTTTATGTACAATATCATGTTATCTGCAAACAGGGACAGTTTAACTTCTTCCTTGCCAATCTGGATGCCTTGTATTTCTTTGTTTTGTCTGATTGCCATGGCTAAGACCTCCAGTACTATGTTGAATAACAGTGGGGAGAGTGGACATCCCTGTCTTGTTCCTGATCTTAGAGGAAAAGCTTTCAGTTTCTCGCTGTTAAGTACGATGTTGGCTATGGGTTTGTCATATATGGCCTTTATTATGTTGAGGTACTTGCCCTCTATACCCATTTTGTTGAGAGTTTTTATCATGAATGGATGTTGAATTTTGTTGATTGTTTTTTCAGTGTCTATGGAGATGATCATGGGATTTTTGTCCTTCTTATTGTTGATGTGGTGGGTGTTGATGGATTTTCGAATGTTGTACCATCCTTGCACTCCTGAGATGAATCCCACTTGATCATGGTATATGATCCTCTTGATCTATTTTTGAATTCGGTTTGCTAATATTTTATTGAGTATTTTTACATCTATGTTCATCAGGTATACTTGTCCATAATTTTCTTTTTTGGTGTGGATATTTGCCTCGATTGAAATATACAATCTTACATCTTATGTAAGTGACTAGCAGAGAATTATACGACTTTTTGTTTATAAAATTCAGTCCTCAATGTATAAAGAAGGAAGTAAAAGTAGAGGAAGAAAAAATGAAAAAAATATGAATTTAATGCTTTTTGAAAAGCCACATTCTAGCAATTCTTGGGCCTTTGTACAGAAGGTCCATGAATGGAGCAGCTTTCCATGCTCCTCCATTATGTTTCTTCACTGTGCCCCCATGTCAGTATTGTTAGCCACCTGAGTGAGTAAATGAAAAAAAAGGCTGCCTACAAAAGAGGAAGTTATGTTAAAACCTTCCTTGGGATCATCTTGATAGAGAAAAGGACATTATATTTTCTGTCATATCAAATCAGAGGCCATTATTTTGTACCATTCCCTTTAGCTGAGAATTATGACCTCCCTTCTCTTTGCTCATTATACCATCATCAGTAGACATGCTTCTATTAGCTTAGTACGATGGAGAGAGATGTGTTATCAGTATACACATTTAAAACACAGATTCACATTTCTCATTTTAGATATTCCTTTGCTACACCTGCTCACTTTTATTACTTTTCCTCTTCCCAGGATGTTCTCTATGAACCTACATTCTGACTATTGCTAATTTAATGCCTTTCAAAACAATATTTATATCATTGGTAAAATTATTTCAAAGTTTCATTGGAAAACATAACAATGCTAAGTAAGTAAAAAGAGCAGAAGTTGTCATTAATTTGGATAATACAGAATACTTTACCTTTAATAAAATCAGTAACTAAACCAATCAGGGATGACCTCAACTGAGAGAGAATACAAATTCCTAAATGAAATCCATTCAAGGCCAAAACTGGCCCCAGACAGGTTTGGCTTGAATTTAGACTAGGCAAAGGTCAAAGGTCATTTTACACTACTACAATGTTAGAACTTTCCCATGCAGCCTGAGTTATTAATGATTCCAGAAATTCTTTATATATATATATATATATATATATATATATATATATAAACATCTAACTCAGGAACCATAATCAGAGCCCAAACTGCAGGGACCTTCACAGTTTGTACCTTATTATAGTATAAGTAGTTGGTTAGCCCAGCTCTGAGTATACAGGCATTCTTTTCCATAAGATTGTGATTATTCTATGTTACTGTGGTGCATGCTGGTTTCTGATGCTACCTTATCCTTATTGCATTAACTTGTCACTTAGAAAAAGGATGAATGCTGACTTCTTACAAAAAGTTTTTGGTAATTAAATTGGAAGGACATTATAATCTATTTACAGCTTATTGAAACATATCTTAGGAATACATGAACCCTGAATGCTATTCCAGGGATTATAACAGAACTATATACTAATTTTGAGTTGCAGATAGTTTTTATAGGTGACTGTCCTTTCACAATGAGATATTGTAGCCATTACTTAACTCACTGCAAACCATTAGGGCATCATATGAGAAAAGAGTATTAGAACAAAAGGCTCCTAATGTGCTTTGGACAAATATCCTAAATACTATGAAATATGTAGAAATATCAAGCCTGCTTCATTCTTCCCTCAATATGTACATAAAACATACAAACTTGAGAAGAGACTGCTGGGTAAATTCCTAATGTCCCTGTGAATCACTCTCCAACTGTAGGCAATGCAGGTACTACAGTCTCTGGTGCTTGTATACTCAATGTCCTCATTTTTAGTAAAACTGACATTAGTTCATCATGAAATAGGGGTTAAGGTTGCAGAATGTTATCTGTATAGTTTTATAGTCCCCCATACTATTTGTCTATGGAAATTTACATAAGATTGACAGTCTCTGCCTGAATAATTGCTAACCTGCAATAGCCTAGGAGTATCTGAACTATTCTAATACGAATTCTGTACTTTCCTGAAAAATACTAACAAATACGAGCTGTTAAATTCTAGGCACATGAAACCATTTTTTTTTTCAGTCATAATGTTCCTTATGATTTCAAATTAACTTGAAATTGAAATATACTAGTTTTATATGGTTGACAAATAACAGCTGGCTTATTAATGCTGATAAACACAAAATCACGAGTACAGGTAAATGTTCTGTGATAGTTCTTGTCCATGAAAAGTTTTCTACAGTCAGTTATAATATATCTATTCTGTTGAGGGACACTGTCTAGCAGATGTATTTTATTTTACCTCTATGTTATCTAGTGCCATGTCTGCTTGTTCCATAATAAACAACCCAGGTTCAAAGGAACAGAAAGAAGTAAAGACAAGAAAGGCCATTTCATGGAGGAAGGTGTTTTGACTTCATGGAGTAGTTCTCTGTGGAGGAGGAATTGCTCCTTTGGGAAGAGAGGTGGCAACAGACAGATGGTCTTTGCTAAGTGGTATTGACAGGTCTAGAGGTAATGAGTTGCTTCAATAAAAGAGGCAGTTTATCCACTGGAGTTTCAGTAGTTATGAGCTTAATTATTCCTGACATATTGCCATTTCATACACTCTCAATATATAGCCAAATAAGAAAGATAATTATACAAACTGGTGGCACAAAACTTAATGGAAACAATGCAGGCTATAAAACATCACCAGAGAGTGGGTTCTTCTTGAGCACATATCTATCTGTTCTAATTTTGCAAATGGTGAAGACCATACACTATTACAGTATGTTCTTAGGGACTAGATGATTTTTTTTCCCTATGCATTTAACTTTTATTTTACTGTTCCGTGGGTAAGTAAATGATTGGAGCTTGGAAATATTTTCATTATTCATAATTCATAGCTGTAAAGTCTTGTTGCCTTGGACACATATTATTTTGTTTTCGTGGAAGATTAAGTCCATTTAATCGTAGTAGTAGGTCAATTTGAAAAAGAAATGTTCATAAATCAAATGAAAAATGTATAAGCATTCCACTGCATAACAGACACAGCTGTGCTTTTATTTGCATATTACATATAATAAACAGCACTTCTAAAAGAAAGACTTTAGAAGAATACATTTCCAGGAAATGTTTCTTTTAATAAAAATCATCAGAATATTTGCCTAAGAATTTTTAACTTCAGATATTAGGCATTAGGAATTAGAAATACTAACTTTAATATTTAAGAAAAATCTGTGTGTCCTATGAAACAAACTTAGTTCTATGTGCACATGTGACATATCTTTAAAACTATTTATTAGCAACACATTTTTATACATGGCTTATCTGAATCAGTCTCAGTACTTTATAGGCATTCTAAAGCAATGTGGACTTCAAGATCACTTTGAAATTCATTTTTGGACTCAATTCCATTCACTCAAGAAATTTCTTGATGTTATTTTATTAGCAGGTTTAGCTTTGGGATAAAACACACTCATCCAGATGTTCCTTTAGCACTAGAGTGCTGAACCAGGGCCATATTATTTTTGTTCAACCACCTGTGTATTAGCATCTGTTTTCAATTTTATATATGCAGTTTTCTACATTGATTACCCTCACTTTCATTACATTACAAAGTAAACAATATAGCAACCACAAAACTCCTACATTCCAATTTTCTAGATTAGTTCGTTATAAAAATATACCACAGTGTTTACAGAAATCAAACACCTTCTATCTAAAAAAGATTCAAACAAGAACTTTTTATTCCAATATCCTAATTAGATCTAATTATATTAGATTGAATAGCAGTTTTTTAAAAAGATTTTTGTGTGTAATAAAAATTATACATGACCATTATCAGAAATTTAGAAAAGATAGCCATCTATGTTTTCTGTTTCTTCTTCTCTATGTGTTCACATGCAAGTATACATACTTAATACTTAAATATATATACTTCAGTATGTATATATACACAACACATATCTATATACTGCTTTTTTCACTTGAAATTTATCTTGAACATTTCTCTATAATTAAGAAATTACTATTAAGACATGACATTTCTGCTTATAGGAAGAAGCTCATGGTTTTTATTAATTATTGTGGAACTTCATTATATTGTTAATTTGACACTAGAAGAAGTATTAACAATACTCAATAGACCATAATACTAATATTTAGTAATACTATAAATACTTGAACACAAACTGGAAAGCAAATATAATTACTTTCATAAGCAGTTTATTTTTGACAAAAGACTTCCTTTGTCATAATTCTTACTGTGTTCCCCATGATCTGGCTTTATGAGGTACAAAAACATCCATTTTTCTTTAAGGCAGGCTAAGTGAGGCACTCCAAAGTTGAAGAATCAGTGTCTTTATGTTTTAGCTCTCACAACAGTGATTATAAATTTTATAATATAATTACTATATGTAAACTCTATATTTATACAAAAATGTCTCAGGCCACAAATAGTTTTAGAATTATTTCTTCTTTCACCACACCTATGTCAAGATAAATTAACCTCAAAGTAATCTCATAAACATTTGTTGAGCACCCACAATATGCCAGACATAATGTCAGAAGATGTGGAACACAGGGTGAATAAGTATCTCCTTTTTCAGGAATTCAGTTCTACAAGGGAGATGACATGTGAAATACCAATTAATGCTAATGCAACTTGATAAGCAATAGGGATCTGTAAAAAATGCAATAAGAACACAGACAAGAAAATACTACGATCTCCCTGAGGGACAGAGGGGAGGAACAGAAGTAAGGGAGTGATATAAAAAAAAGTGCTATGTGAGTAGAACATTAAGGAATGAATAACGGTTTTCCAGGCAAGAAAAAAGGTAGGAATCCACACAGATGTAGAATCCTAAGTGCTTGTAATGCTAAAGGAATGGCTGGTATAACAGTAGTTGCCATCACCGATTTTAAGGAAGGGAACTGTCATGATCAGGTCAGTCTTTTTAAAGACAGTTCTAGGGGGACAGATTTTGCAGCTCTTTTCTCAAGCAAAATTGCAATTGGTGATAGTCCATGCATTGAGAAAAATAAGTTAAAGAAAATTCAGGGGTTTTGAGCTTGGGTAATGGTGTGAATGATGTGAATGGTGCCCCTTTTCATAGGAAAAAGGATATACATATCTAAACAGGACAATAACTTCGTATCTCATTGTAAGAAAGATTGTTCCAGTTTTACATAAATATAATAAGCTCACATATTTGGACTTGCTATTAGCAAAGTGTCATTTCAAACATTAACCTTGAAATTAGACCTCAATGAATTTTTTAATAATTGTTCTGTAATTATGAACATTCCTGGAGCTAGGGCTTAGACCTAATTATAAACAAATAAGAGATATTCCATAAATATAAAGTTACAAAACAATCTAGCATAAAATTTTAGCACCAGAGATCTGCTAATATTGTCTAGAAAAACCACTGTAACTACAAAGAAAAATACTTTTTTTTTTGGGTAAAGAGCTCTGTTTAAAACACACACATGCAGAAGCATGTGTACACACACACACACACACACACACACACACACACACACACACACACACACACACACTCTACTTGAATATCTCATGGGAGAATGAACAAGCCTAGGAAGCTTTAAAAAAATTGACCAAAACTGCATTTCTACTGTTATATCAGACACTTGAAGAAAAATTCAGGGGAAGATTGTCTTACCGAGCTCCCAAAGGAAAAGAAAGTACAATCATACACTCTATGGAATCAAAGGAAAAGGAAAAGAATCTCTTTGTTAGCGTACCTTTAAAAAATCCACAAAATTACAGGGTTATTTCACATTCTTTGTGCATAGAGCAGCCATTTGCTAAAATAAACTTTGAAAGACAATGTAGTAGCCTGCTTGGAAAACTACGACTACAGGGTAGAGGGAACCGATAAGAGGAGCCTATGAAGATCTGTTTGGAGGATTTTTTTCATTGTAAGTTTAAAAATTTTCCACAGACCTATCCTGTAATTTTCAAACTCTGTATTCATTTTTAGGGATACCTATTAATAGGCACTCTAGCACTAATAACACTTTATTTTATAAACTACTTCCTATCCTTTAGAGTATCTTAAAATTTACCCACTTAGATGGTGTGCATTTGGATCTATCACCAGATGGTTCTTTGGCAGGGAGTGGAGGTAAATGTTATATTAGAGTACACTGTCATAAAAAAATTTTAATAAACCTGTGCATAATTTGGAGACCTAATTATGGATAACCTAGAAACATAGGTTAAAAATATATTTCTTGGTGGAATACAAATGAAAATATTCTAATACCTCCTTGGCAAAGTATAATTTCATTTATAAACAATAATGATATTTTTTTATGGACTATTCCAAGGCAATTGCATGTAAAATGATGAATACATTACTACTTTCTGCTGTTTTCCCACCATCCCCCAGTCAATTTCTGTTGATTGCAATCCAACAATCCCCACACCCAAATACCACTGCCCCACATGACAGAAAATGTTCCCATCTTCACTTTTATATGAAAAGGTAACTTACCTTCTGAGAGATTCACCATTTTATCTAAGTTATTGAATTTCAACAAAAAGGGAGTAGGATTTTGTAACTGACAGATTATAGAATTTTTTATTAGACTTTGGATATTATTAGTTATTTCTCCTTGCTGTTTGGATCAGAAATTATTTCTTACCTTTGAATTTATTAAAGAATCATATTGAATATCTGTTTTTTTAGAAACATATATATGATTGAATCTGCCTATCTTCCTCTACCCCTTCCTCTGACAGAGCCTACGTGTTGTCTCGGCTTTTGGGACCCTTCTGTCCCCTCACTGGACAAGTCTTGGAGGGCTGTTAATCAAGCACCCCTCTCTCCAAGAGGAACCAAGAGGAGGGAAAGTGACCTGCTAAAAATATGCTCTTTCTTTCAGATATTCTTTCTGAATCTTGACTGCATTGACACCTGGGCTGAAAGGGGCTGGAACCATCTTATCTTGTTGATGGTTCTCTGAAGGTCATGTTTATTAATCTAATTCTTATTATCCCTTGAGCTGCTCTGATTCTAGTATTTTCTGAGGACTTGGCTCTTCAGTTTAAATTTCTTTTGGATTTTGCAAACTCCCTCTTTCTTGGCTGAACTAGCAGAGTCAGTTCCCGTTAATTGCAACCTGAGACTAGTAACCGATACAGGTTGGTAGACACTGTTGGTTCTCCACGAACGAGTCGCACTCCCTTGCACAAAGTAGAGTTGTTCCTGGACAATGGTTGCTATGCTGTTAAGGAATATAGCTCCTGGTTCCCCTTTTGTCTAGGCAGGGCCATGAAATGAGTTCTTAACAACTGAACCAAATGAGTATTTATTGCAGGCTTTTGGCCCTGGTAGTAGAAAAGATTTTGCGTGGTGGAAATGGAATAGACTTTGCCAGAGCGTGGGCCACAGCTGCCTGGAGCAGAGCCCTCCTCACGTTGGACTGATGAGGGTGGGAAGCCAACATTTTCGTGGTAAGCCATTGATTTTTGGATTGATTTTTTTCATTGCCTATCATTATACTTTCATTATATAATTATCATTGTACTAACATACCAGAAAGTAACATAACTGAATTTTTTCTATATTAATAGGTTTTCACTTACAGTATATGATATTTATTTGTTGTTCCTAAAGAACTTTAAGAACACTTGATATACTGGTTTTAGTTGCAAATTATTATTTTTAAAACTGATTCTTCAACTTAGCAATTTAGCAAACCACTAAAAGTATGGAAAAAGATAGATAAAATCTCTTTTACAAAGTAGGAGTAGAGCTAATTTGCCAGTACACGTTGTTAGTGCAAGAAACCAAAGTTCTCCTTAAAAAGGTGAGTCAAAGTTGCTGAAAACAGGCTCAAATTTAAACTTCAAAAGAGTTTGATGGAACTTTTCAGAAATCATTGGAAAATCTCATGAAAAAGCAGATATAATGACTACAGTCAGTGAAGGGTCCCCAATAAACATTTTCTGTGTAGTCATCAATCAAAGATTTATTAAAATGTGAGTGTCTGTGCAAGTGAAATGCAAGTAACTCAGTAAAGTGCAACAAAGTAATAAAATATATCTTGTAAATTAGAGAAAAGTACTCTAACAAAAAGGAGAGTTTTGCATTTTATGCCCCTATAAATAATCTGTCTCAATGTAAAGGAGCCAAAAATGGGTTTTTCAAGTTTTTAACCATTATAACTAAGATGATAGCCCCAAGTAAGAGCGACAGACCTGTAGGTTAGAATTTTCGTTCCTTACCTTATTACCTTGAAAGGTAGTGATCTTGGGAAAAAAAACCACTGACTCTAGTTTCTACGGCTAAAGACTCATGAAATATTGAGAGATCCTGTGAGGTGTTCTTGGAGACAAAGGCAGAACATCAATATTCTGGCCCCATATATCTTCCAGAAAGCCTAAACCCATCCCTATTTTTCCTTCCCAGTGCTATATGGGAGCCTGCTCAAGATCTTTGATAATTGATATTGGGACTGGAATTAGGAAGTTCTAGGGATGAAGGAGGTAGGGGTTTTTAACATCCTTAAGAAATTGATAGAATTATTTCACAGGTCCTTTCCCAAGAATCTGGCTCTTAGAATTTGCACTGGTAGATTATCTTAAGTGCACAGGCAATAAGACCAAAGAGGGCACAGCAACATGTCATGTAATCAAATTCACTGTTTTGAACCACAGGCTATACAGGAGCCCAGTGCCTGCCACTTGAATTTCACACATTCAATTGACTTAAAATTGATCAATAGTTGTGATATCCTGAAGATAGGCAGTCTGAATAACAAATAAAAGGCTTTTTGATGATAACCTTGTTTCCTAAATCAAAGGTTTTCACTACCTTCTCTAAGTGGAAGAAATATTCTTTTTTATGTATGCATGACAAAGCAAGGAACTCAAAGGCAACAGCAGCTTGCTAAGTGGTTGCACTTCCAGGGACGCTTCCAGAAAGGGAAGGATATGATGACCTTCAAAAGGTTTCAGTATTTGATTATCTGCAGGAGCAGCCTAATCAGTAGGCGAAGCTCTTGTATTTAAGCCAGACACTGGATGGAACTGCAACACTGGAATTCTTAAAAAGTGTATATATATATATATATGTGTGTGTGTGTATATATATATATATATGTATGTATATATGTTCCCCTTTCCCACAGTGCATTTTTTAGTGACAGAAAAGTAATTTGAATTGAGACTTTTGCTAACTGAACCTCTCTAAAACAACAACAACATAATGCATGTGGAGTCATCTGGAATAAAACCTTATTTATATGGCATCATCTAAATTCTAATAAACTAACATTTTTAAATCAAAGAAAGACATCTTTGACCGTGTACAGGAAGGACAGATCACTGTCTAGCTAAATTCTACTGGGTGGGCAGATCTCCAAATAGTTCACATGTATATTTTTCACTGTATTGCTGGTAGAAATCATACTATTATTTTCCCCTTTTTATCCCCAGGATAATTAACTTGCTCATCACCAGGTTGGCTGGCTTAATAACAATACAATCTAGGCTCTAACCCCTTTAAGGATATTTTCCAGGCAAACGATACCACATTTAATGGCAGGTTCAGACAAAATTAACAAGTCAGTGTAATGAGGCTTCCAATCATCTGACAGAACTTTCTAATGTTGCATATATATCTTTGAGAAGAGAATTTTTAATATTGTACGACTGGCTAAGCAAAAGCTGTTTCTATTCAATAGCCATCTAGCTGTCTATCTTCCTATACTCAGGGGAAAGCAGCATTTCTCTCCAAAAAATGAAGAGAATATCAATGGGGCTAATCTCTTCAAAGTGCTTAGAGCTCAAAGCAATTGCTTGCAGTTGTAAGAAGTCCCCACCCTCATTATTTCAGCAAAAGAAAAATGACCAAAATGCAAAATACTGCCTGGCTTTTGAGACACACATGCTCAAGAGAAAGTTAAAATAAACATTCACCAACTTACTTCTAAGCTCGACACTTTGAAATTTAATTTACTCCCTTAGAATAAAGAGTCAAATTAAGAATGCATTCTTCCTTGATACAAAATGAGGAGTGAAAGTGGCACAAAATTAAACTACATTGCTCAGCATCAAATCAATAGATTAATTTACATATTAGATACTACTGAAGTCCAAGAAAAAATGACTTCTACAATATCATTAAAAATGCCCAAGGATTATCAAACCATGAGTTACCTAACTAGTACTTTCCTAAGAATATTTCATATGAAAATTTACCCAATGTTCTAACCTCCCAAAAGTATTTGTAGAAACCACCAACAGAAGAAATTGGAACACATCTTACAAAACCATGACTATTTAATTTTAGAAATGACATAAAATATTTAGTTGTAATACCTCAAATGCAAAATCATTCTGATGATGTGGCTGCATTTGGTGTAACAAAACTGGCTCAGACTGCCATGCCACACTTTCCTACCATTTTTATTTCCCACCAATAGCAATACTCCTGTAGAGATTTTCTGACAGGGCGAGTGTTAACACATGTGGGGGGCTTGTTTCCTTTTTGCTCCCAGGCAATTCACCCAGTGGACCTTTCCTCAGGCCAACTTCCATATGAACCACACAGAGTAAATAAAGAGGCAGATCAAATTATTACTCATGACATAAACCTGAAAGAAAGAGTTACCACCAGCTGGGGAGATTATTATGTACCTTGAGGTGTTGTAGGCTCTCCTTGAGAGACCAGGATTTTCCAAATTGCACCTTGCAACCAAGAACCAGATCATGAAAAGTAATTTTTTGTAGCATCAAAATGGCAGAACAGAAAATATCTACTATAAATATTTATATACATATATATGTGTGTATACATACATACATATGTACATACATATATATGTGTGTGTGTGTATACACATACATGTATGTTTGAGATTGTGTTTTAGGGGTGTGATGTAAAGTGCATTTCTTACTGTGCTTATAATAAAGTTCTAAAGTCACTGCTTTAGTTCCCATCCTTCCTGATGTTTTCATTTTCTCTGCCATTAAAGCAATGTCCCTCCAGCAGGGGTAGATACTCTCTGCTCCTGAGTTACTTTCATGTTACTCTAGTAGTTAAGGATGTTCCCCAACTGCCTAGCTCTTTTCCTTTCTCCTTCCTTCCTATTCTCCCTCCTTCCCCAAACACATGCATTCACAGCCATGTACCCAAGAGAAACCTGACACCACTGCCTGATGTAAAAGTAATCTTTCCCCTTTCTTGGATTTCATTCTGAGATGTGCACATGACACAATCCTGGCCCAAAAGATGTGAGGGAAGTCTACCTAGGGATTCTGAAAACCAGTTTCCTGTCTTCTGAGACCCATAGGAGAGACAGTCTCATCATTTGCCTGATGTTGCCTTGTAGTATCACCTGGGGGGCTGCAAGAGCCACCTTGCTGCTGACACTGAGGATGACAGAAGAGAGAAGAAATAAGCTGAGTCCTTGAAAACACCTTAAATTTGCTGAATCAACCGAATCTGAAGGTAGCTCTACATGCGGACTTTCTCTAACATGAGATAACAAGGCTCCTATTGTCAGTTCCAACTAGGGTTTCTGATGCATGTAACCAAAAGCATCTTAACCAATACATTAATCAATGAAAAAGAATAATCAGGAACTCTTGGAAAAATAATATGAATTAAATGGCATTCAATTTACCTAATATCAAAACATATTATAAAGGAATAATATAGTATAGAACTGGCAAACAAATATTGAAAGAAAAATCAGTAGGGAGAAATAAATGTCTACTGACATATCTTAGGTCATATATGAAATTTATTATATACTACATAGTACATAGGAAAGGCAGGATCAGGAACAATTTCATATTTCACCTAAATGCTGCAAGAAATATATTTGAGACTGAATTTTCACATATCATGTCTAATTCAGAAAATTCTCTTGACTCTACCTTCAAATACATGAGGGTGTCGTGAAAGTTTCTAAGTGGTCGCCTAGGTCCACTGGCATGAACAGGGTGGGGAGAGGCAAAGGCAGTTCTCCCTTTTGGGGATGAGTATTTGATTGCTGTTTTTAGAGTGCTTGAAGGGTGCTGATAATAAAAGGCAGACCATCTTTACAACAGCTTTATCATTTTCTTTAGGTTTTTACCAACAGTGCACCCCACTTACTGCCCTCTGAAAACCCCACTCTTGGTATTCCACTGCTTTGGTCTAAGCAATCTTTAATTCTGTGTTATAACATGAACATTTTTACCTGTTCTCTCTGCTTTCACTCTTGCCTTCTATAAAGTTTGTCTCCAAAGTTTCCAAATTGTTTTTTGTTTGTTGACATGTTCTAGTATAAATCAAATTCCATTACCTCACTGCTTAAAACTGTCCAGTGTCTTCATGTCATACTCAAAATTCAATCTCTTTACCACGGCCTATGAGTCTCTTCATTATTGAGCTCTTGCTTATCTCTCCAAAGTCATCTCATGCCAATCTCTTATTCTAACTCAAGATTTGCCTACTGGGAACCCTCTTCCCTAAGTGTTCTACCCCAAGAGTTGTGCATAAATTCCATCCTCACATCCTGCATGTTGCTCTTTCTCAGAGATCTTCCCTCAATATCTTATATGAAATATCAACTCCCCGCCTTTTCACTCTATACATTTGCCACGACTTTTTTTTATGCCATTTATGTGTGCATGTATGAGTGTGTAAGAGAGAGAGAGGGAGAGACAGAGAGACAGAGAGACAGAGGCAGAGTGACAGAATTAATTTTCTGCTTCTCCCACTAGAATGTAAACGCAGGAGGGCAGAGACTTAAACCTTTTCACCATGTTGATATAGATTATCTCATTAATGCTCACAAAAAATGTAAGGTACTGTTTTGTTATCCTCATTTTACAGAGTAGATAATTAAGACAAAGAAACATTAAGGAGCGTGTCCAAGGTTAGAGAACTAAGTGGTAGAATCTGGACTCAAAATCAATCACTGTAACTCTGGAGGCTAGTCTTACTTTCTCTATTGCCTCTGTAAACAATTACTATGAAAAAGGCCCAATACAAAGTGTAAAATACTGTTTTATTAGAACACTGCAGAATATAAGGCTGCATGTGAAAGAGCATTAGGATATAAAGTATAAAATCTTATATGTATGTATATGTATATGTCTTATCCATATACATAGTATTTTTACTATATTTAGTAACAAATATAGTAATTTTATATTATGCATACAGTAATTTTAGTTTAATAAGAAATGTAAAATTTTTAAACTTTTGTGATTTCATATGATTTATTTGTCTTTTATATATTTTCTATATTGCTTTTTTGAAAATGTCAGCAGTGATCATATAAAACATTTAGGACAATAAAATATATACATCTTGAAAAAATAATGCTGGGGGAGGGAAAAAAGATGGTGGCATGAGAAATCAGGTAAAAATCTCCTCACATAACTACATATAATAGAAAAACACAGCAAATAAAACTAATCCTAAAAGAGTACCCAGAAATAAGATTGAACCAGCCAGCTTTCATCTGGGAAAAGAGAACATCTCATGGAAAAGGGCAGAGTAACAAAGCCATGATGTGGCGGGACCCAAGCCCAACCCCCACACCAGCTCACAGTGGGATAAAGAGAAACAGGGAGGGAATAGAAGCCCAGGACTGCTAAATACTCATCCCTGGAGATCTGTTCCAGGGGCACAAATCCACATTACATGATACTCTGAAGATTAGTGGGGCTGGAAAGAAAAGAGGCAGAATACTTGGAGAGACTGAGATTTTAGCCACTTGTGGAGAACAAGTTCCCACAACTGGCTGCTCTGTGATAAAAGAAAGGCAGGCACTTTGAAAGACTTCCCCAAAGTGAGAGGGTTGCTAAAGGGGCAGGGATTACACAGAGCTTGCCACTCAGGAGAGGGAACAGGTGGACAAAATTTTCCTGGCACACTCAGCCCAGCAGATTGGGAACTTTCAGGAGCCTCAGGTACTCCATTCCCCTGGTTGGCAATGCAGCCATGAGGCCCCCCACCATGGTAAGTAGCCTGCTGCAACTTCCTCCCATCCAGCACTTGCACACAAATCTACTGCCCTGGTCATTGCTCCAGGCCAGCCAGAGGGCAGCCCTGCCTATGGTAACCACATGGGCTTAATGCAGAGGCTGCTCACTGCATGCAGCTAACTGGCCCTGAGAACAAAGGCAAGAACTGTAGCCAGGAGGCAGGATAGAGCTCTATCCTCTTGGCAGGCACCAGTGTGGCTCACCTGCTACCCCTGCCATCGCTCCAGGAGGGCAACACCACCTACAGCAGCTTAGGGGCTTAACAGAGGTTGCTCCTTGCATGTGGCTCATGGCCCTGACAGCAGCGGTAGGCACTGTGGCCAGGAAGCAGGAAAGAGCTCTCTCTTTAGGGTAGGTATCAGCATCACTCGCCTGTGACCACTGCCATCTCTCCAGGTGCTGGGCAGCTCTGAAGAGCAGAGCTTCTAGGCACTAGAGGGTACATAACCTAGTATTTCTCATTATTCAATAGGATTAAGAAAAGGCAGAACATTATTAAATCCCAAATTCCTCAAACAACCAGAAAGAGGGCTAAGTGAAAATGAAGTCACCAATCTTCCTGAAAAAGAATTCAAAATAAAATTCATAAGCATGATAATGGAGCTACAGAAAAATAGTCAAGAGCTAAGGGACGAGTTCAAGAGGGAGACAGACACATTGAAAAATACAGTAGCTGAAATGAAACATACAATGGAGAGATTTAAAAGCAGACTAGATGAGGTAGAGATTGTAAATGGAATAGAAATTAGAGAACATGAATACAAAGAAGCTGAGGCACAGAGAGAAAAAGAATCTCTAGGAATGAAAGAATATTAAGAGAACTGTGTGACCAATCCAAACAGAAAAATATTCTCATCATAGGGATACCAGAAGAAGAAGAGAGAGAAAAAGGGTTAGAAAGCGTCTTTGAAGAAATAATTGCTGAAAACATCCCCAATATAGGGAAGGAAATAGTCCACAGATTTCCCAACACAAGGAACACAAGGAAAACAACACCAAGACATATAATCATTAAAATGGCAAAGATCAAGGACAAGGACAGAGTATTAAAAGCAACCACAGAGAGAAAAAAGATCACCTACAAAGGAAAACGAATTGGGCTATCATCGGACTTCTCAGCAGAAACCTTACAGGCCAGAAGGGAGTGGCATGATATGTTTAATGCACTGAAACAGAAGGGCCTTGAACCAAGAATGCTCCCAGCAAGATTTTCACTTAAAGTTAAAGCAGGGATTAAACAATTCCCAGATAAGTAAAATTTGAGGGAATTTACCTCCCACAAACCATCTCTACAGCATATTTTAAAAGGACTGCTATAGGTGGAAGTGCTCCTAAGGCTAAATAGCTGTCACCAGAGAAAATAAAACCACAGTAAAGGAAGTAGACCAATTAATTACTAACCAAATGCAAAATTAATTCAGCAACACACAAAGTCAGTCAAGGGATACACAAAGAGTACAGAATATGACACTGAACACATAAAGAGTGAAGGAGGAAGAAAAAATAAGGGAAAAGCAAGAAAGAACATTTAGATTGTGTTTCTAATAGCTTAAAAAGTGAGTTAAGTTAGACTGTTAGATAGTAAAGAAGCTGCTCTTGAAACTTCAGTAACCACGAATCCAAAGTCTGCAAAGGCATTAAGTACATACCTATTGATAATCACCCTAAATGTAATTGGACTGAATGCACAAATAAAAACACATAGAGTTACAAAATGGTTAAAGGAAAAAAAAGCAATACCCATCTATATGCTGCCTATAAGAGATTCACTTCAAACCTAAAGACATACACAGACGAAAAGAGAAGGGATGGAAAAAGATATTTCATGCAATAGGGAGAAAGAAACAGGAGTTGCAATACTTGTATCAGATAAAATAGACTTCAAAACAAAGAAAGTAACAAGAGACAAAGCAGGACATTATATAATGACAAAGGGGTTAGTCCAACAATGGGATATAACCATTACAAATATCTATGCAGGCAACATAGGAGCACCTACACATGTGAAACAAATACTAACAGAATTAAAGGGGGAAATAGAATGCAATGCCTTCATTTTACTAGACCTCAACACACCACTCACTCCAAAGGACAGAACAACCAGACAGAAAATAAGTAAGGAGACAGAGTTGCTGGGCAACACATTAGAACAGACGGACCTAACAGAAATCTACAGAATACTTCATCTTAAAGCAACATGATACACATTCTTCTCAAGTGCCCACAAACACATGGAGCCTAAACATGCTCCTAAATAATCAATGGATCAATGACCAAATTAAAACAGAGATAAAGCAATATATGGAAACAAATGAAAACAATAGCTCAGTGCCCCAACTTCTGTGGGACATAATGAAGGCAGTTCTAAGAGGAAAGTATATTCAGGCCTATCTCAAAAAAGAACAATACCAAATGAACAGTCTAAGTTCACAATTAATGAAATTGGAAAAAGAATAACAAGTGAGGCGCAAAGAAAATAGAAGGGGGGACATAACTGAGATCAGAGAAAAAATAAATAAAATTGAGAAAAATAAAATGATAGAATTAATGAAACCAAGATCTGGTTCTTTGAGAAAATAAACAAAATAGATAAACCCCTAGAGAGATTTATCAGTAAAAAAAGAGAGTCTACACATGTAAATAGAATCAGAAATGAGAAAGGAAAAATCATTATGGACAGCAATGAAATATAAAAAATTATTAGAGAATAGTGTGAAAATTTATATGCTAAAAAATTGGATGACCTAGAAGAAATGGGCAACTTTCTAGAAAAATACAACCTTCCAAGACTGACCAAGGAAGAAACAAAAAATCAGAGCTGAACAATTACCAGCAATGAAGTTGAACTGTTAATAAAATAACTACCCAAAAACAAATTCCTGGACCAACAGTTATTCACTGCTGAATTTTGTCAGACATTTAGAGAACACTTAATACCCATCCTCCTTAAAGTTTCCAAAAAGTAGAAAAGGAGGGAATACTTCCAAACTCATTCTATGAAGCCAGCATCACTCTAATACCAAAAACAGGCAGACACCACAAAAAAAGACAATTACAGACCAATATCCCTGATGAACATAGATACAAAACTCTTCAACAAAATATTAGCAAACTGAATTATAAAATACATCAAGAGGATCATACATCATGATCAAATGGGAATTATTACAGGGATGCAAGGATGGTACAATATTTGAAAATCCATCAACATCATCCACCACATCAACAAAAAGGACAAAAATCACATGATCATCTCCACAGATGCTGAAAAGCATTCAACAAAATTCAACATCTATTCATGATAAAATCTCTCAACAAAATGGGTATAGAGGGCAAGTAACTCAACATAATAAAAGCCATATATGACAAACCCACAGCCAACATCATATTTAAAAGCCAAAAGCTGAAATCTTTTCCCCTAAGATGAGGAATAAGACAAGGATGTCCACTCTCCCCACTGTTATTCAACATAGTACTGGGGATCTTAGCCATAATAATTAGACAACACAAAGAAATAAAAGACATCTAGATGGGCAAGGAACAAGTTAAACTGTCAGTGTCTGCAGAAGACATGACAACATGACAACATCTGTAAAAATCCCTATAGAATCCACTCCAAAACTGTTAGATCTAATATCTGAATTCAGAAAACTTGCAGGATAGAAAATTAATACACAGAAACTTGTTGCATTCCTATATAGTAATGATGAACTAGCAGAAAGAGAAATCAGAAAAACAATTCCATTCACAACTGCATGAAAAAGAATAAAATACCTAGGAATGAACCTAACCAAGGAAGTGAAAGACCTATACCTTGAAAGCTACCAGACATTCCTGAGAGAAATTAAAGAAGACAACAATAAATGGAAATACATCCTATGCTCATGGATAGGAGGAATTAATATAGTTAAAATGGCCATCCTGACTAAAGCAATCTACAAAATAAATGCAATCCCTACAAAATACCAACAGCATTCTTCAACAGAATAGAACAAATAGTTCTAAAATTCATATGGAACCACAAAAAATCCCAAATAGCCATACAATCCTTACAAAGTGGGGGTGGTGGTGGTGTTGGTGGTGGGGGAGGGATTACACTCCCCATCTCCAAGCTATACTACCATAGTAACCAAGACAATTTGGTACTATCACAAGAACAGACCCATAGATCAATGGAATAGAATAGAGAGTCTGGATATACACACACACATATATGGTCAATTAATATAGGATAAAGGAACCATGGATATACAGTGGAGAAATGACAGCCTTGTCAACAACTGGTGTGGGCAAAACTGGACAGCTACTTGTAAGAGAATGGAACTGGATGACTGTCTAACTCCATACACAAACACCTGAATGCATGTCATGAAACCATAAAACTCCTAGAAGAAAATATAGGCAAAACTCTCTTGAATATAAACATGAGCAACTTCTTCATGAACATATCTCTTCAGGCAAGGTAAACAAAAGCAAAAATAAACAAATGGGACTACATCAAACTAAAAAGCTTCTTTATAGGAAAGGACACCATCTGTAGAACAGAAAGGCATCCTACTGTATGGGAAAATTTATTCATAAATGTCATATCCAATAAGGAGTTAACATCCAAAATATATAAAGAATTCACATACCTCAACACCCAAAAAACAAATGACCCAAGTAAAAAATGGGCAGAAGATTTGAAAAGTCAGCTCTCCAAAGAAGAAATTCAGATGGCCAATAGGCACATGAAAAGATGCTCCACATTGTTAATTATCAGGGAAATGCAAATTAAACCACAATGAGATATCACCTCACACCAGTTAGGATTGCCAGCATCGAAAAGACTAAGAACAACAAATGCTGGTGAGAATGCAGAGAAAGGGGAACTCTCCTACACTGCTGGTGGGGTAAGCTAGTTCAACCATTGTGGAAAGCAATATGGAGGTTTCTCAAAAAAACTAAATATAGAAATACCATTTGACACAGGAATTCCACATCTAGGAATTTTCCCAAAGAAAACAGGATCCCAGCTGCAAAGAGGCATATGCACCCCTATTTTATCACAGTAATATTTACAGTAGCCAAGACATGGGAGCAACCTAAGTGTCCATCAGTAGATGAATGGATAGGGAAGATGTGGTACATATACATGATGGAATATTATTCAGCCATAAGAAGAAAACAAATTATACAATTTGTAAAAACATGGATGGAGCTAGAGGGTATTATTCTCAGTGAAATAAGCCAGACAGAGAAAGACAAGTACCAAATGATTTCACTCATTTGTGGAGTGTAAACAAGAAAGCAAAAACAGCAGCAGACTCACAGAACCCAAGAATGGACTAGTCATTACCAAAGGGAAAGGGGCCGGGGAGGGTTGGTGGGATGGGAGGGAGAAGGTGATTAAGGGGTATTATGATTAGCACACATAATATAGGGAGGGCACTGGGAAGGGATTATAGCACAGAGAAGACAAGCAGTGATTCTATTGCATCTTACTAGGCTGATGGACAGTGATTGTAATGGGGTATGTGGGGGGGACTTGATAATAGGGGGGAATGTTGTAACCACAATGGTGCTCATGTAAAACCTTCATAAGATTGTATATCAATGATACCTTAATAGAAAAAAAAATGATAAGATAAATACCCATGCAGCTACCACTCAAAATTAACAAAGATTAATATTATGTCATATTTTATCTAATATTTTAAGAGATAAGCTATAACCAATAAAGTTGAAATCCCCTGTGAAAAAAACAATGCTCCCTGTGGAGCATATGAAAGATTCTGAATATTATTGTGGTTTGCGAGCATCAGTACAATACCCTTTTCTTTCCCATTCCAGTTTGGAACCACCTGAGGAGTGGACACAGTTATTATAGGGATGGCAGTCAAAATATTACATTCACTGTGCTAAGGGTGATTTAAAAAATATAACATGAATATGTAGCCTTATCTTTTTTCCTGGTTGTTTCCACAATTAATTAAACCTGCCCATCCAATTACTGGCAGAGATGCAAAAACTCAGGCTTCTGCTAGTGGAGTGGTCTGCTGGCAGTGATGGATGAAAGAGCCTGTGTGATCAGGGGACAGACTTTACCAAGGAGAGGGCCGCTGGAGAAGTTGCTCAGTAGGACTGGCTCACTTCCTTCTAAACTCTTCAGTTCAGTAAGACACTCCTTTTACAAAGAGAGGAAGGAGGGAGGGGCAGAGATGGAGTAGAGAGGTACTAGGAATGAAGAGCCCAGGTTTCTTTCCTCCATGCAAACGTGAAGACTAGAGGAATTAAATGTTGACCTCTCTTAGTTATAAATGCCACTTTTCACCTGGATTCCAGTGAACCATCCTTATTTGCCCTTTCCCTCTTTTCTTTCTTGCTTATTTTGAGAGATGATGTCTAAGACCTAGAGTTGGGTCTAAGAGCGCTAGGATCAATCTAGCCAATTACAATAAAAAAGTTAAAAAGACATGAGCTCCTCATTGTTTCAAACTAGCATTATTTATTTGCATGTTGTTTTTGTTTTCTTTCATGTAGAGCAATGTTTTCTTTCACTTTTTCTTTATATTGAAAATTGTTAAATATTTACTTTAGAAAATTTAGGACATAGGGAAAACACCTCACAGAGAATTTCTATACCTATTTTGGTGGCTAAAATGCCAGGCTTTTTATGTGCACCTCGGCCAGCCAGATCCCGACAGGAAACACAGAACACACATGCAGATGGAAGTGGGGCTTCCTCATGGGTGTTGAAGCTGTCAAGCCATGCAGCAGTCACACAAATGCAACCATGGTGAGCAAAGGAATAAGTGCTCCAACCTTTCCTTCTTCCCTCTCCTTTCCTGTCAATGCATTTTCCTCTTTCCTTCCTTCTTTCCTCCCTCCCTCCCTCCCTCCCTCCTTCCTTCCTTCCTTCCTTCCTTCCTTCCTTCCTTCCTTCCTTCCTTCCTTCCTTCCTTCCTTCCTTCCTTCCTCTCTCTCCCTTTCTTTCTACCTATTTGGATATTAATTGTGAAATCATGTCATATACTCTATTTTGTCACTACCTCTATGTTCACTATATATCATGAAAATCTATCTTTGTACTTCATTATATACACATTTATGAGCTTTTAATGGTCAATGGTATTCCGTTATATGAGATATTTGAACAAGTCTCATGCTTATACACTTAATCTTGTTAAATTGCCTTCAGTTATTATATTTTCATGATTGGTGTTCAAAGATACCCTTTCAAATTATTTTTGAGGATTATTTTATAATATGAACAATGCTTTCTTTATTTCATCATTCAACACTTAAAATGAGAATCTCTGATAATTTCATCACATGAGAACACTAATTGGCTTTGAATTGTAGCAAATATGGTTTTGTTAACATAAGTTCTATCTTCATTACTGAAAATGGTAGAGTGATATTTTAATCTGCTTTAAAGAGATATGATGGGGCTACAGAACACTACTGTAAATCAAATGTTCATCTCATTATGAACAACTGGATGCCCCAAATGCTATGTCAAGGCTATGTTACAAGTAACAATAGTTAGTCACAACCACAACTTTGGGAGGAAAACAACATAAAAAGTTACAGGATACTCTGGGACAGAATGGCAGCAAAAAATTAGAAATATGACGTAGTTCAACTGTCTCAAAACAAAATGATGTCAACTCTGGCAAAGAAACAAAACAAGTCAGTGCAAACCATTTTGAAAGATACATCATTTTTGGTAATGAAAAAGCCACAGGATTAAGCATGAGATACATGCTGGTGAAAGGAATGATATTAAATTGATAAAGTGTTATATAAATATAGGGTATTATTACTAACAGGCTTCCCATGGTGACATGAGGTCTCTAAGCATTTTCCTTTGCTTCACAGCTCCCGAAAACATAGCACATTTCAAAATTCTCACTGATGTGTTTTTCTCCTAAAATGGAAAAGCTTTCCTCATATAAGCTTATACAGATGCAGGTATCTTCAAGGAGATTCTTAAAAACAAATCAAACTAATTTAATCATAAAACACAGCTGTCAGTCTGATAGTAGTAAAAGTTAAGTACTACTAAGTGTTACTGATGTCAAAATGTCTCTGTAAAAGTTTCCATAGTCGTAATGAGGGGCAAATTATCTATTTATAAGAAAGTGGAGAGCAGCAAATCTATGATATCATTCTCAACAGAGCATTCATCAACACTCATATACATAAACATCATGTCAGCTTTTTAAAGAAGTGTTGCAAAGGTAACTATAGCTTATGAAATTGCTCATCACTGTGATGTTATCAATTGCTGTCTAATTGCAGTATCTACAGCACTTAGATTTCCATAATATCTCATATGTTGAGTCTGTGACTTAAGTCTAACCATGCCTTTTAGACATAAACAAGGGTAATCATTTTTGTAATTTAGTCATCCATAATTCATAGCAAACCAAGTTATTTCTTGTTCTTTGATTTGATCAAGTATATTGGCTCTCTCTTCAGTTTCACGTATTGTACTCTTTTGACAAGACTTTAATTTACCTATACCCTACTAAATGTACATGTATCAAAAAATTAAGATAATTTATTAAAATAATTATTTTTAAGTATAAATACCAGAGTTAGTACCATAGCCTCCAACACTGTTTACTTTCTGGCCCTTGGCTGACACTCTGACTCAACCCTCCTAATTCTTCTCATCTGACCTCACACACAAAAGGTGTGAGACTTTGTATTGCTGTTCTCTTCGCCTGGAAGGCTCTAACCCCTTGACATTCCCTCAATTCCTTTAACTTTCTGCTCATGTATATCCCTTCTTGGAGGAATAATCTTTGAAAACATTCTCTCTTCTCTTAACTTGTCTATTTTTTTATAGCATTTATTAACATTTGGCATATATGGTAGTGTTGATTTCATTAGTTATTTATCATGTGCCTGCCTCTGAGCCTTCTCCTTATGTAGAATGTAAGGTTAATGAGAGCAGAAATTTACATATATATATATGTATATGTGTGTGTGTGTATATATATATTTTTTCACTGCTGTATCCTCAGAGTCTAGAATGGGGCAAAATAAATATTTCTTGAAAGAATAAAGATCATCAGAAGAAAGGTATCATCAAAATTGCTTTAAAGGTACCAGAAAGGCATTGTTTTGGTTAATTTTATGTGTCAACTTGGCTAGGCCATGGTACCCATGGTACCCAGTTTTTGATCAAACACGAGTCTCAAAGTTGCTGTGAAGGTATTTTTAGAAGTGATCAATATTTAATCAGCAGACCTTGAGTAAAATAGATTAACATCCATAATGTGGGAAGGCCACCTCCCATCACTTGGAGGTCTTAAGAAACAAAAATTTAGGTCCCCATGAAAAAAGGAATTCTGCCTCCATACTGCTTTTGGACTCAAGCTGAGTATGTGTGTGTGTGTGTGTGTGTGTACACACACACACACATACACATATATTTATATATTTTATAATACATCATATGTTAAATATATTTAAATTGAAATATATAATTTTTATATTTATAAATTATATAGTTACTTATAAATAACAGATATATTAATAAATCTATTTTAATATGCTTATAAATAATGCAAAATATATAATGTTAAATTATATTCTATATTTATTATATATATATGTATATGAGATATACAACCACAGATAAACATGCAACATACACACACATCCTATTGGTTCTGTGTCTCTGGAGAATCCTAATATGAGCATTTTTCTGTGCAAGCATACTGATGTAGAAAAAAAGTCACTATTACATATAAATTAAATTCATCTTTCTAAAATTAGGAACATCAGATTGAATAAAGAAAGAACAAAAAATATAAATAAATTGAAAATTCCCTCAAAAAGATAGAAAAGTAAAGACATAAAAAGAAATATTATAAGAAAAATAGGACCCGAAAGAAAATAGGGTACCGATTTTTAATGTGAGACAAAATAGAACTTAAGGCAAAATCATCATAAAGGTGATGTTATAGGTTGATATAAGGAAGAAGAGATCAAGGAGATATAATGATTATGAAGATATATATCTAAAAACATAGCCTAACAATATGTGCAACAAAAAATGATAGAATTATAAGGATAAATTCATTAATACTTGTGGACTTTAATATACCCATCTCAGAAACTGAGAGCTCAGTCAAAATATAAGACATGTTCTAAATGATTTAAATAACCAACAGGTAAGCACAAACTAAGAATTCCATGAACATGTTTGAACCAACATAGGATTTGCATAAATGTGTTCTTTTTCTTTACACAAGAACATCGAACAAATTGTCTATATTAGAGGCCACAGAAGATCAACTTGATGTGAATCATGTTCTCTGGTATTAATTAATACAATTTGAAATTTAAAAAAGGATAACTCCAAAAGGCCCAATACATACTTTTGAAAAATTAGAGGAAAGAGAGTAGCTTCATATTCACATATTAAGAAATAACATAACATTTAGTAATAAAATCAGAATTGGACCACACCAAAAACAATGTTACTAACATATCAGAAAAAAAATAATTCAGAAAGATTCTGTCTGTCATTACGAGGCTAATGCATAATAGAAATGACAGTGCAGGTCAGTGAGGTAAAGTTTGTGTAGCTGATGATGTTAGGAAAACCGTTTCAGTAGATAGAAAAATAAAGTTTAGTCTATCACTATGGTCACTGAATTATTGTTCCCAAGTAGTTGCTTCTTTCCTGTAATCGGGTAAAATTTCCATCCATTATTATGAGACTTATCCTTGAAATATGTAGTAATGTGTATGTCCCCATCTAAATGGGCTTGGCTTATAACTCTCTGTGAACTTGCTGTGGACAATGGAATATTAAGCAATTATCTATCATATCTGAAAGGAGATATAAATGTGATTACATTGTTTGGTTTTCCCTTTCATGTTCTGCTTACTGTATAAGGAAGGACAACATGTCCCACATAGAGACCCTGGGGTTCAGAATGAGAAGTCACGTCAAGGTCAGCTGAGCCAAGGACAGTGCATTCAGCTTGAGCTGACCTGAAGCTCTCCAGAAGGGAACAAGAAGCCAATGCTCCTATAAGACCAGGAAGATCCTGGGTTTTTTTGTGATTGCAGGAAAACACTGATGATAACACCTCTTTGTACCTTGAATCAATGACCTAACATGTAAAAGGTAACAACATAAAGCTAAACAGGAAGATGCAGGAGAATACTTCCTTAACCTGACAGTGGGGATAGTAATCTTTAAGCATCTCCTTCTCCAAAATAACTAAGAAAAAAGACAATAGTTTTGATTCTGTGAAATTTAAAGATTTCAATTCAATATAAGATACCATAGATGAGATCAATAAACAGGTAATTCTTTCAGAGAAATCTATAAAGTTTAAAGCCAACAAGAAATTAATACACAGATAATTAACTACAAATCATTAAGTTCCCAAAGAAAGGAAACCCAACAGAAAAAATGGGTAAAGACATTTAATTCATAGATGATGAGGAAGCCTGAAAGTCTGAAAAGTATATGAAAAGATGTTCAATATCACTAATGATTAGGGATATGCCATGTATAACCGACTACTGGAAGAATTAGGAAATCAAATTCTACCTGCTGTATTAGTCTTCCTGTGCCACCAAAACAAAATACCATGGACTGGGTGGCTTAAACAACAGAAATTAATTTTCTTGCAGTTCTGGAAGCTGGAAATCTGAGATGAGGATGCCAGCATGGTGAAGTTTCAGCGAAGGCTCTCTCCCTGGCTTTGCAGACTGTGGTTTCCTTGCTGTGATTACACAGCCTTTCCTTGTCTGTGCACAGCCTCTTCTTATAAGACCACCAATCCTGTTCTTCAGAATCTCACTCTAATGACTTCATTTAAGCTTAATTATTTCCTAAAATCCCTATCTTCAAATGCAGTCACATTGGGGATGACTTCACAACACTGAAGGGGGCTTCAACACAACACTGAATTTTGGGGGAGCACAACGGAGTCCATATACAACTAATGTTGATAATGACATTTCTTGAAGGACTGTAAATTGTTATATAGCCTCTGAAGAGCAATGTAACAGTGGTTGGTGAAATTAAATAATGTACACTGTGCAGCATAGCAGGTCACTGAGGAGCTCTCCCAGAAGCCCCTTACAGGGATATATATGAGGATGTTCAACACAGCATGCCTTCAAGTACCAAGGGCTCATAGGGAATTTGGGCGTTCATCACCAGTACAACTGAATAAAAGGATAAAATTAATAAAATAGAACACTATTCAGAAGACACAAATGATGGAACTGACAGACATATATTAGTATGGAGAAAACTCTAGAACATAGTACATAATGAAAAAGCAAGAAATTGAATGGAATTATAACAAAATTAAGTTTTTACAAGTCTTAGACACATACATAGAAAATAATTCTATTCTTTAGAAATACCTGTAAATTTAAGGAAACATATCAAAGACATTTAAAGACTTCTATGGAGGGTTCAAGGGAATGAGAGTAGAGATGAGACATGAAAGAAGAAAAATAATAAAATCTGAGGATTGTTGTCTGTTATACATTGAGGAGCCTGATTAACTTAGCTCTTTGTAAATGAGGAAGAAGAAAAAGAGAGGATTGGGTAAGATGAGGAGAAGGAAAAGGAAAGTAGATGAAGGAGAAAGAGAAACACTGACAACAGAAGCTCCATCGTCACAGCTGGATTCTGATAAGAGTAAAGGGTCCAGATGCAGCACATGGATAAAGGGGCAGATCAAACATAACGGAAAGCATAGTGCAAGGGTTACAGAAGAAAGTAGGAGCATTACTTTAAATGATCCAAATCCATGAGAACAGAAATTGTTAATGATATAATATTACAGGGGTGCCTGTCTTTTTTCTCTAGCTCCATGTATAGCTACAAGATACTCCATCCAAATAACACTCTGATGGGACATGAAGCATATTATATGCAGAGTAGTTTAACATATTTTTCAGCACTCCCCGTTATTATCTGCAATTCATGTCTATGTATTTCAGTTTAGTTTGTAATTCAAATCTTCCCTATCTCTTCATTACTGAATCCCAGAATTTAAAACAGTGCCTGACAGATAATAGGCTTACACTAAATATTTGTCAACTGAATTAACAAAATTTCCATTGTTAGACCAACAAAAATATGAGAGAGAATGAGGAGTCTTGGATAGAAGACATGGCTTAAAATGAATATCTATTATTCCTTGGTATTTACCAACTCATTATTTCAAAACATTTACAGTGTTAATTTACTTAATACCAGTATTTCTTAATACTACTATTCTTTTCCATTTTTTTTCTTAGGTGGTAAAGTGCTTAGAGAGCGATATTGCATGAAGATGATTTTAAACAATTTTTATTTATACTCTTCTTATATTACAAATGAGAAAAGATACTTTTGAGCTCAATCAGATTTGAGTAAATCATATTTGAATATTGTATGAAATTCAATTTTAGATAAATGTAACTGTGAGTTATCACAAGTGCCAACTGTGCAGTCTCCATCTCCAAGAGTTGCATACTATTTGTTCTGGGTTGATTTGCACATCTGCTGAACTGCAACTTCTCATAAAGGATTATCCTATTAAAAAGTATCAGCTTTGCTGATTAAAGATGATTATCTATTCAATTTTGTATACACAGTCTATTAAAAAGACAAATTCTTGGGTTACTTGACTATGGGCCATAAAGTATGCATGGACTGCAAATTTTAACTGTATTAATCTTAAATCTAATAACTATTACAGACAATTAAGATTAAAATAATACATTCCTTTTAATATGATAACTGTGTGCCCTCTAGAAAAACTCAAAGGTCTGAATCTTTATACAAGTACATATTTCTTGATTAATGTATATGTAAAAATGTCATTTGCAAATGTTATATTTCAAAATGACCTGTGCTAGCATGTACATGTAATTTGTATTACATCTGCAAACAGGAATAGCTAATTATATGCTTTGGGATATTTTATGGCCTAGATGATACTAAGATATAGCTAGTCATGCAATTAAATTCTCATACTTGCTACACAGAGACAAATCTTGAATTTCTTAAATGTATTAACGAAAAATTTAGCATTAGCACGTTAATTGTTATGTGCATATAGCTACTATAATGCATCTGAAAAAATGTTTCTTACATTAACACTTCAAAATACATCATATTAAATATGATGACACTAATTTAAAATTTGTCATTACTTGGACATGTGCTGAATTTTAATAGTTTATAATAATTATGCATATAATCTTTGTAATGAACTTCCAGGAAGACTTTATTTACACGGAAAAACATTTCCAAGCACTTTTTGAGTATGCCTATAATGTTACAATTATACCTCTATGTAGTACAACTACAGAGAGGCTTTTAAGCAACAATTATAATTCTCAGTGTCTTAAAAATACTACACAAAGTTGAGGAATTAACAACATAAACCATGCCCTCTTTGTGTCATCCAGGGAATTGCAATTGTTGATTGCACCTGCATAATTCTG
The DNA here is from genome assembly GCF_040802235.1 of Manis javanica. Classification (NCBI taxonomy): domain Eukaryota; kingdom Metazoa; phylum Chordata; class Mammalia; order Pholidota; family Manidae; genus Manis; species Manis javanica. The sequence continues at coordinate 20,928,514 of NC_133167.1, forward strand.
TAATTTTATGATTAGTTATTTCCTCCCCTGATTTAACCAGAATGGGTTAGATTCTTACTATTATATATAGTCCTATAAGAAGAGTTTGATTGAGTCATTAATTTATTAATATTGGAACTTATGCTCTTTTTTGCCAAAATTCCTATTGCCATAGAGATTGAATATGTTGCTAGATATGCAAGAATACATTTTGTATTGCTGAGCAACACAGCTGTCATTTATATCTGAAGCTCAATTTTTAAATAATCTTGATTTTTATATTGTATTTCCCTGTTGGATTAAGGGAAAGTGAAATGTTTTACTTACATTTTGAATTTTTATTTCCAAGTTTTAAATAGTATAAAATACATTTAATTTTTATTTTAAAAAATTATTTTTGTCTCAGGATATCATGTCCTAAAATGAACACAGGGAAATGCAGTGTAAAACTTAGGTTGTAAACCTCATTGAGGAAGTCTTTTAATCTAGACCTCTCATTTTAGAAATGATAAAATCGAGGTCAACAGAGAGTAAGTGTTCTGCCCAATTTCAGTTACAAACCGTAGATGAACAACAATCTTACTCTTTAGAGCTTGTCATGTGCTTGACTCAAATGTCCTTTTCTGATTCATGAGATGTCAACAATTTCTAGATATTTTTACAAATTCAATCCAGACTCAAATAAGATATTTGTCAGTATTTGGGATAAAACTGTGAGGACAGTTCAAAAAGAGAGGTTTCATAGTTTGTGCAATGATGCTATCATTAGATTAAGTATACAACCTTACAAACATAGTATCTGCAAGGAACAAGACTGTGTTACATATATATATATATATTCTAATACATTTTGAAAAAGGCAGTAAGTTTCATGCATATTAATGTTACAATTTCTGTAATTCAAATGCATTTCAGTTCTGAGAATTTTGATCCATTTTTGGGATGATAGTCTAAATACTTAACAAGTGATAGAGCATCACCACAAACCAAACAGAATGGACATCAACCAGAACAGGTTCATGACCACAACACTTTGTACAATTATGCATACTATCTCTGAATAAATAGATATTTGGTCAATTTACCTTTAGTCAAAGTTTTCAAGGTGCCTCTACTATTATTAGCATGTTAACTTCCACACTTGCTGTCAGGTAAATAAAACTGTTTTTAACACAGGAGAGCATGACAAAACCAAAGAAAAATATATATTTATTTTTTTCAAAGACAGTATAACCAGTTCCCATGAGTCTCTAAGTTTTTTTCTTTGTAATTTCGTAGAGCTAAAGATTAAGTGAAATGTAGTTCAGGCTTTCATAGAACTGTATGAATATGTCTAATTACGAATATGCATATGTAATCAAAGGTCTCAAAACCCCAAAATGGGAGAAATGCAACCAAACTCATAATGTTGTGATGCTTACAGAGGAAGCACCTTGCCCAGCTCCCCAGCCACACTGTACTTTGTTCCAGGCGTTAACTGGAGACGTGGATCTCTAAGAGGGTACGTAATCTGATTTCCTTCGTTCCCCCCAGTTCCGACCAGAGACGACCAGAGACGACCATATTCTTCTCAGAACAAAATGGATTTGCATACACAACAGAGCCACTCAAACAGGGGAAGGAATAATGGGATCATAAATAATTAAGCAGAGTCATCTGGCCACCTTTTCTCTCTCAAAGTTTATCTTCTGTCTTCGTGGCTTCATTCCCAGGAAACTGATGTGGTAGAACGGGCTTGCTTTTAGGAGGAGCAACTTGGCTCTGCATTATGCCTTAGAGACAAAAGAAGTCAGCTTGCTTTCTTACATTCTTTTTTCAGTTTCTAATCAGGCTAGGTCTTAAATAAATGGCAGAGAGAGGGGCCCTGCAGGTGCTCACACAACCTAGCCCTGATTACTCTGTTAGCAATTTATACTGAGGTATGGGATTGGAGTTTGAGCTCCCATTAGGAATGTACAGGTACTTAGGATGCCCCCTTGTGAATACAACACATCAAAAACCTGGTAGATAATTTTAGGGAGATCCTCTTTTCCTTTTTTTTCTTCCAGAGACAACAACTTGACAACTAGTGAGAGGATCCTGTGTCTTAGTCAGCTTTGAGTCAAACACTGCCAAACGGGCATTAATGGGATTATTTCAATATTCATAGTACATGAATCATTTTTCCTAACAGATGTCATGCATCAGTATGAAACTGAATACTCGTAGTAAAATGACTAGGCAGAGTAATATAAAGTTTAAGTTTTAGTTTTGGAATTAGACTGCCTGGCTTTGAATTCTGATTCTACATTTGATCAGGTAGGTATATCACTGAGCTTATTGTTACTTTCTTTATGTCCCAGTTTCCTCATATGGAACAATAGTAACAATATCATTGAATTGTAGTAAATACAAAAAATTTTTTACATGAGCCAACTCAAATGGTTTAAAAACACTAGTGAAGGGGTCTAGAACCAGGGCTGTGCACTGATGTGGCCTCATTACTGAGGCAGTAACCTTCTGAGCACTTTACTTGGGAAGGTTTTTTTTCTGTATAGGGCCAAATATTAAATACGTTAGGCTTCATAGTCCATATGGTCTCTGCTGCAAATACTGAACTCTTCTGTAGTGTGAAAGCAGCCTTAGACAATATGTAAATGAGTGGGTGTGGCTCTTCTATTAAAACTATACATAAAGCTCAAGCCAGTCCAAGGGCAGAAGTTTGCCAATACCTGCTCTACTACTGTCCTTTTAAATTGCAAGGATTTTCTAATCTAGTTGGTGAGAACACAAAGTATTCCCAGGCTTGAGTGAGCTATGGGTGTTTTTCCTTTTAACTGTTCCCACAGATTTTTCCGTGGCTTTAGGCTGTAAGGTACTCATCTTTATTCAAGGCAAGACTTGGGGAGATACGCAGATCTGCAGAATTCTCTCTTTGTGCTCCTCTCTTCTGTTTGGTACTCTGCCCTGCAAACTCTCTGGACCCACTCTGTCTCCTCAGCAACGCTGGGAGACTGCCAGGTTTCCCCGGGTTTCCATCCATTTTTGAATTGACCTAGAAACTTCCTTCAAGCAGTATTCTGGGGCTGTTAGAGGGCTCCTCTATTTTATTTCCCTTCCTTCAGGTATCACTGTCTTTCACTGCCCAATATTCAATGTCTGAAAACTACTGTTTCATGTATTTGTCTGGTTTTTTTTTTTTTTTTTACGTTGTTTCAGATGGCAGGGTAAATATGGTCCCTGTTACTCCACCTTGGATAGAATTGGAAGTCCTGGAAGGTTTTAATATTTCACCTACAAGGAAACTGAGGCTCAGAAATGTTTTAGAAATTTCACCAAGCTATTAAGTAGAGGAGACAAAATTCAAAACCACGTCTTCTAACTTCTAAATGAGAGCTTTCTCCCTTATGGTACACTGCTTCTATCAGAGGGAACTAACCACAGTCTACCTTCTACATACCAAAGAACTGTAGCCTTTACTAATACAAACTGGTAAGTCCAATTTGAATAATAAATTTGGGAGGTATCTTATTATATTTTAAAAACTTTTAGAGGATCTGATATTTTCCATATTTTCCAACGGGTTTGATTTTTCTCAATTTTAGCATTCATTTTGTGGTTCTGCTTGTGGAGATATTTAGGATTATCTCCAAATGGTGAGAAACCTTGCCCATTTTGATGATCTGATACTGATAAATTTTCTACTGGAAAGTTCCCATCTGGCTCAAATTTCAGCTCCTGCATTTTCAAGGGATGAGATGTTTTTGCAAATATACTGGAATCACTTTTTTACATAGGAGGGTAAAATATTGCTAAATTACATAAACATGATGAAATGAGAGATGTGAAAAAGTATATGTATAAACTCTCACAGTTTATTTTTATTACTTTCACAACACAACTCCATTTAACATTTTCTGAAATAGCAATAAATTCTTTAATGGTAAAATACATGGCATTTGAATATGCCAAGTGAGAGGTATTATTTAAACAGCGAATGTTAACAAAAATGTACAGCATTATGTTGCCAGGAGGCTCTCTGTTTAATGAGAAAGGAACACTTATCCCTTTACAAATACACAAGTTATAAAATATACTAACATATGTATAAATCTATAAACACAGATAATCTGTGTTTGTCACAAGCAATGTACTTGCAAATAAAACATGTAAATAATGCTATCCCATAAGCAACTCTTTTTTTAAATGTACGAGAGGTTGATTTCTTACAGCAAAAGACAAGCTGAACTCTAGAAGGTGATTTGTACATCTTTAAATCTTTTAATTATATATGTATGTGTAATACTGTATACAACCTTACTTCTTAGCCATTCAAGTTATTTTTAATATTACATGAAAATGAGGTTTTGACCCTTGTTTCTTTTAATATTTATTCACTGGTATTTATACTTCTACTAGAAACCTCCCACACTAACACAGCCATGGGAATCTTACTTGCACACTATTATGTTCACACACTTTTCTCATCCCCAAAACATATGAGAGAACTTCTAAGACTTCTTCCATCTAGAAGAAAACAGGGCAGATGACTGTGCTAGCATTTTCCTTATTATAGGATATATATAATCCCTTTGAAATATTAGAACACTGTAGGGTAATTATCTCTTCCAATATTTCTATGAGGAAACTTGGTTCAGGGGGATTAAATAATTTGCCTGAAGTCTAACAGGTGGGGAACACCTAAGGGTCTGAATTATAATCTATACTCTTGTTTTTAACATCACTGGTCTGCAAATATTTTTATCAAGGATATATTTTTAAAATTATATACTATGAGGAGTATTAATTTTAAAACAGATAAAGTACTGTTTCACTAATATACATTAACTTTTATAAAGTCAAATATGAGGTTAATAAATAATAAGGCAATTTTGATTTATCAAATTTGAAATCAAATATTATGGACAACAATTTCAGTGTTTTAATGACCTCTACTCCAGTTTGTTTCTATACTGTGTTGGGTTTGCAGTGACAATAGATGCCTTATTTATAAATTGTATTATTATTGTATTAAATAATATTGAACAGGGAAAGAGTTATTTTTAAACTCTGCACCTCATAATCTCAAGATACCCTTCAATTAAACTGATCCAGAGACATGAAATATGATTAGAAAGTTTGTTTCCATAGAATTATTGAAAATATATAACTACTCACATTCCTTATATTAAGTATCTCAGACAATGCTGTCAATACTTCCACATGTATTATATGATATTATTATGACACCACATGTATGTTTTCAGTGCTGTTTCTCCAGTCCAAGTGCACAGTTGAGACAGCAGACAAGAGCTGTCTTATAATAGTTAAGTTGTGACAAATAATGTCCTAGGTGTATAGAACTGCATAATTTAATTCTATGACAGAATTTTGACTTAGAAATATGATTTGGCATAACACCTTCAATAAATGTTTAATTATTGTTAATAGTATCAATATATTCTTGCTTTTTTGGAAAATTATTATATGATATAATGCTTGTATTGGCTTGTCCCTGGGAATAAATAAAAATATGTCAAATTAATATGTATTTTGAGCCTATTAAACTAGATTTGATTTTTTCCTCATAGTCCATAATTTTCATAAGTCTGTTATATTTTTAAAAAATAATCTTTTCCTGAACAAATGCAGATTGGAAAAGATTTATATGTCCCTTGTCCTTATTTTGATTTTGTTTTGCTCTTGACTTCACTTTTCTTCTTTACACTCTTGAGATGAATATAATTCTCATAATTTACTTTGTGACTTCCATTTCTCTGTTCAGCATCTCCTTAGGCCTGTGTTTGCTCTTCCTAGTTTCTTCAACTTTTCATATATTTCAATCTTTTTAAATAGTCACTGAAGACTTCTCTACACAAACACAAATTTCTCATTATTCAATGAGAAAAAGGCTCATGAAATTAATGTCCCAAGCAACACAGAAATAAAATTAATTATAGTTTGCTCCTTGAAGAAATGGACAAAAGGATGGGAAGGTCAGGTTGAAATTATATTCCCTCAAACTCATGGAGTGTTGTCATTAACAGGATCCCTCGCTTCCACTCTTTGTCTTTTTTGTCTCTCAATGTTCTTCCCTTGATTCTCATGCTTTACTTAATATTAATGTATTATCAACAATATAGCAGTCAAAGAGAGAAAAAAATAGGTCTGTTGTATGAAGGAGTTTAATATGATACTGACTTGCATATAAATAAGATAGGTACTGACATTTAATGCATAGAAGATAACTTTTGGGCTTGATGACAAGGACAGTTAAAAGAGGAAACATATTTAATAATGGCAATAGTATATATGTCTGTTATCAGTTGTACAGTATTTCAAAACACCCTTTAGTTTCTATTATTAGAAATTAAAGCCAAATGTTTTGAAATTTCAGAGTTTAAAATCCAAGGACAAGAACATTTGGATGCTAACTCAAGACTAAAAAAAAAAGGACTTAACAATGTAAAGATGTTTATGAAGATCAAGTTAAAGCTCCTTTAAAACTATGATGTCAGTGCAAATTCTATATATTAGAAAGTATAAATCGAAGTATTAATAGGCCTTCACATTATAAAATGATATTCCCATGGGATTTTTTATTCTGTACAGGTTTTCTTATAGAATTCTGGCATACCATAAATGTCTCAATGTCAAGAACATAACTAAAAGCATGTTTAAAGAAGTCATTGTTATTAGCATGATTCATCTATCAGTCTATCAATGGTAACACAAAAGTTTGTTAAGACAAACATCTTATATTCTATATTTATATTCTTATATTCTAATGATGGCAATATCACGAAGCCCATCACCGGAAATACACACTTATGATGGTAGAATTGCTTCTAGTATATTCATAGTTTCTGGACTATAGAATTCTATGGACTATTTTTAAATAAAACATTATTTATTCTCTCTATATATACTACCTTTATTTCTTTATCAAAAATTATCATCTCTGCAACTTTGATTTACCACAAATATGTATCAAAAATTCTAAAAACTCTGAAAATTTTAAAAAGTTTAAAACATGCATCATATTAGCAAAGGGAAGTTATATTATATAGTAACATATATACATTACTTAGCATAGGCTACTATTAAGAATACAGATGTAAGTGTAATTTAATTTTTTAAATAGCCAATTGGAATCATTGCATGGTTGTTAACCCAGTTGTAAGACTATTCATCATCATTAAGGATAAAATATTTTACCTAATCAATGTTTATGCTAATTAAGAAAAAATGCTAAACACAATAAAGTTACAATTATCAATTATAATAATTACTATTGCACAGAATTGCAAAAAAAGATAAATAGGTATTTCAAACTAATTGTAAAACCTACAGAATATGGGTACTTTAATAAATTATTGTAAGACTAAAACATTCCATTAAAAATGTTTCCATTTCAGTTTTGCTAAATTTTTGTTCTCTACTCTCAGCCAATTTGCCTTCGAAAAATGCAATAAACTTACCTTGGATGGTGATTCTAAGGGATGTAGCCTCCAAATTTTGGCATGGCTAGGAACTTGTGTTATCTATATTAGCACACACTTATGTGCTCTATTATATTTTTCTCTTATATATGACCTAAAGAAAGCTTCATGATATGACATGATATCTGATAAAATATAGCAAATATAACATTAAGAACAGAAATTTACAGAGGAGGATACATAAACCAACTAAAGTGGAAATGGAAAATAGTTTCAGAGCAAATATTAAAGCTGTTAGCTTGGTGACAAATGTTGAATAAAAAAGATTGTACCTGATGGATCAAAGTTCACCTCATTGCCAGGACTTGGACCTACATCAATGGACACAATTGGTAAGAGCTTCCGAAAGTCCCACAGTTTTGTTACTCCACAAGCATCACAGGATGCTATCATGTGACCCTTAAAAGTATTAAGAAAAGAGAGAAATGTATATACATATGCATATGTATATGTATATATATAGTAGCTCACAAAGAAGATTTTTGTTATAATTTTATTAAATTGAGAAGAATACACTCCTCTAAACTAAAAAGTATTCATTTTACCTTTGCTTGGACATAAAATTGCTATAAAATGATCATTTTAATACATAAAATCTTATATAAATTTCATAAAATGATTTTTCTGGAAATAATTTTGATTATTTTTAATTATATGAGAAGATTTAATAAAACAAAAATATACACACTCATGTAATTCATCTATATATAGATATCACTCATCATGTATAAGATATATTTGTAATCTACACATTCTATATATGAAAATATTATACTAAAGCACACCTCACTTCATATATTTAGAATTAGTAGTACTGATAATTTTCATCTCAGAGAGAGCAAAAATAAAAACAAGAGGTAGTAAAACAGATACAACGAAAGGAGGGTTTTTATTATAGTGGGTAGAATCGCTATGGCCAGGCGAAATTAATGGAAAGGAAGTTGTACCTATTGTGGTCTGCAGGGCAAAATTATTAGAAATATTTGGGGCTATTTTGTTAACAACTAGAATAAGGAAGAACGTCATTGGATAAAGGGGAAGGAAAAAGAAAAGGATAGGTGGGTGGATTCATGTGTATGGAAACAGGGGCAGTATTTTCACAGCATAGAGGTACCTGCCTGGGCACATCTGCTAGGAGCTCAAGGTCTGTCCATGCCCCTCTTGCTGGCCTCTCAGAAGTATATTGAGCATTCATTTGATGTCAGAGACTGGGAAATAGTGATGAGTAAGAGGCATTTCTGCTGTCCAGCAACTGATATTCTTCACTCTTTTTCACCATTCTGTCATTTGGTTTCTGTGTCCATTGACCAATTGAATAAAAGTATTGGCCATATTAGGACTTTATATAATGCTTATGATAAGTCATTACTCCATTTCCTATTTGATATACAGTTTCTCTTTCAGATCCAGGTTAACTTTTTTTAATGTCAAGTCAAAAGTCATCTGCTCATTTTCTTCCTACATATTCTAAAATGTTAAAGATAATGACTTGATTGTTGTACAGTTTTCTTTCTTATCATTACATTCTAGCTCACACAATTTTTTCCCTTCCCTTCCTTCTTGATTTCTATCCTATCTGGGAAGAAAATGTGCATCTCATAATTCAGTCCAAGTGGACTCCCTGTTTTTCCTTAAATGTACCAGTAATGCAACAAATGCCATTAGTTTTAAAATTCTGTAACTGTTGTCACTGGCAAAGCAATACAACAGCCTTGTCCCCAATCTAACAAAAGGGAGGTTTAGTCTTTTTTTTTTATGACTTAAAAGGAACATGAAGCACTTGGAATATTTTCAAATATGGAAACCTGGATTGTAAGAATTGTGAAGAATCAGTGAATTTCATTTTCATCTAATCCTGAGAAAAGAATAGTTCTCAGGATTAGAAAGAACTCTTTCCAGATACAAGGCTTTCAAACATCTTTCAGAAGTGACATAATGGAATACTTTTTCAAGTTCGTGAATAGAGGAGATATTAATCAGAATTTAATCTGGATGTACTTCTCACCAAAGGCAGGTTTCAGACTTGATGTACTTTTCTTGTCCAGAGTCTATGGACTAAAAACAATCTTAAAGTATACTTTATACCACTGAATATTAAAATGTGAGGAAATACACTAAAAGTAAAAAATATTTCCATCAGTTTTTGGGTGAAAATGAATATTGATATAGTTTTAATATTATTACATTTAATTTTTACTGCTGTCAAATGATCAACATACAACAATTTGATAATATAAAATAACAATGGTCAGTACTTGTAAATGCTGTTAGTGAACTAAGGGCTGTGCTAAATTATTAATAACAGTACATATTATTTTAAATAACTTGAAATAGCTAACATCATTTAGCTAGCTTTTTCTATTTCCCCAGCCATGACAAAGTATGCATTGTGATAAAATGAATATAATAACTTATTAAGTAGTAGAAATCAGGTTGTGCTCAGATTTGATAACTAAGAGATACTTGGTAGTAACGGAACAACTCAGCTATACTTCCGGTTGGCCAGTGAGGCAGAGGCAGTGCCTACTGCAGTGACTGAAGCACAGCAGAGCTCAAAAAATATTTGTTAAACCAGCAGATGATGAATGCCCCATTGGAGCTCACATAGAAGTTCTATGTTAAACCCTTCCACAGCAGTCTTAAAGTAAATACCAATTCTACCCTGATGATTGTAAATCACTTAAATAAAAGGAAGAGATAAAATATTCCCAAAACTTGGAATATTCTCAAGCCTCTGTATTCCTCCTCTTCCCATCTCAGTTGAACTAATAGCCCGTCTGCTAATCTCCTTCCACAGGGCAGAAAAAGATACTAAACTATTGCTAATCCAAAGTGCAAAGTCTGAGTTCTGAGGGATCTGAAGATGGAGAGGTGTGGGAACAGGATGAGCTGACAACATCGGGGGGACAGCAACTATTTTATCTAGAACTATGTCAGGTAAGAAAACAAAGGCTAGCTATAGTTAGGGTCTTCACCTAAACTAGAAAGATCGATTTCAAGGGAAATGTTTTTTAGAGAGGGGTGCAATTGTGTGACAATTCCAATAATGTAAATACTCAAGAGTTTTAGGACCCTCTCTGAAATGTAATTCTAACTGTATCACTGGTACCAGTATTGACACTGAGGAGAAGAAGGTACTAAAGGTAGTTGCACATAAAGTTCTCAAAGAAGTTCAGATTTAGATATATGGCTGCTTTTCTGACACTAAATCCTGATACCTGCAGAGTTCTGGCATCAGGTTTGGCATTTGATTTTGAATAAATCATTGAATGAATAAATATAAAGGAAATAGAGAGCAAAATTGAGTATGTGCTACTGTAACAGGGTTTTCCCACCTAATAAAGAAATGTTGAATGAGCTGAAGCTGAGAAAAAAGTGGGTTTTATGATCACAGACTGAAACAGTTAAAGAAAGTAAATGGAATTTAGCAAAGTGGACAAAGGATACAGTAGATATGAAAATGAATAGTCATGACTGCTGACTGCTCTGATTAAGCCTTCCACTACCAACTTAAAGATCCTATAGTGAGAAAAGCCACACAGACATGAAAGTTACTTATAAGTTAGAGTACAGCAACATAAAACCAAACTACCTTCATACAGGCTGCTGGAAATATATTGGAGAAACATTTAGTGGTCCATATCAAGGATCACTAAAGTGTTCATACTTTTGAAACTTTAATGCTGCTTCTGGAATTTATTATAAAGTTAAAAAAAGTTATGACCAAAAAATTAAAGTAGCACTATTTATAAATTTTAAAAATCTAAAAAAGTAAGATTTGTATTTTAGTATGGAAGGAATAAACCTTGCTCTGTTGTGGATCCAGAAAACTGCCAGAGGCACCTTTTTGCAAACTTGACACCAACAACAGCAGGAGGGCAAGCTGACTGAACCGCTCTCTCCCTGCACAGAGGTTCCAATAATACTGATGACATTGTAAAGCAAACAATGAAAAGGAGAAAACTGGGGTACTAATGAGGTAACTTATTATTTAAATGAATAATTAAAAGACTGTTTTCATAAAGCAGTAATATTCCTTAATATAAAGACATTTTATGGCTTTATATAATTTTCAAAAACATATTTTACAAGCTTGGGCACTAACAGGTTAAGAGGCACTGAGGTTAAGAGGCTATTTTTCAGATAGGGTAAGAAATATCTTCTAGTAATACAATATTCTATATGAGACTCTTAATATCTTTATATTATATGTCAGAAGAAATATAGAGGATATTAATTTATTATGGAAAACACAGGTTCAATCTGATTGTATTTCAGAACTTCATCCTGATGAATCAGCTATGTACTTTTTTGGTTTAGATCACAAGGTTTTATATATATAATATATACATACATATAGATATACACATATATATATACTTATATCTGTGTGTGTGTGTACACACACACACACACACCTATCTTTATTTTTCCTATCTTCTTTTCCTAAGTCAATTTATAGAACATCTAAATAAAAATACTTTTAGGGTCTATGGCATTACTTCTTTTCTGTAAAGGTTTTTTTTGCAAAGAGTTAGACAGCATAATAAAAATCAAATAAATGATTATATATCAACTATGCACACATGAGAATGTTGTACACTCTGCAAATATGGGCACTTTGGCTTAGGAGTGCATTCCCATGATCCTGAATAATATATAGTAAATGTTCAATAAATAACTGCAGTATGAATGGACATCCTAGATTAATTCATGAAGCCATAAAATAATAATTAAAGAAACAATATAAAACATAGAAAAGTTTATGCTAAACTAGTTACACTGATTAAAAGTATTTAATACATATATACAATGACTGGAGGGATATGCTTATAAAAAACTGCCGTGTTTTTTGTAGGACTATGTTTTTAGGACAGTTTTAAGTTAACAGCAAAATTGAGGGGAAGATACCTTTACTCCCCTGCCCTCCACACACAGAGCCTCCCCCACTTACAACATTCCCTGTCAGAGCTGTACATTTGTTACGACTGATGAACCTACATCGACATGTCATTATCACCCAGAGTCCGTAGCTTACATAATGCTTCACTCTTGGCATTGTACATTTTTTGGGTTTAGACAAATATATGACATGTTTCCATCACCATGGTATCATACAGAGTATCTTTCTTTGCCCTAAACATCATCTATGCTCACCGATTCCCTATCCAACTCCCACCTCCTAACCTCTGGCAACAATTGATCTTTTTGCTATTTCCATAGTTTTACTTTTCCAGAATGCCACATAGTTGGAATTATAGTCTTTTCAGCTTCTGTCACTTAGTAAAATGCATTTAAGTTCCCACCATGTCTTTCTATGACTTGATAAAAGCTCTTTTTTTTCACTGAAGTATAGTTGATACACAATCTTATATTAGTTTAAGTATACAACAGAGTGTTTCAACAGTTACCATTTTATTAAATCCTTAACCCAACTAGTGCAGTTACTTTGACAGCTCATTTCTTTTTAGTGATGAATAATACTCTCTTGTCTGGATGTACTACAGATTATTTATCCATTCACTATTGAAGGACATCTTCATTGCTTTCAAGTTTGGTAATTATGAATAAAGCTGCTATAAACATTTTTGTGTGCAGGGTTTTGTGTGGACATGTTTTCACCTCCTTTGGGTAAATTCCAAGGAGAATGACTGCTGCATAGTATGGTAAGAGTGTGTTTAGTTTTTAAGAAACTGCCAAAATGTCCTCTAAAGTGACTATACCAGGCTTCTGCACCAGCATATAATGAGACTTCCTGTTGCTCCATATTCTTGTCAGCACTTGGTGTTGCCAGTGTTCTAGATTTTGGCCATTCTAATTGGTACGTAGTGGTCTCTTATTGTTGGTTTAATTTGCATTTCCCTCTTGACATGTAAAAGATGTGGGTCATCTTTTACAAATACTTATTTGCCATCTGTATAATTTCTGTTGTGAGGGGTCTGTCAAGGGCTTTGGTCCATTTTTTAATTGGGTTGTTCCTTTCCTTATTGTTGAGTTTTAAGAGTTCTTTGTATATTTCAGATAATAGTCCTTTATCAGATTGTGTTTTCCAAAATTTTCTCTCAGTCTATGTCTCGTCTTCACATTCTCCTGACATTGTGTTTCACATGAAATCTATATGAATGATAGTTATATTGATAATAAAAACTAGATATTAGAACCAGAGGAATAATGTCTACATTATATTGGAAAATAAAACCCATTATATTGGAAAGTAAAATTTTGTTTACTCAGCTAAATATGATTCTGGACTAAATGCATTTTCAGACATTCAGACTAAAGACATTTAAACCTAAATATTTTATAGAAAGAACTATTAAAAACTGTTTTTTATCCTAACTATTAATAGTTGTATTGTCAAAAGACATAATGGTGAGCAAAGATACTGATAAATGAAGGAATTTTATTCAAGGTTAGTTAACTATTGACTGTAAAAGAGAAAATACCCAGACCAAACCCTAACTCTAACCGTAATCTAACCTTGGCCTTATTCTTATTTAAGACAACAACCAGCAGTAAATTAAATCAAAAAGAAGTATAGAAAAAAATGGAAACACAATACATGCAATTTCAATAGCTACATAGATAAATAATCACATATACAGACAGACACAAATGGGATACGCTTAGCAATTAATGGTAAGAGACGACTGAAATGATTTTAAAAATAAAGAAATAATATAATTAAGTATAACTAAAGGGAAACATTAAAAACAAACAATAATAACAGAAGTAAATAAAATACACAGAGTGAATGAAGGAATTGAATTATTAAATACTAACTAATAGGAAGCTGGTAGAATAGTACCAATACCAGAAAAAAATTTAAGTGAAAAAAATCACTACTAGAACTAATTGCTAGAGAATAATAAAAGGAATGCTTGATCAACAAGATGTAAAAATCATAAATTTTTATGAAGCTAAAAATAAAGTCTCAAAATACAAAAGTTAATTGTGACTTGCTCAAATGAAGGAAGATTTTAATACATGTCTATAGACATTGATAGATCATATAAAAAATAAGTCAAGATCTAACCAAAAAAAGCTTTACCTAAATTATCAAATATATGTATATGCTATCTCAAGCATATGTGAAGTATTTATAAAAACCAACATCATCATAGGCCCCAAAATAAGTCTCAAGAAAAATCAAAGGAGAAATGTCAAAGAAGGAATTCATAAAAAGCACATTTGTTCACAATAGTACAAGCAAATTACACTAAAAATTTCACACGTTATAAAAGGTTTAGAAATTAAAAGAAAATATCTATGTAGATCACATATTTAGAATTAATTCAAGTGAAGGAATTCATATTATATTTGTTGAATGAAGCTGAAGCCATTGGAAATTCATGATTTTATATTCATTTTTTGGTGATTTAAAATAAATATATTAAATATCCAATTGAAGGTATGTTTTTCTACAGAAAATACTGAAAAGGTAAAAAGAATTGAAATATGGAAATTCACAGAAAAAATTAAACTTAAAATAATAAATAAAAGGAGAGAAGATGAATAAAATTAAAAACTTGTCTTTGAAAAGAATATGTAGGTAGTCAAATTTAAGGATTTGTCAAAAAGAGGCAGAAAGGTAATAATGACACAAAAAGAAATACTGACAAAGAAGAAAGAAGTCATAATTAAGCAACATTATGAGATGAAAGAGGGAAAATTATAAATATAGTAGAGATTAAAGAAACCACAGCAAACACTGAAGGACTTGATGCTAATTGTGAATTCTTCAGCAAAAGGAATACCCAGGACAATATAAATTTAAAAGGCAACAAACTATATAAATTTGAAAAAAAATTGCCAAAATACCACAAAGAGCAATAAAAAATTAAGAGGAAAAACACTAAACCAATAGAAAAATTGCTCTCAAGTGCACAGTAGACAGAAGAAAGGACTAACACTTGACCACCTTTTCTCCAACCCTAGTAATATAGTTGATGTAAGCAAGTGCAAACATCAAAGGTTATCTGTGGAGTTTCGATCCAGTCAGCTAGGCTCTCCAGGCCGAGTTCACTCTAGTAGCCATGTCCTTGTGATTGCTGAAGAACTGCCTCTTACACCCTATACTGTGTCTGGTCTCGTAGAACTCATCACCATGGACAGAGTAATTGCTTAAGAGGTAAGTGTCTGGCTCAAGTAGGAGTGATAAGAATACTTCCTATATTTTTCAAATTAGTGTTGAAAGAGATAAGCTCTTTTCTCCTGATTAAAATGTGTCAAAAACCATGTAATACTCATATACATATGTAATCTTAAATTCTAATATCCAGGTCCAGCACAGTGAAGACATTGATAAGATTAAGACCATATAGGAAGTCTAGTGGCATTTGAGTCTTGGCTCCAGCCAAACCTACATGTCAGATGTCACTTGCCCAGTATGAAGTTCAGTTTTTTGAGCCAATGTACATTTTATTTTGCTTAAGTTAGTTTGAGTTTGGATTTTTCACTTATAACCTGTCCTACTTTTTTTCTATTACACTAGAATAGATTTTTTGAATGATAATATTAACAAAGATACAGCAAAAGAAAGACTTTTATTCCTGGTGGTTATACACTAAAATTAACAACTTTTATTGCTATGAAATATACTCAATACTATTTACAGTATTATTTCATTATGTGCAATAATCCCATTTTATAGATGAGGAAAACAAGGTCAAGTAGCTTTCCTAAAATATCTAGGTAGAATGATTTGGAGTGAGGATACAAGCATAGGTGTGATTCACTTCTGAGTCTGAAATTTTAACCAGTATATAACATTATATTTTTTTAAACTAATATAGCATAGTGTATCACAAATGTTCAAATATATTGAATAGATAACCCCATTAGGATACATTTAAATAAGTCAATAGCTCAGATCTATATTTGTCACAAAGATGTTCCTCACGATATTATTTATGAGTCAGTAGAAATATAAGAAAATAATTCTTAATGGATAGGATAGGCAGGTACACATGTATATACACATGCATTAATAAAACTATAACATGTAATTATATAACTACTTTATTATTTTAACTACTATAATGGCGTTTCCAAAGACTACTAATACAAGGGAAAATGGACATATGTAGTTCAATGAAAGAAGGAACAAACAAAATTGTTTCCACTCCCTGATACACACATACAAAGCATACACTGAAATGAAGAATGGTAGGGGCCAAATCAGAAACGATTATCCTTAGGTGGTAGGATGAATCATTTTTGCTTGTTCCTTGCCACATTTTCAAAATTCAAATTTCACAGAATTAGCATATATTAATTTATATAATCAG
Source organism: Manis javanica (assembly GCF_040802235.1). Lineage (NCBI taxonomy): Eukaryota > Metazoa > Chordata > Mammalia > Pholidota > Manidae > Manis > Manis javanica. The sequence continues at coordinate 20,945,264 of NC_133167.1, forward strand.
AAAATATTTTTGAATAAATAAATAGTGAAACCACAATGTCAGATACAATACCTCTCAAGTGATCCAATTTTCATTTACTAAAAATTTACTATGCAAAAATGAGCAAGAAAGGGGTCATCAAGCAAATGACAGAAACATTAAGCTCTAGAAACATCAGCTGCTTTCAATATGTGAAGGTAATGACCTGCAACTTGGTATTAAGGTATAACTATAATAAAATGTTTAGGCTCATTAAGAGGAAAATTAGTATTTCAAACATTTTTAGTAGTGATACATTAGTGTGTCTCTTAGGACAGGCCTATGCAGCATTAAGCATTGGCTCATTACACTATTTCTTCACCACTCCGGTGGCACAAATAAGGCAGAGAAATTATGGAATTGCAATGGAAAGTAAAGGTAAATTTGGTAATGCTCAAGTAGGGCAAAGCTAAAGGAGGGGATATAAAGCACTGGAATTATGCAGATAAGATTGCTGTTGTGAGTACATACTTCTTCCCTATACCATTGTCAATCTGTTAGGAATTAATAACTTGTATATAGCCAGTCCTGTCCCAAGGATATGGGACATGGACATCTCCAGAATAATTATTTAGCATCTAGAGTATACAACACTACACTACATAATCACAATAACTTGTTCAACAGGATTTATATTCCTTCATCGTAGACCCAGGATTCAAATCCAGCCGATGACTCAAATACACAAGCTCTGAAATTCCTAAAGGGAAAATATTTTGCATGTTGACTTAGATGCTTGGGGAATGGAAGCCCATGAAATATGGTAAGTGCTTATAGGGCATTATTATGTTATTAGGGTAGATCATCCTGAATATGCTAATAGTACTCTAACAGAATATCAACAAATGTATAGTAACAAAGAACAAATCAAACAAGCAGGTATTTAAATTTGTAAGTCAGAAGAAAATTACAAAATAGATGAAGACAATTCATGTGTATAAAGGAACAAATAATTACCAAGCTGTGCTATGTCTCTGGCTTGATGCCAGGAGCAAGAGATTCATTGAATATAAACTCAAAATGAGCTTACAGTTAACTGTTGGAGAGAGAGGAGTAATCAAATAATTATTAATACACAGTTAAATGCTAAAAGTAGGTGAAGGATTGTTTAGAATACAAATTGAGCACCTGTGGAATCAGGTTTCTTCTAGGAATGCAGCTCCAGGATAGGTCCAGCAAGTGCATGCAGCCTGCTAGAAATATCACTTTAAATAGATTAAGATTATGAAGATAAGTTAGTGAAGAGAAAGTGCAGGGCATCATTTTATTGAAAATGGCCTGCTGTCAGAGCACAACAGCAGAAATCAACATATTTCACTATGGGGCATATAGTGAATTTATGGTAAGCTTAACAATGTGTAAAAATTCTAAAGAGGTTTTGGAGCTCACATTGAGAAATGTGAATTTTATTTATGATTTAGAATAGTTGTTATATGTTTTGAACATAAATATTGATATGTTAAAAAGAATGTTAAAAAGTACTGTGAATTAAGTACTTTCTAGTACAAAATTGTGTCTCTGAGACCCTGAAAAACAAGTGAACAAATCTTTCCTGTGATTTTCTAGGTGATGCCATAAGTATAAGCAAGAGTTTGTATGAATCCAGGCAAATTCATCTGGACGAGTGGGAAATCTATTACTTCATTCATTGAAGAAATATTGATTGAGCCTATTATGTGTTAGGCACTGATTTAAGTGAGGGAAATACATGAGTGAACAATATAGAAGTCCTAGCCTCATGGAATTTGTATACTTCTGAGGAGAATCATACAATAAATTCAATCAATCAGTGAAATATGTGGTATGCTAAATAGTAATAAGATTTATGGAGAATAAAAAAAAACCCTTATACTCAGGAATGTTTGCCGGAAAGAGTGTTGAAATGTAAATAGCCTGGTTAGGGAGGGTCTCACTAGGAATACGACCTTTGAATTAATAGCTAATGGATTTGTAGGGACAAGCGGTGCCATGGAAGAAGAATGATCTAAGAAGAGTGAAGCTTGAGATCAAGGGTCCCCAGGCAGAAGTACTGAAAGCAAATAGGCTGGTGTAGCTGGAACTCAAAGTCATTGATTCTACATGAAATCAGGAGAAAAACAAAAACTAGTGTTATATGTTAAGTGGATTGAATGGGGCTGTATATGGAGATGAGTTGGAAATTACAGTTGTCATTAAGTCTAGATTTCTGGGGGCATAAAGAAACATTTCCATGAGTTCAACTATTATCTAGATATTTATTTACATCTATATCTACCCAATTTACATGTACAACTGACACTTTCTTTTGAATTTCAGATATTTATTTCCAACTACCCACAGTATATGTCCATTTCAATGTCCCACAAATACTACACGTCAGCATATTCAAAGCCATATCCATCTTTCCCTCAATCATTCTGCTGTACTTTCCAGTTCAGTAAAAGGCTCCACACTCCATGCAATCCCCAGGGCTTGCTATTCTATTCTCCATCTCTCTCCTCTTCAATGCTGCATGGTTGAAGCAGGCCTCCACTCCCCACAAATCCCTTATTTCAGGTCCTCTTCGTTTCACATACGGACACATGGAGTGAACTCCCTGCCTTTAATCTTATATCTTTGCAGGTCATTTCACCACAGTGGTTCTCAACCAGGTGACTTTCCGTCCCAGAGTTCATTTGGCAATGTCTAGAGACATCTTTGCACGCACAAGTGGGGCATCTACCACTGGCGTTCAGTTGGTAGGATCAAGGGATGCTGATAAACATATTACAATTCACAGCACAGTGCCCACCTACACACCCAACATGAAATTACCCAGTCCATAATATTAATAATGCCATGCTTAACAAACTAATGGCAGACTAATTTTTTCTTCTAAAATGCAAATTTGAGCACCTCTTTGACCTGCCTCCTTCCTGCCTACTTCCCCACATATTACTCTGTTTTCTATTCCTCAAACACACCATGCCCTCATATTATTCTTCTTGCTACATCCACTGATTAAGATGCTCATTCCCTATTTCTTTCTCTGGTAAATATTAAATACACTTAAAACTTTGTTCAAAGAGAACTTCTTCTAAAGTACTTTAGGGAACATAAGGTATTCCTTCTCTTACTCTCATAGAATCCTACTATAAAACATACAAAACAAATAGGATTTTCTTTTCGTATATGTGCCTGTCTTTTCCTTCTAGAAGGATATAGTCTAATACATGTGGCTACTGAGCACCTGGGATGAAACTACTGCAATCGAGGAATTGAAATTTAATTGTATTTTAGTTAGTTAAAAATGACAATTTCCTCACATAGTCACAATCATGTTGGACATTTTAAATAAAGAACATTACCATCACTACAGAAAGTTCTATTAGGCAGTATTGCTGTAACCCCTTGGTACTAAGTTTGGGGCTTATATTCTACACTTAGTAAATACTTAAGTGATTGAACTAATGAATCATTATTTCCGTGGCTGAATAGTCAGAGCAAAGCTTTTCCTAGTGGTTGTGATTGAACTGTCTCAAGAATTACACCAGATATTTCCATAGATTTTTAATTAGCCATGTTTGGTATTTATAATTTGTTGCCATACATTGATAGACAGTTATCTACTTGTGTACAGATTTTGATTCTTTAATTATATTCTAGTTCATCAAGGAAAAGGTCTAAATTCTTGTTTGAAGCTCCCACAACATCTAGCATAATAATGCTTTTCATTTTGCCAATGCTAAATAAATCGAAAGCAGAGTTCTGGCAGAGTGGAGAGGAGAACGGCCTAACTTCCTGCCAACCAAATATGGTGCAAAATCAGTAGATTTCTGAAAGTAAAGGGGGAGAAGAAGGCTTAATAAGTCACAAAGAGTCTTTCTATCCTAAGAACAATTTTTGAAACTAGCATTTTATTTAAGAAGAAATGGAAATTCCTAACATGGAATATGAAATTAATGCATTCTTCCTCTGACAGTGAGCCTCTTCTAAAAGCACTAAAGAAATATTTCCTGACTCTTATGTGAGTTTACTTTACTTTTAGTGTCATTATTGGCACTATTAAAGATATTCAAATATGAGATCTTCGTCATGTAGGCCCTTGGTGTTTTCTTCCAGAGTGGCTTGTCACATTGCAGGAGTGTTTCATTACACATTTACATTGTTACATACAATAATGTCAAAGTAGGGAAACAGGGTTTTTAGAATATGAAGGAATAAACCAGAGAGATAGGAGGCAAAAACTAAAGCTTAGCACTCAATATATGAACAGAAAACAGTGTTAAATTATTTCAGTTTGGCTTTGCTCTGTATGTCAAAGGAAAGATTTCACTTTTCTGACAAAGTTCAGGAGGATCCAACGTTAAAAATATATTACTGCTTCCCTTAAAGGCCTCCCAGCTGATAGATACAAATTCAACAGCTTTTCTCAATTTCTAAAGAAAACATTAGTGATTATTGATACATTTCTGCAAGATTGTCTAGATCAATGTCTCCCACAGATGAGAAAAGTGAAGGCTTGAGAATTTAAGGGACTTGTCTAAGCCTCCATATGAAATCAATGGTTCAGTCAGGACTATAATTCAGATCTGCAACCACACTGTCAACCCTTAGCTTTTATAGATGGAAGGACTAACTATAAAATTTTAAAAGAATGCCATTATCATTACAGTCACAGATTTTCTGGTTAAACCTGCTGACAATTAAAAACATGATAGAAAGACCTCTATTACCAGTCACAATTCACCAGGTTTACTCTCCTTGAAACAACCAAGAAAATGGACAAGATATAGGAAACAATAGTTTACACTGTACATAGACAACAAAGGTTAAAGATCATTGGCAGATAGGACATTAATGAGGTGAGCCGTGGAAGACTGCTGTGCTCTCCTGTCTTGACAGTACCCAGGCTGCAGCACAGGGGGAGGGAAGGAACCCAGGCAGAGCCTGGCCGACTCCCCACATTGAAGGGATGGTGCTGAAAGTCCAGAGACAAAGGAAGCAGAATGGAGGTTTCTCAAAAAACTAAAAATCAAAACATCGTATGACACAATAATTCCACTTGTGGGAATTTACCCAAGGAAAACAAAGTCACTAATTGGAAAAAAGATGTATGCATTCCTATGCTTATAGCAGCATGATTTTCAATAGCCAAGATATGGAAGCATCCTAAGTGTTCGTAAATAGACAAATGGATAAAAAAGACATGGCACATGTATACAGTGTAATATTAACCATAAAAAAGAATGAAATCTTGCCATGGGACAATATGGATGGACTTAGAGGGTATTATGCTAAATGAAATAAGGAGACAGAGAAAGACAAATACCATATGATTTCACTTATATGTGGAATCTTAAAAACAAACTAAACAAGCAAACAGAAATAAACACAGGAGAGGGGGTTGGGGGAGGGAAAATAGGTGAAGGGATGAAGAAGTAAAAATTCCAATTGTAAAACAGATCAGTCATGGGGATGAAAGGACAGCGTGGGGAATACAGTCAATAATATTGTCGCATCTTTGTATGGTGACAGTAACTACACTCACAGGGGTAAGCGTTTAATAATGTATATAATTGTCAAATAACTATGTTGTTTTCACCTGAAACCACTCTAATATTGTATATCAACTACACATCAATTAAAAAGAAAAGGAAGTTCAATTTTGCAGGGCAGAGTATAGGAGAAGACATTGTTGCATAGGGAGAGAACCCTGGGGGTCTGCAGAGCAACTTGCTTCGGTGTTCACCTGAGTAGTGATCCACACACGCATATGAGGACACAACCTGGAGTCCTGGAAGAAAGTGCCCACGATGATTAGAGGGAAGAGGCCAAGGCACTCACACAAAGCTGTGCCTGCCCTAGCAGGGATGAAAAATGTCAAGATTTGGGGTCACTGAGTAGATTAGAGAACAAAGAAGGGTTTTGCTTCAGTAATGGGGAAATAACTCACTATAAATTGAGCATGTCTCCAGTCTCACCTGACAAATCTTAACAGCAGATCTGAAAGAACCAAAAAGTTTCTAAGTAACTTAACAGCATCCTAGCACAAAGCTCAAGAATATTTATGAGAATGCAAAAAATATCCAGCATCCAACAAGATTAAGTGGATGAATGTATAAGGTACATGGTATTATTTGCATTTCATATATGAGAAAATTGAGGCCATTTCTAATTCACACATCTGGTAAGTGTTATCTGGGACCTGAAACTCAATTGGCTTGAGTTCAAACCCACAAGATAAACAAGAAGAAAGTCAGGAATAAATTCATATGTAAGCCTGTTGGATAATGCAGCCGCTTTCAGCAGCAGGTCCAGGCAGCTTCGGAGGCAGATGCGGCGGCGCCGTTGCCAAATGAAGACCCCCTGTGGCTCTGGTCGCTGTTATCCTTTCGCTAGTGATCATCATTCTCATAGTTGTGAGAATCCATTATTTGACCTGGTGACAGATATGCATTAAACAAAATCTGGGACAATAATAATAATAAACGAGTGCTGCATCATTTAAATGAGACCTATGCATATAGCTTTCAAAACTTCTTTTTCAAGAAACCACGACGCAAGAGTCACTTCACATTGGAGCATTGAGAATGTCGTTACTTCCCTTCTAACAAAATGTGCTTTTAAAGTTCTGTGTAAGGCAATGCTAACCAGCCTCTCATTTGCCATATTCCAAGGATCTAGTCTGAAACTGGGTACTTACCACTGCATTGTTTGTGTACATAATTAAACACTGATATTTCATTTAAAAAAGGAAGGTTTTTATTCAAAGCTTTTTAAATTTAATTTTGATGCACACTATTATTTGGCATAATGATTTTCTAACTAGAAGTTAAGGGTGAAAATAAGAGATATTTGGGGAGAGGGAGGGTGATATATTAGCAAATGTGGTCAATGAAAGCCTGAGCAGAGCTTGAGTTTAATCATTTTTCTTGTCATTTTCCTAATTAAACTGGGAAATATAAAATTTAACTAAGATATGCTAATAGAGTTCCCACCCAATTTTTAAGCAATTATTATATAACATATAAACAATTAATGAGGTCACCGGACTGAGTAATTCTCACATACACACTATACGCACACACACACACACACACAGTATATATTTTCCTGAAATGATTATAACTTGCGGTGTCTTTGCCTCTGCTCAACTTATTTTCTTCTAAAAATACATCTTTAAATAAATGTATATTTATAAAAGATACATTTATATTTATAAAAAAATATATTCATTTACATTTTAATGAAGCTGGCAGTGATAATCTTACTAAAATAACCAACAAATATCAGTGATTCCATTTGAGAATTAAAGGACATTCAAATGCTTTTAAAAACAAATTTATCAACTGTTAAACTTCTACCATTCTTTGTATCATTTCATCAAGATGCTCTAGCCCATCCTTTTTCTAAAGTAGAACATCTCTATTCCTCCATGAGTCTACTTTCATTTTACATGAGCTAAAGAAAGAAATGTGTAATTCATTTTAAAAGATGAAATTTCTTTTTTAAAGGCCCTGATAAAATTATTAGTCATTCATTAAATATTTACCAGGTAAGCATTCCCTATTAGAATGGCCTAGTGCCAAGTGATGGAGTGTGGTGAGGGGGAGAGTTCAGGAGAGATGCAATACAGAGATGGGTAAGACATGATCCCAGACCTTAATGAAATATGGAGTCATCTTGTTCAAACTAATTTGCAAACCTCCTAAGTGAAATGAAATGTACTGTCCTGCAACTGTACATTTTAGAAATACTTATACATAAAAACAAAATAGATACGGGTGAATCTCTGATTCAACACACTTGAAAATACACGCCGTGTGCTTTCTTCTCCAACGCTCTGCACTTTGGTTGGACCAATATTCTGTTTGATAACCTGTAACTCAGAACACAGTGACTCTGTTCTTTCCATCTACCAAATCAAGAAATACAGGAATACTTCAAACATATTTGGGTTTGTTTCCAGACCACTGTAATAAGTGAATATCACAATAAAGCAAGTGAAGTGAATTTTTTGTTTCCCCAGCACATATGAAAGTTATGTTAACACTATACTGTAGATTACACATATTGTGGGCTATTCTGTACTGTATATATGATATTCTGATAAGTATGCAACAGCAGTATGTATAAAAGAGTATATACCAAAATTTGTAAAAATTCTTTATTACTAAAAAATGCTATCATCTGAGCTTTCAGTGAGTCATAATCACCAACCCCAGAGAACCACAACAAATATACTATCAATGAAAACATTTGAAATATTGTGAATTACCAAAATGTGACACAGAAACACGAAGTAAGCATATGCTATTGGAAAAATGGTGCTGACAGACTTCCTCATTGCAGGGTTGCCACAAGCCTTCAATTTGTACAAAATGCAATATCTGCAAAGTGCAATAAAATGAAGAACAATAAAACAAGGTATGTCTGTAGAACGTTCTGTTTGGAGTTTGAAATGAACAGCATTTGATACTGTTGGAGCAGTTTTTGCATTAACTTACATAAGAAACTGGAAACCACAAGACCCCCTGAAGAGGAAAAGCTAGCCACAGTTGATACTGTACTTGAAACAGTACACCAGGAATAACAATGATGCAAGCACTTAAATTCATTAATCTGTTGTCCTTTATCAAGGGAGAAAGTCAGTCTTTGTATACTCCCAGAGCAGTGAAGGGGGCAGAGCTGTGCATGAAAATTAGAGAAGCACTAGTCTCCCACCTCAGTGACTAGAGGTTAGAGAGGGACTTGAGAGCCGGATGTTCACATTAGCAGAGGACCTAGGTGCAGAATGCAAAATACCCAAGTCAAATCTGTTTCTTGCCTTGTTGGAAAAATAAGATTTTTCAAAATTCACCTAAATCAGTTTCACAAATATAGCATGCTATTAGCAAGGTACAATTCCATATTTCTAGTAATTCAAAAATAATCATTTTTAAGTGCTAAGATAGAGTTTTTTTAAAAAATACATATTTTTAATACTTCATGGTAAAATAAACCATGCAGCAGAGATGGCAGGAACATGTTAGTTACTGTTTTTAAAAAGCCCTTTTTGCTCTTTGATCACTGCAGAAGATACTACATATAGACCCACACAAATTCTGTTAAATCTGTTTTATTTATTGTGATAGCAACCTAAGGTGTTCCTCTCTTTGGCAAAAGTTTCTTTTAAAGTGGCCAGCTATTATTGGTTAGTACAGCATTCACTGAAATAACCAGCAGCAAAATCAAAATCATTCTCTCTTAATATGTATGTAAGTATAACCTCATAAAGTACAGTCAAGGTAGTTCCACCATACACATAAAAATGGTAATTTATCAATAGGTTTGTGTCATCATCATAATAGTTACATGACTAAGATTCATGTTTATAATAGGCTATGTTTGGCTGTGGCTATATTGAAGTGACTGGAAAAAATACCCCAAACACTATAGTTTGATTCATAAAAATAGATTAGAAAGAAGAACTATATAATTTAACTAAAATTCATAGTCTGAGACTATTGCTTTACTAGACTGTATTTCTGTTTGCAAAGAATTTTTTTAGAAACTCAGGATTTCTTTTCACTACATAAGCAATCATATTTCTTTGAAGATATGGACCTGCATCCATAGAATGTTCTTTGGAAAAAGAAAAGCTACACCTAAAAAAGGACCTGTCTATTTTTACCATTTTTAAGTATGAAAAATATAACAGGGAAGCAATCCATAATTTAATTACATGGGTTTTTTTTTTTGTAGTTTTGTATTTGAGTATGTAAGCTGGAAACCATTTCTAAGAAAAAATCTACCCCTTAGTCTAAGAAGAGAAAATTTTGAACACCTTTGGTTATTTCTGATATCAAACCCCGTCAAAAAGAAACGAGTCTATATTTAAGATTTTTTGCGGTCTTAATGTTCTCTAACTCAGATGGATTCAAAGATCTAGATGCAACTGTGTTTAAGTTAGAAACAAAAGGTTTTTTGCTTTACTACCACCCAAGTACAAGTCAAGGAACATTTGCAAATTCTTAAAATAATTAGTATGAAAACTTGAATACTTTAGGAAAAATACAATAAATTTAGGTAGTTGAATACAATGTAATTATAACTGCTTTCATTAGAAAACAGTTACATTTTTTGATGCATCTCTTGAAATGGGGTGGGGCAAAGGTGGAGCATGGTGGTGACTGACATTCTGAGCCCATGACCCTTGTAAAATCTGCTGCAGGAAATTCCAGACCCTCTGCTGGGAGATGGAACTTTTAAAACATCTTCCCTGCAGGGCTACTCTAGGTATACAAATTAAATCTCTTGAAGAGGAAGGCCAGATTCTCTGACTCTGCTCATACTTTGAAATGTTAACTAGAGGTCACTTCTTGAAGTATGGATTCACTGGGTCACATTCATCCACAAACACAGAAGTTAGGAAAATTACATTAGAAGGATGATTAAGTTTTCTTGTAATTATGCTTATGAGCAAATTGATGTGACAATTCTTTTTGTTCTATGTGATTCAGGGATAATGTGTGATGCATTAGATATTACCCTATATGCAAAACAATCTCTTAAAAAATTTATATTCATTGTACATGCAACTTTTCAAACTTTTAAAATCATATACAAGTTCAGACTGACTCCAATTGTGATTAGACAGAAATGTATAATTTTACATCGATATTTTGATATTATTTAGAACTTTTGTGTTGTGAAAACTGTTTAAATGAAACCAGTGTATTGGAAGACCATTTGCCTAAATAGACAAGTATTCTGAGCAATGATATCATTTCTTATAAAAGTAGTAAATACATTTCAAACTATTTTTAGCAGCTATATGCTTAAAACAAACATGGGACATCTCCAAAGTGTATTAAATTTTAAAATAATATTTTAAGAAAAGTAGTAAAAATAAATTTAATCATGTCCCACAACATTGTCCTGTGTTCCCTTAAACACCTGAGTTCTGACTCACAGTGACTTCCTGATATTTCCTAATCAATGAATATTTATTGATTACCTTCTATACCAAGACTTATGCCAAAATCTGTGGAGTAAAAAAAAAAGTTAAGGTATTATTCAGCCAAAATAATACATTACTGACTTTTTACAGTTAGGACATTTTTGTGTAAGTAAACATTTTGGAAGCCATAGATAATGCTATGAAGTTACTCTAAAATGGCCTCAACCATCCCATATTTAACTAATAAGAACAATCTAAGCTTACAGTTATCTACTGAATGCAAAATAGTCTACTTATTTAATCTAATTATTACACACTTCATGCGTCCTGTTGATGTAGGGCAGGGACCTGGGACAAGCATCATAGTTACCTTTTCCTGTACATTAACTCAATGAAAAATGCTGAGATATGTAACAATAAAGTAAGAACAGGAAGGATTCCATCTTAAAGTTAAGATTGCACTTGAAAAACTAGAAAGTTAGGAGGTAAGAGTCCTAACATATTCTTTAGCAAATAGACAACAACTCAATCCACTTTGGGGGCAGGGCACATGGTTTTGATCAATATGTTCCCAAAAGGAAGCTGCTATCCTGGAGAGGAACTGACCAATTTCTTGGTCAGTAATTTTGCAGAATTACCATGGGGACTGATAATAGAAAAGAGAAGAGACTTGATATCTCTCACTGGAGATAAGCATTTTGACACCACTTGACAAGTCTCTATCCTTGGCCCTTTGAAAAATCCTTAAAAGAGGGAACCCCAAGCCTTTTTAGCATGCCTCCTCTCTGAGGACACTCACACTTTCTCTCTCTTTAGATAAAGCTTTCTCACTGTTCTTTGCTATTTCATTTTGTCTTTTTGCTATTTCATTCTATTTCCAAGTCTCCATTTTACCCCTGATAAGTAGAGAGGGTCTGCTAAGATCTCAGATCTGGGTCTGCAAGTTCCCACCACCTGGGTGACCTGGATGGAACTACAGCTGAAGGAGCGTCCCTGAAAATCTTTCTTTGGCAAGGTCTCAGAACAAAATTTCACTCCATCCTGTGCTCCGTGGCTTCCCAAATCCTGGTGTGGTAGAGGCTAGTCCCCACGCAGTGCAGATCCACGCAGTGCTCTCCCATTGCCTCCACTTGCATTCTGCTCCTCAGGGTCACTGCATGGCTTTCTTACATGTCATTTCTCAGAGACTCACTCCCTGACCATTCTATTGTAAGCCTCAACTCTCACCTCATTACTCATTTTTGCCCTCATTTATCCTAGTTAGGTAATACCTATTATTCTTGAAACTATTCATTTGTCTACTTGTTTGTTACCAGAACATAAGATCCTTAAGTACAGGGCTTGATATTATTCATTGAAGAACACTCAGAATTTAGAGCAGCGCCAAGGGCATAGTAGGTGTTCAGTAAAGAGCTGTTAAGTAGAAATTCCATTACTGAATCTTTCATATATGCCAAAACATTTTAAATCATTCAAAGGATGTGTACATAGAAAAGCAAATTATTAGTTTTATAGTAAGTGAGGAAATGCCAAGAAATATGACATAATAATGGTGCTTCTAACTTTCTTGAAACCATCAAGAAAATTACAAGTGCATGAAATCACCTCTATCCAACTACTGAAGTTATTGAATGTTAAACTTTGGGGGAAGGGTGATATTATCTTAAAAGTGCTATTTCTTTTTTGTGATTTACAGTGTTGAATTTCTAAGAACAAAAGAGTAGAGATAAAGGAAGAAGACCTCTATCATCTATTACATTTAAAAAATAATTTTCTAATTAATTTTGAATGTCTGATTATGCAAACTCTGTTTTTTCCTCTGAACTTTACATGTCACATTTTTCTATCAGATGTTATGTTCCTTGCAAAATGTTAGGGCAAGAAGATTATATCATAAAAGATTTAGTTTAAAAATATCATATAGTATTAGATTCATTTAAAAGATATAAAGTTAATTTTGAATATGTAGAAGCATTGAAATAATTCATATATATAAAATAAAAACAGCATGTTACATGGCCCTTAATTTTCTATTCTGTTGTTGTTTTCAATTTCTCAAGATAGGCAGAACCTGCTTTTGTGTTTTTCACAACACATCTACAAGTTTTGACTTATGCATCACCTAGGTACAGTAATGAATAAGAACTGACATCAAATATCAGTATTATTGGCCCAGCTAAATTGTAGTTGACATCAAGTTGGATTGCTGAAGAAGTAAACAAAACTGAAATTTTTTTGGCATATAAGTACCGCTTGACATCATTTGTCCTTCGGAGTATCAATGGCTTTATGACCTAAAGGCTGTTTCTATTTCTTTATATAAAATGGCCAGAAATTGAAACTAAGCACTTCTGTTTGAGCTTGGGTAACAAACAAAATTCAGAAAATCAAAAACAGTTTCCTTTCCTAAAAAGGAGAAAGGATACCTTTTAAGGGAGGCAATTGCAGATATATGCTTATCCACAGTTGACAGAAAAAATAATGTGAATTAATGCATTTGTGTCCACATACCAGCCACTTGGGCAAAGCAGTTAACCCAGAACAAATTTAAAACTCTTAACTGCTTAATTATCCAGTGGTATATTTTGAAATGAAAGACAAAATATTCCTAGTGAGGCTTATATCTAATTTTTAGTACAATTTAATTCAAATTCAATCCAATTGCATAGTTTCTTATTTAGAATAGTTTCAGAATTTCATTCTCTTATCTTTGTTAAAATGCAAAATATGTACTGCAGCTATATTTTTATAACATTGGTATTACCTTAAATGAAACTAAATTATGGGATATAAGAAATTCTCATAGTGCATGTGTGTACATGTATATGTTCTTTTGTTTATTTCTACTTATTTGAACACAAATGGCTACAGGAACATTAGCCCCACTAATAATAGTAATGATGATAATATAGTAATAATAATAACAGCAGTGGTAGGTGCAGAGTGGTAGTAATAGCATTTTCTAGTTGCAGGTACTATGGTAAATATACTACATGTATTATCTAATAGTCTTCTTTTTATCATTTATTTTTACAGAACAATTAATGATTTGCTCAAGGTCTTATGAACAGCAAAGCCAGGATTCAAAAGACACTCAGAGAAAAGGCAAGTATACTGAAGTTGGGTAATTTTCCAGGGCTCCAAAGTCATGGGGACACAATGATGCTACAGAAGCTTTCTAGGAGCAACTAATCTGTTCTGAGAATTTAATGAGTTTAGCTTGCGGTTCAATATACACAGAATTTGGAAGGCCAATAAAGTTGAAATAAACAAGATACAGTGACACAATGCTATAATGAAATCCTTGTGTTTTTGTTTGTTTAGAATTCTGCATTCATTCACCATATTTTTTGAATATTAAATATGTAAAGTAAGTTATATTAGATGTTGGAGACATTGAGTCAAATAAGATGTGTTTTTACTCATTCCTTTTCACTACATTCTGAGGTAAAAATTTCTTTTCAAAACAGTGTAGGTGATTTTATTGGCAGGTAATGACAGTGTTCGGAGTTTGACTTCAGGAGTATGGAGCTGAGGAGAAAAGTAGTGTTGGAGGAAAAGTGGTGAAGGGAGAACATGGTCAGAGTGCCGTGTGGGCTGTACGCTGTGTCGAGAAAGATGGCAATCCAGACGCTGTAGTCTTCAAAGAATGAGGGAGAGAGAGACTGGAAGGTTCTCACCAGTGCATCTGTTCAGAGCAGTGAATCTTAAGATTTCAGTGGATTCTGGCATATTTTAAGTATAAAACATCTCATTTGATCCAGGATCCCTGACTTAATTCTGGAAGTTCATTCTTTTCTCAGTGACCTTTGAACTGAAGCTGACTTAGACCGCACTTCTAGGGCAACTCCTTATTAAACGACCTGGATCCATAGCCTCTGATACCTGTGGGTAGGAAGTGCAGGCTAAGACACCCACGCATGGGAAAAGAGGGGAGGACTTCATCTTTTTTCCATACCAACATATGTTTCATGAGAACTTGGCTTTTGATGTTTTCATTTTGATGTAGCATTGATTCTATGGTCAATTGATTCTAAGGACATTTTGACATAAAAATGTTAAGTGTTATGTTTACATAATTCTAGGGAAGCTGTGGCTGCCATGGTGTTCCCAAAATGCTTTCTGTGCTCCCTGGCATGCGTTTCCCTATTTCTTAGACTTTTAACACCAAAGAACTGTGATTTCTTGCTTAATGTGATCCCATCACCCCTCTCACTTCGTGATCCATATACATATCTGCTAATTCGCCTCCAATGCCGCTCTGACCTCCAAACACTTTCTTCACCTTCCTGGCTTAGTTTGTTGACTTATTATCACTGACAATTACTACTTTCCTTCTAGTTCTCTAAAACAGGAAATTGTTTCTCTTACCCTCCTTCTATGTGAATCAGCACCACCAGATGGAGTTGGTGTCTTCCTTGCTGCAAATTCTTATTAAATTCTTTTCTCTCTTACCTATTTAAAAGTTCCAACTGCTGTAAAGATGATGCAGACAGACTTCACCTTCCTTTTCCCCTACCCTTGGCAGCTACTGCTTCCACACCACTATATAGATGAGAAACAAGCTAGAATTTGACTGTCTTTTATTAAAGCTATATACTATGTCATCCGTTTTGGAATCAGAATATCCATATTTTATGTAATTAGTTGTGATAACGATAAACACCTCTGCACATAATAAATCAGTTAACAATATTTGAATTAATAAAGCAGATCAATTAGGAGTGAAACTAAGACTTGAGGTAGCTCTGAAGCCTCCTTTTTCAAGAGCTGGTCAGAACCCTAAACTACTAGAATTATTGTCAATCCCACAAATTCCAATTCCTTTCAGCTATTAATGAGTTGAGACTAAATGTCTAGCTTAAACAAGTAAACTGGAGGTAAATACTACCAGGGAAAGATGCACCGATATTATTGTAGTAGCATTGACTCATGGTGTTTACCTGACTTCAACTTCACCAGGTGGGACAGCAAAACCATATTGGTTAGTTACTGGTGTAGGTAAAATTGCAACATTTTCAGAATCTCTCACCTGGTCTTAGTGTATCTCCGTATCAATCAATGTTTCCAAAGAGTGGAGAGAAGTAGTCTACCTGCATATCAATAGGTAATTACAAAGGGGAGCCAGAGCATATTTGGACCCGAGAGATTGGGTGGGGCCCCTTTTACAACTGGGGCACCAAGAGACATAGGAAAGCAGAAGTGGACAACTGCTTGGAAGAAATAAACAGGTTTCTTTCACTTTATTTCTCCCTTTGACTGATTTTGATTTCAAAGGTATTTTGCCCCACGGTTTTCCCCCCAGAGTTACACCTGGTGGTACTCAGTAGAATATCTGAACCTGAAATCTGTCTTTGACCTGAAATCTGGGTACAACCCTTGGGCAGGCTGCCACTAGAGATGGTGGGGAGATGCCCAGAATCCCCCCTGTGGATAGTGGTGAGGCCCCAGTTGCTACACTGGTAGAGGATGCAGTTTCACCCAGGAGCCCTCTATCTGTGGGGCTTCCAATTGGGAGCCTATAGTAGAGAACTGGTCTAGGGTAAAGCACCTGCTAGAGGAGTGGGGCCCCAGAATTGGGGAATGACGGAGACACCAAAAAGCTGTGGAATTAGCGCTTGGTGAGATAGAAGACTGCTGGGAAGCCCTGAGTGGCCATGTAGGAGACAGGATTGTGGGATGTCTTTCCTTGAGATAGTGGAAAGGGTTATGGACACTTTGGCATCACCTGGTAGAGCTGGGTGATGACCTATGGGATGCCCTTGAGAAAAAGAAGCAGTTATTGAGAAGACAGGTCATACTCCTGGAAGATGCAATAGCAGAGAGGAGGAGGCAGCAGGAAAATCTGCATTGCAAGAGGCCATGGGGGACGGGGAGGAAAGAGCAGTGCCTTCAGCCTGGGAGATGGCAGAGGTGATGTTGGGAGAGGATGAGGGGGTAGGGCGATCTGTTGCTGAGGCCACTGCTCGAGGCACCAGCCTTTTCTGTATTAAAGGCCCATTCTGTTGTAATTAAGAAAATAAAAGCACAACAACTGTGGGCTCCTGAGGGGGAGAAGCTGCCCCTTCCCCAGGTTGTGCAACACTCCATGTTCCACCCCTATACCCAGGATGAGCTAGTGGACATGAGTATTTGGTTTTGACAGAAGGAATAGGAACCTTTGACTACATGGCTTTTGCATCTCCGGGATATGGGGGTGGAAAACATTGTTGTTATATTCTGAAATGGGTAGACTGTCTTCCCTGATGACTCACTCTTTCCTCCAGTAGCAGTTGCAAAGTGCCCATCATACCTCAGGGAATTAGGCACTTCTGGATTGGCTGACAGCTGTCATCAGGGCATTTTGGCCTAATCAAGGTGATTTACCATATTTACCCACTAGCTGGAAAATGTATGCAGGGCTCCAGCAGGTGTTACAGGAGCTGGGCATAAAAAATATCATCTGTAACATGGACCCCCAGGGCCCCAATGAAGAGTTGTTTACCCTAGGAATGAGAAATCTGGTGCTCTATACAGCTCCCCTATCTCTCTTTGGGCACCTTGTGACTAATCTTTCCCCCCACATAGGGCAACCCACAACTGAGGCTACTTGTACTTCAGCAGATTTGGGGGAGGTTGAAACAAGAAGAGCGTGAAAGGAAGCACAGGCTGTGACTGAAAGGAGAGGTGCAAAGGGTCCTATGAAGGTCTCGAGGACCCTGATGTGGGTTGATTTGATAAAGGCTGGGGTAGTAAAAGAAAAATTTGATGGGCAGCCCAAGAGAATCTTGTTAGAACTGTGGCACCAGTTAAAGCAAGAGCAGTTCCAGCTGCTGAGGTGCGGAACATGTAAGCTGGAGGCAAAGCCCCATGTCCGGCCTGGGTTCCTGCAAGACTTCCTGGAGGACAGTGCTCAGGGTCCACCTGGGCCCTCCCTACAGGAGTACAACTGGGTGTCATGGTTTGACTGAGAGGGGGGGTCAATGTCCCCACCTTGGGGGACATGTTTGGGAATCAGAGGCCACATGTAGAATTAGCAATTCATTGGTCCCCCTGTGAATGTACAATGTAAACACAGGAGCTGAATGTTCTCTGATTTATGGCAACCCTGAGCATTTTTCTGGGACCCCTGCTGTGATAGATGTCTATGGGGGTAAGGCAATTAGAGTGAAGAAAGCCCAAATCACATTAGGGATAAGGGGTTTACCCCCAAAGGAGTATACTGTGTACATTTCTCCCATCCCTGAACATATTTTGGGGGTCATTATCCTGTAGGACATGTGGTTACAGACCACTACAGGTGAGTTCAGACTGAGGGTATGTTTGGTAAAGGCAGTTTTTAGGGGACATGCTCAGCACCCACCTGTAGCTCTGCCTGTACCTTGGCAAGTGACAAATACTAAGCAGTATAAATTGCCTGGGGGGCACAAGGAAATAGGAGAAACTCTACAGATTTGGAGATGGGCATCATGAAGTCCACTCACAGTCCTTTTAATTCCCCAGTGTGGCCAGTGAAAAAGTTGGATGGCTCTTGGCATATGACTGTAGATTACAGGGAATCGAATAAAGTCACACCCCCTTTGCATGCTGCTGTCCTCTCTATAGCACACCTTGAGTCATGAAGTAGGGATGTATCATTATGTCATGGACACTACGACTGCTCTCCTCTATTGACATGGTACAGGAAAGTCAGGAGCAATTTGCCTTCACATGGGAAGGCTGGCAGTGGACATTCACTGTCCTTCCACAGGGATACCTCCACAGTCCCATCATTTGTCATGGACTTGTAGCCTAGGATTTGGCCACATGGAAGAAACCACAAAAGGTATGGCTGTATCAGTACATTGATGATATCATGCTCAAGTCTGATTCTCTTGCATATTTAGAAGGGACAGTTCCTAGACTGCTGCAACATTTACAGGAGAAAGGATGGGTTGTGAACAGCATCAAGGTTCAGGGACCTGGTTTTTTCAGTAGTTCTTAGGGTTATCCCAGAAGCAGCCAAAGACATGGTCCAGGCTTTCCCTACCCCTACCACTGTGGCAATATTACAAGAATTTTGGGGTCTTTTGGGCTACTAGACAGTGTTTATCCCAGACTTGGCACAAATTCTGAAGCCCTTATACTGGCTGGTACAAAAGGGCATCAGGTGGGACTGGGATAAAACATGTGCAGCTGCTTTTTGAGCAGCTTGATTGCTGCTAAGTGAGCAGTAAAGGCCGTACAGGCTTTAAGTCTAGTGAACTCATCAAGGCCTTGTGAGCTAGATGTCCATGTAACCAAATATAGCTAACGATGGAGCCTTTAGCAGTGGCTTGAACAGATGCACCAACCTATTGGATTCTGGTCACAACTATGGAAAGGAACAGAGGTCTACTACACCTTGATAGAGAAGCAACTGGCTGCCATGCATTATGCTTTGCTGGCTACAGAGCCCATCCCTGGAACAGTTCCAACTGCCATAATAACCACCTATCCCATCACTGAGTGGATGCAACACTGGACCCAAAAACCACAGAGTGTCATGGCACAGATGCCTACACTGGTCAAATGGGGTGGATATTTACAGCAGCATAGTGCTTGCTCCAACAGCCCCTTAAGTAGAGAAATCCAGCACTTACTGGGACCAGTGACATATACCAGTGAAAAGCAGAAAGAACTTGCTTTTGAGCTATTGGTAGCTAAGAGTCCTTATCAGGAGGGAAATTCCTCTATACCTGAAGATTGTTGGTATACAGATGGCTCCAGTTGTGGGCAGCCCCCTAAGTGGAGGCCTGTAGTTTCCCATCCTAAGACTGAGACAATATGGCCGGAGGATGGAGAGGGGAAGAGCAGCCAACTGAGTTGTGGGCTGTATGGCTCATGATCACCCAGGAGCCCTCCCCTATAGTTGTGTATACTGACAGCTGGGCTGTCTATTGGGGCTTGACCCTGTGGCTACTGACATGATACCATGCCAACTGGAACAGTTGGTCACCAGCCTCTTTGGGGGGAAGAATTGTGGCAAGACCTATGGGCCTCTGGTCAGACTAAAATTGTTACCGTATATCATGTGACTGGCCATTTGCCTTTGGCATCCCCAGGGAACGACGAAACAGACACATTGGCCCAGGTCCGCTGGCTAGAAGGAAAGCCTGCCTCTGATGTGGCCCAATGATTACACCAGTGTTTGTTGCACAGGTGGAAAAAGACAATGTGGGTTGTAACCTGTCGGTGGGGCTTGCTGTTGACCTTTGACGAAGTCAGTAGAGCCTGGAAGGAGAGCCTTGTGTGCTCTAAGAGGGACTTCCACTGAGTCCCACAGCAAGATGGGACAATAGTAAAGAGCCCAATACCCCTTATCAGGTGGCAGATAGATTATATTGGGCCTCTGCCCTTGTCAAAAGGGTACCAATATGCCATAACTTGTGTGGACACAGCTACTGGACTGCTGGTTGCTTTTCCTGCATGTCATGCAGATCAGTAAGCCTACCAAAAGGGGCCTGGAGCATCTCTTTGCATCCTATGGCCAGCCACACATGATTGAGAGTGATCAAGGCATCCACTTTGCGTTACAAGAATGGGTGCAGCAATCAGGAATAAAGTGGAAGTTTCATGTACCATATACCCCTACCAGGGCAGGTATGATAGAGAGGTACACGGTTTGTTGAAATCTGGCCTGAAGTCGGACACCAATAGTCTACGGGGCTGGTCAGTTCGCTTATGGACAGTGCTACAGCATTTGAATGTGAATCCCTGGAAAGGAGACTTGAGCCCTGTGGATATGCTTACACACCTTGCTGCCTCTCCTATACAACTGTATGTGGAAACCAAAGAGGAGTTATTGAAGTCAGGATATGGCCAGCACAGCAACATCCTGCTGCCAGCCCCTACTGCATTAAACCCTGGAGACTCTGTTGAGTGGACATGGCCTGGTACATTCTGACACATGGACCAGCAATGGCTGGCCCTTCTGTCACCTTGGGCCAGAAGCTGGCCTTCTGTGTATTCCTGGAGTAACAGCAGAGTGGGCACCAAAGATCATAGTAGTGTACCCAAAACATCTGGGAGGTAAGAACATAAGGGAAGTTTTGTTTTATTTTTATGGCCAGTGTGTGTACCTCTCGTAGCCCTATATATTGACCCATCTATAAAACCCACAGGGAGTGGGTGAAAGTCTGGTATATTAGACCAGGACAAGAACCCGTTCCTGCCACTGTCCCATCACAGGACCACTCTCTTGCATGCATCCCCCCTGATGGACAAGATTTGCCTATGCTGGTGTCATTAGAACATGTATCTTATTGCCCCTAAAGTTATTTTCTTCTACAGTCCCTATGCCTGTCCCACGATTGCAGCTGCCTTGTCATGATTGCTCGGAACGACCTTCCTATTCAGCTACTGGTGCCTGTGGAATGGGCGAGCTACAGACTTAATCTGCATAGGACTTTGAATTTAGCTGAATCCTCTGGCTTGAGGATTATCATGATTTTATTGCTGTTGTTATTGTATGTCGTTAGTCTGGTTACAATGTTCCACTTTTCTCACATAGGGGCCATAAGGAAGATGGACAGTGAGTAGATTGTGAGGTGAAATTTCTGGAGGGTGGGATCTGGGTAAAATTGCAACATTTCCAGAATCTCTCACCTGACCTTAGTGCATCTCCATATCAGTAGGTGTTTCCAAGGGATGGAGAGAAGTAGTCCATCTCCATATCAGTAAGTATTACAGGGGCAAGGAAGGGTATCTGGACCTGAGAGGTTGGGTGAGGTCAGACTAGGGTCAACTTCCTTGGAAATTGAAGGCTGAGGAGGCTCTCTGCTAGGGATACCCTGCTGATTGATATTCTTGCTACGTATTTTTATGTAGTTTTTTGTTTGTTTTGTTTTGTTGTTTGACTTATTTTGAATTGCCCGTGTCTATTAATATGTTCCCAGCAATTACTACAACTTTTTTTTTCTTTTTGATCTTGCTTTACAAAATGGACTTAGTAAAAAAATAAGCTTTCATAGTTCATTAAAATATTTCATAAACAGACTACTTTAAAAGGAGGTTTTAAATAAATATCTTCTTCCAATAAACTTTCTTTGTCCAAGAAAAATCAACCAGAAATGAAGACATCAGAGCTCTAATCTTATAACATAGAAATATAATTGAATTTACATAGCTCTAAAGGACCATACATAAATATTATATGTTATATATTTGTTTCTGTGATTCTTGGTTCCTAGCTAGATAACACTTAATTTTGCATTTGTGATTTCTGCTTCCAAATCTAAAATTGTAAAATTTTCCTAAAATTGTGTGTAGGTCAATAGCTGACTATATTTTTAATTAGTAATGTAAGTTGAATGCATATCACTAAAGGCATCAAACAATT
The DNA here is from genome assembly GCF_040802235.1 of Manis javanica. Classification (NCBI taxonomy): domain Eukaryota; kingdom Metazoa; phylum Chordata; class Mammalia; order Pholidota; family Manidae; genus Manis; species Manis javanica. Next base: position 20,967,523 of record NC_133167.1, read on the forward strand.
AGCAAGCCTAATACTAAATAATTCAACTCTCTGGCTGCTATGTACACACTGTATAACACATTTATTATCACAACTTTGACAGTTTATTTGAATGTGAACTGTGTCACAATGCCATGTCAAGAGATCCCTGGAAGTGTTTGTGCTTTTTTCAGTTACTGCTGCCTCTCAACATCTTGACATTCTTTAGCAGGCATGTGAAATAAAACAGTTCTCAAAACAGTTCACATATGTGACTGAAAAATTCACTTAGTAGTGTCAGTCACCATAACAAAATATTTCCTTAATAGTTACTAAATATTTACAGCAAAGAAGAGAGAAATTAATAGAAAAATTTAGTGAGGTTTTGGGATGTTGATTTGGAATAGTATTATAAAAATCCTTTTGGTATGGACAAAGTATGTAAACAAAAACAGGTTGGCCAGTTTGATATTGGCCACCTGGACTCATATCATTGCGCTTTTGAAATACAAATAATTAATGTATGTCTCCCTTGACTGCTGATTCAAAAAATTTAATTTGGCTATTTCCATATTTATTAATTTTATTATTTGAGAATGTTAAATGGTATTTTAAAAAATTTATATAGTATTGCTCATCAAAAAAAATTCCTGACTTATGCTTCCATTTAATTTTTCTAGGGTATGTGAAGCTATAAGACACTAGGTAGATTTTTAGCATAAATATCCTATATAATATAGGACTATAGTGCTTAAATAGTTCTGTGATCTGCTAGAAATAAAATTTTATTTTATATCTAGGACTAATCCATAATATATAGGCTGAATAGCCAATTAAATGGAAATTTCTTGCTAAAATGAATTTGTTAAAATATAACGGAAGTTGAACCCATCATTAACATTCCAGGGCTGACAATGACCCCAATTTCAGTTGGTGGAAGCAACATTCTTTCAGTAGAAATAACTTTTGGTGAGAATATTTCCTCTTTCTAAAGGGTTAATTAAAGCATGATAGTAACAAGTTTGACTATGCTGTCATCTTGAAGTTAGATGTAGGTAATCTATCAGATTTCTGTTTTAGCTAATTGGAAAAGATGAGAGATATGGAATTAAGATTCACATTTTACTGGGAACTGAGAGACAAATTAAAATGTTAGATATAATTAAATCATAGACTTTGAAAGGACTTGAGAGGTCATCTATCTAGTTAAATAGAATAGCTTTCAACTGAAAAGGAACAAACTTAAATCATCCTCCTGTGATTAGTATCTGAACCCTTATAAGACAACCACAATTAGTTCAGCAAATCAAAGCAGTGTTTAACAGTCTTCATTGTTCATGAAATTATCCCAATATCTGAATACCTCAAGCTGTGGATAAACACTTTTACTAAGTCATCAGTTTATATTAAGAAAGATATATTTGAAACCTTTCCACGAGGAATTGAAAAGCTGTCAAATCAAGGCTGCTGTGTTCTAATAAGAAGAAAGTCACTATTTGACTTTTTTTTTTCATTCTTGGGTTTCCTCTCAAGCATTTTCATTCTTTTTATGATTCTACATAAATATTTACAAGTCCATATTTCACTTATTTTCTTTAAGCCCAAATTAGACTAGAACCTTTCAAAATATGTTTAGATGGAGCTAAGTACAATAGGAGAATTATTTCCAATGTTCCTACCACTGCATATTTTGTGTGTGCTTGTGTGTGTGTGTACGTGTGTGTGCGTGGGTTACTTCTGCAAACCTACCCTATCTATATATTTTTTCTGTTGTCATTAATACCCAAATTTGTTCTCTTCACCTTGTTAATTTACCATTTTCCCTTGAGCCTTTGTTCCATTAAAATGATTTCACATCTATTAAGCACTAAAACAATTTATTGGGGGAGCTGAACTCACCCTTGGTGTGAAGGTGGCATCATTGATGGAATGCATATGACCATAAAGTGACTGCTCACATTTACCCTGGGAAGACAAAGCAGAAATAAAATCAAATAAATTCCATTCAATAGGTGAAAATAAATTAAAGAACGATTAATTTTTTGGTTTTAAGTAACACTTTAGTCCAATAATAAAATTAATAGATTCACATGAATGAAAATGGCAGCTTTTTTATAGCGGCCTTTCAGAATCAGACAGAGTTCTCTGGCAAGTGTGTCACAAATCCTGGTATCCACGCTGAAATTCTAGTGTTCTCACTTTTATGCCATTGAGCTGGAGGTGAACTCTCACTAAATGACTCCATTTTGCAACTAGCATAGTTTTCAAGCCTTGGGGCCCACTAGTGATGCCCTTACAGAAGGCTCTTGTTACCAGCACATCATTCCCCCCCTGCTGGAGGTGTAGGGTTCTTTTTTCTTTTTGGTTTTTAATTACAAGTTCATGTTTTAATTCCTGAATTTTAACAGTGTGGCATTAAAATTATTACATGAATAAAAATGTTATAAAACATGTATGGTAGTTTTTTGTTTTTGTTTTAAACACAAAATAAGCATTTGTTTTATGAAAACCATACTTGACACTTACCAATTCAGGTCATCTTTTCCAAACAATAGCGAGAATTAAATTTAAGTACAAAAATTACCAAGCTTCAGTTCAAATGATTCCAGGAAAAGTGGGCCCCATAACACATTACAAAGGGGATTTAAATGTGGGTCTTTCATTTTGACACCTGTGTTCACAGGGCATTCTTAACTGTATTAGGGAAATAACCTGAATTCTGTGGAAGGACCAGAGAAAGTTATATCTAGAATACTGATTATTAATTTTTGTTATGGGCTAAAACCCAGAATCAATTCAATAATATACTCAGTCAACAAACATTTTTGGGCAATTAATATATGTCAGACACAATTCTAGGTCCTTAGGATAGGTCAGTGAATAAAACGAAGCACCTTACCTTCATTGACCTTACATTCTAGGGTATGGGAAAGAATAGATATTTTTAAAAAGGTATACAGTGTATTAGGAGATAACAAGTATTTGGAAAAGAAGAAAAGTCAGGTGGGGTAAGGTACATCAGAAGGGGGTAAGGGCAAATTAAATGATCATATAGAGGGATGTGCTTTGACCACACTCAAAAAGTAAAATACGAACAGAGACTGAAGGCAATATGAGAGTCAGCCAAGCAGTCATCTGGAGAAAAAAGTATTCCAGTCAAGGAGCAAAAGCTAGAGCAAATATTGCAAGCTGGGAGTCCGCCCGGTGTGGCTCTGGTATACAAGGAAGCCAGTGTGGCTGGAGAGAAGTCAGTCAGAAAGAAGTCGACAAATGGCTCATTCAAAAGGCTTTGTCTACTTTCATTCACTACCTCACATTTACTTAGTCTTAAACCATTCAAGGCTGGAAGAGAGGTTACAGAGAAGACTACAAAATGAGATATTAAAGATAGAGGATCATCATATATCTTCATTGTTATAGAACATTCATGGAGTATTTGGGGAACTAAGCAATGTTATTAAAGCCTTAAACTAAGCTCTATTTAGTTCTTTGTGCTCAGCAAGCTAAATTTCAAATATCTATTTAGAGAATTAATGAATGCTATTCATCTCTTTTCATAGAATGCAAAATTTTCCCACAAGAATATAAATTTCATAAATGTATGTGAAAATACCTTGGCACTCTCTCAAAATTCCACTCTGCCCATGTTATTCTGGTTCGGTGTCCTGATAACATTACAACTTTAAACCGATTATGCTGAAAACTTCAAATCATCTAAATTCCCAAAGTAGGAAATGAATTACTTACAAAGCCAAAAAGGTGAAGTATAATTAGCTCTCATATATTACTTAGGAAATCTGATGGTTAATTTTCTTTGAGAACTAATATAATGTATAGTTATATAGTATTTATAGGGGGTATTAATATTTAAAAACATTTAAATTCACAAATTTGCCTTAAATAAATGTTTTTTGCATTAATAAAAGTTTTACATTTGGTCCACTTCTAAACTGAGAACCTCTAAACTACTTGATTAATTGGTAAGGAAAATGGAGTTTTCCGATTCAAATCCTGAATGCCAAGTTTTAATTCATAGTAGAATCTCTATGGCACTCTTGAAAAGCCCTGGAAATATAGGGTTATAATGGAAATGCTGACGGACCACATTTGTGATGCTGTAACAAAACCTGACTCAAAGATAAATGTTTCATGAATTAAGAAAAGTTATAAAAGCTTTTCTATCCAGCTTTGTTCCCAAGATAAAAGTGAATCTACTCCTTTTGTGCTTTAGGGAATATGTGGGTTACTAATATTCTAGTCTGCAAACAACCTTAATCAAAAGCAATACCCAAACTGGGATGTTACAATTTGGAATACTCTTTTGATGAATTCTTGTCAAAATTGCTTTCTTTCAAAGAGGTGGAAAAAAATGAAAAAGAGGGAAGATTCTTACCAAAATAAATCATGTGACCTAACATGGCATTGCTCCAGTATCTGAGTCTATCAGAGAAGCTGTATGCAATAATGATTTCTTTTATTGGACCTGGTGTTAGAAACATCTGGAACTTAATTCTTGGATCTGCTACCTAATACCTGTATGACCTTAAACAAATTGTTTCACTTCACTGTGCTTTAGTTGCCTTATTTAATTCTTAAAATAGACCTATAGGTTAAACACCATTACTAGTGTCCAGTGAAACAGTGATATTTCACACACAGGTTTGTTTTGCAAATTAACCTGAGATGATGTACTTGAAGTGTTGGTAAAATGCCTAGCACAAAGTAAGAACCTAACAAACATTAGCTCTTGATACATAAATCATGGATGATATCACTCATCATTAACTAAAATTACTTAATGAATTTGTTTCCTTGTCTATTGTTAGTTTTTTCCTACAGAATTAAGCCCCACAAGAGAAACTTGTTTGAAACTTGTCTTATCCACCATTTTATCATCTCCAAGGCCCAAGACAGCTCTGGAAGGATTTGATAAATAGCTACTGAGTAAAAAAAGTAAACAGTTAAATGGAGATCACAACTGAAATTGAAAAAAAAAAACCTACCCTCACTAGATATTAGTTATTTTTTGGATAGAGAGCTTGGTCATCCTCCCATATTTATTTTCATCTTGATCAGTCATGACATGGAATGTGCACTTTCTTATTCCCTCAACTCCTTTGCTGTAACTTGCTTCTCACTTAATAGCATATTTACCCATTTAATTTGCCATTGTCTCCAAACAACTACCTAGAGATAATCGATGACTCCAGGTGAAGAAGGCAGCTTTACATTCATTGAGTGTGTACTATATACTTAAATCATTATGTTTTACTTTTATTATTACATTTAATCCTCACAACAGTTCAATGAGATGGGTACTATTGCAGTTCCCATTCTAGAGGTGAGAAAACAGAAGCACCATTCCGTTATGGCAGAGACAGAGTGCTGAGCCAAGACAGGAACTCTGCTTTGTCTGAATACAAAGCAGATCTAACCCTTTATGAGCAAGATATTGAACTGAGAAGATGGGGACAAATTTTCAGTGCCCTTTGAGAAATTTTTCCAATATTCTTTCTTGTAGATGTGCACCTCTTGCCCACCTTGTGGTTGTGCGTGGCCATGTAATGAGTTCTGGCCCAAGAGTTATGAGTGGAAATGACATGTAATATCCCTTCATGATCTCTCCAACCCTACCTTTCTAGCATTTAATTAGAGGTACAATACCCTCCAGTGATATATTTTCCCTCCAGCAGAAACCAGCAGCATTCAAAGTGGCCGCTTGGTCATGGTGGTCCTGGGTGAGTACAATGAGCAGAGCCCTCCCTTCCAACCTACATAGGACACAGACATGAGCAAGATACAAATACTGCTGTGATTTGGGGGCTGTGTGTCACCATAACACAACCTAATCCGACTGACATAAACCCTATGTAAGATTATTAACCTTGTTTTCTCAAATATTAAAAGTTTTCCTACTATCCATAGTGTCATGTGAAAAGCTGAAAAAATACTAAAATAATAGGTATCACAAACCTAATACGTAAGACAAAAGTTTACAAAACTCTTAAAAATTAGTCCTAATAAAAATCATAAAACACAAAATCACAAATATTCATAAAATAAGTGCCACCTCTAAAAATATCTGTAAAATCATTAAAGAAATAATGTTCACATACTTTCTTCTTCCTTTCTCATTTATAATGGCTTATTTATTTAACCAATGAATTCAATATTCTTCTGAAAATATAAAGTGAGCCTTCCCAAGTCAGTGTTTTTTTTTTAAAAAGGCTATCTTTCAAAAATTTCTTTTTGATGTATTAAAGTTTCTTTAGTGACATATAACATATAGCTTATAGTAAAATGCACAAATCTTATGGGCTTAGCTCAATGAATTTTTATGTATGTATATATCTGTGTAACTGCTATTCAGTTTAAGATACAGAACATTTCCATCACTCTAGAAAGTGCCTTCATACCCCTCTTGGTAAAAATATCTCCACAAATTTTTATTGGCAAAAAGAAATACAGAAATACGGTTGAAAAATCAAATATTAGAGGGCACATTCCAATAAAAAGCTAGTTTCTTACCTCAGCTCATCCTTAGATGTAAGCACTATAAATAGTATCTTTGGTGCATTTCATGAAATAATCTGTGCATGTATATCTTTACTGTGTTATGTTATCTACTTCAGTTTTTGCATAAATGAAATCATACTCTATATGCATTTTATTATGAGAGGTAGTATACTGTGGTGGTGAAGAATGTGATCCTTGGAGTAAAATTGCAGAGTATAGAACTCAGCTCTTTGGAAAGTTATTGGTAATAGCTCTCAGTTGTATAGCCACTATGCTAAGTATTTTATGTATAGCAACTCTTAATATCTACCATATGAAATTGGTAATATTTTAAATTCCCATTTACAGTTGGAAGAATTTGCATAAAGTGATTATTATGGTGCCTACACAGTAAGAGATTACTATTTCTAGATTAGTTTATAGTTCTCTATTCTTTATTATTCTTACCAATTTTCACTGGCCACTGAAAATAAAAAAAATCACCATTCTCCCAGGAAAAGACTCAGTGTCCTAGAGCCATGGTAACACACACCAGAACTAGTTTTAAACCTGTCCAATCAATTAGTAATAGTTCTATACCCCTGTTTTACAAGTAAACAACCAGAACTTGTTTTAAACCTGTGTAACTAACAATTAACCAATGACAGCTAACTCCAGTGAACACTTTTAGAAAAGCCAAATAGCATCAGACTCCTGATTGGAATCTCTGCCAACTGGCCAGAGACTCACGACAGTGAACATGTTCCTGAGGCTGATATTAACACCCCTCCGCCTCTATAACACACAAAAAATGAGCCTCAGTGACCAACACCAACTACTCTTCTAAGACTGACCTAATGCACTCCTGCCTTTGTAACCAATACAACCTAAGGCAAACTCCTCACAAAAACTGGAGCCTGGTGTAACACTATTTGAACTCAAATTTGGGCTTTGCTGCTTACTGTGTCGTTGGAACAGTCTCAGCCTGTTTTCTCATCCATAAAATAGGAATAACAGGGTATCTGCACAATACAATGGTTTCATGGAAAGAACTCAAGTCAATTCATGTAAAGTGCTTAGATGGCTGCCTGGGACTTAGCAAGTGCTCAATAAATGGTAATTATTACAGAATAACAATATGTGAATTGCAGATGCTTTGATGGCAGGGATGATGTCTATTATCTTCATTACTTAACGCAGAAATGAGCTGGCTCATGAGAGGCATTTAATAAATATTTTTGAATTAGCACTCATACACATACACACACACACACCATTCCTAGGAAAGTTATTAAGTAAGTTTGGTGAAGTTGCCCTTCAACAATGTTCCTTTCTTCACCACACTGACCTCTGCGTTTTCAAGGCAATTCAGGCAAAAGGGTTAACCTGTCAGGATTTTTTATTTTATAAAAGGATCCTCATGGAGAGGAACTCTAGGAAACGCAACTCTAATAATTGTCACATCCTTTTGACAGCTGCACAGAGCAAAATTTTGTGCACTGTTTTTCTCCTGTCCATAGCACCCTAGCCACCCCATTTAGCCCTGCTGACCCATCACATAGCAGTACAGAGGCACTGTCTCCTCATGGCATTATTCTTGTGTACAGTTCTAGAAAATAACTGTTTATAGTAAAATAGTTTTAAAAGATTTAAGAAAAGTTCTCTAAATAAAATTTATTGAGGTAAAGAGAATTACATCATTCAATTATATTCTATGCATTTTTATTTCAAATTTTGTAACCAAGGAAAAGTACTATTAAGGAAAACAAAGCAAACCGTGTTCAAGGGTGAGCAGAATTAAAGTTTACACCAGCTGTGAGAAAAACATTCTCCGGTGAGAAAAACGACTCATTACCAGCTAGATGTAGGTTGTTTCTTGATAGCTATTATCTTAGTTATCAAGTTTAAAGTTGTTGTTAAAGAATTTTATGAAGATCCTGTTTTTAACTGAACACGGTAAAACATATAATATAATGAGTAATTTATATAACACTCACATTTTCAGCAATTTTTTAAATTACTTTGTGAAACCAAAGAAATTTAACCTTACAGGTTTATAAATTGTTAAGGAAAAATAGAGTCCATTATTGTTACTTAAATAATCCCATTGGCATATAAATTGGAAACAGAATCATCATTAAAAGGCTACTGGTTTTGTTTTTTCATATAAATAACTAACCATGTCTGTGAAAGAATGATTGCAGCTTTTAAAATGTTTGCTGAATCCATGTGTAATTAAGATGAGTTAAATATGCAAATCAAGTCTAATTAGCTTCATTTATTAATGTTAGTTTGCCTTGCCTCTACAAAATTTCTGCTGTGTAGTTTTTTTTAGCATATAGTTTTTTTGATTTCTTTGTTTTAGTTGGAATCACTGAGGAAACAAGCTCTCTTTTTTCCCCAGGAGGAAAAGCTTTCACACAGGGTTTGGGGTGCCACTTAGAAAGGAAGGTTTTAAAAAATGTTCCCTGTAGCATGAAAATTGAGTGAATTGTTTATATATATATCACTTTCTTTTAGACTATGTTTAATCAATTCCATTTCATCAAAGTAGCAAACACTCTGGAAATTTCTTTGATGAAAATAAGCCTTTGTCACAATGTCCAACATAGTGGTTAGGCAGAACACAGAGATGGGGTAAAGCAGGCGGCCCCAACTGAACCAAAGCTGCCTGTAGAGTGTTTTTTCCTTGACAAAATATCTAAATTCTCCTGCATTAACAAAATAAAACTCTCTATGTAAAACCACCACATGAGGTCAGGCATTTACAATAAGCATAGTTTTAAGAAACAATGCAGAGTTGAGAACCACTATGTCAGGCAACAATGGAAGGAAGAGCAGGGTGAAACAGGTATTAAAGACTGGGATGACCTCTTGGAGACAGAAGAAAGAACAAGGAAGAGAAAGGGCAAAAGTGGGAGTGTTTACTGAGTGGAAGGGGAGGAACACAGCTTGAAAACAGCAGTAGAACCTAAAATAGTAGGAAGAGTCAACGTACCAAGGTCCCCACAGTCAGTGGAGAAGAGAATAAACAGTGGAGAAGGATGTAAAAGATCTTGTGCCTTCAGGATTCAGACACATTTAATTTAATGAAAGAAGACTGATATGGGTGGGAAGAGAGGGAGAAGGGGAATAAGAGGCATTATGATTAGCACACATCATGTAGTGGGGGGCACAGGGAAGGCAGTATAGCACAGAGAAGACATGTAGTGATTCTATAGCATCTTACTACGCTGATGGACAGTGACTGTAATGGGGTATGTGGTGGGGACTTGATAATGGGGGGAATCTAGTAACCACAATGTTGCTCAAGTGATTGTATATTAATGATACCAAAATTTAAAAAAATAAAGACTGATTGGAAATTTATTAATGGAAAAGAAAGGTTCAGTGAGTTTCTTGGATAAGGAGTTATTATATTGTTAAGAGTAGACTCAAGTATATAACAATGAAGCAAAACTGAAGGAACAAAACAGCAGCAGACACACAGACTCCAAGAAGGGACTAGTGGTCACCAAAGGGGAGGGGTGTAGGAGGGCGGGTAGGGAGGGAGGCAGGTGGAGATTGAGGGGTATTATGTTTAGTACACATGGTATGGGGGGATCATGGGGAAAACAGTGTAACACAGAGAAGGCAAATAGTGAATCTGTGGCATCTTACTACACTGATGGACAGTGACTGCAATGGGGTATGAGTGGGGACTTGATAATATAGGTAAATGTAGTAACCACATTGTTTTTTCATGTGAAACCTTCATAAGAGTGTATATCAATCATACCTTAATAAAAAATTTAAAAAAGAGTAGACTTAAGTATAGACAAGGAAGAATGAGATAAATCCAAGTGGCAAGAGCCAAAAATGAAGGGCAAGTGGAAAGCTTTATCATGTCTGGCTGCAGGGCACTGCAGGGTATTGAAGCAAAGACCAAGGGGAATGGAGTGCCAGAAGGAAACCCAAGGATCAGAGCCAGAAATAAGTGAGTGGACCAGGGTGTTCAAGCTAAGAGCACAAGACAACCAAAACAGGGCCCGGAGCTTGTGGAACCTGATACAGAGCCCGAGGGACGTGCTCAGAAGAGTGTCTCTATAGGGGTGTAGCTTTCTTGAGTTCTAGTGACCGCAAGCTGATGAGGTCACACTTGCCACACCCTCCTCTTGAATCTTTTCTTTCCTTAACACAGCCTGTCAAAGGACAATAAAAAAATGAGTGGAGGAGAAATACACCAAAAAAATGTTAAGATTTGGAGCAAATGTGAAAAGTAGATCAAGAATCTTGTAGGTACGGAGTTAATGGGGGTGTGCTGGTTTCCTAGGGCTGCCATAACAAAGTACCACAAACTGGGTGGCTTAAAACAAAAGACAATTATTCTCTCACTTCTGGAGGCTGGAAGTCTGAGATCGAAGTATCAGTAGCACAAGATCCTTTTGAGGACTTGGAGGGGGAATATATTCTGTCAGTTTTCACTGCACCTCATCCTAATTACCTCTGCAAAGACTTTATTTGCAATCCAGTACCGTTCACAAGTGTTGGGGAAAGGGATTTGAGTATACCTTCTTTAAGGACAGTTCAACAACAACAGAGTATTTGTTGTTAGGTAAAGTTTAGTTAATGAAAGTATGTAAAGCACTATGCAGCCTGAAGCCTTGGTATAATCATACTTTTGGAAGGACCCTGCTTCCAAAGATGTCTTGGTTGAATTGTGGTTTTCCATGAAGGGATGGAGAAAGGAGACAGTTACCCTAAGTGCACATATATAGATAGATAGATAGATAGATAGATAGATAGATAGATAGATAGATAGATCTTATGTTATTTAATTTTTATGTAAACATATGTTCCCCGTTAGTTTACATTTCTTTATTGCCTTGTATTTGAAGCATCTGAGAGACTAATTCCTTATACAATAATTCTCAAAGTGCAGTCCCAGACTCGGTTTATCAACGTCACCTGGGAAACTGTTTCAAATGCCCTCCAGACCACTGTATCAGAACTCTGTGGGTGTGCCCACAGCCACTTGTGTTTTTCTTCCTGGGGAGTCTGGTTTAAGAACTCAGAGATTCTCCGTAGGGAGCCTTGCCTGCAACTAGGGAAAGCAGCTGTCAGGTGGGGGCTGTGTTCATTTTGGTTGGGATACTTTGGCCTAAACAACTTGCGTCTTGAAGAGTTTGATGAATACATAGGTTCAGCATAACACTGTTAACTTCAGTTATTCATGAAAAATTAAAATATCTTTCATGTGGTTAGTAGTCTTTTAAACATCTTGTTAGTTCTGTAGAGCTTTTTTAAGGAAGTTCTGGGACTAGGAACTCTTACTGAAGTGTACTGGTTTTGATGCTTCAGGTCTTCGTTTAACTCTGCTGCTGATAAATCCTTGGCCTCACTTCTGTTTACCACAAGCCAGGTGCCCTGTATGTGTCATACATCAAATATTGTAATTGATTTCTTACAAAAATCTTACCATAAGTATTATCACCCTGTAAGAATGAAGAAGCAGACATCAAGAGCCTACGTAAATTGCCCACATTATACAGCAAGTGCCAAATGACAGATTCCAAATCTGATTTGACTGGCTGCTAAGTCCATATTTCTTCAGCTATATTACTTTGCTTCAATTCAGAGACCTGACAGCTGTTTAAACTAATCAGAATTAATTTGTTTTCTAAATTCTCTTTTCTTATCTAAAACAAGAATAAAAAAAAAAGATATGGGGCTGGAGCTGGGATTGGGGCTGAAATAGACAGTGTCTTCTGTCTTGTTTCAGCTCCTAGATTCTTCTGAGTCTGAAATCTTACTGTTAAAAGAAAGCAGTTAGTAAAATAGGTAGCAAAAGCCTGTGATTTACCAGACACCCTATGTTGTCCTTCATACATAGTCAGTGGAAAACTTCTTAGGTGCTTTTCCAATTTGCCCTATGCATTGCCTTTCCAACAAGGATTGCCAGATTCTAGGTATTGCTTGAAATCTACTGTGAATTTAAACACACTGATTAAGTTTTTGTGTTTACTGCCTTCTCTGGAATTCTAACTTTCTAATTTGGTTCATTTAAGAATTGATGTGAGTAAGGGCACATGATAACTGTAGTAAAACTTAGCATTTTAATCATGAATTCAGAACACAACAAATTATTTAAACAAAATGATTTCTCTAGCAGATTGTGAGATTATTATTGCTAAGGACAGTGATATATAATTTGGTTAGTATTTATAGCCCTTCTATGGTGCTCTACATATCGTACACTTAATAAAACTTGCTGAATGCTTTACAGGGAAAGGAAGAAAGCTAAATAGTGCCTTCTGATGGTGAGGTGAGAAATGAAGAATAGTTACTGAATTTTTTTCCTCAGAGGTTGGAAGACCTAATTTTGTAGTAAATGATGCTTTTCTGTATTGCTTTCTGTCTTGCTGTGACTATAGTTACTCTGGACTATGCATAGATGTGTGTTATGCTTATAAGAAGCAATGGAAAGGCAGAGATTTGAGGTACTCTGAAAGATCAAAACACAGATGCCAAAGGTCACACAAAAACTGGTCATCAAGCCCTAACCCATCTTCTCAATGGTTTCTATCTCTATGGTAGAGAAGGCGATTGCACCAGGGTCTTCCCTACCTTAACTCTGCAAATTGAACTGAAACAGCTGATAATTTGGTTTCTGGAAATCCAAAAGATAGACCTTGTAAGAAAACTATTTTGATAAAGGCATATAATTACACTTGAAAGTAATTATATGTATATTGAAAAGAGTACATTTTTAAAACTTTCACAAAAACTTTGTATATATATACAAAATATCATATATATATGATACATATACAAAAATATCAGTTATCAACTATAACATATATATGTCACTACCTCAATCTGTAAAAATAATCAGTTACAATGAATTTCCCAAAATATTATTTTCTCACTGAATTATAACCTCTTTATAGTCACATCTCATCTGATCAGATTCATTCAACTATTTAAAGAGGGGAAAATGTAAAATGGAAGCTCATGCAGCTCTCGCACCCAGAAGGAAGGAATAATAAAATAACTGAATAATCTTTAGTGACTACTCTCTTAATTCCTGTCAGATATCTTTCAGGGCATCTGACTTGATAGCTGTGGTTCTTCTGCTCTGGAAATAAGTTCCCCTGTGCCCTCGAAGCCAAAGAATTGCATGGAGGGTGCCCTAGCAGACAAGTTGGTGGTACTTTGCCTTCCTGTCCCATGCAGAGAGAGGGGGCACTGAAACCCATCTAAGCAGTATGCTCCCTCTCTTAGCCTGAGTTTCCCAGAAAGGGGTGTCTGAAGCACGGATTCATGTGCTAAAGCTTTATTTGGAAAGTGCAGGCCAGCTAAGGTGAGAAGAGACAAGTGAGGTGGTGTGAGATGGGAAAGGAGGCAAATTGCCTTGGCTATTACACAATAAGAACAGCAGGTTGCTCCACAGTTGCACCCCTTGGCACACAGATTTCTGTGGACAGGATGCAGAACCTATAACTGCACAATCCGTGGGAGGGGGAAGGAGTGTCCATTAGGTGTCCGACCCGATTCCAAGGTGTGTGCTTGGGAGGGAATTTTCCCGTATACACCACCAAGCAGTTCTCAAACACCAGCGGGGTGTCCAAGAACTCAACTCAATTCTGACACTATCTGTGCAGAGACAGCACCAGATTCCTCAGGTTAAGGGCTCTGTCCTATAGGACCACACTCCCCACTACCTTCAGACACCAGTCGCACACACAGGCTGTGCCCTGTGCTTCTGACCCACTGGCTATAGATCGGAGGTTCCAATGACCTCCACCTTGGGTTTGATTAACTTGATAGAGCAGCTCACAGAACTCATAAAAAAAAACTTATGTTTACCAGTTTAACACAGGACAATGTAAAGGGTGCGAGTTAATAGACGAATGGAGAGCTACATAGGGCAAAGTCCCAAATAAAGAACCTTCTGTCCTTGGAGCTTGGGCCTGGCTCATTGGCACATGGAAACATTCTGGTTCCCCAAGCTTAGAAGCTCTCTCTCCAGCAGAGAAGCAGGATGCAAAGGAGAGAGCAAAATGCTCTATTTTCACGGGTTTGTGTGAGGGCTTTGCTGCATAATTATGATCAACTAAATCATTGACCACTGGCTGGATCAATCTCCAGCCACTGCCCTTGGGTGGGGTCCAAAAATCTCTCATCAACATCAGAAGACACCCATTTCACCTTTATGGCTCTGAAGCATTTTCAGAACTATGGATGAAAACCAAATATATCTGAGATATATATTTTGGTCTTCTGAATGACCAAATATGTATTTTAACTCATCTCAGAGTGGGATTCAAGTGAAGTTTGCTTCTTGGAAATCAAAGTCCCCTATACTACTGGGGTGAACCATCAAGGTACTTTGACGATTGTACAATATACCTGATTCCATGCCTGCAGTGTGGTGTCTCATTTAGGTCTGAAAGTGGTTAGTGGAGTCAGAATTCTTGGCACATGGCTGGTCAGCCTGCCTGCCCCTGTAGCCAAGGGGAGGGGGAGTTTCAGTGTCTCAGGACAAGTAGTCAAATTGCTCTGGGCTAGTAATACAGGGGCAGAGAAAATGTGTGAGATTTACATCTTAAATAATATCCATCTTCTAACTCAAAATAAGGACTTAAATTTTACTTTCATGTTGACTTGACCTCTTGGATGCATGGGACACAAAACCCAGCATCTGTGGTGTAAACTCTTTTCAACCTATAAGGTCGTGGAAGAATAAAGAAGACATGCAGGTGGAAGCAGAGGCAAGGAGGAGAGCATACTCTCAGGATCCCTGAGGTCTCCCAGTTCCAGCTCCCTGCCTGGTACAGTTATATTCTTGCTTTAGTACCCAGAGATTTTGCAATCAGTTACTTTTATTAAATAAGTTTCTCTATTTGCTCAAATTTATTTTTATTTATATTTATGTAGAGACAAATGGTATGGATGGTACACCCATGTCATCAGATTAGAAGATCCAAAATAATATACTCTTGGTCTCCCTTAAATGTTGATCTTGGGTTTCTAGGTTCCAGACTCTCCTTTCTCATTGCACTGCCCTCCATCCTAGGGTCCTTGGTTCATGCCCCAGCTCCCTCTGCCACATATGTATGATAACTCTGTAACTTACATCTCCAGCCCAGATCTCTCTAAATTCAACCTGCTATTGATCATAGTAAAACTGGATGGTCCCATTACACTCACTTTATAACAAACTGAATTCATCAACTTCCACACAAACCTTTCCAACTCATGATCTGGCCCTGCTTATTCACTGAGTTTGCCCTACCAAATCAAACTATTAACTTACATGCCATGGTGGTTAAATTCCCACTATCACAGTCCAAGTTACATGGTATTATAAGAACTGCAAGAGGCCAAGTAACTTGCTAACATACATAATAGGGAACAGACTGAGTATTTGAATACTTGTTTGCCAGAATCTGAAGCCTGTGATCTATTTATTATAGCACATGTGCTTTCTACACACACACACACACATAACACACACACACACAGTGGAATAGAACTGAGGATTAAAATTGGGATATCCTAATTTCCATTTTATGCCAATTTATTAATTTTATTTTACTTTTCAGGCATGTCCTTATTTTAATGATTGATTTTAATTCACAGCTAATTTTCATTTATCACTTTGTTGCTGATCTTTTTGGATGAGTATTGGTATAAAATACCTAATCCCCAGATAGCTTCTTCCTGTTAATCAATATATTGTAGATATAATTCTTCAAGATCAGGTGTCATATGTTCAAGTAATGCAGACTAATTTTAATATCAGGCTAAACAAACTCTAATCAAGAAGATAAATATGCCTTAAAATCAGGCAAAGCATTCTAAATTCAAATACAAATGAAAATGATTCTTGAATTATCCATACCACTGTTTTCCATTCATTTAAGATCGAATAGATATGTTTTGTGTGATTCTGTACTTAAATATATACTCTAGTATATAAAATACATATTTAAATAGATAAAAATACATTCAAATATAGACATATAATTATTTTAATGAGGTTTTGATTCCGTACAAGGGAATATGATGAAAGAAATTATTTTGCTAATCAGTTGTAATCAAGGCAGAAATCTTTACTTAAGAGAATTAACAATTACTTTTGAAAAGTCTAAACTCAAGCACAGTTCTTGAATTTATAATGTTCTTTTATAGTGCAGACATCAGAATGCGTTTTTCCTTAAGCACTACCCATAAAGACATAAAGAGCTATGACGATGTATACTGAGATAAAAATAAATCAATTTCACTTAGTTATCATTATGTTTGCATTTCCTTTTCTTGGACTTAATGAGTGGGGCTGCATTTGAATTTTGCCTTTGTCTTAAGGATGTATATTTTTCCCCGAGGGCCTGCAGTTTTTCTTTGCATATTTCCATTTTATTTTATGAGAAAACATTTTTACTGAAGTATAATAACTTGCATACATTGAAGTACTCAAATCATAAGTGTTTAAACTGACAAATTTATGCCAAGTGAAAACTCCTACATGACATCACTAGCACCCAGAAGCCTTCCTTATTGCCCCTCCCAGTCATCATCACCCCATAATGTAACCACTATTTGGATTTTTAACTATACAGATTAGTTTTTTCTGGTTTTCAACTTTTATAAACCAAATTACAAATTATATACTTTTTCATGTTTAAATTTATGTTTGCAAGATTCATTTGTGCGTGTGTAGCATTTTTGTTTTCATCATACTCCAGTACATTAAGTTAGCCTGTTTATTTATTGATTCTACTGTTGATGGACATTTTAAGTTATTCTAGGTAGTGGCTATTAAAAATAATGATATTATGCATATTCTTTTTCCACTTACTCTACATCCTTGTCAACAGTTGGTATTTCCCATCTTCTTACTTTCAGGTATTGGTAGCAAAAATATGGTGGTACCTCATTTTGTTTCTAATTTGCATTTTCCCGATGACTAGTGATGTTGAATGCCTTTTCATATATTAGCCCCTTACATATTTTCTTTTATAAGTATACTGTTCAAATCTTTTACCCTCTGTTTTTCTTCAATGGGAAATTGTATTTTTCTTATGATTTATGTGAATATTTTATTTTTCTATACCCTAGGTTTTTTTTCCAGCTATTATCTCCCACTTTGGTTGTCTTTCTTCATAAAGGTTTTTTTAATGAGCAAAATTTCTTGATTTTTATAATACTCAATTTATCAATTTTTTTTTGGTACCAATACATTTTGAGGAGTGTTTAATAAATCCTCATCTACCTAAATGTCAAAGATATTAGAATATCCTTTTCTATTATCATCTGTAAAATTTGTTGACTTACATTTCATTTTCAGGTCTATGCTTTATCTGGAACTAATTTCCACATATTGCATAAGTTTGGGGGAATAATTTTATTGTCTTCAATACAGATATAAAATTGATCCTGCACAATTTATAAAAATATGAGTTCTCCCAGAGTATTCCAGTGTTATTTTTTCCCTAGTTTTATTGATGTATATTGACAAACAAAAATTGCATATATATTTAAAGTAAAAAAAAGTATACCATGATATATATATATTAGAGTCCCAGAACTTACTCAACTCTTTGAATTTCCATAGGGAGTTTAGAATCAGCTTGTCTTTTCTTCATAAAATCAACTGATGGGATTTTTGTATTGTTATTGCACTGAATCTACAATCAATTTGGGAAGAATTGATATCTTTATGAGACTGTGTTTTCCAATGCAAATCATATATTACTGCACATATTTAGGTCTTTTAAATTGTCTCCCAATATTTTGTAGTTTTTAGTGTACAGCTCTTCCACATTCTTCATTAAATTATTTGTTAGGTATTTGGGGTTTCTTTCTTTTTAGAGTTAATTTAAGTAACTTCTTTTCACTTAAAATTTAATTGTCTAGTAGTTTATTCCAAGAGTCTACTGTTTATTTTTGCTATTGACCCTATATCCAGCAGCTTTTCTAAAGGGGACAAAGAGCCAGTAACTATCATTATAGTTTTTAACTTTTAAAAAGAATAGTTAATATGCTCATTTCCACACATATGCTGAATAGTTGTATGTATATGACCATATTAGAAATGCATATATTAAAGTGTTATAGGAATTAAATCCAAATTTGGTTATTACTAAAAATTGACTCCATTACCTCTTATTGTTAAAGTGCATTACATCTGCATTTTTAAAATTTTTCAGGAAAATCCTTGCCTTCCTAATTAAAATCTGTTATATTCTGTTTTTTTCTGAGAATGACATAAACTCAGTTTTTATGACATAAACTCAGATTCCATTTTTAAATGCCTTAAATGTTTATCTTCAAATGCTGTATCTTGGTCACTTAAGTTTCCATCAGGCACCTACATTTTCATCTTCACTTATATTATTAAATTTATGGCAATTTTATTAAATAGCAGATTTCACCAAGCAGATTCAATAGTTGAGATATCCTAATTTTCTTGTAATGTCAGTCTTTATGATATATAACTTAAGGGAGAGTTTCTGACAAATAATATTTTGAGCCAGATTTGTAAGTGAGGGGTTGGAATTGTATTGTGTGAAAGTGTGGTATGATGTAATATGTTTAACAAGAACATATCTTCCAGCAGTTTTCTTTAATAGAATTTAGGACTTTGAGGCAACAGAATATTATTTTGAGCATTAGAAAGATAGACCAGAAATGGGAAAATTTTCCTTATATCCTTCATTAGATATTATTAGAAATAAAAGGATATGCTGAACACAGGCAACAATTGAGTTCTCCATCCTAGATCCTGACTGCAATTACCAAAGGGATCCATATAAAAAATTGGTAGCTGAAGATGAGGGAATGATGCCATGCACTTACAAAGAAAGTGTTGGGGAATTTTAGCAATCCATTATGGCAATTGAAGGGAAATAGTAAGGGCTGATAGGCAGTTGGCATGTCCTGTGTAGTTAGTACAGTAAACATGGAGACATCCACTAACAGTTCCCAACATCCTGTTGGAGTTCACATTGGGTCCCTATGGAAGAGTCAGTACCTTAGCTTTCTTCAGCTAGTTAACTATGTAAATGGCTTTTGTCTGATTTTTTTCACTACATTTCCTTTCCTCTCAGCATTCTGGATGACTATCTCAAGCTTTTGCCCCATATCCTTTCTATGATTTTCTGTATTGTTTTATTCTTTTACAGCTTTTAATCCCACACCTGGGACAAGTTCAGCTGCCTAAAGGCTTTGGGTCTGATATGACTATGTTTGTACTAAATGTGCCAGGTATAGCTGCTCTTCTGACGTGGTGGTAGGTACCTTAAATGTCATCTCTCTACAGGCCTGTTCTCTCTTCAGGCCTCAACCATCCAGATGAGAGGATGTTATTAGGGATCTACCTAGATTTTTCTTTACTTTTTAACCTGAGATATCCCACTATTTCTTGGGACATGGAGCTGAGAGTTATCTGTCATGAGGATTCTTTCATTTTTTTCTTATATGCCCCACATGCAGCAGAAATTATTCACTATTGTCTGCCATGTAGATAGTCTCTTTTCCTAGTTCCCAGTATTGGAATATAATTTATACAAATATAACTGAGGATATTGTTATGATAGTTCAGAAAGAAACTTATAGAACATCCTCAGTTAGACTTACATATGCAGAATTCTAAAGAATATTAGTAATGAGTTAATGAAATAAAACCATACCAGCTAGGATTTATGCTAGAAAAGCAAGGATGGCTAAATGTTTTAAACTCTATTAAATAATTACATCATTATATTGATAATTCAAAAGAGAGAAACTATATGATCAGCTATATTCATGTTAAACAAACAATTGAAAAAACTGAGTACTTACCACCTGATGAATTGTACAGTATTCTGAGAATAGAACATTTCTGACTGTGGGCAAAACTGCAGTATTTCCAGAATCTCTCACCTGGCCTTGGTGCCTTTCCATATCAATAGGTGTTTCCAAGGGTTGGAGAGAAGTAGCCCATCTCCGTATCAATAGGCAATTACAAAGTGGGCGGAGAGCAAGGGCCCAGTGGACCGGGAGAGGTTAGGTGGGGGGCCTTCTGCTGCAGGCTGTGAGAGACACAGGCGAGCAGAGGCAGGTGGCTGCTTGTAGGCAATGAACAGGTTTTTCCCACTTTATTTCTACCTTTGACTGACTTCGGCTCGAAAGGTTATTTGCCACAGGGTGGGAATATTTCCCCTCAAGAGTTACACTGATTATTGGGGTAAAAATAACTAAATAACTGGAACAGATTAAGAAGCCTAGTAAAAGGCTCATATACAGTGTACTTAGTAACTCACTGCATTTTACATAAGATATTTCAAAGTAGCAGAGAAAAAATTTCCTTTGATAAATGATATTTGGGCAATTGGTTATGTATTTGGAAAATAATAGAGATCTACTTCACATCATATACCAAAATGAATTATATTTGTTGTAGACAACAAACTAGAATTACAGAAAAATGTAAGCAAATATTTAACTGACATCAAAACTCACATAGATTTTCTAAACACAGAAATAAGAAAGATAATATTAACAGATATATGGATATTTTTGATCATAGAGAAAACATCTACACATTGTGAATATAAAAATGAAAAGGGAATGATAAACTGAAAAAAATATTTGCAGCAAGGAAAGAATAGTCTTAATGTATGAAGGTTCTTTCAAATAAATCAGAAAAAAAAAGAAAGGCACAACAAGATAATGTGCAAAGGAATAAAATAGGCAATTAAAAAGAAAAAAAATTTGCCAAAACATACAAAAAGAATTTAACTGCACTGAAAATCCAAGCTTACTAAGCAACTTTACATTCTCCACCTTATTAAACAGAGATTCCCAGTGAGGAAATCTTGGCTTTGCTCTGGTTGATCTGTGTTATCCTGGGCATCCACTGCTGTCTGATGTTGACCTATGTCCTGAGAATTTTAATAAAACCTAAGATGTCTTAGACAGCCCAAATTCCTCAGTATTTATGAGTGGATGTGGAAGATTATAAAATGCTGAGGGCCTAACAAAGAAAAGAAAGATAGAAGCAGACATACCTGGACAAATGAGAGCCCACTTATTATATTCCCTCTGATAATGTTTCCTCTATCACTGTCTGTCGGTCATATGATTTTAGGTTGGCACTGGAATGAGGGTAAAGGGGACTGGTGAATTTCTGTTTGAAGCAGTAAACCACTTTTTTTACTCATCCTGAGACCAGGTTTTTGCCTGACTCATAGTTTACAGGGGGACATCATATAGCCAATAAAATCTTCTGAGATGCCATCTGCCAGACAGTCATTGCTTAGTCACAACTATGGGGGAATTGGTCACGGCAGCAAGAGCAGAGATAGCTCTGGTTGAAATCTTAAGATTGGAAAGTAATAATCTAACCTTAAGAAGAGCACTGATGGACTCTGTGATGCTTATTAATCAGATTGTCAATAGTAAAATGGTGTGCCGAAGGAAAAATACAACCCTTTCAATGGCCATAAAAAATCAACAGCTAAGTAACATACAGGTATCCAAAATTATTAAAACCAGTCAAGTATTTTAAAGTATATACAAAATGATGTAATAGCTTCAAGAATTTTAAACTTAGGTAGGAAACAATCGCAGCGCACATAAAGTTTGTAGAAATGTAACAATTTGTGTAGCAGCAAGAGTAAAACTATATGGAATATAGTTTAATCATGTGGAATATATAAAAGAAGCACATACCTCTTGGGTATTTAGAAACACAGGCTATATAATTTCTTTACTTCTAAGTGGCACATCTTTAGAGTATATATAGTGTGGATAATTTCCGAGGTCACTCTGACCTTTACTTCCTAGCACATAAAGTATTATTCTTCGGTAAAGAAGTTCATAGTTTAATGGATAAGGTGTCAGGAATTTAAAAAATGAGACTAAGCAAGAATAACCTGGTTCTTGGACTCTCTGTTATAAATAATGCTCTCATTAAAATTCTGCCTTAGAAGAAAGGCAAGTCCATTAGTCTGAGAGCTAATTTTTACTGGCTCCTTAGATGTATGCATATTAAAAATTCAGCTTTTATAATTGCCAGTCATCAACTACCTAGTCAATGCTGTTCTTGGAGTTTTTAATTATTTACTTCATTTGCATAGACACTCCAATTTATGATATACCATTTAGTTATCAAGGGACAGTTTAGTAATTTTTCTTTTACATTTTTATTTATCCCTTTTGTATTCCTAGGAAAAGCTCTGAGTCAGACCTGGTACTGCAGAAAGTCTTATTTAGGAAAAATAAGCATGACCACCTCTACGAGTACTATGTGGAAACCATGGTTACTGATAGAGCTTGGGCAAGTTAGGGTTTTATTAGAACAAATAAAGTCTCTCCATCCAGTTAAAATATGCTCTTTCTGAGTTCAGCATAATGGTTTGTGTGAAAATATCTAATAGCATAGTACACACCAATAGTGCTTATTTTCTGTTATTTCCTTTTGGGAGTGGATCTTTTTCAAGAAAATAATGACCAAATGGCGTATTGAGCAACTAAAACATAGTGGCATGTAATTTGTTATCTCAATATTTTCATGATCTCATGTTAGGAGTCTGTATCATTGTTTCTATTTTTAATAATATGATTGGAAGAAATTAAGTAATTAGCTCTAATGTTGTAGAAGTCAATGATGGTTGTGGGAATAAATTACAACTTCGTAACATGGGACATTTTCTGTTACACCGTATGCTTCTATACACACCAGGTGTTCTCTCATCACTTTCAAAGAAAAAAATTGAGTTTTAACCTCTAATTTGAATTTTATTTATAAAAGTAAACATTATTTTTATAGTTTTGCAGCCTCTTCTCCATGTAAATGCTGTCTAATCACTAAAGTATGTTTTATACTATCTCTTGTCCCACCTACAGCTAATGTGGGTGCTACATTTGATGGTAATGATGTACAAAAAGGAGGGAGAAAGTAAGGGCCCTAAAAACAAGCAAACAAATACACTGAAATGGCATTTACTTAGAACATTTGACAGCGTAAAAGTTATTTCAACAAAGTCCTGGCAAGGTCCAACTGGAAGAGACTCTGATGTGTTCAAACCCAGACAGATATTTCACTTGTGTATCATGAGAACACTGTCATAATGTTAGTTTTTTCCAGAAAGAAATACATACACCCATGCTTATAAAACTCCATTTTCTGATGTTTGCCCAAGTCTTGAGTGCATTTTACACATTTACTCAATAGTAGTGTCTTACGTGAAGCACCCCTAATTTAGGGAATGTGCACCTTCCATGTTTCATGTGGAACAGTATCACTGATATTTTGGCTGTGTACCCAAATCAAATCAAATCTGCCTTATTCAGTGTTCACAATAAAGTACACTACTAAAACTTACATTTCTATTTTGTGCTACCTGATGTTTGAAACAATATATACATTTTCTAAGTGAGTGGAATATTGAAAAGACATCATCTTTTCTCCTAAAAAACAACTCAATTATTGGACATAACCATTGCTTTGTCTGTCATCTGTGCTCTGTTACCAGCTCTGGCAGCAATAAAAGTGATTGATTTGTAATCAGCGGTCTTATTGCTCTCCCTCCCTCTGCACTGTCTGGAGGCTTTCTTCACATAGAACACTGAAAAGTTAATGTGAATGGAGCCAAACAGCACCACTTGCAAGGTGGGGAATTGATTACCGAGCCTTTCTGTGCCTCCCGACTTCAGTACCGTGTGTCCTCAGCTCCTGGTGTGCAATCTGTTGCAAACCCCCAGAGAACAGAGTAGGTGAAGGACAACAGTGTAACAAAGGATGACAGTTCTGCAAATTATAAAATCACTCTTTCTGGATACAGACAAACTTAGTACCTGAAAATAATTTTTCCCTGAAAACCTGACATCAAAGAATAATTTTGATTTATTTTCCTTTCTGCTTTTCTATTTCTCATTTCTAAAAACACATCCATCTAAATTCACCCAGTTATCAATACAATTTTTATCATGTTCTATTTCTATAATATATAGTTTTGTCCCCTATGCTATCCTTATTTTGTATATTTGTAAATTATTTTATTGCTACTTTTTAGTTTATTTGGTATTTCAGTAAGCAGTATATGTTTATTGTATTGTAGGTTTTTTTTCCTGTAAATATTGCCCTGTCCTAGGTACTGAAGGAGAAAAACTTAAGTGTTCATTGAGTTCAAGCTCAATAAGGACATACATGATAACAACTATAAAAATGATAGGGAGTAGATATGCAGTAAGCAGAGGTATGAATAAAGTTTGATGGGAATATTTAATTATAAGTTGGGAGTGAAACGGGGGAGACTAGGAAAAGCATCATGAAAGAGATGACATTTTTTTTTCTTTGAGTTTTTTTATTGGAATATAGTTGATATACAATATTCTATTGATTTCAGATGTACAACATAGGGCCTTAATAATTGTATTTAATTATTATTATACTTACAAGATTATAGATTATATAAATTATTGTTATATTTACATTTAGAAAAGTGGAATGTCTGAGTTAAAGCATTTCTGCATTTAAATTTTTGATAGATGTTGCCAAACTGCCCTCCCAATATCCTCTTCCACTAACAAGATATGAATACAATTGACTTTTTCTCTTAGTAATGTGTAGTAGTCATGTTTTCATAGATCTATGTTGTTATTTTTAATGGGTGCATATCCTCTTCTATGGATATCTTTTTTTTTTTTTGAGAGGGCATCTCTCATATTTATTGATCAAATGGTTGTTAACAACAATAAAATTCAGTATAGGGGGGTCAATGCTCAATGTACAATCATTAATCCATCTCAAGTCTAATTCTCATCAGTCTTCAATCTTCTGAAGCATAACGAACAAGTTCTTACATGGTGAACGAATTCTTACATAGTGAATAAATTCTTACATGGTGAACAGTACAAGGGCATTCATCACAGAAACTTTCGGTTTTGATCATGCATTATGACCTATAAACAATCAGGTCAAATATGAATATTCGTTTGATTTTTGTACTTGATTTATATGTTGATCCCACATTTCTCCCTCTATTATTATTATTATTTTTATTTTTAATAAAATGCTGAAGTGGTAGGTAGATGCAAGATAAAGGTAGAAAACATAGTTTAGTGCTGTAAGAGGGCAAATGTAGATGATCAGATGATCAGGTGTGTGCCTATGGACTAAGTATTAATCCAGGCTAGACAAGGGCAGCAAGACATCCACGGATGCAGAAGATTTCTCTCAAAGCAGGGGGGGTGAGGTTCTGAGCCTCACCTCTGTTGATCCCCAAATTCTCACCTAATGGCCCCCCCGCGACTGTGCCTGTCTTAGGTTGTTCCTCCCTTGAGGAATCTTACCCGTCTCTGGCTAACCAGTCAAGAGATGACATTTTTTATGGGCCTTGATGCTTGAGGAGGATTTTGGTGACAGGGGAAGGGCCACCACATTTGAGAAACAGGATTTCGTGTGAGACGGTGCTTGGCATTTAGGGCAGTCATAAGTGCTCTTATTATTGTAAGTCAGAGATGTTAGAGGGTTGTGGACAGTAAGCCAGGAATTGTGTCTGGGGCAAGATTCTGGGATTCTTTATTTCATGAGGAAGTTTTAGTTCTTAGTTTTGTAGGTGACATGGAATTCAGACTTAAGAATACATTCACGTTCTAGGAAGCGAAATTTGTTGACTGTAAGAAGGGAGGATACGTAAAGTGTACTTCTAACACAAGGAGATTATTTTGAAGGTGATTTCATTAATTCTAGCAACAGATAATCCGCACTAATGAAGTGGTCGAATGAATGTAAAGATGAGGTGAACATGGGAACCATTATATACATAGAATCCAACATAACATGATGTTTTGAAAGTGGCTGACAAAGTTTGAGGGAGGAGTGAGTCAAAGAGAAAGTGAAGCATTGCCAGTTTGCTTGACTAGGCCAGAGTGATATTTAAACGGCTAAGTAGTCTCCGAATTTAATGGAGAAGAATGAGTCATGCATTACATCTGGCCTTCATAGCGTGTTTCACATTTTAACTGGGCCCTCAAATATTACAAGGTACCTAAAATTACCAAAGAAAATAAATATTTTTCCATCAGTTATACGAACTCAGGTGATCTCTTATTTAAAAAAAAATAGAGCTGTATAGTTATCAATTTAGAGTATTTAAAAACATATCTTTATGTAGTGACATCTCCGATAGTCATATCATGGAATACCCTGATACTTTCCAGTTTTCTCTTTATTGTTTCTACCTCATTTTAGTCAAGTGAACTTTAATTCCCTTTATTTGTCTATTTAGTTATCAAAAGCTAACAGTTCTCCATTGTCATTTGCTCCTGCCTTTTCCTCTTTATAAGGTTTTGTTTGCTTTTCCCTTCACTGTAAAAATGTAGAATGCTAACAATAATAAACTTTCCTGATTTCATTAAAACTTATTTATTATGTACATACTATGTTCCATTTGTCCTAAGTTGTGATATAATATCACACTTCTCTTTCATATAGCTGATATAATAGATCTTAGATCAAAATGTCATTGTAATTTTAGGACTATTTATTTTTAATAATAAAAAGTTGTTGATTTCACTATAGTAAATATATTAGTGACACAGTGCTTACGAACATGGTTTTGGAGTGAAACCAAATATGATATTTAAGTGCTGAGTGGACACGGGGAAATTACCTCAATTCTTTAAACCTAAACTTTCTCATCTGTAAAAATAGGAATAACATTGATAGAACCAATTTAGATATTTGTTATAAGGATCACATGGAATAAATATTTAAAGCTCTCAGCAGAGTGGCAATTCTAGGTAATACCAGAATACTTCTAAATTGCTATTTTTTAAAAGAAAAATTGAGCTAAACATGTATGCCTTTTAAAATAATAAATAAAATCTACATGAAACAGTCCTTTTATTTGGAGCATATTTTCTTCTTAATTCAGGCAATAGTTATTACTTGTATAAAACACAAATCAGTTGTATTACTGCACAGAGTATTTAAACATCTTCAGTGAATTTATAGAATTCTGTTTAATAGCAGTTACAGGCTAGAAAATTGCCATGGGGCCCATTAAAACTAATTCAAATCACTGTATCAAATGGACAGCTGAAATCTGCTCATTTGTTTGTATCTGATTTCTATAATTCAGTTAGTATGTCAACGTACAGTTTAATTACAAAGACTGAATTGAGGAATGGTTTATCAAATAACTTCTAGGAATTAAAGTGATGAAATTCAGATGGCTCTATCTATACAATAAAAAAAGATGGCAAAATAGAACATTTACAACATAGAGGTCTCAGAATATTTCAGGAGAAATACCTATAGAGTTATGCAATAGTGACCCCTAAGAAATGGATTTTAGCATTCTAAATGAGTTAATTTTTAGAGCAAGATAATAGATGCTTATGATTTTTATAGCTATTATCAGTCTTTAAACTTACATTAATGTTATATGATATCTTAAACACAGCTACACATATCTACAGACATACATTTTGAAACAATAAAAGGACATGTCTAGATAGTTCAACATGTTTTTTTCCTTACCAAAATATCCTGAATATCTCTGAAAGTCAGTATTCATGACTCTACAGTGTTAAATGACTGCCTATTTTAATTCTTCATTCACTTATTCTTTTCATTTGTTCGACAAGTACTTAATGAACAAATACTATGTATTAGGCATGATTTGAGAAGTTGGGGATATATAAATGAACAAAACAGTCCCGAATCCCTCCCTTCTTGGGAATGATTCTAGTAGGATGACAGATAATAAACATGATAAGTAAGAAATTTATGTATTATTAAAAGGTGATAAACTATATTTTAAAACTAGAGCAGGTAAGAGGAATAGGAAATGCCAGGGTGGGGTAAGGTAGAAGGTGTCTTAAATAGAATGGTTTGGCGTGGCCTTGCTGAGACGGTGGTATTTGAAAAAGACTAAAAAGAGGTGAGAAAACAAGTCATAGACACATGTGTGGGAAGTGGTTCCAGGAAAAGGAAAAAAAAAACTGATGCAAAGACCATGAGACAAAAGTATGGCTGGCATGTTCTAGGAATATCAAGGCAACTAGTATGGCTGGGGAGGAATGAGCTAGAACTGTGCTTGCTGTTCAGAATGGAACCACTAATCACATGTGGTTATTGAGCTAACCCAGTCTGAGATGTATTGTAAAATACTGAAAAATATCTCATTAAAATAATTTTATATATATGTGCTGAAATGATGTTTTAATGTGCTACTAAAATCTTTAAAACTGCACGTGTGACTCAAATTGCATTGCTATTAGGCAGTGCTGAGCTAGAAGAATGGTAGGAGATGTAATGGGAAAGGGAAGGGTAGATAACGTAGGTCATTGGAAACATCTTGATTTCTATTTTATAAAATGAAGAGCCCCGGGTAAGATTGGACAAGTAGCTAACCAGACTCGCACAGTGAAAGAATCACTCTGGTTAGCACATGAAGAATAAACTTTAAGAGAGTAGAGACTGACACAGGAAGAACAGTTAGAAGGCCGGTAGGCGAGGCTAATATCAGAGGTGGTATCAACGATGTTTTGTGATGAATTGGATGTGGAGTTGAGGAGTGAGAGAGGAACAAAAAGAAAATAACTCCAATGTTTCTGGTCTGGCATTGGGAAGGACGGTATCTCTTCAATTAATATGGGCAGTACGGTGGGAAATGCAGGCGTGGGGACATGGCAGTGAAGATCAAGAGCTTGGATTAGGATCTTAGGTTTAAGATGCCTATACATATCACAATGGAAATGTTGAGTAGGCATTTGGATACATCTGTGTAGAAATCAAAGAAAAGATACATATGTAAATCTGTCCTCTGAATTCTACATACTGTGTGTGTGTGTAAATTTGGGAGCAATCAATATTGGTGGTTTTGAAAGTCATGAGACGCGAGATAACCAAAGGAGTAAGTGTGAAAAAGAAGAAATCCAAAGGCTGACCTTTGGGGGACTCCAGGGTTAAGAGAAAGAGCCAGCGAATAAGACAGAGGGCTAAATGTATGGGTATAGATTTTTGTAAATGGGTAGATGTGATGGAGGGAAATTGTTAAAATTTTCTGTTGGCTGCTTGGATTGTCTAGTGAAATAAATATCAGGGACATCAGATGAAAGTGAGGTAAAGGAGAATGTTAGAGATTCTCCCGGGAGAGGTGGGAGAGTGAATGATTGCTCTGCTTCATGAAGGGCACTCTTGAAGGTTAAAGGAAAACTGTTCAGTGTTGTTCTGTAATTTTTCCTGGCCATATTTAGCTACACAGGAGTAGGCACAGTTGGCAGAAATTTGGATGTCATTTAAATAAGGTGAATAGGAAAAGAGAGGGTATATCAAGTGAGATACAGTAAAAGTGTTCAACGAAGTTTAGAATCAGTGGAAGGAGTGTTGGCAAGATAGTTTAGAGAGTTAGAGTGGATACATGAAGCAGGTTGTGGAGAGGATAATAGCAATAAGTTAGAGTGATTCATGGGAGTGAGTGATTGTGGTAGGGTGCAGAATAAGTCACACAGGAAGAGGTGAAGAAACTGAGAGGCCATGGTGTTGGAAGGACCATATATGTAAATCACAAGTTTTATGCAAATAGAATCAGAGACACTGACTTTTTTTTTAGAATCAGAAACTAAGGTGTTTAAGAACTAAAAGGGAATTTCAGTGTAAGGGATGTCAGTGATGACTACAACAAGAAGGGGTGGTACAGTCTTGAGGAGGCAACAAAGAGTAAGAAGACCTCCCACACTTCCAGCCCCAATGGGGGAAGACCCAGAAAGAGCAAATAAATCATCGATTGACAGGGCTACAGAGGAATCAGTGTCTTAAGTTTATATATGAGTTTATTATTAGTGAGAAACTAAAAATGACATTTAAGGAATAAAAAGATATAATAGATTTTGTCAGTGCTGAACCGTAAGTTCCAAAAATCAAGGAACTTTAGGAATTTGAAAAAGGTGAAAGAAGAGAACTACGTGGATACACTATCCTTAATTTTACACTCTCACTAGTAAGTGATGGGAATATTTTCAGCGTTTTTTACATTTACTAACAATGCTAAGGTGAAGGTCCTTGGCAAATAGAACTGCTGGGTCAAAAATGTGCCTATTTAAAATTTTCAAGTATCGCTAATTATTGTACCAATTATACTGCAATGATAAATAGGAAGGCCAATTTCCTAGTCCACTTGGAATAGGCACTAAGTATTATCAAACTTCCAAATATTTAGCCATATGATAGGCAAAAAATGTCTCTCACTGATCTTTTTATCATTTTTTTTGCTGTTGATATTAATCATATTTTCATGTTTATTATTCTAAATATTCCTACTGACATCTTTTGCCATTTATCTGATAGGTTTGTTAGGTATAACTGATGAAATAAACTAGACATATTTAAAGGAAAAATTTGAAAAGTTATGACAGTGAATATACCTGTGAAACTATAATCACAAATGAGATAATGAATGTTTATAATAATATATAATATATATTATACATATATATAATAATCACACAAAAGTTTCTACATACCTCTTTGCAATCCCTCTTGTTTTACCTTCATTCCCACCTCCCCCAGGAAATCATGATCTATTCTGTGTTACTATAGATTACTTTGCATTTCCTAGAGTTTTATCAAAATGGATGGTACTCTTCTTGTGTCTTCTTTCATTCAGAAAAAAACATTTTGGGATTTATCATGTTGTTTGTATATTGATAATTCATTCTTCTTTGATGAAAAACATATTGCTGAGTAGTATTGTATGTATGCATATGAAACATTTCAATTGCTGATGGACATCTGAGTTATTTGGAGCTTTTGGCTATTACAAAAAGGTGGCAATGAATATTTAAGGATCACTCTGTATAGACATAAATTTTCTTTTCACTTGGGTAAAACCTCAGAATGGAATAACTGGATAGGTGAATGTTTACCATCTTAAGAAACTGCCAAACTGCTTTCTGGAAGGATATTTCTATCATTGATTTCTAATTAAATTACAGTGTGGTCAGAGTACGTACTTTGTATGATTGAAATCCATTTAAAGTTACTGAGACTTGTTTAATGGCCCAGAATATGGTCTCTCTCTGTAAATATTCCATGTGCATTTGAAAAGAATGTGTAATCTGATGTTTTTAGGTATAATGTTCTGTATATGTCCATTCAGTCAATTTGGTGGATAAAGCTATTAAAGTCTATTATATCCTTGCTGATTTTCTGTTTATCAATTATTGAGAGAGATTGAAATCTCTGACTATAGTTGAGGATTTGCATATTTTGCTTTCAGTTCTATCAGTTTTTGCTCTATGATTTTTTTGAAGCTATATTATTAGGTACAAACATATTTAGAATTGCTATGTCTTCTTAATTAAATGATCTCTTTATCATGATGAAATAACTTTATCCTTAGTAATATTTTCTTCTATGAAATTTACTTTTAATATAGTGACTTTAGCTTTCTTTGAGTTATTTCTTTGTTTTACTCTTTGGCTTTTAACTGATATGTTTCTTTATATTTAAATTGGATTTTATAAAGACAGCATATAGTTGGGACTTGATTTTTAGCCAATCTGACAATCTCTACCTTTTAAAAGCTTTCATACTATTTGTATGAAATGTGATTATTGATATTATCTTTTCTCTACCATCTTGCCATTTACTTTCTACTTATCCTATCTATGCCTTACTCAGTCTTTCCTTCCTTTTGTTTTTCATTTAGGTTAAGTAGAGTTCATGATTTCAATTTATCTCCTTTATTTTCCTATTTACTGTAACTATTTTTTATTTTATTTTAGTGATTGCTTTGGGGTATATAGTGTACATCTTTTCACAGATGATCATATATGATATTATCCACTTTCCACATACCTGAAGAACTTTATAGAAGTATAAATGCATTTCTCTCATCTTGACATTTTTACTATATTGTCATACAGTTAGCTTTTACTCAAGTTATTAACCACACAATATATTGTCATTTTTATTTATTAAACATTTCTTTTAAATAAAATATTATTTATCCATATAGTTACCATTTTCTAATATTCTTCATTCCTTTGCATAGAAGCACATTTCCATCTGATATTATTTTCCTTCTGACTAGAAGACTTTTCTTAACGTTTTATTATTATTATTATTATTATTATTATTATTATTATTAGTGATGGCCTCTGGTGATAAATTCTCTCAGCTTTTGTATGCCTGAAAATTTTATTTCACTTTATTTTTGAAGATATTTTCACTGGATGAAGAATTCAATACTAGCAGGGATTTTGCTTCAGTACTTAAAGATATTGGTCCATTGTCTTCTCATATAGTTTTTGACTAGATATATGCGGTAATCCTTATTTTTAATCTTCTGAATATAGCATATCTTTTTACTTCCTTCTCCCTTTTAACATTTTCTCTTTATAACTGGCTTGGAGAAATTTGACTAAACTGTGCCTTGTTATAAATTTTTGTTTGTTGCTTAAGTTTCAAGTTCATTACCATTCTTACTTCTGTGTGTCTATAGTTTTCAAAAAATTTACAAATGTTTTTCTTCAAGTACTTTTTCTATCCTCTCCTCCTTTAAGGGCTATGGTAAAACTTGCAGTAAGGCGCTGGAAGGTGTCCCAAAGCTCATTGATACTCTTTTCATGATTTTGACCTTTCTTCCTTATGTATTTCATTTAGGTATTTCTTATTGCTGTATCTTTAAGTTCAATAATACTTTCTTCTGAAGCATCTTGTCTGCTATTAATTTCATTCAATGTATATTTCATTTCAGGCATTATAATTTTCACCTGTAAAAATGTTATGTGTGTCTTTTCTCTTCTATGTCTCTATGTGTCTTTTTCAATAAATGGGATGCTGCTATGACTTTTTTAATTAGATCAAATGTCATTATCATTTCATTCCAACATCTGTGCCAATTCTGGATGGCTTCAGTTGATTGTTCTTTCTCCTTACTATGGTTAGTGTTTTCCTGCTTCTTTGAATGCCTGATAATCTTTGATTGTATAAAAAAATCAGAATTTTACCTTGTCAAGTGCTAGATTTTTTTCTTATTTCCATTAATATCCTTATGCATTTTTCTGGGTTGCAGTGAAGTTACCTATAAATAGCTTCACTCTTTAGGTTCTTGGTTTCATAATTTTAGATAGGCCCAGAGTGGTGCTCAATCTAGGGCTGCTTATTTCCTAAAACTAAGGAAATTCTTGAGTATTATAAAATACTGAATGTGGTGGTTAGTTTTACGTATCAATGTGGCTAGGCCATGGTACCCGGTTTTAGTCAAACATCAGTCTAGATGATTCTGTAAAGGTATTTTTGGATGTGATCAACATTAAAATCAGTATATTTTGATTAAAGAAGATTAGGCTCCATAATCTGGGTGGGTCTTATGCAATCAGTTGAAGGCCTGAAGAGGAAAAAAGAATCAAGTGAAGTTTCCTGACAAGAGTCTGACAAAGGCAGTCTGCCTCCAGACTGCCACTGGACTGGAACTGCCACATAAAGTCTATTCTGTTGCCCAGACTGTCAACCTTCCCTAAAGACTGTACATTTGCTAATTCTCTCTGTCTCTCTCTCTATATATATATTGCCAGTCACATCAATCACTTGAGAATATCCCCCCCACCCTTCCCTGTCTTTCTATCTTCCTCTCCTTCTCACTCTGTCTATATGTACCACATGAGATTTAGACACTGCTTCCTTTAACCTTTTCATATGGTTCTTTCCCCAGTCTCAGGTGCTTTCCTCACACATATGTGATCAGTATTCTCTTAAATACTCAGGAGGGTCTTTGAAAACCTTCAAAGTTCTCTGTGCGTCATTCATCTCCCCAGAATTCTGTCTTGAAAACTGTAACCATCTTGGTTTCCTTGCACTTTCAACTCCCTTATTTTCAAGTCAGGAAGCCTCCCATGTGCCAGTGCCAGTGCCTCAAAACCCTCTCCAGGAGTAAGCTGAGACCCTCCTCATGGGGCTCCTGCCATTTGTTACCCATCACTCAGTTATCACGGTTCTTCATTGCCTGGTGTTCTGTGTCTTGAAAACAACTGTTTCTGTCATGTATTCCTTCACTTACATCACACTTTAATTGTCATAGTTTTATAGTATGTTTTATTTTTGAAAGGAATTTTCTGGCTCTTCTCAGATGTAAGGCATCAGACACTTAAAATTTTGTATTACATCATTCTGACTCTCTGCTCTATCCCTGCTCCTCACCTCAACAAAGGGATCTGGGTTGGAATTCTGAACAGTTTTTCTGATTTCATAAAGCCATTTTAGGAGAAATTTCTACAGTATTAAGTACTCCAATCCAGGACAAAGAAAATCTTCCCATTTATACAAATATTTTGAAACCTCCCAAAATTTTTAGTTTTATTATTTTAATTTTAATATATTCCTCATTGATTCCATTCTAAAAGTTTTATGGTTTTGTTATTATAAATGGTCTTCTTTCTTTTGATTTTTGTTTCTGTTTGATTTTTACACATTTAGTAACTTGTTACCTTATTGAATTCTTTTATTATTTTCAAAAAGTATTTATTCTCTTGGGCTTTAGAGGTATATAATCATATTTCCCAAAATTAACATATTTTGTTTCTTTTAAAAATAAATAACATGAACTTAAGCTCTCATCCCTAAGCCATTCCTCCTCTCTGGAATAATCGAGGTCAGGCATGAAAGCTGGTGGATCCTGGAAGATTCATCTAATAATCTGTGGGTCAGTGGGGTGGGGGTGGGGGTGCAGTTTTTCCTTAAGGAGAATCTGTTAAAGCCTGCAAATTCCTTTGATGAGAGGATTAACTGACTCTGTGTGTTCTTTTGGAGGTGTCCCTGATTCCAGTCGCTTTCTAAGACTTGCAGGAAACTTAGTCACCCTGCACACACCTGCATTAGAGGATCACACTGTCCCAAGTTCCTGTGACTGATGGAGAGCTTTTATTTATATACCAGTAAAATAAGGGCTAGGGAAGCTATGCTTCCATGTTTTAAGAAAGAACAACCTATTTGACAGATAATGCAACCTGAATCCTAGAGCAAAAGTGTCTGAGTCTTCCGTTTTATGGAAACTTGCCATGGTTCATAACCCATAATACCCTCATATAAATGAAGGCCAAAGGAACATACAATGAAAAATAGGCAAAGAAAAAGTAATTAAAGGGTATTAGTAATTTGAGAAATGGCAAGTGAGCCAAAATTTCTGCAAGTGGTATTTCCCAATAAAATAAAACTAATGAGTTGAAAGAAAACATTAACATAAAATGAATGAGGATTATCAAGGTGATATAGTTAGAAAGTATACAACTATATCCTGATCCATAATTATAAAATAAAATAGTGGGACTGAACAGATAAAGTGACAGATAAAGCTCAAGACTATATTTGTAATTACAAGAAGAAATAACTTAGAAAAAATAATAGAATATGATAATCATAAAGGAGAGAGAAAAGAAATGGAAGACAGATACCGAAGATATAATATGACAAGTTTTCAAAAGGAGAAAAATTAATAAATGGATGTGAAATAATAATTAAACAAGTAATAGAATAATGTATAAACTGAAACAAAAGCTAAATTCTTCAGAAGCTCCTGGTTGGGATAAATATAAATAAAATCCTTGGTGACACACACCAAAGATAAATCTGCATAAAGAGCAAGATATCTAAAAAGGTAAGAAAATTATACAAACATCAGATTTTATATATGCGACTGCAAGCAAGAAGACAGTAGAACAACACATAGAGACTTCTGAGTGAAAAGGACTGCAGTCTTCAAATCTTTTAACCAGTGAGGACTCGCTCTCCCAATACCACTGTAGGAGCCTTCTGGGTCCCCTTAACTTAGGTTATCTACTTAATAGGATGGATCCACCTTTTGGTTTCCAAAGTTCATAGCAATCTCTGATTGGTGACGTCCTCATCTACTTTTCTCAGTATTTCCATGTGTTTGTTTACTTTCTTCCTCTATTTCAGTGGGATTTATAGATAGAAGGGAGATAAATACTTGCACCTCTCTGTGTGTTCATTTCTACAGTATCTTGTGTAAAAAAATCAAGACATTTTGGTTATTTGGACATGCACAAAGAATGGAGGATTGCTTCCATTTTGCATATTAGGATTTTATTGTCATGTTCTTTTAGTTATTAGAAGACAAATCACATACATATAGTAAAGGAGGTGCTAAGAGTCGAAGCTTGTCCTTTCTTGCCACTCTTTGTTCCATGTAACAGATGAAAATTACTAGACATAAATACAGTAATTAACTAAACACCATCCAGAGATCATACCATTAAACTGATTATTTAAAATGACTATTGATAGAATCCACTCTAACTAAACAATAGTGCTTCACTTCATATTGAAATTTTCCAGTTTGACTTTTCTTTATTAAAACATATCTTTCATAATAATTGCATAGTTTTCCCCTGAAATTTCTAATTCAGAAGTTTTTAGAATTTTGTGTAGGATAAATCAAGAAAAGTGCTCCAAAATAAGGATGCATGTTTAGGAGGCATTTGTTAAGTTGTTTTGTAAGTCAGCAAAATATTTTTTAAAAATGAAGACAATAACTGTCTTTTGCTGGCAGCTACTATTGGCACTCAGCCACCCATATCTTAATTTTGTAATTTTTATGCCTCTGTGCCAGGCAGATGTTTATCTAAATCATTTAAATCTCTGTCTCCTACATTTTAGACACAGTTAGTATTAAGAGATGTTCCCTGTGTAACAGCATAGATTAAAAGTTAATGAAGAAGAAGTTAAAGAAGGGGAAAAGTAATTCTTCCGTAGGCATTTGTTTCATTTTGGGCAGGTTAAAATTGAGAAAGTGGAGTAAAGGCTAGAAAATAAGAAATGTTTTTAAAAAATCATTATTGTTTTCTTCTTTATATACTGAGAAGTGTCAAGTTAATTAAGAAAAGTAATCTATTTAGTAATGAAAGATAGGTTAATGTATAAAGTAACCCTGCTTACTCAGTAGGAGTATTTTTTAAGGTTCATGTTTAAAAGTTCGGTATGTGAACTATCTACCAAAAATGGAAATTGCCAACATGGAATTTGGTACTTGGAAATTCTAGTAGAGTTTCAAATATAGTAGAGCAGAAGAAGAGGACTTTGGGAAATTTTTCCTGGCACTTAAAAAATATATAAACTCTAGTTGAAAAATAAATGTAATGAAGTGATTTTACATATCTAATTTTATGCTACTGTGATTTAATGGAGAAAAATCTTGTTACATGACTATAGAATTTAGGTTTTCCTGTACATGTTCTGTCACTCTCCTGCTATGAAGATCTCTTTGACCTGTAAAAATCCCTAGAGCTATTTCATCCAGAGGTGTTGCTGGGACAAAGGAATTAGTGTGCACATATTATGGATCTCAGAAAATCTCTAGATAAGGACAAATTATTTTCAGCCTTCCCCAGAAGAACACTGCTAATTGCCATATATTTTATTAAATTCTTCATGATAATAAACAGTGTAATTAGAGTTGCAAAATGACTGCCATTAAGTAACATTTTAATCACCTTAAATTTGTAACAACAAAAGAATCTCTCTGGACTGAAATGATATATGCAGCTATATAAGCAGAGAGGAACACAAATACATCCTGATCTAGAGACACAGATTCTTTGTGAGGAATCCCAGACTAGTGCTCATCAAGGCAGGTCATGTTCAGCAAAAACTATAGAAATAGTAAAACGATGCTCTCATTCCCATGGTTTAGTTAAGAATTAATTAGGGTCCATTAGGCCTTAAACATATATTAAGCTTTGCAATATAAATAAGTTATTCTCATACATTTTCTTTTATGTTCTTTAATGCTTTATGGAACACTTTAAAAACTTCTCATAGGAACAATTATGTAAATAAATCCTTGAATCCTAAGAATTTCCCATGAATTTTCTAATTTTTAGTTTGGATATAGATAAAGGTTTTAGAATAAAAAAAAAGGAGGAGGGGAGAGAAAGTGGTTTCTTTGTTTTCTTATTAACTGTGGAATTCCACTTAGTACCTTGAGCAAAACTGAAACATTTAGCTCTATCACTAGTGGTATGTATTAATACAACTCAAAGTTTGGAAAAGATTTTAAACTTCACCTAGGCATGCTGTGAGGAATTATGGAAAGAACATAAGCTTTGGCATCCACAGCCTGAGATTCTCATTTCATTTGCGTTTCCTGGCTGTGTGAGTCCGGTCGAGTTACCCACTGGGCTTCCGTTTCATCACTGTACTGTTGTGATCCTCACATGAGCAAACCTGAGTCACCCTGGCCCTTGGCTCCTGATAACCCATGTGCACTATCGTGATCACTGTTGGGTCTGTTTTCGTGCCCCTGGTCAATTTTCTAGGAATGAATTATCTGGAAGTGAGCTGGTTGTGTCTCAGGGACAGGTTTCACGTTTGTCTTACACTTCTCTGCCATGCTCTGGGTTAAATTAAGAGAAAGTCAAAGGCAGTGTGACTACACAAAAGCCTTGATTTTCTTGAAGGCCCACTCCTGCTTCAAAGGGTCTGACATGCGCTAAGTACTAAACTCATATATCTATTCTCATCTACAAACACATTTTTGCTCTTAAGCAGCATTAATCAAAGACAATTTTGGGGTCAGTTTGTAATTATAGCTAAAGAATATCTAGTTTTCATTTTCCTTTGTTATGTATAGTTAAGAAGATTTAATATGAATTGCAAATTAAAATTAAATTAAATTTTAGCTCACATGGAACTAAATTTGAATTCCTGGTTCGAATTGGAATAGCTATCTTCCATATTGTATGCAGTATCCCTACCCATGCTTGGATTGTATTCCCCTTCATTCTTTTTCCTCCAGATAAAATCATCTCATTTTCTTTAACTTTTCTTCAGAAGCTCTGGTTTTCATGCCTTAAATCATTTTTTTTTTTTTTTGGTCCCATTTTAACACAGAACACTGGAGTTCTCGTCTCAAGCAGGAAATGAATTTAAGGCCTACACAATGTTGAATGTAGGCAGATTTCTTGCATTTTTACAGCAGAGGCTCTCGGTTTTTGCCAACATTTGCCTTTCTGCAGCACATAGAGACTTTCTCAACCACATGGCTAACGTATGAAAGAAATTTTATAGAAAATCAGCTAAGTTACCAGGTTTTCCCTTTTTTACTCCTTATTTAGTTCATTTCATCTACAGGTGTTTTTCTTTATTTTTTGCTTGTTCTTATTGTTTTTTTTTCTCTTGTGTCTGTTTTATTTCACTTAGCATAATATTATCAAGATTCATTTACATTGTAGCACATACCAGAATTTCATTCCTTTTTAAGGCAGAGTAATATCCCATTGTGTGGATAAGACCACATTTTGTTTTCTCACTCATCTCTTAATGAACATTTGGGTTACATCCACCTTCTGGAAATAGTGGATCACACTGCTATGAACATTGGTGTACACATGTCAGTTTGAGTCTTCTTTTTTGTGCTGTATATAGTTTGGTTGTTTTTTAACAGAACTCTGCTATAAAGAACAAGCTGAGGGGAAGTACTAAAAAAAAAAATCAGCCTTACATGGAGACTGAGTATCACCATATACAGGTGAAATCAAAGAGTAATTAAAATTGACACACTGTTTAGTTGACTGTCAAAAAATAACACCTCTCCTGGATTGAATTCATACTCTTATTGTTATAGTATGTGGTGCAAAGATGAAAAACTTCTCCAAAATACAGTCTGGAAGAAATGGTCTAAGTCTTGACTCTAGACAACTTGTTAGCAACACTACCATCAGCACTGGAGTCCATGGCTGATGAAGGCAAGTCAGAGTTTACCAGATATGAATTATCTGGAAATGAGTTAGTTGTGCACTAGGGGCAAAGTGTCTTCTTCCCTTCTTTGCCACACTCTGAATTAATTCAGAAAGAATCAAAAACAGTGTGACTTCTACAAAGGTCATAAGACTTCTAGAGGGCCCACTTCTGCTTCAAAGATGGGTCGCCAAGTTCCTAGCCCCATCTAGCACAGTTGGACCACTTAATTCAATTTACTTTATTTTGCACTTATGAAGGACAACAGGACAGCAAAGCTTATGTTTGTATTTTAAACTTTTTAAATTGGCTGCCCTTCTCCATATAAAAATAGTCTCACCCATAAAAATGATTTCACAGTAATAAAAAAATGAAAATCATTGTTTTAATTGACAGAATAGAAATTATAGGTTGTATTCACATGTTGGAAACAATATACAGGTATTTCCATTCAATACCAATACACTGTATTATGAATCATATAGGAAAAATGGGGAATCTATTTTTCATTAAGGAAATAGGAATATGTGAAAATTGTCCACCTCTTGGGCAAAATGTATCAAGTTCATCTAACAACGTAGGATAAAAACTCTATTCTTGGAGCTTGACAACAGATCACCAAGGGAAGTGGTAGTAATGTGCTTCAGCCCTCAAGGCCGGTCGTCCTCAGAGAGATCATCTGTCAGACTCTAGAAGGCAGATCCCCCGTGGGCACGTCTGCATTCTTGCTGACCATATTAAACTTATCTCGCTGAACTTCCCCATCACTGGTCATCAAGTCTCCAGGTGCAAGAAAAGTTGTGACTTGAGATTTTATACTATTCTAAGTACAACTGGAAAGGGCCTGATTAGAATGTTACAGCGGATATAAAGAAATACAAACTGAAGTGAATGAGATGGGCAAGAAAACAGCAAATAAAAAGCAAATGAGTGATACACCTTCAACCGCTGAAGTCCCTCTGAATCTGGCCATTTTGTCATCCACAAAATGCGCTTCTACAAATATTCCTCACATGGAACTTACTTAAAAAGTTCTTTTGGAAATTCTTGGTCTTCTTTTTCTTACTTTTAAATTGATATGTGTCTTTTCTTTCTGAGATATTATGCCTTTACTATAGAATATTTTCAGAGAGAAAAGAAAATCACAATGAGCTGAGTAAAAGACTGGCATGTAGAACACTAGCATTAGCAAAATAGTACTGCCCACTGTCCTTGACAGCATAACTTCTGGGTGGAGGCCACAGGAGAGGTAATGCTCAATTGCCAGAGATATTCTTAGAGCTAAATTTAACATAATGAACTATTGTGTCATCAATTCTAAAGGGTAAGACACTGCTGTAATTGTATGTTTCAAAAAAAAAAGTACAGTCATAACTAGTCCTCAGGGAAATAAGCAACCCCACTTTCCTCGCATGGCTTGCCTTTTGCATTCTGAATACTTAATAATGTTTTAGAGTAAAAATGAGTAACTGTTCTACGAGTGACTGTCACAGTTTGGCTCACATCCTATAGCCTCTTTTCCAAGAGAGTTGAATGTTTTGTTTTTAAGCCTATAATGATTTTGGTGGGGAAAGAAGTTAGTTTGATAACACTAGAGAGGAAATAGTCTGGTGACAGCAGGGGTGGAGGTGAAAGAAGGGGGAAAAGATATTTAGCAGTACAGACTACGAAACTGCAAGTGAACATCAAGAGATGGCGATGCCTCTTGTTATTCTCAGGAAATGATTTTTACATTAAATTCTTTAGTCTATGGGGGTAAATATGCTTCTTTATAAATTTACTGTGAATGAAAAACAGGGTTAAAATTAACTAATTCATTCATAAAATATTTACATGGGTTTTAAACAAAGCTAGTCATAATTAAAGCAGACAATAACAACAGTCCAATATCATATTCTCTTTGAGAGTTTAAATTTACTCATTCATTCATGTATGCATTTATTTATTCAAAAATATTTTTAGGTTCCTACTTGGAGTTTAATGCCCATCTGTAAATATACAAAGATATTTGCAGACGTGGTCCCTGCTTTTATGGAGCTCACATTGTCATGTGGAGAAGAATTTGCAGCTTCATGAATGGCTGTAACAGTGAAGTTTCATGTAGTCAGGCTTCCCTGAGGAAGTTATTCTAGTGCTGAGATCTAAAGACTGGCAGGTGTAAATTAGGCAAAGAAAGGTAGAAGGCCATTATTAGTGGAGAGAACAACATGTGGCAAAGGTCCTGCAGACGATGTACCTGGTGAGTATGGGGATTATGGGAAAATCAGTTGGACTGGGCCAGAGAGGTCAAAGAGGAGGAGGATATGAGATAAGTTTGGAGAGGCAGGTAGAGGCCAGCTCACTTGAGGTCTAATAGGCCATGTGAAGACACTTATTTTTTTTCTCTAAAAATGAAGTGAAACAAATTATGGTTCTTAAACTGGAATAGATAGGATTGGAAGAAGTTATAAATACACAAAATCAGAATGTCCTTTCAAAAGTCACTATGTAGCCATATGAAGAGAAAAATGGGGGTCAGACAGACTTATATATAAATAGACTAATTAAGACATTATTGAAGAAATACCTAAGGAGGCAGTCCCACTCCCTGGAACTGAAGAGAAACAACAGCCCTGCCTTCGGGGTCCCTCTTCCCTTTTCTTGGAGATTCACACATGTTCACAGCCAAATAGCTCTATTGTTCTGACCAGGACGAAATTCAATAGCCTTCCTTCATTTTGTCCCACCTCTGTCCCCTTTAGTCTCGGCTAGCACTGTTTCTGATCCTATAACCTCATCTCTACACCTGCTTTCTGCTGAGAGGGCTGATTAGACCCACAAGTCATACCTATAATCTCTTGATGGAGTTATTGTCCAGCCTCACTCTTGGTGTTTCTTTTAGAACTCACTTTCTCATTTTTTGCAACATGAATAGGCTGAGAATTTTCCAAATCTTTGATTTCTGGTTTCTTTCTGCTTAACCATTTCTTCTTCAATTCATCTCTCACCTCTCACATTTACTGTAACAAGGAGAAACTAGGCTGCACCCTCAACACTCTGCTTAGAAATCTTTACAGCTAAATATCCAAGTTTGTCACTTAGTATTTTCTACAAAGCTCTAGAACTCAATTAAGCCAAGTTCTTTGCTTCTTTATAAGGATTGCTTTTCCTCCAGTTTCCAAAAACATGTTCCTCATTTTCATCTGGGACCTCATCAGGAGGCCCTTTAATATCCATATTTCTACCAACAATCTCTTCAAGACAAAACAGTTTTTTTCTAACATGCACCTCAGTAACTCTTCCGGCATCTAACCATTATGCAGTTCCAAAGCTCCTTCCATGTTTTTGAGGTATCTGTTACAGTAGCACCCTCTTCTTGGTACCACAGTCTATATTAGTTTGGGGCTGCAATTATAAAATGCCATGCTCTGGGTATCTTAAATAATAAAAAAAAATTTATTTCTCACAATTCTGGAGGTTAGAAGTTCAAGATCAAGTTACCAGCAGGATTGGTCTGTTCTTGTTGGATTACAGATGACTGTCTTCTGAAGACTATGTCCTCACATGGTACACATCCCTGGTGCCTCTGTCCAATTTCCTCTTATAAGGACACCAATGTATGGGGTTAGGACTCACCCATAAAATCTCATATAACCTTGATTACCTCTTAAATGTCCTGTCTCCAAATACAGTCACATATTGAGGACTGGGGGTCTGGGCTTCAGTGTATGAGTTTTTTGGGGGTCACCATTCAGCCCATACTAAGCTCATTACCATGGTCATATTTAACTCCACTGTTCCTTGCTAGGACACTCACCTGTGTTATGCTGGCACCCAGATCATCTCACCTGGATCCTGTTAGTCTTTCTATCTTGTGGATGAATCATGTATCTCTGGCACTCTTGTATCAATTGCTATCAGGTTTTATATTCAGATATTCAGCACATAGATGGAGAATTCCGATTTATGTGAGAATGAGCTAAACTGTATGTGTGTGTGTGTATAAAATGTTTTTACATATACATATATGGAGTACATACATTGCTTTCTAATTTTCTATAGGACTTCATAATTCTGTTCTCTGATTTCATGGATAAAATCAATTACTTAAGCAATATGAATTATATTAGGTGCTTGAACAAGAATGCAATGACCTGACTGAAGCTCTACTGGTGTGTTTTACGCAAGTTCCTCAGATCAGACCATTTAGATATTACTGCTAATAGAGAAAGGACCAGGACAGTGTTAACCAAATACAGATTTTTAAAAAAATGTTTCTTTTTTCCTTTGCCTTGTAATTTGAGGTATGTTATACAACCTCCCTTCAAAATTTAGTTCCACGGTAGTCCGGTCTTGCCCTCCTGGGGTTCTGGCCTCAGA
The DNA here is from genome assembly GCF_040802235.1 of Manis javanica. Taxonomy (NCBI): domain Eukaryota; kingdom Metazoa; phylum Chordata; class Mammalia; order Pholidota; family Manidae; genus Manis; species Manis javanica. The sequence goes on from NC_133167.1 coordinate 21,012,071, forward strand.
AACCCTCCAGGGATGCCTCAGCTTTCTTACAGTGGACTCCCAATGACTGTGGGGCAGCCCACCGATCCTCAGCTACCTGGCATGGAGCCTATAGAATGTACAACAGCAAAATCTGGTTTTAAGACATCTTCTAAAAATGATACTATGTGAATGGAACATATCTATAGATAACCATATAGTTTAAACTTCATAATTTCCATCAACACAAACATCAACTAGGAATAGGAATATATTTACAATGAAATATATATAACCAGAATAATTACTTTTGCAAATTTTATATATATATATGTATATATATATATATATACATATATATATATAATTTTCTCCAAAATAGCATTGCCACTTCTGAAACAAAACTACAGAGACTATTGCAAATCAGAGCATAAGCAGAGTTAAAAAAAAGCAGTTTTAACTTGTATAATCTGGGTAAAGAGGTAAAATACTACCATTTATATAAAGGTAAAAAAAGCCAAATATTGAAGGAAGAGATGTTTCTGCTCAAATGATCAAGACAAGAGTACCTTTAATACAATGAAGCCTATTTAATTTCTTAACTGTTTCTTTCTAGTGATTGAGCTAAGTTTTCTCAGATTGCTATAAGTGTATCTTCACTTTAGAAAGTATCTAAATTACTAAATTCTCCTTAGATTTTTATCAATGGGGCCTAATGGATAAGAGTTATTTAAAAGCCATTTACCAAGTTGTCCAGGGGTGGTAGTGACTTCATCAGACAGCAGTAAGGAACTGGTATTGACTGGTAGAAACTATAGCTTGGTAGCAGAGAGAAGAAAAAAGTAGTGTTTTATGATTTGAAATGACTAAGATGATGTTTACAACATTTCTCAAAATTATTTTATGACATCGAGAATTGTAGAGTATGTAGAAAAGTTTCTTGAGATTTTAGTGATACATAAATTAAAAATTATATTGAGGTATGTTATATAACCAGTTGTAATTTAGAAAGAAATTAGAAAACATTATGAAAACACTGACATGAAATAGAAGACACAGAGAATACAAGACCCTGAGAAATGATTCAATACATCTGCTCAGAAAATAGGAAAATACCATAATTCTTATTCAACATGGAATTAGGGACAATAAAATAGAAAAGGATAATAGTTATTTATGTTCAGATAAGCAGTATATACATCTAGAATCTTGATTTACTGTAATGAGAAAAAGGGAAACTTACATGGATATATTTCTATATGTGTGCATGTAACTCCCAGGGCAAATGAATCTTTGAAGCTGAAATCAGTCAAAGGGAAAAACAAAGTGGGAGAAACCCATTTACTGCTGACAAGAAGTCATCTACTCCCACTCACCCATGTTTCTCTCCATCCTGGCTGGGAAGAAGCCCAAGAAAACCCTCTCTTGTCCTGGGGCACATCTGCCTCTCCACCCACCTTTATCACCTATCAATATAGAGATGGAGTACATCTCTCCACCCCTTGGAAACACCTATTGATATAGAGGTGAGATATTCTGGAAATATTGTAATTTTACCCACACTGTATCACATGGATACATGGAGGGAGAAAGAGATCTCATTTTAATATCATGCATATGTAAAGTACCTCCATTGTTCTCTATTTGCAAAGGGATTTAATAAAAATCTCAATTCTGCCTCTGATATCATGGATAACATCAATTACCTAAGCAACTAGGCCACTGCATTATTTCTTTAGATGAAGGAATCTTCAAGTGTAAAGTAACATAGACCAGTCTATGGTGTAACATAGACCAGTGTTACACCAGGTAAATGAAAGGTTCTAACTCCATGGTGTTAGGACTAATTGACCAGGCTTTTCCTCCCACTTCCATTATGCTGTATTTGTCTCTATTCATACCTAAAATTTTAGAAAAAAAAATACAAAAAAGAAGTTCGCATCAAATTGCTGAAGTGAAGGAATTAAAGTTTCTGGTCTTTAATCCAGTAATTCCTGTCTTAATCTGGACTCTAGTCTTTTGTGTCTCATAGAAATGAGGGGAAGGGACTGAATCTAGACAGCTTAAATCTTAACAAAGTCTGCTCAATCACAGGAAAGTATTGGATTATGTGTATTTTCATAGGAACTCATCCAAGGGATAATATTCTTTCCTATTATGAGATGGGGGTGGGGAGGACAGAGAAATCATGCTTGGGCACAGAAAGAAATATTAAGACCAAAAACTATACAAATTAAAGTTTTCAGGATATTTTTTTTTCACTTCATGTGATGAAATTATATATATAAGGCTTTAATTAGCATTTAGATTTCTAAGGTTTGAAAGACTTCCAGATGATAAGTTTTGCAATATTTAAATATTTTTGTATAATGCATATACAATATATATTATTCATATGTAATGCATATTTTTATAACATCTTATATATATTATTCTACATAATATATTCTATATATTATTTGGGAAAAAGTGATTAAATGACACCTTCTAAAATTTAGCCTACTGTTTTTCATCTAAAAATATTTCAGAAAAAGTCCTCCTCTGTGTAAAACACTAAAAATGTTTAGATCAGAGCAATGGTAATAGGAAGAGAAAGTGCTTACAGGTTGTAAGAAGTCAGTCTTCAAGAAAATAATTAAAAGAATGAAAGACATGTCCTTTGGATATTGCATGGTGAAGAGAAAAAAGAAAAGGGAGAGATTAAGGACTCTTCAAGACAGAAGAAAATAAAAGAACTGAAGAAATAACAAACCATCTCCTCACAACATCTTCACCCTCCAGAAACCCATTCAATAAAAAAAACTGCTTTTTCACATTGATCACAGAGGGCATTTTTGAACTATGAATCTCAAAAACCACCACAAATCTCTAGTGTAGGCCAAGAAAATGCAGAAGTACAAATTCTTCATTAATTAAAAACTACTGTGGAAACAAATCAGAAAATGAGAATACAACTTAGCTGATTAAACACCCCCTTTCCACTACAATCCATGAAAACCAGCAGTGAAGAAAATCGTCACACAGCTAACACAATGAAAATCCAAACTAAATTAATTATCATTACCCAAGAATGGAACAGTCTGATTATTTAAATAATGACAAATGATAACTTACCAAATAAAATAGAAAAACACTAATCTACTTTGATGATATTAAAATATTAGGGAAGAAGGGAAAACTCTTCCTTTCAGTAGAAAACCCACTAATAAATGAAGAAAAAATCGTAACACCACTATTGGCAGCCATCATTATAATAACTGATGAAAGAGAATTATCAATGGATTATAAAAGTAGGTAAAATTTTTAGATGACACAGAATATTTACAGTCTTAAAACAGCAAGATATTTCTTAATTATAAAGTAAAATATTCAGCTCTACAATGGAAAGACCTAAAGTCTACCATAAACAAACGTCACAGTCAACATCATCAGTGATGGGGCAGATGAACAATATGTGCTTCCTGATATTGTTCGGGAGAAAAATGGACATGAGTGGTGTGGAGAGAGAATACATCCAGTAAAGCCCACTAAAAGGGACTCAAAGAGTTAACCAGACAAACCCAGAGAGCCAGAAAGGATTCACAGAGTTAATGAGTTAATTAGCTGAAGTTCCAAAGGCCAGGGGTACTTAGAATGTCCAGATATTCCCCAGGTAAAGAAAAGTATCTGAGCACAGCCCATGTCTTCATTGCACCAATTAGATCGTGGCATTGTAAAATCTTCTTGGCCTGTGAAAAAGGCTCAACTTGTTCTTTAATTTAACTTATATGCTGTTTTTTTCTCTTCTTCCAGCCCCTTAATCGAGTAACTTTGTAACTAGGGCAGGAGACAGACCTCTGAAGTGTAAATAAACCTATGTGGAAAAAGAATACCAAGTTCCAGGTCAACACAGTCATCTGAATAACCTTGTTCTTAAGTCAAACTTCCAAAGGAATTATGAATCACCTGTATACATCATGCCTTATGCTGATCCTTACCCAAAAAAGCCCTATAAAACCCCAGACCCTAAACCCTAAAGCATGCCTCCTCTCTGAGGTTGCCTGTAGTCCCCTTTCTTCAAGTGTGTCGCTCTCTCTGTTCTATTCCAGATAGAAGGGAGGGGCTGCTGAGAGCTCTGATAAAGCCTTGCAAGTTCCCATTGCCTGGGTGACCCAAGACAGGACTGCAGCTGTACAATCTTACTCTTTAGCAGCATGCCTGAAAATTTTCTTTCTTTGCTTTGAGAAGTTCTCAGAACATGATCTCCCTCCATCCAGTGCTCTGCAGCCTCCCCACATCCTGGGGTGGGAGGGGCTTAGTTCCAGTGCTACGCAGATTCAAGCAGACACTGGATGCCAGGTGACCCTGGCTTTGGGAGTTGGCAAGGCATTTGCCCTATGCTGAGCAGGAGTTCAATGAGCTTCCCTTTCCTCCCTCTGTTGTTCCTTCCTTTCTGCTTTATTCAGGCAAACCTGCATTGTCTACCTTGACTCGGGCCTCCTCCTCCCTTGGAGCTATTCAAGTAAAACTTTCATTCTGTTTCACTATGTTGTCTCTGTCCTTCAATTATTTGTTGAGGCAGGGACAAGAACTGAGGACAATAAACTCATCCTCCAACAATACAATTCCCTGAAAGATCTTCACTTCTGAGGTATTCCTGTTAAGTGTTTCATACTGAATCTAATCAAGAGGAAATATCAGACAAACCCAAATTGAGGGACATTGTATAAATAACTGGCTTATATACAAAGACTGAGGAACTCTTCCAGATTATAGAGAATTAAAAAGACAACTGAATGCAAACATACGATTCTGGATTTTCTTTTCTTATGTAGGCATTACTGGGGCAGTTGGACAAATTTGAACAAAGTCTATGGATTAGATAATTGCATCAATGTCAATTTAACAATTAGGATAATTTCCCTGTGGTTTAAGAGAACCTCCTTGTTTGTAGATTACACAATGAGCTATTTATGGATAACAGAATATCAGGCCTACTTTTTATTCTCAAATATTGGAAAAGCACATATGAATGGGTATATTCAGAAAGAGAAAAGAAGAAAATGCAGTAAAACATTAACAGTTGGGGAACCTGGGTTATTCTTGTAACTTTTTACTAAGACTGAATTATGTCTAAATGAATGAATGAATACATGAATTAATAAATAAGACATTTTTTTTCCATTTCCTTTCATCACTTCTACAGCCCACCAAAGTTTCTGACTGGATTGTTGTCTATCTGCCCCTTTTCAGTCTATTCTCAACAGAATAGAGTAATTCTTTGGAAGTATAATTCAGATCCTGTCACTGCTCTGCATATAATTCTATGCAGGCCTCAGCACCGTTTTCACACCAAACTAAAATAATTTTTTTACATATTTTTTTTTTCAGCCACTAAACTATAATTTCCACAAGGGAAGAACTGCATTTCATTTATGCCTGCCTCATTTCCCCTTGCCTATCCCAGCACAACCATCAGAGTACTGACTCTCTGTAGATGTTTATTCTGTGAAATTAATCTATTTAGCACCAATCACAAGGAAAACGTGGTCATGCATTTGTTGCAATTTTCACCTATTTTATAAATGTTTTAGTTGTGACATATTACTTTAATTTGATTCACTCTGCTGTGATCAAAAGCATTTCACTTTTCCTATCATTGCAGGAAAATGATGCAGGGCTTCTGACTTGAGAGTTCCACTTCATGTCCTTTTTTGCTGCCTGATTTTTCTGAAAGTCTTTCTATGGCAGAGGAATGTGCTCTGTTTACAGTTTCTCAGATCTCTCAACAAGCAAGGTCTGTTTGATTCCTCATATGACAGAAAAGGTGGCCTATGTCATGGATATTTCTGTTCCTAAAGCTTAGATTGTTATATCTTTGAAGCACATAAACATAAAATTAATATAGAATTAGGGGTTTTATTTTTGTCTTTTCTGAATTCTTCATTTTCTTGGAGCTCTAGGGCTTCCAACATGTGATTTCCCTAGAATTCAGTCAAACTGTGAATCTGGCTGTGCCTTCTGGATGGCTGGCACTTTAAATTCTCCCTAGCTTTACTCTAAATGGTAAACACATGAAATTCTCTCTAAAGTGTCCCTTTTCCCTCTAAGTTCACTCAGGTTCCAAGCAGCTGTATTCCAACTTCTCTCTTACTGATACAAGTAATCAATATATCTCCTCAGTATGCCCATAAATTATCAGCTCCCTATTATTCATTCTTCATGTCATGGCTGTGCTTACTTGTAACTATTGACAAAAATGATTAATTGTGACAGTAGCAACAGATTCACCATTTGTAAAATAGATGCTAATACTAAACAGTACTTTTAGTAGGGAACATAAGGAGCTCACTTACTCTTTAAGATGCTTTGTTTCTATAATGCTGGGCAACATGAGACTCATATGGGCAAAAAGGGGTAAAGCCAGCAGGGCCACTCATCACCTCTGCCTAATTCCTGTGGAACATTCCTGGACCATTTTCTTTGTCAACCAGATAAGAGCAACTTGATTCAAGGGTCTGCACTGCCTTGGTGTGGGTTCCTTAAACAAATACTTCGTCTAATGCACACTCTGAGACAATACTTGGGAGGTCATTTATTTGGGAGGTGAACCCAGAAAGCACATGCAAGGGAGTGGGAGAAGTGAGGCAAAGAAGAGAGAGAGCCAATAAAGAGTATGTCCTGGGCACCCTACCAGCAGCTAGGACTGGGACTCACAACTGGCCCTGTGAGGAAGCATAAAACACATTTCATGCTTGTCTCACCAGGGGACAGGGATGCTGAGCTATTTATCCACTGACTTCCATCTGTCCCCAGGCGCATTAACTTCCTGACACATCAGCATAGTAAACTGTGGCATCGTCAAAAAGGCCCTCAGAAAGCAAACCTCAGAGAGATGCAGATGGGAACCCTTGAGCTGGGAAGTTGAAAATGGCCCTGGAAATTAGCAGTGTGGCTGCAGTGAATGTGAGGTGATGGGGGTGAGGCATCAACAGCATTTGTAGTCTCCTAGCTTTGTTGTGGAGGCTGACCCTGTGCAAATATACCATTTCTGAACACAGAGCTGTTCAGTGAATACTTACAGAATCAAGCTCATTTGAAAGGTATGTTATTGACAGAAATCTTTGCTTTTTTAATATTGATTTCAGATGGACCTCAAGTACATAATAACTATAACACTAAAAAAACCAGCTATTCCTTATATATTACATATAAAAGAATACATGAGATGAGTGAAACAGGTGAATAGAAAAAATTAGTGAGAATGCTCAGTATTTTGACCAGAGCAATGGTTACATGAGTGTATGTATACACATGTTAATACTCATCAAGCTGTGTACTATGATTTGTGCATTTTATTATGTGTACCTCAAAAAAATACACAAATTGACAATGGTTATTTGCATGGTCAATATATACTGCCAAAATAATAAAAATAAGTGTATTGTGATTATGCATGTTTTCCTTTCTTTTTCCTTTCTAAGTGACTAAGGTAATGCTTCCTCTTTGAGGGTTAGATTAGAAGGGAGATGTTTAGAATTAAATTTAAGGAAGTTTAACTCCAGGGGGAAAATATTCCCAGCCTGGGATAAAATACCTTTGAAACCGAAATCAGTCAAAAGGATAAATAAAGTGGGAGAAACTCGTTTATTGCTTACAAGCAGTCATCCACCTCTGCTCACCTGTGTCTCTCGCCACCCAGCTGCAAAAAGGGCCCCACCCTACCTGTCCAGTCAAGATATGCCCTCCCTCCCCTGTGTAATTACCTACTGATATGGAGATTGACTACTCTCCACCCTTTGTAAACACCTATTGATATAGAGATGCACTAAGGCCAGGCATGAAATTGTGTAACTACTGCAATTTTACCCACAGCAATTCCACTTTGCCCAGCCCCTGTTCATTTTCTCTTTTCATTCTTTTCCTGTGTGTGTGTGTGTTTTTTTTCTTTAACCATATCCTCTTCTTTGCTATCATTCTGGTCCAAAGCATTACCATCTTTTGCATAGGTGGAGTCAATAGTCACACATGATATTTCTGCCTCCACCAGACCCTGACCTTTAGACTAATAAATGGTAGAGTTATTCCTTGGCTCAAAACTCTCCTATATAGTCTAATTTCACCTTGAGTAAAGACCAAGTTATCATAATGATGTACAAGAGTATCCACCAACAGTCTTCTTATCTACCAACACCTTGCTGGTTTGGTTAGAAAGACAGACATGAGCAACCAGGGAAGGGGATGATAAGGTTCACAAAAACCTGCTCAGTTAGGGGGTCCCATGTGAAGACAACAAAGGCTTTGCAGAGAGATAACTTCCTTGCCTATTGGGACCAGGCCAAACAACAAAACTAAGAACCGCCCAAACCACACCTCATTATAATCTCGTTACATTAAAATTGCTGTTTTACTCTTCACTATGGGCTTTTTCTTTGTGCATTTTGAGAAAAAGACATGTGCACCAAGAGGAATGGGTGTATAACTAGCACTGTCAATCAAATGACCTCACCCTGTCAATCAAAGAGGTACCTCCCTAAGATGATATGATAAAAGATCAGGGCCTTTTCTAAAAGATCAGGGCCTTTGTCTACCTTGACTCTGGCCCGCCCCTCCCTTAGAGTGTATTCAAATAAAATTTACACTCTGCTTAGCTATTGTGTCTCTTCCTTTCAATTTTTTGTTTCCAGAGGGACAAGAATTGATGAGAACAAACTCAACCTGAAACAGCTTCATTTAAATTCTCTGCTATGCCCCTCAGTCATCCATACCAGTTACTCCCTACTTGGTCTTGAACACCAACAGCATACTCCCACCCCAGGGTTTTTAATTGTGTGAGTTTTTTTCCCTCTGGAACACTCTTCCCTTAGGTATCTACAGGGCTACCTTCCTATCTTCTCAGAACTTTCTTCAAATTGTATCTTAATAACAATTGTAATACCTCTCTTTTTACCAAACAAACCTCTTATTACTCTGTTTTTTTTCTTTTATTTATAAAACGTATTGTCATCTGACATACTAGTTGTTATTCTTATTTTTTCATCCTCTTCTCTCCAAAATATATCCCCAAAGGCAGGGATTATTGACTGTTTTATGTTTTTTTTTATTATTGTATCTAGAGAACTTAGATTTTGCTTGCTGTGTATTAAGTTTTCAGCACTCATGTGCTGACTGCATTACATTTAGAAGTTATTCAAATATAACTATAACTATAAATATGAATATATAACTTTTTAAATAACAAAAATCCTTTTCACAGATAAAATAAAAATAGTAAAATTATTCAGGATCCCAGATCAAATAATCTCAATTTCATTGCATCAGAAATATAGAGGATTTTTAGTTAAGAACTTTTTTTTTTTTTGGAGAGGGCATCTCTCATATTTATTGATCAAATGGTTGTTAACAACAATAAAATTCTGTATAGGGGAGTCAATGCTCAATGCACAATCATTAATCCACCCCAAGCCTAATTCTCGTCAGTCTCCAATCTTCTGAAGCATAACGAACAAGTTCTTACATGGTGAACAAATTCTTACATAGTGAATAAGTTCTTATATGGTGAACAGTACAAGGGCATTCATCACAGAAACTTTCGGTTTTGATCACGCATTATGAACTATAAACAATCAGGTCAAATATGAATATTCATTTGATTTTTATACTTGATTTATATGTGGATCCCACATTTCTCCCTTTATTATTATTATTTTTATTTTTAATAAAATGCTGAAGTGGTAGGTAGATGCAAGATAAAGGTAGAAAACATAGTTTAGTGTTGTAAGAGAGCAAATGTAGATGATCAGGTGTGTGCCTGTAGACTATGTGTTAATCAAGTTAAGAACTTTTTAAACATTAAAATTTTATCAAATGCATTCAAATTAAAATCTTGGTTTGAAGCAACTTGATATGAAATTGTAAATGGGTATCAGGATATATGTCATAACCACAAAGATGCAGAAAAAGATTAGAACACGCAAATGCACAAAAAAAAAAAACTAATGGACAACCTAATTCCTAATTTTGCTGAGCTGAGAATCCTTTATCATATCAGGTTGTAGCTTTGCTTCATGGAGTAGTGAGTGACTATGAAGGCAGAGAAGATATTTCCTACAAGTCCCTCCATCTGCCCATGGACTCGCAGTCCTGTGGTCCCTATGAATTAAGATATTAATAGCAGTGTAGTTCAAATCCCATAAGCTGATGCAATGCACCACTTTTGCCTTGACATTCTATGTCACGTTCCTCACAAACTCACCACCCTTTTCCTACAGTCAGTTACTGTAAATCGCAGGGAATAACTACAGAAAATATGGGGATGACATGCCTGGTTCAATGTAATCTGAGAAATGAAGTAAATGCTTTAGGTGTGCTAGTGTGCCCCCTGGATCTCTCATGCCATCATCCTACCACAGACAGACAGATGCGACAAATCCCAGGAAACAGCTGGGAAGAAAGAAGGAAAACTGGAGGGTTAAACTACTATATATACAGGTATATAATATATGAAATGTACTTATAAATATAAAATAAATAAATAAATAATATAAATAAAATATATAAATTAAATAAAAAAATAGTTCCATATTATACAATACATATTTATGTACAGTGACCCTTAAACAACATGGGGCTAGGGGTGCTGACCCCCCCATGTACTGAAAATCCATTGAGCCCATCAAACTTTACTAATAGCCTACTGTTGACCAGAAGCTTTACCAATAACATAAACAGATGATTAACATATATTGTGGATATGTATTATTCCTACAATAAACTAGAGAAAAGAAAATGTTTTCTCTTATTGTTTGTTGGACATCTCCAGTTTTACAATGTATTTTCGGGGAAAAAAAAGCCATGTATAAGTGGACCTGCACAGTTTAAACCCAAGTTGTTCAAGGATCAACTATATATACACTATATATATAAAATAATCAGGTAACCAAACTAAAACACGTAGTCACTAATTGTGGCATTAAGCATTCATCACAGTAAATTCCAAGAAGCACTTATTTCCCAAGACAGAAAAATTAAATAACTGAAATTTGGTCAAAATATTCAACTACTTTGAATTTAAGACAAAGGAACCAGTTAACAAAACTAAATTTAAAAAAGTTGTCCAAAATTCTATGTGAAATAATTTAAGCATGAATTCCAGATTACATAGAAATTAATGTCAATGATAGCCTGCATATGAAACATATACTTAAGGAATACATAAAATATTTAAGCAGTCTTATTATATAATTACATAATTATATACTAATATATTGACAATAATTCTAATTGGCAACATTAACATAACAAGAGTGTGAGATAGATATATATATATCTCTCTCAAGATATATTACTGAGCAAAATAAATTAGCTGATGTAACACTATGTATAGCACAATGCTATTATAAGAATTTTACCAATACCTGTAGCAAATAAAAATCTGGAAGGTTATAATATTAAATTTTATTCATTAGTTAACTTTAGGATGTTTTTCTTTTTTAGTGTTTTGGAAAAAGTCTACTTTTTCCACATTGAACAATATTACTTCTTATAAAAATTTTTAGCCAGATTTCCAAAGTCCAAAAATAGACAACATTTAGATAGAGACTTGGGAATCAGCAACAGCAGACCAAAATGCGATAAAACTAAAAGGAAAAAATGATAGATTCCTTTGAGAAGCCTTAAGATTTCACTTTTGAAATCAAGAGTTTATATTGTATACTACATACTTAGGATTTGTTTGATGGTTTTATCTTCTATTACATTGATTGAGTTATCAATATTTCTTCAGTTCCATATGTTGTATTTAACAGTACCTTTAAATTATAGTTTAATTCATAGTTTTACTTATCAATCTTTTTTTTTTCAGTTTTATCAATTGTTCTTCCAAATAAGGTTACAATCATTTTGTTCATTTCCAAAAACACCCAAAGCAAAAACATTGTCAGGATTACCTTGGAATTTCATTCAATCTATATATTACTTCATAAGGAAGTTAAGTGGTACATTTATCTCTTTTAATCAAAGAACTTGGCATGTCCTTACATATGTTAACATTTATTTGCATCTCATGTTATGATGTAGCTTTATTCTTACATATTCTACAAAATTTGTTTGTATATTATCTTTTTTATGTTGCCAATTTGCATTTTTATCATTTTTGTTGTTGTTTTGCCAGCAGAGAGGAAAGCTATTGATTTGCCATCTCATTTGACTGTGCTACTTTATGACATTTCAATTACTAAAACTGAGTTGATACTTAGTCCTTCAGGATATTCTAAATAGTTTATTGGAAATAACTATTTTTTCTTCTCTCTTTCTGTATATTGAATAATATCTATATTATATATAAAACTCTTTATGTTATTGAAATAATATGAATTATAAGAAAATGATATTTACTATTGAGTCAAAGGAAAAGCGAGTCTAAGTCTGGCTTGTTATTGACTCTTCCAAAGAAATAGGTTTGGGATGACCAAATTCAAATTCTACTTTCTCTTTCCCCATTATATTATCTTTAATCTTTGTTATTGTTTATTTGCTCTTTTAATTAATTTCATTAGATTATTCCTAAAATTGTAAAGTAACTTTTATTTTTAGGCTCTCCTGAGAAGTAATAAAATCAATTAGGGCTATGACTTTCCTCTAAGTATGTTTTTGGTTGTTGCTCGTAAATTTTATCATGAAGTGAATTCCTTTTTATTTTAAGAATTTGGTACTCTTTGGCCCATGAGAGACTTAGGATGAAAATACAAACATACATATATTTAAGTATTAAATGTTTTTCTTTGGTTCATAGGTCTTTATAAATACTATGGTTCATGAGTTCCTTTTTCTTTTTGATTTGTGATTTCTTATTGCCTTAACTCAGTATCTAATAGACCATTTTTAATCATTTGCTACCATCTGGGTTTTGATGAGTGTATCCTTCAGGGTTCATGAATGTAAGCAATAGAAATTTGCTTTGCTAACTACCCCTTCCAAAAAAAAAATAGAGAAAAATTTTGGAAGATTTGTAAAGTTCCAAGACCCCCCAAAGGAAACTAAACAACAGTAAACTGTCAAATTCCTGATAGGAACAGTTTGGTCAGGACACTGATGCTGGCAAATGTAGACCCTTAATTCTGGAACAACAATGTCCTACCTGATGCTCTTTCTTTGCATTACTCCCTCCAAATGCAAAGTTCTAGGTGATCATGCCCATTTCTAACTTCCTGGAAACCACAAAAACAAGCTAACAAAAATGAACAACAACAAACAGACCTTTACAGCTCTGCTTCACACCAAGTTTCATACACTGTGTTGGTTTTCTTCCAAATGAGAATATTAGTTTGATGCTGGCAGTCAAATAACAAATGGCCATTTTAGTGTATCTTCTACGGAAGTTTATAATTTCATTTTGCTGTATGACTAAATCTATGATTTTTAATATAGAACAGTTAACTACTGCAAACTGGCATGTCTAAATTTACTTCAGTGTACTAAGGATCCAAGTAATCTGTGTATGTGATGGGAGAGGAGGGTACATAGTAAGGCAGCTTGTCGTCTTTTTCAGTATCTTCTTTCAGATGAAAGGTCTGAGTATAATTAAGGGTCAAAAATAATTATATGAAGGGTTCATAATTATCCAGTAGAAATGCATGCTAATTAATTGTTAGTAATTTTCTGGTGCTGTAGAGCTATGTAACAAGAAGTGCAGTTTTACCTTACACTGATCACAACCACAGTAGGATGCCAGGAACACTTGCCAAAACTTCTGCATTTAATTTCTAGTTTCATCAAGGGTACCTAAAAATTATAATTAACATGTAGTGCTACAATGAATTCAAAGTTAAGACTAGCTTGAAGTACAGCCAAGTCATAACTATTGAACTTTAATGGGTGGAATGTATGAAAGAATAAATAACAAGCGAAAAGATTTATTATTCTTAGGAAATTTCTATATGTTGTATTGAAATTAGGGGACTACAAGCACGATAGGTCAAATAACACCATAAGGATGGCGGAATAGCAAATTTGTGCAATGAATTATAGTCACTGAGACTGGGAGGTGACAGCAGCAGACAAAACTCTGGGTAAAGCAATCTGCAATGGAATTGTTCTATTTCATTAAGCATCATTTAACTCATCAACCAAAGACAGAACTACAAATCATGAGAAGACTTGCACTGATATTCTAGGCTACTAGAAAAGGGGAAAACATCTGTTAGTTTTTAACTCCCAAATATATACTCCCAGGCTAACACTGATTTAGTTATTATTTCCATTTAAAAGGAGAATGCTGAAGTTAACAGATATTAAATATCATGCCTTAACTAAACACAACTAGGAAGTGACAGAATCTGGATTCAAACTCCATTCTATCTACCTTCAAAGTCTGTATTTTCCCTACACTATCCTCAAGGCAGAAAGGGCTAGAGGCAATACACAGGGGTTTCTTTGTGGTCAAGTACATTCTATGTTTAAGGCACCCTCAATATTTTTACATGATAACCTTCTATCTTATTCAGGTCAAATAGGTCCAGAAATTTATTTTTACCAAGAAATTTTGCCTAGGTTCTATCACCTCTAAAAAGGTGATATTCATGCCTTTCCTTTGGTTTTAACGTCTCACCAATCATCTACTTGTATAATTTCACTGGTAATCTGAATAAAAGTAAGAAATACTCAAATTATTCAAAAGAGGAAAATGAAAAATACCTCTATTTAACTTTGTAAAGTGTTATACAATTCTTACAAGAATACTAAACTAAATACTTTAATTTTGTCATACATTAATTGTCCTCTAAGAATGTACAAATCATAAAGGAGGCAAGGTGACAGCAGGTGAGTTTGACTTAGAAGGGTTTTCATTTTATTTGGAACAGTATAAAATTCAGTGTCATAGATGCTTTCAGAAGCCTTGGAATAATCAGGTTGTATTTAATGCTATAAAACACAAGATATAAATATAACTGAAATAGAGATAACATGTAGCAGTAAAGGGACATGGACTTTGATGCCATATGGAATAGGGGTATATTCTCAAGACCAATACTTATAGCTGTACACCTTTGGAAAGTTATTTAGCATTTCTGATCTTCAGTTTTGTCATCTATAATATGATGAAAATATTCTCCAACCTGTAATGTTGTTTTTGATGATTAAATATAGTAATGTATCTAAAATGCCAACAGAATAAATACTAGCTATTTTTATTGCAGCTATTAGTAAGTAACATAAGGGGAACTGAATTGTCTATATGTACTAAATCTAAATTTCATACCCTTCCAAGTGATAATTTCTCTCCTAACACTATAAATACTCTCAAATTGATTTAAATAATGCATTTCAGCAATGAAATAAAAACTGGGAAAGAATAATGGTAAAAGATTTTAAGAAGATTTGACCCATGTTATTTTTATTCAAAAGATAAATTTTAATACCTGGTGTTTTTCTTTTGGATTGTTCCCTCCTATCCTAGAATTCAATCCATTTCATACAGGTGGAAATAAAAGAATGCAAAGGGGTGCCTTAACTATGACAAAAGTGAAGTATCATTGAGAATTTCAAATTTTCTAAACAATTCATTAGGGGTTTTACTTAATCTTAAGCCCATTACTCCACAAATGTACACCTTTATTGAGTTAAATTTAAGTGAACCATATTAAATATGAAGGAATTATTTGTAATTCTTAGAGCATTGAAAGAAATCTAATAAAGCTAATCTATGTTTCACTGAAAAATATATAGTGATTAATAATTGTTTCCTTTGAAATACGGCAATTTTACAAAGCTTGACCCATGGAAAAAAAATCTAGTCTCCCTACTCCTGGACTCTGTAATACTATTTATACTAACTGTAAAGAGTAATAGGAAAAATAATGATGGTATTTGGGACATACACAAAGATTTTATGTTGTATATATGAGGTATTTAAAGGAATGCAGCATTTTAGGACTTAAATCTCTCAAAGCCTTAGGACATTAATTTGTTCATTCAATATATGATTGCTTTATTGTATATTAGAAATATCTTAATCAAAAATATCTTAATCAAAAAAGTATGGTACTGGCACAAGAACAGACCCACAGATCAATGGAACATAATAGAGAGCCCAGATATAAACCCACACATACATGGTCAATTAATACACAATAAAGGAGCTATGAATACACAATGGGAAAAAGACAGTCTCTTCAATAACTGGTATTGAGAAACTGGGCAGCTACGTGCAAGAAAATGAAACTGGATTACTAACTACATAAATAAAAGTAAACTCAAAATGGATTAAAGACCTAAATGTAAGACATGAAGCCATAAAACTCTTAGAAGGAAATATAGGCAAAAATCTCTTGAACATATGCATGAGCAATTTTTTTCTGGGCACATTTCCCCAGGCAAGGGAAACAATATAAAAAATGAAGAACTGGGACTACATCAAACTAAAAAGCTTCTGCAAAGTAAAGGACACCACCAACAGAACAAAAAGGCAGCTTATAGTACAGAACAATATATTCATAAATTATTTATCTGATAAGGGGTTAATGTCCAAATTATATAAAGAACTCATACTACTCAACACACACACACACAAGATTAAAAAAAGGTCAGAGGACCTGATTGGACACTTTTCCAAAGAAGAAATACAGATTGCCAACAGACACATAAAAAGATGCTCCACATCACTAATCATCAGAGAAATACAAATCAAAACCACAAGATATCACCTGATACCAGTTAGGATGGCCACTATCCGAAAGACAAGAAATAACAAGTGTTGGTAAGGATGTGGAGAAAAGAGAACACTCCTGAACTGTTGATAGGAAGATAAATTGGTGCAGCCACTGTGGGAAGCAGTATGAAGAAGGTTCCTCAGAAAACTAAAAATAGAAATACCATATGAACTAGATATTCTACTTCTAGGAATTTATCTGAAGAAAACAAAATCTCTGATTTGAAAAGATATATGCACCCTTATGTTTATTGCTGCATTATTTACAATAGCCAAGATATGGAGGCAACCAAAGACCCCATCAATGAATAAATGGATAAAGAATAAGTGGTAATCATTCAGCCATGAAAAAGAAAGAAATCCTGCCATTTGCTATAACATAGATGGATGAACCTAGAGGGTATTATGCTAAGTTATATAAGCCAGGTGGAGAAAGACAAATACCGTATTTGTGGAATCTAAGAATAAAACAAAACAAAATGAACAAAATAGCAATAGACTCATAGAAACTGAGAAGTGACTAGTGGTTGCCATAGGGGAGGGGGACAGATGAGTGGGTGGTAAGGGTTAGGGGATAAAGGGACACAAAAATTCTCATAATGTAAGTCAGTCTCAGGGATGGTAGTGCAGCATGGAGAATATAGGCAATGATTCTGTAACAACTTCCATTGTTGACAGATAGTAACTGCGCTAGTTGGCGTGAGGACTTAATAATATGGTTAACTGTTGAACCACTGTACTATATACTTGAAACTAATATAAGATTGTATATCAACCATATGTCAATTAAAAAAGACTTATTTTTATAAAAGAGATTTTTCAGATAAAATGCTTTTATGTACAAAAACAAAAATATCTGATTTATGGTCCTTCCCCTTCTCCCTCTCTTCCTTTTTCAGCATCTGTTGAGCACCTATTACACCAAACATTGTTAAATTAGAGAAGAAACCTCCGAGTTTCATGATAGACGAATGTTAGTAGGTAAACAACCATAATATGATATGAAAGCTGCTATAAGAATAAAATATATTGTTTTTCGATGTAATAATCTTCTAAGCATTTCATATGATTAATCATTTAATCGTCATCACACTCTTATGTGAGAGGTACTACTATCTGTACTTTACAAATGAGAAAATTATGGTAGCAAGGTTTTAAGTAATTATAGTCAAGGATACAGTAATAATAAACAGAAGAAATTGTGTTGAATCCATGCAGGATGTCTGTGTATTACTACTATGCTATATGGTCTGCCATAAAGACAAGATAATATAAGATATAAGCTCTGAATTCTATAGGAATACAAGTAAGTACATTTACTTTTTCAAACATATCTGCTTGTTCCACATTACAGAAGCCATTAGTCATTACACAAAAAGTCCACAAATTGGTAAGAATAGTCTTTTTTTGTGGAAAAAAAAAACACCTCACTTATCAAGTTCAACACTTGAAGTATTTTATTTAAAAAATTGCAAAATTCTATGTGGTACAACATTTTCTTGGTCACCTCTTGGCACATGTTTTCAAGAGGGGCAAACATGGAGAGCCTGTTAGGGAAAGGGAAATCTTTAGGAACTGAAGCAGACTCCTTTTGAAAGGGGAAAAGGTATATTAGGTAGAAGAAATAGTAAAGAGAAAGCATTTCGAAAGAAAGATCGTTATGTATATCAGCTAATTTCACATGGTTAGTGTATAGTGTATTTAAGAACTGATGGTAGCTGACATTTATTTTGTGAGGGAGCATGAAGCTCTTGCACAGGATTTGTGCAATATAAAGGTTTTTAAACTGAGGTCTCCAAAACAAGGTACATCACAGTATGTGGAAAACAATGCAATGCGGCTTTCTTTTTGCACTGCAGTGTATAATTGCAGTTTGGAGCACTTTGGATATTTTTTAATTGGTTAATTTTATGCAAACTAGTCCTTTGATGATTAGAATCTTTACAATCTTTTGAAATGAAGCAGGGAGTCACCAAGAAAATGTTTCATCCCCTACAGAATTTCACTGTTATATTTTAGGGAAGTATTTTTTTTGTAAATTGACCTTAAAGATGAGTTATGCTTTTTTCCCCCCAAAACACAAGTATTTCTAACTTGTTGGCCTATTGTTTGATGAGAAACACTTGTCAAGCATATGCTATAAGCAGATATTTATGAAAATAATAAGTTAATCATCCCATCAAAGTAAAGGCAACATTTTAACAGTGAACAAAAATGAAGTAGGTTCAAAAGAAACATGCTCTATAGAATGTTTGATAACAGTTTTTGAAAGTGTTTCCCCTGCCAAATTAATGCAGGGCAATCACCTTACAGAGCTCTTAAGGCTCTTAAATCAAACTTCTAAAAATGTAGGAACAGATTTTCTCCTTTGCTTAAAATATTTGAAAATTTCTGATTAGTGTACAAACCCAAATAATCAACCTCAGGATAAGAAAAATGCCTAAAAAATTTGAACAAAAATGCCTTTGCATAATTGGTGGATGAACTTGAAAATCCAGTATACAAATTGATAGCTATGGACCACGACTTTTTCCCTTTAGAGTTTTGTGTCTTCGCAAGGTACTGTTTGCAGCTCTGATAGTTGCTAAGCCCAAGCACAGATCCAACATGTGAATCACTGAATTAAAGGGTTAAATCAATAATTTTGAACATATAGCATACTGAATCATCTTTTTTCACTGAAATGTAATTTTAACACTATCTAATATTCAGTGAGAACCAACAAAAATTAGTCTGTAAAATAATATAGAACTGAGGTTGTACAGCTAGCCTCCTTCCGGACTCTGCCACCAACCAGTTGGCTGATCTTGGGCAATTTATTCTTCTAAGCCTTTGTTTCTTCAATTCCTAATATAGATGATAATGGTAATTCCAGTATGCATTACATAGATGTTAAACATAAAGTGACAGCACATAGCAGGTATTCAATAATGGTTATTTATAAAATCACCTCTTGGAATGGTGAGCTTTGGCACAAAAAGACAAAGCTACAGTTATATCAAGTATATGGCAACTGCTACATTATTTTAAGATAATTTATCTTTGTGCCTGTTCCTTAACAGACTGGTTTCACTGAGGACAGGGATTCTGTCACAGTCAATAACCCAGAACCCAGGATGTTGCCTGGCATAAAGATCTTCAATAAGTATTACTAAATTGAATGTGGCTGAGAAATAAAACCTAGAGAGAGAAGGTACTAGCTTTGTCACATTCTGGCTTCTTAATAATATCAGACTCTTCTGAAAGTTCACCAGATCCCCATCTGGGAAAACTAACGGGCCTAATGCAGGGTGCAGGTTGAACTATGGAGCTGACAATGTGTTAAGCACCAGACAACACCCAGGAGTTTAACTCTTTGGGTGAATTCTTGGTTTTTCCACTTTATAGGAATTTACAGTCATCAGTTGCTGGATCTTTTGGCTAAAGTTGAGTCAGGACAACATTGCATGCTGGACAAGAGCCTGAAATTAGTCTAGGAAGTAAGGGATGGCCACCAAAGGCAGTTCAGGCCATGAACTCTGTGTCTGATTCATCACAAGAGATGAAATGTCAGCAACTCTAACCACTGCCAGCCCAGCTCTGAATTCATAGATGTATTACTCATCCTATTCTTTTTTACTATTCAGCAAGCACATTCTTTTTAAAAAAATTCAAAATCCTTAATATTTTCATTGGACTTATGAATGACTAATAATCTCATTGCCAGCCCAGCTCTGAATTCATAGATGTATTACTCATCCTATTCTTTTTTACTATTCAGCAAGCACATTCTTTTTAAAAAAATTCAAAATCCTTAATATTTTCATTGGACTTATGAATGACTAATAATCTCATTGCATTTATTTTAAATGGGCTTCCAAATCACTGATTATACTGGGATTCTTCATGTCACTTTTTGAAAGGGCACTGCAAGTTTTCACTGTATCGACCATATTGTACATCATTTTCTGCCAATATTACTATCTTATTTTTCAATTTTAATAAATTAATTTCACTGTTTCATAACATAGAGGAAAAGTACTCTACAGGTAGTTCTGTAAGAAGAGCAACTCCATGAGTTTCCAAACTGCAAGCTATTTAATAGTTTCCATTTGGTAATTATAGAGATTTATATCCTCCTCATCTCCCACAAAATTCAGAGCTGATCTGTCCAGTTGACTTAGAAACTGACTTAGAGGTCTCCACATTCATTATTTTTGACAAAAAGCCGTTAGATTAGGTTAATTATTTAAGACTAGTATATGCTTGGGAATGGAAGAAAGAGGCTCAAAATTAATTTATAGGAATATAATCCACTGGTCATATTCATGTTTCATCAAGAAGTATTTTAGAAGATATCTCAATACTAATTGATCACATCAAGGTGGCAAAATGTACTGTTCTTGCTTTACTAAGAAGGAAGTTCTTCATCTCTTAGGTTCAGATTTTTACTATAACCTGACAGTTTATCATTTATCAAGAAATTACATCATCTGAAAGTTATAAAGAATACTGGCATACAGATGCATCTGATGTTACAAATCTAAAAGATGCTATTTATATTAATATTGCATAGGATTATGTCCTATCCTGGGCATCCTTTTCAATATCTCATAATATTCAACTACAAAAATAAATTTATTTTTAACTCCTTCATAAGCCATTGAAAAAAAAGCAATTGTTTTACATTATATAAACAACATACAACATGTACCTTTTTAGATCTTTGTACATAATAATTAGAATTTTGAAAGTTCTAGTTATTTCAATGTTTCTTGTTTTGTGTTTTAAATAAATGAGGTAAATGTGAAACAAAATTAGCAGAACTGTCAACTTTAGTAAGATTATACTGTTTAATTCTAGAGTTGTCATATGTTATTTGTAGAATTTTATATCAATATTTTAGTTAACCTGCATTGTCTAATTATCAATAACCTAAATCAAGTGAATTTCCTTTTGTTTTATAGGATAATTCTATATTATATAAATACCAATTAAAATGTATTTTTTACCATCGGTTTGAAAATATTTTCAAAAAGTAAACTCATTAAATTAGCTTTCTTTCTAATCATTGATGCAATTACCATTATTTTATGACTAACATTTCATTTATATCAAAATATTTTAAATTTCTTTTCCTAGTATTAATGAATATAAAGCAAGCATACATCATAATAATGGAATTACAATAATAGTAATATAAATTTTAATTTGCCATTGATCCTGTTTAACAAGTACATATTTATATTAAAGAAATACTTCTGGGATTCAAACCTTTTTATGCACATTCATTTATTCCATGTTATGCTACTGTGCGCTAAAGGCCCTGTGCTACGCTGAACCTCTTCTTCCTCCTGCTTTCAGGAGATCTGTGGAGAATAAGAACTGCACACAAACAGCTCGCAACATCAGGTAGGAAGGTCACATCAATAAACAACCTATGCATTTAAGGCAGATATAGAGAGGCTACTTCTCTTAATGCAAGGTTACTTCCAAGCATTAGTACTTCAGTTTTTCAAATGAAAGTAAATAAGAGACACTTTCTGAGAACATTCTAGCACTTAAGAGAGGGAGAAAAAAAATGAAATCAGGAGAAAAATGAACATAAAATTTAGGTCACAGCTAAATTAGTATTTCCTCTGTGGGTTTTCCTTTACCAATTGCTTTTATGCATGTTCACATATAAGTATTTAGTCTAAATGCATTGAAAATCTTGCTTTTTCCACTGATATTGCAATAACAGAAATGAACTGCCCTGCATCAGGGTCTAAGCTATTTTAAAGCAAGGGGGAGGTTGTGGGACCTTTGTACCCAACAGCACATCATTCTGATTTGATTCTTAAGTCATATGTGATATACTTTTCCACAATGCCCTTGATTTCTGCTTTTTTTCAGAAGTCTATATCTCTGCAACATGTAAAGTTGATGCTGAAGGCGTATGTAGCTCTACCATTTGCATTTTTTTATAATGTGTGAACATGAGGACTTCTTGTTCTCAACTCATCCTAAATAAATTTGCCTGAGAGGACTAATTAGGACCTCCCATACTGAACTTGGAGCTCTGTTCACACCATCTGTGTGTTCATCATCATAGTCTTTTATCTATGCCAATCATATGTTGTATATGGGAAGTTAAAAGGCAAGAAATTACAAGTTGCATTTCTTTACTGACCTAAGAACCAGAAACTATAGCTATTTCTTCCTTTTTATAGTCTCCTAGAATCATTGTTTTCTTCACTATTTTTGTTAAATGTTGCTAGAAAAGAATATAAAGACCCTGTATTGCATACCTTGGCATTTCTCAAATTACTAATATATGTGCTCAATAAGCCTTTTTATCCTCTCGTTCCTGCATCTTCATCCCTTTCTCTTCCCTTACTCTAAGCCCTAAGCAAATAAACCTGTTCTTTATCTAAACTAAGGAGAACCCTTTATTTTCTTCTCATCTTTATAGCCAAATTGTTTGAAAATGGAGTCCCTACATTCTTTTTAAAAAATCTTGAAGCCATTTTATTTTTTTAAATTAATATAGTGGCTATACAATATTTTATTGGTTTCAGCTATACAATAAAATGGTTCCACAGTCATATACATTACTATATGCTCACCACAGTAAGTGTAGTCACCATCTATCAACATTCAAAGATATTACAATATGATAATTATATTTCCTTAATCATATTAATTATATGCTGTACTTTTGTCTCTATGAATAATTTATTTTATAATTGGATGTTCATATCTCCTTATTCACCCATCTCATTCTATTTCCCTCATCTCCCATAGCCTCCTTTAGGTCTCCAGTCTATCTCCATTTCTTTGCATCTAATTCACTCTTGAAGCCACGGTGATCCAGGGCTGTCTAGTTTGGACACTGAAAATCCCATAACCTAGGAAAACCTTCTGCCCTAGAAAAACTGGGACAGTTGGTCACCTTAATGTCTTCTCCTTCAATAATCTTCACTTCCAGTCACTCTTCCAATTCTAAGAGTTAAACCTCCTGTCTGCAGTCCATTCTCTTCTTTTTATTCTCAGGCAATCTTAGTTCAAATTCTCATCTGCTCATAGCCTGTTATAATAGTCTTTCTATGAAACGGACCCCCTAACCCTACTATCAAGTTAGCCTCTAGCCAAATCTGATTATGTTACCCCATTTCCTTAACACTAATACATTCTGCAGCTGCTTCATGATCTTGTCCTTGTCTGTCTGTATATTTTTTTGTCTGTCATTTCTTCCTTCTTTCATAAACTCAATCCATACATATAAATACCCCCCAGAAAATACCATTGCAGCCTCATGCTTCTACTGCTCTGTACATGCAAAGCCCTTTCCTGGAGTCCTCCTCTTGGGTACCATCCACAATGCCAGGCAGATGACATTTCTCCTTGCTTTTCCCCTGTACCTTGCATATTCTTTCACTTAAACACATACCTCATTGCATTAAAATACTCTCATTTCTCCTTCCTTGCCAAACTTCAAGGTCGTTAGGCAGAGGCACTATGTTGTCCCCTTTTCATATTCCCAGCACCAGCAGAGTTTCTATCTCAGTATTTAGTTGTTGAATTAATGTTTAATGAAGTACTGAAATTATTTTTATAGTCCTTAATTTAGGGGTAGATAAGAATACATAAGCAGGACACTTGTAAACACAAACTTATTACCATTCTTTTACCCTACATGCATTTGCGCAGTTCCTTTATAAGCTGAACCCAATACCTGAAGGGTGACTAAGACTGATGAGACATCAAAACTTAGAAGAGTTGATAGATATTTGCTTACCGTTCTTGCATCCCACGCAGACAGGGTTTTATCTGCTGAGCCTGTGAGAAGAATGTTGGAGCAAGGAAAAAACTCAATGCTGTTTACGGAATCTGTGTGTCCGTACAAAGTACACCTGCATCTTTCACTGTATAGAGAGAAATTAAGAGTTAAAGTTTTAGGAGTTAGCACCTAAATGTTTCTTATGCTGTCTATGCAATGCAAATAGAGATAATATAAGTATCTGAGGCACAGAATAGTTTCATAAATGGCAAAAACATATAAGAACATATAAAAACAACAACAATAAAAGGAAAAATCTATAGCTATCTTGTATTTTAAACATTTACAGAATTAGTAGCATCAAATTCACCAAATTTAAATTACCTTCAATTTATGAAGTTACTTGGTGTCTTGCCAATGGGTTTCAGCCCTGGGCAAGTTCACTATGGATTCAATGAGACCAAAGAAATGACAGTAGAACGTTCTTGGTGTGAAAGGATTATACCCAACTTTATTCCATGGTGGCAGGTCAATCACTAGAATCCCATCCCCTCAGAGCGAGTCTGCATGCAGCAGGCCAGTCTCTGCCTCTGGGCCTCTCTTCCTGCACAGCTGTCTTCTGGGCATCTCTGCCCACACAACTGTCCCTGTCTGAGTCTCTGTCCTCGGTGCAGCCACCACTCCAGCCTCTGCTCCGCTCTCCCGCTGCCTTGCAGCAATGCCACTGTATCTCCCAGAGCACAGGGCAGAGCTCTTTATATAGAGTCAGTAACAATGTATTGCCCACACATGTGTAGTGAGCTAGCCAACCAGGGCCAGGTGAGGATCCTGGATACAGGAACGTTCATTTTATCCACACTCAGTAAAGCTGTTTTTATATTATCTCATTTATTCCTTATCATGAAATGACTATATAAAAATTGTCCTCATCTAAGAATATGCTAAGAAAAGATATCATTTCACTAACATGTAAGACCAGGTAAACTTCTTGAGTCACTTTTTGCTTGGCCTTGGCTGTATATTAGAATCACCTGAGTTACTTTTGGCACATGCCCAGGCTCAAGCCCCAGATGTTATATTTCAGTTGGTCTGGGAAGGAGCCTGAGCATTAATGGGAATCATTCATTCCCTTGGCACCTATAACTTGCCTTTAGGAATGAGTCGAAATCAGTGGATCTCACACTGTTTTACCCAGACAAGCAGCAGCAGTCACTTGGAAACATGTCAGAAATGTATTTTCAGTCCTCTCCTAAACCCACTAAATCAGAAACTCTGGGGCTGGTTCCCAACAACCTAGTTTTAACCAGCACACCAGGTAATTTGGATGAATGGTGAAATCTGAGAATCACTGATCTAAACTATTAGAAATAACTGAGAAGGAAAGACAACTGCAGTTTTGCCTTTTGTCATTTTATGAAAAGGTTATTTCTTAATGAAACTTATTTTAAAAATAGAAAAAGAATAGATGCAGATAACTAACAATGCTGAGAAGAGGGGAGTTATTATAATTAAATCCCAGTATGATAACCCATTAGTTAAGATCTGATTAATTGGTTCCTCAGTGGCTTGAGCTATGCTTTCTGCCTGAGGATTTCAGCCCTGGGCAAGTTCACTCTGGATTCAGTGACACTGAAGAATGACAACAGAACATTTCAGGTGAAAGGGTCTACACCCAGCTTTATTCTTGTGGTGGCAGGTCAAGTGCTAGAATCCTGACCACTTTAGGGCAACGTGCATGTGGCAAGCTGGTCTCTGCCTATTCTCCCACCTCACTGCCCTGCCATGCCATAGTCCTGCAGCCCCAGAGCACTGGGCAGAGCTATTTATATAGAGAGAGTTAATAATGGCTTATTTCCCACATGTGTGCAACCCTGCACCTGTGAGCATTGCATGGGCTCAGTGGGCAAGCAGACCAGGGTCAGGTGAGAATCCTGGCCATGGAACTCCCATTTTCTCTACACATGCCATGTACAATAGTATGGTGCAGTGGGAAAACCTGTGCAACAGGAGCTAGGACACTGAATTCCAGTCCTAACTTTGACAAGAACTACCAGGGTAACCATAGGCAAGTTATTTAATCTCAAAAGCAGTAGATTTCTTTCTTGTGAGTATAAGATTACTTAATTTGATACACTGAGAATCAATCCAGCTCCTATGTTTGGAGATTCTTTGACCAAAGTTGTAAACGTATAAAGGAAAGAAGTGAAATCAAACTGAGCACAGAACCCAAGAACTGTTTGGACCAAAGTTTATTCCTCCTTGTTTAAATTTTGGCATTTTTGAGAAGTCAGATATTAAGATTTGTGTGTTTAAGAATATGTATATAACTTAGCAATACTCACTTGATTAAGTCTTTCTATATCAAAGGTAAGTATTGCTGTAATATGAGGAACAAATAATTATGATAAATGAATTTATTAATTAGGACCATTTTCTATTGTTCCCTTTATCTCAATATTTCTGAAAGAGGCTGATAATATTTTGAGCATTGAAGTTGCTATGTCCATATATATCAGAGATCAACATACCATAGACCATGGGCTGGCTGCTTTTTTAAAATAAATAATGTTTTATTGGAACACATAAATTTTTTTACACATGTCTATTATTGCTTTCCAACTATAACAGCAGAATTGCATGGTTATAAGAGAGACCATATGGTTCACAAGCCTAAAGTACTTAATTATCTAGTCCTTTAAGAAAATATATTTGGATATTTATAAGTATGCTTAGAGTTTTTTTAGGTGGATGCTAAAACTTATGGGATAAATTATTTTATTTTGTTTTTAAACAATTACTGTTTCATAGAAATTTAACATATTTTCTAATAATTCTCAAAATATAAGTTAAAAAATGTCTTTAAAGGTTTATATTCTAAAGCCCACTATATTGAATTAATCATTTTTAGCTATTAGAATAATTGTTCCAATATAGTTGTATGGAGAGACAAAAAGAAAGAGATATTTTACAGAAATGAGAATTACATATCTCTTGTATTAAAATAGTAATTTATTAAATTAAATTATATAAGATTTCACTATAACAAAATTATATAGGATTTAAAAATAATAGAACAGGTAGAATTAAAGGCATTGATGAAGTCAAGTAAATATTTTATTTTTATGAGAGAACATTCTCTAAGTGATATCCCAGCATTAAGAAAATATTAAAATTGAGTACATTATTTTAACCATATTTTCATTTATAGAAAGAAATTAACACATTTATAATTTCTCCTACTTTCAATCACAATATTTTGTAATTATATTGTTAAGCTTACAATGTCAAAAATTATAACATGTATTTAATCAGTCATAACAAATCCCGTAATTGCTTAGTGTCACATCCCTCCCACCCTCCCTAGTGCTCACTTACTATCTATTTAAGTTAATCCTCTGCACCCATACTGTTACATATTTCCTTGAGTATTCAGTACTTCAGAGTAATTTTAGCTGGCCATAGTATTTTGAGTTGTCTGTTCTCATGTTTGTGGAGAAACCTTTCATTGTCTTGTACCACAGGCAAAGTCTGAGTACAGTCTAATCTCTTCTCTCTTCTCCACCCAATTTCCTTTGTGGATGATTTGCTTTTTATGCCCAATAACCCTTATAGTTCTTCTAAAAACAGTGAAATTTAGAAATTTCAGCAAGGCATGACTTGATAGGAATTTCTATCTATTGTTCTTAGAGTTTTGTTATTCTAGGAAAGTTTCTTCTACTATATCTTTGTTTTTTTCTTCCATTTATTTCACTATTTTCTCTTTAGCAACATTCACTATATTTTCTCATTTGCCTCTACATTTACCATTTTCTCTATATCCCTTATATCTTTCTTTATTTTTTCATTTTCCACACCGGTTCTTTATATTTTATTTGTATGTGGGGGAGGGGGAGTGATCAAAAGTTTTTACTTATGTTTTCTATTTCATTTATAAACTGATATTTTTCAGTCTGATATTTCCTTTTCATCTGTATCACTTGTCTTATAAAGTCATCATGTAATACATTAGCTCTTTCAATGTTTTATTATATTTTATAAAATCAATTTTAAAATAATATTTCTGTAATTTCTTTGGAAATATAGTGTTTTTGTCTGAATTATTGATAATTTTATTTAGGTAATTCTTTATGCAGTGTATGTTCTTCAGTGGAATTTGGTTTATAGTAATTTATTCTTCAATTTTTGCAATTCTTTATAAGGTCTGGGCTGGTTTCTGTTTATTAAGACTTTGTATGGGATAGCTATTTGCTGAAGGTTAATAGCAGAAGAAGGAAAATTTGATTTAGGTTATCTCTAATTTCTAATCAGACTTGTTGTTTTCCACAAAGACGTCTTATCAAGTGTGTACTGGCTGGATACCTGAAATTCATCTCCTTTTTGTATTTAAAAGTATAGATGCAAAACCTCTTAAGTCACAGGCTCTATTTTAACTTTAAAGGCTCCTGCTTCCCTTCATCCTCAACCTGCCTCACCTATGACGGTCTCTATTATCTTCTTTATCTAACAATAAAAATGTCTTGTTAGGGTTTGTTTCCAACCATGATAGAGTAACTAGTACTGTACTGCTCCATAAATGATTATATTTATTGAGCACCCCACCCTCAATAAATGAATACAAAATTTCACAAATATTATGACACCTCTTTTCTGGAATTGAGCTAAACATAGCACAGTATAGTAATCCTTGAGCAAAGGAAAAACTCAACATGAGCTCCATGTAGAATTGAAGTCTTGAGCAAGGGGCAGTGAGAAGATTCTGGGTGGCAGATAGGACTGGAATCCGCCAAGTGGGACACCTGGGAAAGGGCGCTATTGTGGGAATGGCAGGAGTTTGTGTGGGATTGCTATGCAGTATTGGCCATGGTCTAGATGGCACTTCTACATAGTAAGACTCTATAAAGCCTAGCAGAGATTTCCTGCCCTGTGGTTGAGAGCTGAACAGTGATACCAAAAACCAAAACTGCTGGAAGACATTGCACTTCCAGAGAGGAGAGAACTCTCTGGGTACCTCAGACTTTCAGGTGGGACTCCAGAAAGGCCCCACCATAGAAGTAAGGGTCACATTCAAGAAGTAAGTTCAAAATCAAAGTATACTTGTCTGGATGAAAAATAAAACAAAGCCTGAAAGAGTAAAAATGACTTTCCTATAATTAAACTGATCACTGGAATAGAACTCACTACCTTTGATAGAAAGACCACCTAATATAGACTTCCTAAAATTTGCTATTAACATCCAGCATATAACTTAAAAAAAATTTACTACACATGTTTAGAGACAGAAAATGTGACCATAATCAAGAAAAAATGTTCAGATATTGGTAACTGCAGAGACTTTACCCACCTATTATATTTAAATATTTAAAGAGACAGGTAATTATGATGGTTGTACAAATAGAGAATCTCAAAAGATAAATGGGAACTATACAAAAGAGGCACATGAAGAATTGATAAATATACTATGTGAAGGTAAAAGTAAACTGGGTGAGCAAAAGAGCAGGTAGGATTCTTCAAGAAAAAGTATTGGTGGGCTTGAATACAGATCAGATGTATTTAATTAGATGAGCAGAAGAAAATATATTGAAAAACCGTGGATTAGAGCCTCAGTCATCACTGGGGAAGGGTCACATGGGCTTGCATGGAATTCCAGGAAACAACTGGATTTCCAGAATGGGGTGGAGAGGAGGATAGAACAGGTTGAACATTTTTGAAGAAATAATGGTTAAAATGTTCCTCAATTTTGTGAAAAATAACCAATGAACAAACACAAGAAGTTCATCAAAATCCAAAACATGATTAATACCTGCTAACAACAAAATCTAAAACAAAAATCTAAAAATAGCCATAGACAAAAAAAAAAAAATACATGTAAGGATCAATGGTGCAAACTGCAACTGACTTCTCCACAGAAATAACAGAGATAGAGAATAATAGGAGAACATTTTTAAGGGCTGAGAGTGAATACTCAGTTAAAAATACCTTCAATAATGAGGATGAAACAAATTTTCAGATAAATGAAAGCCAAGAAAATTCATCAACAACAGGCATCAACAATCATGCCTACAAGAAATGCTGAAAAGAAATTATTCAGACTGACAGGAAATGATAACATGGAAACATTTGTATACAGAAAACAATGAAGTCATCTGAAGTAAATATATGGGTAAATATAAAACACCTTTTTCTAATATCTAAAAGACAACTGACTTAAATAAAGATGGCAACATTGTACTGGAAAGTATTAAATAGTCTGTAGATGTAAAATACAAGATAACAGTATCACAAGGATAAGGGTGAAAATGGAATTAAATATGGAATACGGATAAGGATAAACATGTAAGGAAGTTCCTTACATATTAGATGAAGTGGTACAATATTAACTCTTATTAGATTTTAATTAAAAATAATAAACTGTTGATTTTAAACTGTTGTTGATGCTTTAACTTCAAGAACACAGAATGAAAGGAGTCAGACAAATAAGCCTATGTAGTATATGATTCCATTCATATGAAGTTCAAGAACAATCTATGGTTATAGAAACCAGAAAAGTGTTTTCAATGAGGAGTGCAACTTTCATTAGATTGAAGACACAGGGAAAATTTCTGTGATCATAGAAATGGTCTGTATCTTCATTAGTTTCAAAGGCATATACATTTGTCAAAACTGGTCTGATTGAACACTTAAGTGCCTGTTTCATTGTATGTATATATTGCCTTGACTAAACAAAAATAAATATGGCTTGTCAAAATCCTTTTTATTTCTAGCCTCACTCACCTGATACTGGGGACACAATAAATACTTTAGAATATATATTTATATGAATAATTGAATATTTACAATGATCCTATTCTCTTATCAAGTATGCCTCCAATGAATGCATGGGTCAAGTAGATGCATCACCACAGATGGGCAGAGAATCTTTAATATTTGGAATAGCTATGCCATTAACATGTATCTTCTGCTTTCTAAAGGCATGCATTACATAGCTACTGGGAGGTCTTTAATTTTTAATTAGAAAGGACATAAATAGGAAAGGAAACCTAGGGAAATAGACAAAAATCCACAAAAGATTTAACAGAAAAACAAGTGAGAGTAAATAAAAGCAATACAGTCAATTACATAAAGAACGATGATCTGTGAGCAACATCAGCAAAATATTAAAGTATGGTTACTATTTTTAACCTCCTATGAGCTGTTATTGAAATAGAGTCCTGCCTGTGACAGAGTTACACATTACTATTTGTAAGTAGTTCATTGGTGGTAACTTTTAAAATTCTGTATTTATTAAATAAAATAATCATGAATAGGATTTTTATTATTTTCAATTGAGACATTTCAACCTATATAGAATTATGGTCTTATCTTAATTTTTTTTACATACAGAATTTGCCAGTAAACTAAAACATCTCATATTTGCAAAATCGGTAGTATTTTTAAGGCAAAGGAAACAGTATTATAAATGTGATTATATCTGTTTCATCACAGTAAAGATATATATATACACAGAAAATGAGTAATCTAGAAATGCACGTCCTTACATAATATATGCACTATTGATAAAATACTATGCATATTCACAATTTATAGCCAGGGTTTTTCTGTTGTCTGTAAAGTCCAATTATTTGGGAGTCCATTCCTTTATGGTGGTGGGATAGGGAGCAATTCCTCAATGATATATTACTGGTAACATAGTTTCACAAATGAAAAGGAAAAGCTGGTCTTCACTTAGCTTAAAGGAAGAACCACTCAGGATGGGAAGAAATCTGCTCACAAGTCACTGGTTTAAGGTGTGGGGCATTCCAGGCAGACAGGCTGCAAGAGCAGGCTTGTGAGAGATTAATTAGCTGCCAGAGAAGGAACTCCCATTCAGAATCCCTTTGTAAGGTGAAAATGGACTAAAGTGATGGAGCATGACAGCACTGCAAGGGATGGAAATGATTTGTACATTTCCATCAAAAAACATAAACACTGAAGTCTGATGCAGTTTTCTCTCTGTTGCCCTGTCTGCTGTTTTGCTATCATTTTTGTGGGGAGGGTTTAGTTCACAAGCAATGGTTCTTTATTAACTCACCTCTGCTTTTCCTTTATTTCCCTTTTTTCCTTCTATTCTCCATCCTTGCCCCCTTGATTTAATTTATTACTCTGGTAAGTGAATGATGGATATTTCTCTGAATTTCAACTCAATGTAAAATAAACATGTCTACTCTTCTAGAGTTGATACATTTTCATTTAAAATGTATTTCCCATACATATGCTAACTCATAAGAGAACTCCATTTTAACACACAGTTTTCCTTTGTGAGACATTACATTTTAGGAGTTTTATTTCTTTTGGTGTGTTTGTTTTAGCAATATTAATATTGGATATGAAATTTCAAGATTGTATCAAGTTACAGATCAACAAAATTTGTTATTGGAACTATGGGGCATTTACAAAAAGGCAGCAGCAATATGTTTTCAAGTGGATATGAAGGAAAAAGGTCAAATATACCTATACTTACTTTGAAAGAGTATTGGAATTCATTTCTTACTAACCCTTAGTAACACCTCAGTGTTAAAATAGTGTTTATATACTTGAGCCAACACACAATGATTAAATTTATCATGATTGTTAGCTGAAATACAAGTTCTATTTGAAATACCTGAATCTAAGAATCCAACATAAACATGAGTGAAACCTATTTAAATTCTCATTCTGTAAATGATAACATTCACATTCAGTGATTCATCCCATTTCCTGGATTATTTTTAGAAGTTTATATATAAGCTACTTTAAAAATCTACCAGAATTTATATCTCAGCAAAGCAAAGTCCTCAAGCAATATCCAAATTTTGACTTCAAAAGTTAAGAACATCTTAATAATGAGAGCATTTTGTTTTATATTAGCACAAATAATATAAAATCCTTCATCATGCAATAGTTTCTTGTGACCATTGAATTCAGTTGAATATTTAGTGGAGGGAGTGATACTTAAATAAAATCCACCAGGGAGTCTACTACTAATCCTACCCTAAAGCTCACTATAATTTATCATGAAATAACAATCTATTGTATAGTCTGAGTGTCTCACCAGGAAGGATCATGAACAGGCCACAGCACCTAGACAAGCAAAGTTGTTGACTAAAACCCTTCACAATAAACATAAAGTCTGAGGTTTCCCCCAAATGGTAACAAAACTCTACTTTAAATATGTAAAGGACAGGTTTCTGGAAACCTCAAATACATAGAATACAGTTAGGACTGGGTAAATAAAAGTAAAAGGTGACTAAATAAAAAAACCTTAATAGTGCTGAGGACTCAGACTTGTTAAATAGTCAACTGAATTGTTTTTTCAGAGTGTGGGTCCAGGGAGGGGTTAAGAGGCTGGAATAGTATATACTGATAACAGTGAGATAAAAATCAAAGCTTCACAGTAAGAGCAGTAAAGTGGACAACAAAAAAAAATAAAATAAAAGGAACAAACATTGAAATTGCAATCTGAGGCAAATTATAAGGACTACAACAAATAACTTATATGTCAACAGTTTCTACATTTAGCAATATAGTTTAAGTTGACATATATTACGTGCTTACTGTTTTGAGCAACTTGGATATATTAATGACACCATGAAGTACAGTTATCCCTCATTATTTGAAGATTTTGTATTTGTGAATTGCCCACTCTCTAACATTTATTTATAACCCCAAAATCAATGCTTTTACAGGTATTTACAGATGTGAGCATGCACAGAAAGACAAAAAAAATTTAAGTCATATGCATGCCCATTCCTCACTGAGGTCAAAGTAAGCAAAGCTCTAGTCTCTTGTTTCAGCTTTCATACCATAAACAGTAACCTTTTTGCAGTCTACTTAGTGCCATATGTTTGCATTTTGTGCTGTCTGTGGTGATCTTGATTTTTGTTGTTTAAAGGGGTCCCCAAGAGTAGTGCAATCTATTGTTCCTAAGTACAAGAAGGTTGTTATATGACTTAAGGAGAAAATAGTGTGTTAGGTAAGCTTTTTCATGCATAACCTATGATATTGACCTTGAGTTCAATGTTAATGTATCAGTCATATATATTAAATAAGGTTTCTTTAAAAGAAAACACACACAAAACTAGTTTATTTATTGATCAATTGGCAAATCAGCTTGTTGGAAACTAATCATGGATTTCTAGTAGGAGCAATGTTTCTGTATTCACTAATTTGGTGCTTGTGTGACTTCATAGAACATGACTACCTTGAATAACAAGAACCAACTGCACTTATAATTTACCTAGTATGTAGAAAAGGAAACTAAAACATACCAACTCTAGGTAACTTCCTCAACAGCACACAGGTAGTTACTGGTAGAGGCAAGATTTTTTCCCAAACAGTTCGCTTAAGACTATGGACTTTTAACCCCTCTCTTTCTTACTGCATAGGATAATACAATGTCGACTGAGGGCCTTGAGTCATCATCCACTGATGAAATTTGATCTGCATGCGAGACAAATGTAATATACATTTCTCAGAATTTTTTAAAGAAATGTTTACTATTTGCAATATTTCAGTGTTTAGAGGTGAAACATTATCTACAAAATAAGTGTATGTCAACCTATCCCCCACAGAACCAGATAAACTTTTATGGATTATAAACATTTTTAAATTTGGGTAAAACAAATGTTATCTGGTCTGATACAGCATTACATGGCAGTTGACTTGTACTGGTTCACAAGACAATGATATATATCTTTTCCTAATTCCACATTCAGTGACTTCACCTGGGCAACGTGAAATTATTTATATAAGGGTATTTACACCATGGAAATTGGCAAGTGCTACACATTAGGGCTTTTATTTTTCTGAGAGTAGGTCTACAAGCATACCCCAGAGAGATACAAATACCCTCAGTTTAGCCAGACTATATTTACCTTTCCAATTTATATCAAAGTTTCTTTAAAAATTCCATTTTTCATCATATTTTATGCACTCACTTGGGTTTCCTTTGCATTTCTCTTTTTTTTGTTTTGTTTTGTTTTTTTCCCCTTATTTTTTAATCCAGCACATTTGATACTGTGACTCATAAGAGTAAGAATGAATCAGAAAATGAATGTAAGTGCCTCAGTTCTTAGGGATACAATAATAAACTATTTCTGTAGTAATACACACTCTTCCTTCACCTTAAGAGCATAGGTTTATTACCTGCCATCCATACCTTCTAGGCAATTTGATACCTACTACACAGTCTAAACTGATTTAAATATTATTTTCCCTGAATATTATTATAAAGGACAGAAAGAGCTAGAAGTGAGATGTCATATTACTGAGTTGACTCTCATGGTCTGGGTTTCTGAATGTTAATAGACTAAATAAAATGATTACTTATGCTTTAGAACCTGTGTCTTGATGTGAAATGATGAAAGCCAATCCTTCATGTGCCTGAGCCTCAAACTTGATTAAAAAAGAGCAAAAGTTCATACACATCAATCATACAGTGCTGATTTTTTATGTTCCCAAGTTAGATCAGTTTTTTTGAAGAACTATTGCTTTTCAAAACTCTATGCTTTATAACTATCCAATGTCTTATTTTTGCATATTTAAAAAAAGTCTACAGGGTTTTTTTAATAAGCATATCTTTCTTAAAAAAGTAACAAGCTTTAAACAAAAAGTAAATACATTAGCTTTTAAGATCATTGTGAGCAACTTGATTGTTAACTCTAAGCTGATCAATAGATGGAACACTAAATACTTTAAATCTGAGGAAGTGGAAAAGATGATAGAGTAAGAAGGCAAGGCAGAAACCTCCTCCCATGTACATGGCAATGAAACAACTATAGCAAAGACAACTAACTCTGATAATGACCTGAAGACTGCAGAACATACCATCTGCACCTGGAGAAGAAGAGACCACATAGAGAAAGGTAAAGTGGCAGAGCCACAATCAATAGGGGCCAAAGCCCTTCCCCAAACCCAGCCCACAAGCAGGAGGGAGAGGATTTGAGCAGGGAGGAAATAAGTGATTAGGAATCCTGCCTACCAGGCTCTAGAGATCTACTCCAGGAACATGAGTCCACATTACATTGGGCTTTGGTGATTAGTGGGGCTGGACACCAGGGAGAGTTGGAGTACTCCTAGAGGCTGAGACTCCTGTCCCTTCTTGAGGGCAGTCATGCCCAATTGGTCCTACTGAGAATCAACACAGAGCTAGCAATGTGAAAGATTTACCAGCAGCAGGAAATATGCCAGAGGGGAAAATGAAGGTGGATGACACTTCCCTAGGCCTCCCTCAGCTCAACTGGTCAAGCACTAGAGGAAGCCAGTTCCAAATGCTCCATCTCCCTTGCTGGTAGTTCAGCCCTGTGGTATGCCTTCCTGCACAACCTCCCCACCTAATCCTCTTGACCCAGTAGTGGCTGCCATTGCTAACCAGAGGCAGAGGTGGCCCAGCTTACAATGAATCCCAGAAGAAGTGCAGCACAGCACATAAAGGGCCCCTAGAGGTGAGCTGTCAGCCTCTGCTGACAGATATCAGCCATTGTTGGCAGACAGGCATAAAGGCAGCCCACCAACAGCAACTATGGCTCTACTGCAAAGAAGAATCAGGCTTGGTTCTTGAGCTTCAAAGAGTCTTGAGCTTCTTAGAACCACAGGACACCCACTACATAAAGCCATTATTTTCTAGACCAGGAGACATAGCTGATCTATCCAATAAAAAGGAAGAAACACAGAAACCAAAATAAAATGAGGAGTCAGAGGAATATGTTCCAAACAAAAGGATAAGACACCAGAAAGAGGACTAAATGAAATGGAGATAACCAATCTTCTTTATAAAGATTTGAAAGTAACAGTCATAAATATGCTCACTGACATGGGGAAAAGAATCAATTATCCCAGTGAGAATATCAACAAAGAGATAGAAGATTTGCAAAAGAGCCATCAGAGCTGAAGAAAACAACTGAAATGAAAAGTACAATGAAGGGAATCAATAGCAGAATTCTGGAAATAGAGAAAAGAATCAGTGAAAGCAAAATAAAAAAAAGCAGAGTAACCAAGCTGAGTAACAGAGAGAAGAAGAATTTCTAAAAATGAGAAGATGCTAAGACAGCTGTGTGACAATTCCAAACAAAATGATACTCACATTATAGAGGTACCAGAAGGAGAAGAGAGGGACAAAAGATGAGAAAGTCTCTTTGAATAATAATAGCTGAAAACTTCCCTAATCTGGGGAAGGAAATAGACACACAGATCCTGGAAGCACAGATTGTCCCTAACAAAAGGAACCCCAGAAAAACAACACCAAGACATAGAGTAATAAAAATTACAAAGATTAAAGAAAAAAGAATATTAAAAGCAGCAGTAGAGAAGCCAACCATTACCTATTGGGAAATTCCATAAGGCTATCAGCAGAAACTTTACAGACCAAAAGGGGGTGAATGATACATTTCATGTACTGAAAGGGAAGAACCTACAACCAAGAATCCTCTATCCAGCAAGGTTATCATTCAGAATTGAAGGAGAGATTAAAGGCTTCACAGATAAACAAAAATTAAAAAAAATTCACAACCACTAAACCAGCTTTACTGGATATGTTAAAGGGATTCTGTAGATGGACATGTTCTTAAGCCCAAATATATTTTTATCAGTGAAAATAAGGTGACAGATCAATTAATTACTAAGAAAGCATGAAATTTAAAAAGTAGAAAAATCAACTGCATACCTAAATATATAAAACAAATACTAACAGACCTAAAGGGGGAAATAGACAGCAACACAATCATTTTAGAAAACTTTATCAACGGACACTTGCATCAATGGACAGATCATCCAGACAGAAAATAAATAAGGAAAAAGAGGTGTTAACCAGTACACCAGATCAAAAGGAGTTTACACACACACACACACACACACACACACACACACACACACACACACAGAACATTCCACCCAAAAGAAGCAGGATACACATTTTTCTCAAGTACACAAGGAATGTTCTCCAGAATAGATCATATAGTAGGCCACAAAAAGAGTCTCAATAAATTCAAAAATATTCAAATTGTATCAAACAACTTCTCAAACCACAATGGTATGGAACTAGAAATAAATTAAACATAGAAAAAAAGCCTACAAACACATGGAAGCTAAACAACTTGCTTCTAGATAATCAATGGATCAGTGAACAAATCCAAACAGAAATCAAGCAATACATGGAAACAAATGAAAACAAAAATACAATAGTCTAAAACTTGTGGAATACAGCAAAAATTTGTGAAAAGTGCAGCTTTCCAAGACTGAAGAAACAGAAATGCTGAACAGACCAATTACCAATAATGAAACTGAACTGGTAATCAAAAAATCTCCCAACAAACAAATTCCATCACCAGATGGCTTTGCAGCTGATCTACCAAACATTTAAAGATCTAATATCCATCCTTAAAGTATTTCAATAAGTAGAAAAGGAGGGAATACTTTGAAACTCATTCTATCAGGCCAGCATCACTCGAATACCAAAAAAAGACAAAGATACTACCAAGAAAAAGAAAATTACAGACCAATATCTCTAATGAACAGAGATGCAAAAAACTCAATAAAATATTACCAAACTGAATTCAAAAATACATCAAAAGTATCATCCATCATGACCAAGTGGGATTTATTCTGGGATTCAAGGAGGTACAATATTCTTAAATAATCAATGTGATACACCACATTAACAAAAGAGGATAAAAATCATATGATCATCTAAATAGATGCTTAAAAATTATTTGACAAAATTCAATATCCAGTCATGGTAAAAACTTTCAACAAAATAGGCAGAGAACCTGAACAGACATTTTTCCAAAGAAGATATACAGTGGGCCAACAGAAACATGAAAAGATGCTCTACATTGCTAATCATTAGGGAAATGAAAATCAAAATCACGGTGAGATATCATGTCACAACAGTTAGAATGGCCACTATCCAAAAGACAAGAAATAACAAGTGTTGGAGAGGATGTGGAGAAAAGGGAGCCCTCCTAGAATGTTGGTGGGAATGTAAGTTGGTGCAGCCACTGTGGAAAGCAGTATGGTGGTTCCTCAGAAAACTAAAAATAGAAATTCCATATGTCCCAGAAATTCCACTTCTAGGAATTTACATGAAGAAAATAAAATCCCTGATTTGAAAAGATATACCCCCTATGTTTATTTCCTCATTATTTACATAACCAAAATATGGAAGCAACCAAGGTGTCCTTCAGCAGATGAACGGATAAAGAAGGTGTAATATATATACACAATGGGATATTATTCAGCCATAAAAAGGAAAGAAATCCTGCCATTTGTGACCATATAAGATGGACTTTGATGGTATTATGCTTAGTGAAAATAAGCCAGGTGGAGAAAGACAAACCATATGAATTCACTTATTTGTGGAACCTAAGAAAAAAACAAAACAAAATGGACAAAATAGTAGTAGACTCATAGAGAAGTGACTGGTGATTACCATGGGAGAGGTGTTGGGGTGGTTGGGTGTGGAGGGTTAGGGGAATAAAGGGGTACAAAACTTCTCAATAATATATAAGTCAGTCACAGGAATGGTAGTGTGGCGTGGAGAATATAGCCAATGATTCTGTAACAATTCCCACTGTTGACAGATAGTAACTGCACTAGTTGGGGTGAAGATTTAATAATACTGGTAATAGTTGTACACTTGAGTTGTGTACACTTGAAACCAATATGAGATTATATATCAACTATAATTCAAGAAATGCTTAGTTTTAACTGTTAGAAAACAGTCTGTAACTACTGCAAACAAGGGTAAAAGATAGGGATCTTTTGGCAGATCATGATCTTGGCAGAGGTTATGTGAGACTCCAGAAAGAATACAATTAATCCCAGCTTCAACTTCCTTAGTCAGGACACATTTTTTTTATGAATATCCTCCCTATAAATAAAAATTGTAATGAACACAATTAAAACAAAACTCATTTTTCTCAGTCAGTCCAATTTTCCTATTTACCCAAAGAATATTCTCCTTCTTTCCTGACCCAGAGATTTTTACCCACCAAAGAAAATAGAATAAAGTTTATATATAATATATCATTTTTGATGTACAAAATAGTGACTCAAGAATTATATACATAACTAGATGCTTGCCATAGTAAGTGGTCATATTCTATATGCTGTACTTCCATTTCTATGACTAACTTATTTTGTTACGTTTTTATCCTCTTGACCTATTTCACTCATCCCCAGAAGCCCTTCCTATGGTAACCAACAGTCTGTTGTCCATATTTATGGGTCTATTTCTTTTTTGTTTAGTTTGGTTTTTAGATTTCATAAGTAAGTGAAATCATATGGTATTTGACTTTTCTGCCTGGCTATTTCACTTAGCATGATACCCTCTAGGTCCATCCATGTTGTCATAAATGGCAAGATTTTCTTCTTTTTTTATGGTTGAGTAATATTCTATTGTGTGTATGTACAGCACCTTCTTTATCCATTCATTTATCAGTGGACATTTGGGCTCCTTCTATGCTATTGTAAATAATGTTGCAGCAAACATCAGTGTGCATGTATCTTTTTGAGTAAGTGATCTTGTATTTTTTGGGTAAATTTCCAGAAGTGGAATTACTGGGTATATGATATTTCTATTTCAAGGTTTTAGTGAGGAACCTCCATATTGCTTTCCACAATGGCTCTACCTATTTACTTTTCCACCAACAGTAGAGGAGGTTCCCTTTTTTCCATACCTTCTCCAACACTTTATCATTTCTTGGCTTTTGGATAGTAACTATTCTGATGGGTAAAAATTTGATTTGCATTTCCTTGAACATTAGTGATCTGGAGCATCTTTTCATGTGTCTGTTGTCCATCTGTAGGTCTTCTTTGGAAAAATGTCTATTCAGGTTCTCTACCCATTTTTTAATAGGAATATTTGTTTTTTGGGCATTGAGTTGTATGAGTCTTTAATATATTTAAGATATCACCTTCTTATCAGAAATATCATTTATAAATTTATTCTTCCATACTGTAGTTTGTCTTTTTGTTTTGTTGCTGGTGTCCTTTGCTGTATAGATCCTTTTAGTTTGATGTAATCCCACTCATTTATTATATTTGCTTTTGTTTCCATTGCCTGAGGAGATGTATTCAGAAAGAAATTTCTAATGGTGATGGTCATGAGATTCTTGCCTATGCTTTTTTCTAAGAATTTTATGGCTTAATATCTTACATTTAGGTTTTTAATCCATTTAAATTTTACCTTTGTGTATGTTATAAGACAATGATCTAGTTTTTTCTCTTAGATACAGCTGCCCAGTTTCCCAACACCATTTATTGAAGAGAGTGTATTTTCCCCATTGTATATTCATGGCTCCTTTATCAAATGTTAATTGATCATATAGTCGTGGGTTTTTTTTTTTTGAGAGGGCATCTCTCATATTTATTGATCAAATGGTTGTTAATAACAATAAAATTCAGTATAGGGGGGTCAATGCTCAATGTACAATCATTAATCCATCTCAAGCCTAATTCTCGTCAGTCTCCAATCTTCTGAAGCATAACGAACAAGTTCTTACATGGTGAATGAATTCTTACATAGTGAATAAGTTCTTACATGGTGAACAGTACAAGGGAAGTCATCACAGAAACTTTCGGTTTTGATCACGTATTATGAACTATAAACAATCAGGTCAAATATGAATATTCGTTTGATTTTTGTACTTGATTTATATGTTGATCCCACATTCCTCCCTTTATT
This sequence comes from Manis javanica, assembly GCF_040802235.1. Lineage (NCBI taxonomy): Eukaryota > Metazoa > Chordata > Mammalia > Pholidota > Manidae > Manis > Manis javanica. Next base: position 21,054,152 of record NC_133167.1, read on the forward strand.
ATTATTATTATTTTTATTTTTAAAAAAATGCTGAAGTGGTAGGTAGATGCAAGATAAAGGTAGAAAACATAGTTTAGTGCTGTAGGAGGGCAAATGTAGATGATCAGATGATCAGGTGTGTGCCTATGGACTAAGTATTAATCTAAGCTAGACAAGGGCAGCAAAACATCCACGGATGTAGAAGATCTCTCAAAGCAGGGGGGCTGAGGTTCTGAGCCTCACCTTTGTTGATCCCCAAATTCTCACCTGATGGGCCCCCTGCGACTGTGCCTGTCTTAGGTTGTTCCTCCCTTGAGGAATCTTACCCGTCTCTGGCTAACCAGTCATCTTCCGGGGCCATACAGGGAAATGTAAAGTTGGTAAGTGAGAGAGAAGCCATATTGTTTGAAAAGGTTAGCTTTTTACTTCTTTGCAGATTTATGCCCTGTGGCTTCTATGCCCAGCACTTGTCTCGAGGTATCTTTACCACCTGGAGGAATTATGATACTCGGTAAATTCGATATGAGGCACGAATTCTATTTAAGGGTTGTAATTAGGAAGGAAGAAGAAAAGCTATAGAGGTAGCATATGGAAGAAAACATGGGAAGATTGATTATTTCTTTGACATATCTTCTTGTAGAGTACCTTAAGTATGTATAGGTTTTAAACTACTAACTAAATTGCACACACATATTAACATAATAGGAATACGGTGACATAAACAAAGCAAATCTATAATTACCATCCATCTCCAGTGAAGTCAAGAAAACCATTTAGGCACCCTAGGCATTTGTGAAAATTTGTCTATGATATGATGGATATTGTCCAACTGTACTTGAACAGTCTGAGAGAAATCAGACAAATTAAAGCAGCCCATTTCTGGGATCTGTTCACATCCCATATGTTCTTTTAACCGTAGATAGTCTATAGTCATAAGATTATGGAGTGCTACAACTTGCACCCCTCCCAACTCCTGGTTGAGTTCCAACAGTACAGATCCGGTCAAATTCGTTGTCTCACTGTATGCACATGCCAGCCTAGACATCTCCCTCCTCATTCCTATGGCAAGTCCAGGAGACGGTGGGTTGGATGCAGCCACAACTGCAGCATCGTCCGGATCCCTGTGGAGGCTTTTTGATGATCATCCCCCTGGCACAAGTCCTCCAGAGAGTGCTGATGCCGGAAGCTCCTCCTCATATCGTATCTTAGTTCATTTTCTGGGTATCCAAGCTAGGCCTTGATCTTCTTCATAGAAACAAACAGACCCTTTGCCCACACTTTGACATGCCCTCTATACCACTGTGCAGAACTCATTGGAGGTCAGCACACAGTAACTGCTTTTTTTTTTTTTATTAAGAGAAAGGAATATTATCAGAAAAGAGTACCTCCATAGCTGATCATCTGACACCCTTTAAGTGATCAACATTAAGGATATTTAAAGCATGCGTTGATCTTTGATTTACCATTAGTTTTATCCTATCAAGGAGTAATCCCCCTTTTCTTTCTTTCTTTCTTTCTTTCTTTCTTTCTTTCTTTCTTTCTTTCTTTCTTTCTTTCTTTCTTTCTTTCTTTCTTTCTTTCTTTCTTTCTTTCTTTCTTTCTTTCTTTCTTTCTTTCTTTCTTTCTTTCTTTTTTTCTTTCTTTTTTTATTTCTTTCTTTCTTTCTTTTTTTTTTTCTTTTTTTCTTTCTTTCTTTCTTTTTTTCTTTCTTTCTTTCTTTCTTTCTTTCTTTCTTTCTTTCTTTCTTTCTTTCTTTCTTTCTTTCTTTCTTTCTTATTTTTAATCTACACTTACATGAAGAATACTATGTTTACTATGCTCTCCCCTATATCAGGGCCCCCCTAACAACCACATTACGGTTACTGTACATCAGCTCAGCAAAATGTTGAAGAATCACTACTTGTCCTCTCTGTGTTGTGCAGCCCACCCTCCTCTTGCTCCCTCCCCCCCATGCATGCTAATCTTAATAACCCCCTTTTTCTTCCCCCCCCTTATCCCTCCCTGCCCACCCATCCTCCCCAGTTCCTTTCCCTTTGGTACCTGTTAGTCCTTTTTTGGGTTCTGTAATTCCGCTGCTGTTTTGTTCCTTCAGTTTTTCCTTTGTTCTTATACTCCTCAGATGAGTGAAATCATTTGGTATTTCTCTTTCTCCGCTTGGCTTATTTCACTGAGCATAATACTCTCCAGCTCCATCCATGTTGCTGCAAATGGTTGGATTTTTCCACTTCTTGTGGCTGAGTAGTATTCCATTGTGTATATGTACCACGTCTTCTTTATCCATTCATCTACCGATGGACATTTAGGTTGCTTCCAATTCTTGGCTATTGTAAATAGTGCTGCGATAAACATAGGGGTGCATCTGTCTTTCTCAAACTTGATTGCTGCGTTCTTAGGGTAAATTCCTAGGAGTGGAATTCCTGGGTCAAATGGTAGGTCTGTTTTGAGCATTTTGATGAACCTCCATACTGCTTTCCACAATGGTTGAACTAATTTACATTCCCACCAGCAGTGTAGAAGGGTTCCCCTTTCTCCACAACCTCGACAACATTTGTTGTTGTTTGTCTTTTGGATGGCAGCTATCCTTACTGGTGTGAGGTGATACCTCATTGTAGTTTTAATTTGCATTTCTCTGATAATTAGCGATGTGGAGCATCTTTTCATGTGTCTCTTGGCCATCTGTATTTCTTTTCTAGAGAACTGTCTGTTCAGTTCCTCTGCCCATTTTTTAATTGGGTTATTTGTTTTTTGTTTGTTGAGGCGTGTGAGCTCTTTATATATTCTGGACGTCAAGCCTTTATCGGATCTGTCATTTTCAAATATATTCTCCCATACTGTAGGGTTCCTTTTTGTTCTATTGATGTATTTGTGGGCTTTTTTCTGGGCTCTTTATTCCATTTCATTGATCTATGGGTCTGTTCTCATGCTAGCTAGTACCATACTGTTTTGATTACTGTAGCTTTGTAGTATAGCCTGAAATCAAGGAACATGACACTCCAAGCTTGCTTTATTTATTTATTTATTTACTCTCAAGATTGTTTTGGCTATTTGGGGTCTTTTGTGGTCCCATATGAATTTTAGTATTACTTGCTGTAATTAATTGAATCTGTAAATTGATTTGGGCAGGATAGCCATTTTGACAGTATTAATTCTTCCTATCCATAAGCATGGATAGATTTCCACTTATTTGTACCTTTTTCCATTTCTTTCATCAGTTTCTTATATTTTTTTTGGAGTATAGCTCTTTCACCTTCTTGATTAGGTTTATTCCTAGTACTTTATTCTTTTTGATGTAGTTGTAAATGGAATTTTTAAAACTGATTTCTACTTCTGCTAGCTTGTTTTTACTATTTATAATGCAAGACATTTCTCTGTATTAATTTTGTACCTGAAACTTTCCTGAATTCTATCCTGAATCCAGTTATTCATTCTAATAGTTGTTTTGTGGAGTCTTTAGGGCTTTCTATATATAGCATCATGTTATCTGCAAATAGTGACAGTTTTACTTCTTCCTTACTAATTTGGAAATCCTTTACCTCTTTATCTTGTCTGAAAGCCATGGCTAGGATCTCCAGTGCTGTGCTGAATGAAAGTGGTGAGAGTGGGCACCCTTGTCTTTTTCCTGATCTTAGAGGAAAAGTTTTCAAGTTTCTTGCCATTCAGTATGATGTTCCCTGTGCATTTGTTGTATATAGCCCTTATTATGTTGTAAGAATCTTTTTTTAAAGAGAAAATGAGAATGTGCAAATAGTTTGGGAATAACTTTGGAAGGAGAGTGTCCACATTACACTGCCCTCTCATTTTATGTATGTATGATACAATGGCCAAGTCTTTATTCAACATCTTCTTAGACTAAGTAAAAAACCACACATTCTAGATTTTCCTAACAGTCTTGATCTTATATAATTTTAGTATTTTCAAACATATATCAAATATTACATATTCAATACGATTTAATTTCAATGTATTTGAATCATGCACACAAATCAGACTCACATCATCATAAGTCAGTGATTAGTTTTGTTTTAGAATCATGTTTCAAAATTAATTTATCACTAGTGTGTCTGGTGATATAATACATGAGATAATTCCTCTATGACAGTCTAATTGATTGAAATATTAATTCACATTTATATTCCTGGTGTTTTCCTAAGCCCTCAGTTTAAGCAAGAAGACAAACTTTGTAATTCCTTGCCTAGGGGATGTTGGATGGACAGAGAGTAGAAAGTAGTAATTAAAGGTGTTTCTCATCTTTGGTAAAACTATAAACTCAAGCTGGTTATCTCTGAAGGGAGGAAGCTGTTGGGATGCTTCTAAGGATAAGGAGAAAAAGCAAGAGTGATTCCCTTGAAGCGGGAAGAGAGTATGGATGCTTGTCAAGCACAGTGAGAAGGAAAGAATTTCAAAGCTCCCTTGCAGTGCCTGGAGAAGGTAGCAGATATCAGAGTTGGCCACATTGTTTAGGCGAGAGACTAGGTCCCAGGCCTAAGGCTCATGTTTGTGAAATCACTCCACAAATAAGACCAGATTAACAGACATCACCAGAAAGTTGGGACATTGGACATTCAGCATTATGTTGGTAACCAATTACTAGTAAAGATTTCTGATTACTACTGCTGAATAAGGTCCCAAACTTTAGAACAATTCTAGGGAAGAGATGTACTAAGGATGACTAAGGTAGATTTTCCAGCTATACTTGTAAGAAATAGACTCAATTACAAATGATCTTCACTTCTATAAAATAAGGAAATAAAATATTTCTTCCACACCTGATTTGTAGGCAGAGACTAATATGTAACAGTTAAGTTAAATATATTCATCACACCATTAAAATTCCATATATGTTATTCATGTCAGGGAAAGACAAATGTTAAGAGGGGTAAGATGAGTCTTTTCAGTTCTATAACATGAAAATCTTCAGGGTCTTCTCCAACCCTGGATATGCTTTTCCTGACACCCTTATGCTTGTTGAGCTTCCCTAGGCTCTTCCTCCATGGAAACCCATCTGACAACAGTCCATGCTGCTCACCAGTTCTCTTAGGGATTTTGCCTTTGTCTCTGACACACATTTACAGTTAGTGACTTTCCCACCTTGTAATTCTTAGGTCAGGCTTTGGTGAGCAACTAGCTTATTTAATAAATTAACCCATGCTAATGAAATGAGAAGGATGCATGAAAAGGCCTCCTTTATCTAGTTTTCTCCTTCCCATTTCTCTTGGTCCCACTGTACTAGAGCACATTTTTTAAATAGCACCTTCTAAATATCATAAAATAATACTATATAAAACCAAAATAATAAAACCTTTATTCTTCTTCCAAGAGAAGTTATTCTAAACACAGGAGTTTTAGTCCATATAAGAAAAGAAACAAATAAAATGGTAAACTGTTGGGAAAATAAATACTCAGGTTCATGCAGGACCTTGTAATAACTTTAAATTAACTTATTATTAGGTCAATTGTCTGTGTTTAAATATGTTATTGATTATGGGAATAATTAGCTCCATTGATATCTTTAACCAAAGTCTATACACTTTATTTCCTTTATATTTTAACTGTAATATGGAAAGCAGAATTTAGATTAGAAGGCACTTAAGAAAAGCAGACATGAATGTTTAAGGAAATCAGTCAGATCTGTCTCAGAGTGAATGGAAGCAGATGCTTTTACAGTAATAAGTAATTTCTATTTTCACCTTAGTTGTATAAATGGCTTAAGGAAATTATTTGCTCTTTCTGAACTCTCTATCTAAATAAAGCTGGATTAAAAGAGGCATGAGATTCTAAAAGGATCTCATGTTTGATCTCTAACCAGTTTATGAAACTTATCATCCTGTTGATCAGAGAGCATTAAATATCACAGGAATGATTTGATATAACACATTTAAAATATTATTTTTTAGAATCTGTTTTCTCACCAATACTTTATTCAATTGGCCTCTACCTTTAAGTTCTCTCTTTTCTTGGTCATTCATTTACTCATCTATTAAAATACGTTACTGGAGTATCTTCCTCACCATTGCAACAATGAATTATATATTAGGGCTCTACTTTTTACTGGTACCTTGATTGCTACTCACACCTGCTCCCCATAAAATCCCACAAACTCTGAAAAACTTAATGCTTTTAAATAAAAATGTTAATGCTAATTTATATATTTTAAATAAGAAATACATTAAACTAGGTTTGAAAAAAAGATACACATGCTTTTTTAAATATATTTATAATACCACATTGCACCAGCTTCTCTTAACTTCCATCTGCTATTTTTCATTAAAGTTTATTTGTTAGGATCTAAATATATTGTTGAAAGAGTTCTGCAGTATTCTACAGGTTATTATAACAATATTTTATCATCTTGGTTGTGTGATAGAATGTCACTAACGTAAAGATGAGGATCATAAGCAGAATGACATTTGTATCCCCCATCTACCTGGTGCTCTTTACCTCTCATATGTGATGTATTGAAATCAGGGATAGAATTTTGTAGTAAGGATCCATGTACAAATACAGTAGAGTGACCAGCTTACAGATTAAAATGCCAGTTTGTTTAATGAACCTATAAATATTTTCTATCATGTCTTTACATTTTATGACCTTTATTTTATTCCTTCGTAGATATGATATGTTCAATTACTCATGCCAAGAATTTAAAACTACTAGCACTTCTATAAAAGCACATACTATTCTATTACATTTTTTACTCTACTTTATTGCCGGGTTCAATATTTTTCTTAAATAAAAACCTGGATTTTATTTGAGAGAATATTGGTTTCCTATTAAGCATATCTTTCTTTAAAAGTGATATCCTATATATATATATATGGAGTCAGTATCTCTTTCACTTAAAGTTCAATATCCTCTGCTTTTTGGCCTGGACCTGGAACTGGACTCAATATGGGTACGATTTCAAGAATAGGAATTCGAATTGAATACAGTATATGGTTCTAGGGAAATGCCATTAAAATTATGCTTTAGGGTGTTTAGATTTTAATGCCTGTTTTTTTTTAAGAACAAGAATAATCAACAAATTATTTATACGTATGCAAATGACACATTTGCAATAGCCCTGCTAAAATTACTTGAGTTATTCCACTAAATTATATAAATGTGGCAATATTTTCTGCACTGTGTGATTGGGCTATTGACCTTGATGCTTCCGTTCATAAGAATGAATCTGAAAAAGCTGATTCATGTCAGGCAGTCACTTCCTGACAAATTGCAAAGATAAATAAATATGCCTTCTACATAGTCTGTCCTTTGGGGGTTAGCAGCAGCTGTTACCTGCAGGGTGTCACTCTCTGTAAGTTTTCTCTTAGTCTCATGTGGAGAATACTCTTCTGTTTAAATGAGGCAGTGAAGCAGCTCCAACTGTTTACTTCAAGCTGACATGATCTGCTTGGGCTTGTGCCTGTCACTTCTTAGCTCATTATGTTGCTGTTAGTTTTGCTTGGAGTATTTTGTTCATCCTTTGGGTCTGGCCACCCTCCTACAGGTAGCCACATATTTGTTTTCTCATTCAGGTGCTATCCATTTTCATTACATGGCTGGTCAGCTCAGCTGAAAGTTGATACGGATGACTTATATGCCTGTTAGACATCTGTATTGTAGGGCCAACTTTTATAAACCTTTGTTTCATCATTTGTACACAGCATCATTTATACATGTATAAATATAAGTTGATTCATGTAAATGTGTCAATTATCCCCAACAAATCTTGATTTCAGGCTTATATAATTAGCACTTCTTATGTTTAGTTAACTTTTTATGCAATTTTGCACATATTAGTTTGTGCTAGTCTTTTATTAATTATATCATACAGTAATTCTTAATTCTGAGATCTCATAGTCTCTTTGAAAAATAAATTTCTTAAAAGCTCTATCTACTATATTGAAATGAAATAGCCAATAATTTTTAAAAATCAATATATTGTCCTAACAGTAAATTAAAAAGAAATAGAAAGTAAGTTAATTGTAACAAAATAATGTGTTCTTCAAAATATAAATGCTCAAAACAATTACACTAGGAAATATAATGATGGAGTCAGAGTCTCATACCTACATATGGAATTGCCAGGGTTGGGACTGCCATAAATGTAAATTGTTAAGTTATGCTATCTGGAGACTCTCTAGTAGTCTTACAGTGACTGGGGTAATTTTCTGCAATGGAAAACAACTCAATAAAGTTATAATAAAAATCTAGTTAAATATTTCTTTGATTTAAAAATTAGTTGCATTCCTAAAACAGTGTATGCTAAAACTTTCTAAACAATACTTTGTGTCTACTTTTACTGTGGAGTTGAGTTCTAGGCTAAACATGAAATTTAAAAAGGATTATCAACAGGCTCTTTCTTTTAACTTCATGAATACATAGGGGCATTTGGAAATCATGTGGTGCACAAAAAAATTTCCATTGTGCAGGACTCCTCTATTCAGAAGATGTATGGTATACCTGGCTCCACCCACTTGATGACAGCCTGCCCATGGATCACTGAAACAAGAAAAAGCACTCTGCAAATCATCAAATTGGGAGTGGTTCTCTCTACCATCCTGGTGAACCACTGACTTAATAATCACATTGACTTTGCGTTTGCTTTTATTGCTCAGTGCATTGCCCGGAAAAGACTTCGAAACCCATTTTTTGAAGATTCCAGGAAAGCCAATTTGGTATTTATTCTTGCTTGCCTTTAAATTAGACTAAAATATAAACTGGGGGAGTTGAGTGTATGACTCATGACTGTTCCAGCTTCAATAGTTGTAGTACCAGGGTAACTGAGAAGGACTGGGTGGTGGGGGGCAGAAGAGAAGGGCAAGATATGGAAAATAACAGGAGTTGGAGGAAGAGATGGAATAATGAGGATGTCAAACCAGAAAGAGGTGGGGCAAGAGAATTTTGATGAGGAAGAAATTGGGAAACCCTGCACCTGCTGCCATCCCTATAAATTACTACTTTTGCTGTTTCCACTCAAGGTCATAATGAGAAAAGTGGCTCATGTAACAAAATTATACAGCTGTTTTAAAAATTCCACATAAAACATCTTTCTGAGTGTCTTCTCAGTAAAACTACACATGGACAGATTGCAAAAAAGTGATTAATCTCTCAGCTTCTAATATGATGTTTCCCTACAATTAACTTCAGTATTTTGGCTAAAGTACATTTATCCAAATACAATACTATTCAAATATAAATATAAAGCACATTTTTATGTGCATTATTTTGACATAATCTATAATATGGAACCATATATATTTCTAATTACTCTTACATCAAAGCCAGAGATGAAGATACAGAAATGTAAAAGGGAAGGTACTCAGTTTAAATATATCACTTTTATAGTAGAAAAAAAGATTACTTCATGTCAAATCCTTTTTGAATAAGGCAAAAAGTAGCCTATTAACCACTGTAATCAATGAAAAAAAACCATATGAAATGAACAGTTCTAAAATTCAAGGTAATTTAAAAAAATTGCTGATACCTTATTGCTTACAGGACTATTTAATAACACTTTACTTTCTAAGGTTTTATTAGAAGTGTATTAGATTTGGGGTTCAAGATTATGAGCCAGTTCTGACATTTGCATGACTATAGGCAAATTACCTATAGTCTACATTTTTGTATAATCAGGATAAAATAAAACACGTATGAAAGCAATTTGAAAATTGGAAAAGGCTAACTAAATATTAATCAATATAATTAGTGCCTGTTATCTCTCTGGTAGTAGAAGTTTGATTATTTCCATCAGGAATGATTTCTGCTAGAAGTCATAGCTTACTCGAATATAGTAGTCCTGATAAGATTCTTCTTGGCTGGGGTCAACTCTGAAGACAGGAATTCATTGGGTGATGTGGAGTAGGGATTTCTGCTAAGAGCATGCTTATGTTCATTTATTAATTTATTAAATTAGAGCTTTAGAGATAAGAGAGTTAAACAAAAATGGAAACCTCCATGATAAACCATCACGTGATAAAACAAATGTAAATATAATGCAACTGGCATTTGCTCTGATTTCCTGCATACTGGGCTCAATGAAAGTCTTATTTTTTCTTTTTTTCTTTTTATATGGTGGCCGAGAGGGGCTATAGAGAAAAGTGTGTGTGAGGGGGGTATAACCAAGTAAACATTAAGAAGCTCTCTCCTGGGAAAGCTTAAGGAGGGATTCTATGTTTCTCAGTTTCCCCAGGCCTAATCTACAGAGGTTAGGACCATAAAACAAGTATTAACTAGGGAATCATTCTCACTATCCTAGTAGTTTTGGCCCATTATAGAATCCAGAATCATTCCTGTACCCAGCATAAATTTGGATGCAGCATTCAAACCCTTGCAATTATTGGCATGTTAGCTTCATAGCCTTGCCCTGGCTATTTCAATAACTGCAATAATAGGACCCCCTGTTTTACACAATTGAATTATTTGTCTACATGTACAAACAAAAAAATCTGGGAGTTTGACAGCAATTGCATTAAATTTGTGCATGAATTCGTGGAGAACTGACATCTTTATTATAGAGTTTTACCAATCATAAACATGGTCTGTCTCTTATTTACTGAAGTCTTCTTTCAGTATTTCATAATTTTCAGCATAGAGACTGCATATTTAAAAAAATATATACTTAGGTATCTCCATTTTGGGGGATATTGTGGATACATCTTTAAAATTTTGGTACAGTTATACATTGGTGGTACAAAGAAATTAGATTGTTTTTGCATGTTGACCTTGTATTCTGCCACTTTGTTGGACTTTATTCCACAAAGTTTGATGTTAGTTTTTAACAATTAAGCTATTTCTAATTCTTATGTGATTTCTTCCTTGATCTTTGAGTTATTTGAAATTTGTTTTTTAATTTCAAAAATGTGAAGATATTCCATATATCTTTCTGGTTAATTCATTGTTGTACAGAAAACATATTCTATATGATTTAAATAATTTATTGATCTTGTTGTATGGCCCAACATGCAGTCTATCTTGGAGGTGTTCCAAATATACTTAAAAAGAATGTATATTCTGTCATTTTTGGTGGAGTGCTTTATAAATCCCAATTAAGGAAATTTGGATGAAAGTATTGGTCAAGTTTTCTATATCTTTTCTGATTTTCTGTCCTTTCTATCAAGTTTTCATAATATCTATTTGTATGGATGACTTTGTTTCATATAAAAGGGATAGAATGTCTACTTGGAACAGTTTAGGCACTCATTCCAATAATTAGCTATTTGTATCTTAGAGTACAATTATCTCAACTCCCTAGGTTTATTATCTTTTCTTTCTCTCATTTCAGTTGGCTACTTCTTGGCAGTATAAAATATATACTTGAAACAGAGTGCTTTCCCCTACCCCAGAAAGTTTTGCACAGTCTTCTCAAATTAGATGTAGTTCTTCTCGTATGGCACTTAGCACAGTATTTCTTGTTTACATATTGTTGTTAACATCACTTATAAGAATTTAAGGACTTTGTGGTAAAATAATGTGCATATCTTTTAAAATATGTACAGAGATCAATATTTCTCTTCTTCACAGTATCAAATATATACCAAAGAAATTAAATATAAGCCAAGTAGACAAAATCAGAATAGTCCAGGATTAAGATTATATAGTAGGTTCAGACTAGTAAGAAAGCTAAAGATGAGAATACTAACAGCAACATATTAGCCTATCAGTATTTAGAGAACTCAATCCAGAAGTTAGAGGCACAACTTAACTTGACTTATCAAACATATTTATTTTAAAGTTAGCTTGACTTATGAGAAAATTAGTCCAAGACTGAGAGTGTAGGTAGCATGAATCATTTAATGAGGCACTGGATGCAAAATTCAGCCTGCCTATGTCCTACAGGTTAATGAGGCTCTAAGGTCCTGATATGAACCTAATTCAGTTGTGGATGAGGTTGGCAAGCAGTGCGTGTGGTAGAGAAGTTTGTAGGTATCAGTGCCTGAGTAGAAATAAAGACAGCATTCAGGACCAAGTGAAATGGAGTCTGAGTGTCAAGCTTCAATGTCTAGTATATGGCAGGAGCTCAGACTACAGTGATCAAGTGAATGAATGGAAGATGAATGAATATAATACATGACCAATTAACAAGATTATCATGGACTTGAACTTTAGGTGTTCTATTTCCTCCCACTAGGAATCCCATAGAGGATAAATATGTTCAGATCTCAGGATGATTAAAAAAGTGCTTTGTAACATTTTGTTTTGTTCATCTTTTAACTGGCATTATTAAAAAAGACAAATGCTTATACTACATTTTATTAAACTGCTACAGTTATATACCTAATCTAATTTATTTTTCTCAATTTCACAGCTGTAATATGGCATAGTTTAAAACCTATTGTATCTCCCAAAGAAATATTGAAAAATTCAGCATTTTTCAATTTAAGAATATAAAAATAGATGTTTCAAGACTTTCAGTCTACATTACATCTGTCTTTGAAGAAATCTAACAAATCATTTTGTTTCTTTTGTAACTGCTCTAGTATTTCATAGGTTTAAAGAGAAGGCATTTTCAAGATTTTAATTTCATTCTTTATCTGAAATATACTATAGGTTTTTTCCATGGATTTCAGTGTACTTCAGAGTTAAGAGACAATGATAAACACATTTTAAAATAGAGTCTCTTAAAATCATTATTTTTAATGAATGTTAAATAAATATTTCTCTTGACAATATATGATAGAATTGAATAATTCATTGTTAACTGAATTAATATAAAATATGCCAAACAAAAAAACTAAAATAAATCATGAGAACAATATAGTCCTACCAGCCTTACCTACTCTACGGTCTTTGGCATATTTCTGCTCCAGAGCTCATATTTGCTCATCTTAGAACATCCTCCTGGTCCCTGGACAATCCAAATTCTACCCCTAACTTAGAGGCCCACCTCTATTCCTGTCTTCTCTGTGAAGTCTTCCCTTATCACCCCAGAAAAAGTAATGTCTTTTTCTCTATGATCCCATATGACATATCACAGGTTTTAATAGTTCAAACTTTTTTTCAGACAGATTTTGCTACCAAAAAGTATACTTATTAAAAGCCCATTGTAGGGGCGGAGCCAAAATGGCAGCATGAGTAGAGCAGCAGAAATCTCCTCCCAAAAACATATATATTTTTGAAAATACAATAAATACAACTATTCCAAAAAGAGAGACCAGAAGATACAGGACAACAGCCAGGCTACATCTACACCTGCGAGAACCCAGTGCCTCGTGAAGGGGGTAAGATAAAAGCCACGGCCTGGCGGGACCTGAGCACCCCCCACCCTAGCTCCTCTCCCCCAGAGAGGAGTCAGAGTGGGGAGAGAGAGGGAGCCCAGGACTGCTAAACACCCAGCCCTAGCCATCCACACCAGAGCGCAGACACACAGTGCGTGGGGTGCTGGACACTAGGGGAACGGAACAGTAAACCTATGAGTGGGTCCCCACAGCTGGCGCCCCTAGGACAAAGAAAAGTGAGTGCTTTTTGAAAGTCTTAAAGGGACAGGGACCTCACAGCTGGACGGAGGCATCCTGGCACAAAGAGCTCAGCAGCAGGGAACCCGGAGAACTCCGGGCACACTAATCCCCTGGGCAGCACCTACTCTGATGCATCTTGGCCATAGAGGCAGTGGCCACGCCCATAGCAACCACGGACAGAGCTTCCTTCACCGCATCTGGGCAAGAATCAGACACCCCACTGCACGCAGCTGCCCAGCACAAGCCGCTAGAGTTCATCATTCTCCCAGGAGCAGAAGGCCACCAACTAGCAAGAAGGGACATTCTCCCAGCAGACATATGCACCAGCTCCCCACAACAAGCTCTATTGCCATGAAAAGGCAGAATTTGATACAGACCAGACTAACCCAGACAGTCTCCCCTGAAAAGGAATCTGGCGAGATAGACCTAACCAATCTTCCTGAAAAAGAATTTAAAAGTGAGGTCATAACCATGCTGATGGACCTGCAGAGAAATATGCAACAGCTAAGGAGGGAGAATACAAAAATAAAACAATCTCTGGAAGGATTTAAAAGCAGAATGGATGAGATGCAAGAGGCCATTGATGGAATAGAAACCAGAGAACAGCAATGCATAGAAGCTGACCCAGAGAAAGATAAAAGAAATTCCAGGATTGAAACAACATTAAGAAAACTGTGTGACCAATCCAAAAGGAACAATATCCGTATCATAGGGGTACCAGAACAAGAAGAGAGAGAAAAAGGGATAGAAAGTGTCTTTGAAGAAATAATTGCTGAAAACTTCCCAAAACTGGGGGAGGAAATAGTCGTTCAGACCACAGAAATACACAGAACCCCCAAAAGAAGGGACCCAAAGAGGATAACACCAAGACACATAATAATTAAAATGGCAGAGCTCAAGGACAAGGACAGAATTTTAAAGGCAGCTAGAGAGAAGAAAAAGGTCACCAACAAAGGAAAACCCATCAGGCTATCATCAGACTTCTCAACAGAAACCTTACAGGCCAGAAGAGAATGGCATGATATATTTAATGTAATGAAACAGAAGGGCCTTAAACCAAGGATACTGTATCCAGCACGATTATCATTTAAATATGAAGAAGGGATTAAACAATTCCCAGACAAGAAAAAGTTGAGGGAATTTGCCTCCCACAAAGCACCTCTACAGGGTATGTTAGAGGGACTGCTCTAGATGGAAGCACTCCTAAGGCTAAATAGATGTCACCAGAGAAAATAAAATCACAAGCAAAGAGAGCAGACCAACCAAATACTAACTAAAGGCAAAATATAAAATGAACTGCCCACAAAAGCAGTCAATGAAAACACAAAAAGAGCACAGAATAAAACACCCAACAAATAAAGAATGGAGGAGGAGTAATAAGAAGGGAGAGAAATAAAGAATCATCAGGCAGTGTTTATAATAGCTAAATAAGCAAGTTAAGTTAGACTGTAAGATACTAAAAGAAGCTAACCTTGAACCTTTGGTAACCACAAGTCTAAAGCCTGAATGGCAGTAAGTACATATCTTTCAATAATCACCCTAAATGTAAATGGACTGAATGCACCAATCAAAAGACACAGAGTAATATAATGGATAAAAAAGCAAGACCCGTCCATATGCTGCTTACAAGAAACTCACCTCAAACCCAAAGACATGCACAGACTAAAAGTCAAGGAATGGAAAAAGATATTTCACGCAAACAACAAGGAGAAAAAAGCAGGTGTTGGAGTACTAGTATCAGACAAAATAGACTTCAAAACAAAGAAAGCAACAAGAGATAAAGAAGGAAATTACATAATGATAAGGGGGTCAGTTCAACAAGAGGATATAACCATTCTAAATATATATGCACCCAACACAGGAGCACCAGCATATGAGAAACAAATACTAACAGAATTAAAGGAGGAAATAGAATGCAATGCATTCATTTTAGGAGACTTCAACACACCATTCACTCCAAAGGATAGATCCACCAGACAGAAAATAAGTAAGGACACAGAGGCACTGAACAACACACTAGAACAGATGGACCTAATAGATATCTATAGAACTATACATCAAAAGCAACAGGATACACATTCTTCTCAAGTACACATGGAACATTCTCCAGAAGAGATCACCTACTAAGCCACAAAAAGAGCCTCAGTAAACTCAAAAAGATTGAAATTCTACCAACCAACTTTTCAGACCACAAAGGTGCAAAACTAGAAATAAATTGTGCAAGGAAAGCAAAAAGGCTCACAAACACACGGAGGCTTAACAACATGCTCCTAAATAATCAATGGATCAATGACCAAATCAAAATGGAGATTCAGCAATATATGGAAACAAATGACAACAACAACACAAAGCCCCATCTTCTGTGGGACACAGCAAAAGCAGTTTAAAGAGGAAAGTATATAGCAATCCAGGCATACTTAAAGAAGAAAGAACAATCCCAAATGAATAGCCTAACATCACAATTATCGAAATTGGAAAAAGAAGAACAAATGATTCCTAAAGTCAGCAGAAGGAGGGACATAATAAAGCTCAGAGAAGAAATAAATAAAATTTAGAAGAGTAAAACAATAGAAAAAGAATCAATGAAACCAAGAGCTGGTTCTTTGAGAAAATAAACAAAATAGATAAGCCTCTAGCCAGACTTATTAATAATAAAGGCCATATATGATAAAACCACAGCCAACATTATACTGAATAGAGAGAAGCTGAAAGCTTTTCCTCTGAGATCGGGTACAAGACAGGGATGCCCACTCTCCCCACTGTTGTTCAACATAGTACTGTAGGTCCTACCCATGGCAATTAGACAAAACAAAGAAATACAAGGAATGCAGATTGGTAAAGAAGAAGTTAAACTGTCACAATTTGCAGATGACATGATATTGTACATAAAAAACCCTAAAGACTCCAATCCAAAACTACTGGAACTAATAGCAGAATTAAGCAAAGTTGCAGGATACAAAATTAACACACAGTAATCTGTGGCTTTCCTATACACTAACAATGAACTAATAGAAAGAGAAATCAGGAAGACAATTCCATTCACAATAGCATCAAAAAGAATAAAATACCTAGGAATAAACCTAACCAAGGAAGTGAAAGATGTATACCCTGAAAACTACAAGACACTCTTAAGAGAAATTAAAGAAGTCACTAACAAATGGAAACTCATCCCATGCTCCTGGCTAGGAAGAATTAATATTGTCAAAATGGCCATCCTGCCCAAAGTAATATACAGATTCAATGCAATCCCTATCAAATTAACAACAGCATTCTTCAACGAACTGGAACAAACAGTTCTAAAATTCATATGGAAACACCAAAGACCCCGAACAGCCAAAGCAATCCTGAGAAGGAAGAATAAAGTTGGGGGGATCTCACTTCCCAACTTCAAGCTCTACTACAAAGCCACAGTAATAAAGACAATTTGGTACTGGCACAAGAACAGAGCCACAAACCAGTGGAACAGAATAGAGACTTGAAACATTAACCCAAACATATATGGTCAATTAATATTAGATAAAGGAGCCATGGACATAAAATGGGGAAATGAAAGTCTCTTCAACAGATGGTGCTGGCAGAACTGGACAGCTACATGTAAGAGAATGAAACTGGATCATTGTCTAAACCCATACACAAAAGTAAATTCAAAATGGATCAAAGACCTGAAGGTAAGTTATGAAACCATAAAACTCTTAGAAAAAAACACAGGCAAAAATCTCTTAAACATAAACATGAGTGACCTCTTCTTGAACATATCTCCCTGGGCAAGGGAAACAAAAGCAAAAATGAGCAGGTGGGCCTATAACAAGCTGAAGAGCTTCTGTACAGCAAAGGACACCATCAATAGAACAAAAAGGTATCCTACAAAATGAGAGAATATATTCATAAATGACAGATCTGATAAAGGGTTGACATCCAAAATACATAAAGAGCTCATGCACCTCAACAAACAAAAAGCAAATAATCTAATTAAAAAATGGGCAGAGGAGCTGAATAGACAGTTCTCTAAAGAAGAAATTCAGATAGCCAACAGACACATGAAAAGATGCTCCACATTCCTAACCATCAGAGAAATGCAAATTAAAACCACAATGAGATATCATCTCACACCAGTAAGGATCACCACCATCCAAAAGACAAACAACAACAAATGTTGGCGGGGTTGTGGAGAAAGGGGAACCCTCCTACACTGCTGGTGGGAATGTAAATTAGTTCAACCATTGTGGAAAGCAGTTTGGAGGTTCCTCAGATTGCTCAAAATAGAAATACCATTTGACCCAGGAATTTCACTTTTAGTAATTTACCCTAAGAATGCAGCACCCCAGTTTGAAAAAGAGAGATGCACCCCTATGTTTATCGCAGCACTATTTAGAATAGCCAAGAAATGGAAGCGACCTAAGTGTCCATCAGTAGATGAATGGATAAAGAAGATGTGGTATGTATACACAATGGAATATTATTTAGCCATAAGAAGAAAACAAATCCTACCATTTGCAACAACATGGATGGAGCTAGAGGGTATTATGCTCAGTGAAATAAGCCAGGCGGAGAAAGACAAGCATCAAATGATTTCACTCATATGTGGAGTATAAGAACAAGGGAAAACTGAAGGAACAAAAAAGCAGCAGGTCACATAACCGAAGAATGGACTAACAGTTACCAAAGGGAAAGAGACTGGGGAGGATGGGTGGAAAGGGAGGGAGGTATAAGGGCGGGGAAAAAGAAAGGGGGTATTAGGATTAGCATGTGTAATGTGGGGGTGTGGTGCTGGGGAGGGCTGTACAACACAGAGAAGATGAGTAGGGATTCTGCAACATCTTACTACGCTGATGGACAGTGACTGTAATGGGGTTTGTGGGGGGTACTTGGTGAAGGGGGGGGTGCCTAGTAAACATAATATTCTTCATGTAATTGTAGATTAATGATACCAAAATTAAAAAAGCCCACTGTATTAAACAGCAAAATATCACAACTGGTTGGCATGGATGTGAAGGACCCACCGCACTGAGGACCTCTCCTATTGTCTATACAATATTCTAAGCATGGGAAATAAAAATAAAATTCTGATAAATCATTCCTCTCTTAAAGCTGTCATTTTTGTGTTTGTGTGTGAGAGACAATGAACACATAAATATTTAAGATATCCTATTGTGATAACATCAATAAAAAATAAACACAAGTAGTGTAATGCACTTTCAGGTAGGTAGTCAGGGAAGTCCTCCCTGATAAGGTGATTCATGAGCAGAGATTTGACTGAAGTGAGGAAATAAGCCATGTGGGTATCTGAGGAAGTGAGTTCTGCATGGAGTAAGGCTGCTGATCCATGGGCTTAGTCCAAGGAAAAGCAGAGAGGCGTGCAGCACCGGGACTAGAGAGAGGGCCTGGGAGAGTAGGAGATGCAGAGGTGGAGAGTAGGAGATACGGGGCCACCTTATACAGGGCCTTAGACCCGTGGGGAGGGTGTGGGTTTCTCTCCCCTCTTTAGCTTCACCAAAGCTATTCCTAAGGCACTGTGTCTAACGCCTTTGTTCCCACACAGCACCATTTTAAAATTGCTGACAGTGATAATCAAAGAGGAAGATGCTTAACCAGAGTGATCCACTGACCGCTTCCCATGTACCAAGTGATGTGCTGGGCTTTGGACAGACAGCACTGTACTGGAGACACCAGGTCCACCGACTGTGAAGCTGTTTGATTATGCTAGAGGAAGAATGGAAATGGTGGTGCTGGCCAGTTGTGATGAGCTTGCTTTCTAATCATCCAATTTTAAAGAACGCAAGGCTTTGATGTACTGAATAACTTTTTATATATTGCATTTATTTGATATATATGTGGGGCATACACATATATGTGTACATATGTATGCATATACATGTGCACATATAAATATGCCATTTATATAAGTAAATGTGTATATATACATATATATTTATGTATGTGTGTGTATGTATATGTATGTATGTGTGTGTATATACACATACATATAAAGACTTCCAAGCATTTTGTTCCCACAAATCCTAAGTGAAGTAAATAGTCTTGTACACAATGAGAATTTGAAACATACTAGGAAGGACCTCAGTAATAAGTTCTATAATCAGCAATTATTTTAGTCAGTTGATAATATTCATGTAATTGGATATGAGAGAATAACATATCAATTATTTCCATCATATTCATTCTTACAATTAGCAGCATTCACTTCTCCATTGGGAATTCCAGCTAGAAGATGGAGAAAGTGCTTATATACTAGTCACAAATCTGCCAGACCTCAGGTTGGTCTCATTCCATTCCATTTATTCCCTTTACTTCATTATCTCTTCTATATTGACATATATGATAAGGCAGGAGTTTATAATAACTTTTATGTCTGTTGCAATGCCACCACAATGACATCACTGTGATGCTCTATGCTTAGAAACATAGTTTCTTTATTATTTTGTATTCCACATTATGTTCTAAACCCTGGAGAATACAAATAGTATGTTAAGGGCCTCCTCAACTTTCCCTATTGTCTTGTTACACAATAAATACTGTTTACTAATGACAAACAAGCTAAATGAACAACATAATAAAGCTTTATTGAATCTCAAGAGAAATACATTTTATTTGGGGGAAGTTTGAAAATAATTGATTGAAAAGCACATTCTGTTGGTAGATAGTGGTGCCATAGATCCATATTCATGGAATACCAAAGACCTTTCAAAGTATCTTCACAATTATGTTGAATTTTGACTCTAATCTGTGGACTACAAGAGGCTTTTAAAGATTTTTTTTGGAATTTAAGGAGAGTTTTTGACACAGGCCACCTAAGCCATGGTAAGAAGTTACCAAGAAACCAAGGACACAGCAGCAGTGTGTGGCGTATAGTGGCACGTAGGGATACAATGAGTTACTGTCATTGTTATCACCACCACTATTCCTACTGTGACTATGATTATTATTTTTTTATTATTGGAAAACAAACTACCTCAAACTTTGTCTTAATGAAGCTCAAACTGGTTCATTCTAAACTTGTTACCTCATCTTCAAGGCAAAATATCAAACTTTCAAGTGACCTTTAAATGATTGATTTATTTAGCATTTCCAACTAATTTTACCCATCTTAAATTTGCAAAACAGGGTACTACCATTCTTTCTTTTTAAATCATATGCAAAAAGTTAAAAGCATAAACCTTCATTAAAAATATCATTAAAAATATTATTCTCTTCAAGATTTTTAATAGCAGCAACTCATATTTATTATACATTCTACAGCATTGCTCACAAAAGGTCAGAATATAGAAGACAATGTAATTTAAAGTAAATACTCAAGATTGTGAATTTTACTTGGAGCTGTCTTTTGGACTACAAGAATTCTAGATTATTTAAAAGTATAGCAATAATGGAAATTGTTAGAATAATAATAAAATATTTTTACAAGTTTTCTATGACTTACCCACTCATAGAAAAAAATTGTTGGTCTCAATTCACAAATTAAGAGAAAAACAAGGATTTTTTCCAAACTCCATAGAAGTTAATTTTCAACTGTCATATTTTACTCAATATCTCATGGTCTTATGTTGTCAAAAGTGTTTAAGTTAAATACTTTGTTATTTTCTAATGTGGAACCACACCATTCACACATTCCCTCCCTCAAGCAAGGGAAACAAAAGCAAAAATGAACACATGGGACTACATCAAACTAAAAAGCTTCTGTATGGCAAAGGACACCATCAACAGAACAAAAAGGCATCCTACAGTATGGGGGAATATATTTGTAAACAACATATCCAACAAGGAGTTAACATCCAAAAAATATAAAGAACTCATATGCCTTAACACCCAAAAAGCAAATAACCCAATTGAAAAATGGGCAGAGGATATGAAGAGACAACTCTCCAAAGAAGAAATTCAGATGGCCAACAGGCACATGAAAAAATGCTCCACATTGCTAATCATCAGGGAAATGCAAATTAAAACCACAATGAGAATCACCTCACACCAGTTAGGATGGCCAGCATCGAAAAAACTAAGAACAGCAAATGCTGGTGAGAATGAAGAGACAGGGGAACCCTCCTACACTGCTGGTGGGAATGTAAGCTAGTTCAACCATTGTAGAAAGCAATAAGGAGGTTCCTCAAAAAGCTAAATATAGAAATGCCATTTGACCTGGGAATCTCACTCCTTGGAATTTACCCAAAGAATGCAAGTTCTCAGATTCAAAAAGACATAGGCACCCCTATGTTTATCACAGCACTATTTACAGTAGCCAAGATTAGGAAGCTACCTAAGTGTTTATCAGTAGATGAATATATAAAGAAGATGTGGCACATATACCCAATGGAATACTATTCAGCCATAAGAAAGAAACAAATCCTACCATTTGCAACAACATGGATGGAGCTGGAGGATATTACGCTCAGTGAAATAAGCCAGGCAGAGAAAGACAAGTATCAAATGATTTCCCTCATTTGTGGTGTATAACAATGAAGCAAAACTGAAGGAACAAAACAGCAGCAGACTCACAGACTCCAAGAACGGACTAGCGGTTACCAAAGGAGAGAGGTGTGTGAGGGCAGGTTGGGAGGGAGGGAGATGAGGATTGAGGGGTATTATGTTTAGTGCACATGGTGTGAGGGATCACAGGGAGAACAGTGTATGTAGCTCAGAGAAGGCAAACAGTGAATCTCTGGCATCTTACTACACTGATGGACAGTGACTGCAATGGGGTATGGGTGAGGACTTAATAATATGGATAAATGTAGTAATCACATTGTTTTTTCATGTGAAATCTTTGTAAGAGTGTATATCAGTAATACCTTAATAAAAAAATTTTTGTAATAAAAATAAAAAAATTGAAAAAAATAAAAGTCATGCCACAAATAAAGTATGTTGTTAACTGACATGGACCTGTGTAAAAGAATTAATTAATATTTTGGAATATTTTTAAAATAGAAAATACTATTTCTAAATAGGGAGCCAAAATTTTACCATTATAAGTTACTGAATATTCTCTATATACTTACTGTCATTGTAACACACATTTAATAGATGAAAAACAAGTAAAAATTATGTATGCTGTTATGAATAATCTTTATTCATTAAAGAATATAAATTTTTATTGCTAAATAAAATCTTTATATACTGTATTGTTAGATATAAATGCAAAGTTTTGCTAGATTGATAACTAAACACTACAGAATGTTTTTTTATTTCTTTTACACTTTTAAACTATGATAGATATTTTTCATACAGAAAATATAAGAATTCAGCTATTAAGAAAAATATACACATCTCATTCCACATATACTCTAGTGTTTTCAAAGCATTCACATCACTGCCAAACTAAACTTCTGGAGGAATAACTTAATCATAGCATTTCTTTGTTTAAAAGCTTTTATTTTCATCGCCTTGTGAGTAAAATATAACAGTAATTATCATCTGGCACTATCTTCCACCAAAACTCTACAAGTAGCCTAATACTCATAAAACTGGACTGTTCTTTGTGCTATTATATTTTTGCTGTCACTTCCAGCTGAACCTTTTCTCTCCATTATTGCCAACTATAAAAATCCTGCTTAATCCCCAACATCAACCTTAAAAGTTCTCATTATTAATTTTTTTCCAACTCCATTGTTTACTGAAGTCATAAACTACCATATATAACAGAAATTTATAAGCATACCATATTAGTCTCTAATTCCTTGAGGGCCAATCTTCTACCTGTATATATCCTACAGTACTTTACTACAATGTCTGTCTTATAATTTGCATGTTACTTACTAGTCCCACTGACTAGTTAAAATATAAAACTCTAGTACAAATTTGTAACATCAGCAAAATGTCAGAATAAACAGCTCTAAACATCTGTCTGTTCACAAAAACAATGGAAAACAACAGAAAATGTCAGAACCAACTTTGCCTGAACTCTAGAATAAATAGTCAAAAGTATACAGCAGCAAGGACAGAGCTGAAAACTGCAGAAACTGTCACAATCAACTTTGTCAAATCTGGAATAAAATTCCAAAAATATACAGCAACCAGGAGGATGCTAAATCAATAAAGTGGAAAGAAAAAGTTGTGGCATTCTTTCTTGCTTGGATTGGCTGCAGTACTGAGGATGGGAGTCCAGGCTGGGACCCAGTTTCTGGTCTTGGAGGGAGAAGAGCAGACCTTATTAGCACATTATTGTTTTTATCTATTCTATCTTGTATGGGGGATTCCCAAAGAATTGACACAATGGATTAATATCCAGAATATATGAAGAACTCCTACAATTCAATAGCAAAAAGACAACCAATTTAAAAATGGGAAAAGGTGTTAAGTAGACATTTCTCCACAAAATACATCCAAATAGCCAATAAGCACATAAAAAGATGTTTAACATCATTAGTCATTAGGAAAATGCAAATTAAAACATATTTTACAAGGATGGTTGTAATTAAAAAATAAGAAAACAACACAGTTTGACAAGGATGTGGAGAAACTGAAACCCTTGTACATTGCTGAGAGGAATGTAAAATAGTGTAGCTATTGTGAAAAAGTTTGGTGGTTCCTAAAAAAGTAAAATATTTGTATGTGTACCAGTATCTGAGTTCCTGCTTTCAAATCTTGAGGGTATATATCTAGAAGTGGAATTGCTGGTTGATATGGTAAATCTGTTTTGCTTTTTCAGATGCAGTTTCTGTTTAGTATGATTGAAAAATTTTAAATAGATTATTCTGGCAATGTCGACATAACAACGTAATAGTAATTAGTGCCACTGAAAATTATGCAGTGCATTAATTTTATATGCAAGTAGTATATGTAATAGGTATATAAACAGAGCATGGGAGATATAAATTATAAGGACTTGTATATTCAGTTTCAAATATATGAATATTCTATAAATCATCAGTTTTTAAAAGGGTTTAATCTATATCATTCATTCAATGTAAAGATAAAGGAAGTACTTAATTCAATCAGAGAGATATAGCTTTTCATAACAACCCAATAATTATGACTAAAAAGATACTCTCAATATATTCTTGGATTTAGAATATCAACTGATTTTTTTCTTGAAAATTTCTAATTAATGTCTTTTGAAATTTATTAAAATTATGTTTTCAAATAATAAAGAGGTTTAGGGAAAAGGATGTTTATCTTAATTTTTACCTAGTTGACTAGGATCACTATCAGTTGATTACATTTAAATTGAAATAGAAAATGAAATGAAACATACACCAATTTGTTAATAAACATATTATATTCACTATCATCAAAAACAACCTAATTACTTTCTTGGGTATCAAAACAAGTATGGTATTAATATGATTAGTGTAGAAAATCTGTAGTCATGCTTAATGAAAATTAGGCCAGTTCTGTCAGTTTTATGAGAAGGGGTAATTACGTAAGCTTAATGAGTAAATGTGCTCTCTACCATATATTTATTCAGGATATTTTTAAGTGATTTACTCTGTATGATGAACATATGCATGCACATATTATGTGAATTGTCTGGGTTCATGCATATACTTGGGAAAAGGACATTTACCAAATATTCCAATAAGGCCAAGATGCACTTTGTCCTAAAGCACCATACCTGGAGCTCCTATTAACCAAGAGGTTCATTAACCATAATTTTCATCTTAGTGTTCTGTTATAAATTTTTAGCATTACCTGACTTTCACCACTTCACTACTGTTCTGTTGTTTTACTGTCAAATAATGATAACCATTAAGTTTTTCTTCCACATTTTGCCCACATTCAGCTCATTAAACTATGCCATTTTGGTATCAGCTCCTAAGAGTTAACTGCCTGGCATCTTCTATTGCCACCATATTTTAAGTAAGAAATGTATGAAGTATAGGCCATAATCTAGATGAAGAGTAATTTTAAAAAGCTCCAGTGGCTCCTCACTCAACCCAGTAGAAGGTGCAGCCTCCCAGCTTTGGCCTTTGTGTCAAAACGCTTTACAAACCTTCTTCGTATCATGCTTCTGTCTATACCATACACTTTAGCCAGTCATTTTTCTGCCACTTTATAGTCATGATAGTTCTTGTTCCCACTAAGAATTCATGATTTTACCTCTATCTGGAGCTCTTTTTCTTCTCTTTGAAAATCCTACCTCAAATGGGTTAATAAACCCCAAGATACTAGTTAAATTTCCCATGCTTATTTAGATAGTTGTACCTCTTGGAAGCCTCCCACATAGTGCCTTATACTCCTATATGTTATCTGACTCTTTGAATGAACATGTATTTGCCACTTCCACTAAAATATGAGCACTTGCAAGGGAAAGGGAACTCAGAGTGAAAACCGGCACTAAATATATATGTGCTACATACAAAAATTAATATGAACTCAGCAATTTACAAAATTATTTTAAAATTCTTATTTCATTGTTACTCTAAAAGCACCAGGTCTTATGATTCCCATTTCACAAAGTGGAGCTGATGTTCATAGAAGTAAAGAAAAAAGTCCAATGTCAAACATCTAGCAACACCAATAGAACCAGGATTTAAACCTAAGACTTTCAATTTCAAATTCATAGTTTTATATAACTGAGATAAAGAAGAGAGATGAATTAAAAAGATTAGTTAGATAGTTGCCCAAGAATATAGGATTTGAATTCAGTTCTTCCGAATCCAAGCCCAGTAAATTTTCTATTATATCAGCAGAAGCCAAACACTAAAGGCTTAAAAAAAAAGGTAACTGGTATTTTGAAATTCTAGATAAATCAATGGATTGAGACAGCTTTGTAGAAAGCTTCATGTAATATGTTGGACATTGTAGAACTACACTGTCTTTGCATATTGAAATACCTAAGAACTGGTCATTAAGTAAATCAATCATTGATTTGCTATTAAAGAAAGCACAACCACTATAAAATCCTATTATTATTTAAAGTAATGCTAGTGTCCTTCAAGTCCTATAAAATTGGCCTAAACATGGGATACACAGTGATTATGTAAAGAGTGTCAATGTATAATAAAATGTGCATAATGCCCATAAAACACTATTCTCCTACAATATATATTTAACCTAAAAATAAGATACTAGCTCTAATAAACATAAAACATTATGACAGTTTATAATTAACTTACTTCACCATTTAGTAATCATAGCTAAGGTTATGATTTTACATATTAGTTCCTTCTAGATAGAATTTACATATTAGTTCTTTCAATAAAAACTTATGTTTTAGTATTTTATTTTGTACAGTTTTCTGTTTTAAACTAAAATTAACCTTCGAGTCACAAAAAAATAGGGTCGAGTTTTTCCCCAAATAGCTAAAATAGTTTCTGAATATTTAAAAATCTTATCACTTATTTTGTCTGTGAGTTTAACATGTCTCTCTTTAGTCTATCTTTACTTTGATTTTATTAATTTACCTTTGAGATTTGGCTTTGTTGCATTTAAGGGGTTATCTTGGGTAAAATTCAAAGGGACAGAAAACCAATTCCCTAATAGGTACCTAAGGAGAGAGAAATAGATTTGTTGACTGCCACATTTTGTAAGTTTACATAAAGTAGGTCAGATGGGAGATTTTGTCGGACAATACAGTTTGATGTGAAATAGTGGTAGAGACTTGTACATTTTTTATGTCCTTGCAGTGGAATGTGAGGAAGAACGGCTATATTAGGTGTGTTGAATGACGTAACAGGTTCTAATGTAAAAATCACAAAAATAATAAGATTATTTGAATTTGTAGAAATTGTAAAATTGTAAAAAAACTAAGCTATTCAAAAGCTGAAAGAGCCTGAGAATCTCCTGCTGAGTCTAGTTAAACTTCCAGCTTGAAAGGTATGCTCTGAGTGTAACCGGTGAGCGCCTCATGTGACCTGCAGGAATTGTAAGCAGCTTGGAGCCTGAGAAGCAGAAGGAAATAACTGTTTAGGTGTGAATTCCATCTTCTCTTCATGCTTTCCTCAGTGAGCAGAGAGAGAGAGGCAGCCATAGTAGGTCACATGCCATATCACTCAGGATGAAACACCAAGACAGATTAAGCACCCGTAAAGTCAGAAACCTGGGGAAAAATGAGTAGGCAAGCAGCCAAGAAGCAATTAATTCAATTCTTTCAAACACTGTGTAGTGTCTAAAAAAGTATTGTTATTCTTAATGTTTATTTCTCAAATTATTAAATAAATAAATATTTGTTGTGAAAGACTTGGAAAATATGTAAAGATATGTCAAAGAAAATAAAAATCAAACTTTAATCACATGGCTCAGAAAAATAATTTGTAACATTTTGATGTACTTATGAAATTTATTTCTCTCATTTTCAGCTATGTTTGTATTAATACATTTTTCGAAAGGATTACACAGTACATAAAGTTTTGCTTCTGTTTTTATATGTAATCTAATACAGGGACATTTTTCTTGTTATGAAATAAATTAATATTTTGTAAGATATATATTTATACAATTATAAATGATTTACATGTATATGTGTATACATGTGTGCACATGTATGTACACATACACATATACTTATACTTTTAATTATATTTATGGATACATATACACACATGTGTATATGTATATATATGCACACATATATATACTTATATATACTTTTAATTCCTTAATTCATTTGCATTTTTGGTTTATACAGCAAATTAGAACTTAAGTCTGGGTTTTCTTCCTCAATATTCACTAACTGTATAAATTTGTATTTTAAATATAGCTATAGATACATTTACTTATACAATTACATATACAATACAAATAGTGTATATTTGATATGTAATACATCAATTTCTACTCTATTGTTGTCCACTATGGAATTTTTTGGTCTTTTTTCTTATGTCACATTTTGCCTGAAAATTTTTAAAATCAACTTTATTTTATAAAAATACACAAAGGACTCATGGGTTAAAAATTTCAGCAGTAAGGGTGATGATTCTTTATATTGCATATTATTTTATGCATATACATTGAAAGCTTCAGAATTAAGGAAGACACCAGCAGTGAGTTTGAAAAAGATAATTCTAGTTTAGCTAAGTAACATTTTCTATATTACGTTTTTGTGAAGAGTTTTTAAATCAGAAAAATATGTTGAATTTTATCCATTATTTTTGGCAAATATAAAAATGAACACATGGCTTCTTTCATTTGCTTTATTTCCTACAAAAATAAATTCTTTATTAAGCTGAGCCTTGCTTAGCTATAAAAATTATGCATAAAAGCAATGCATATTTTTAATTGTAGTAAAATATAGATAACTTGAAATTTACCATCTTAACCCTTTTTAAGTATTCAGCTCAATACTACATATATTGTGTACATTTATATTCTTTTGCAATCATATTTCTTGAACTCCTCATCTTATCAAACTGAAACTCCACATCCATTAAACAGCTCTGCATTTCAGCTTCTCAGCCCCTGGCAACCACCACATTACTTTCCGTCTCTATGAATTTTTGTTGCCTATGCTCCTGGTGTCATATCCAAGAAGTCATTGTCAAATCCAATGTCATGAAGCTTTTCTCCTATATTTTCTTCTAAGATTTTTATAGTTTGAATTCTTATGTTTAGGTCTTTGATTCATTTTATGGGAGGTATGTGTTGTAAGCTTAAGGATCCCACTTGATTCTTTGTTTGTGGATATCTAGTTTTCTCAGCACCATTTGTTAGATTGACTGTTCTTTCCCCATTGAATGATCTTGGCATTCCAGTAAAAAAATAATTTGACCATATATGCAAATATTTATTTGTGGGCCCTTTATTCTATTCCACTGGCCTACATGTCTTTATGCCAGTACACACTCTTCTGATTACTGCAGCTTTGTAGTAAGTTCATTTACTGTTTTAATATGATGAATTATATTTCTTAATATCAAACTTGCATTCTTAAATATTGTTTAATCATACTCTTTCATTATTGTAATACTTCTAGACTAAACTTACTAAAATTTTATTAATGATTCTGAAGTCTATATTAAGTACTTAAATGTGTTTTGGTGCATATATATGTATGTACTCTATAACAATTAGTTGATCATTTCAGGTACTTCTTGAGTGAATTTTTATAAGTGACATAAAAATTGGCTGTTCATTAATCAATCAAGCAAATTCAGAAGAATGTGCACTAACAATAGCTTAGCAATATCTATTAGAAATGGAAAAATATTTTCATCTCTGAAAAAAGTTTTCAGTTCTAGTTTCTCACAAAAATAATTGAGCAACAATTTTTGTTTATGGAGTCTTTGTTCATAAGAGTGAACAAACTAAAATTAACCCAATTATCCCTTATTAAAGGAATGTCTAAGTAAAGGATGACTAACAATAGGCTCTGAAGGAGGTTACCTGGAGTCCATACCATCACAGCTCCCACCACAAGGTTCCAACATGAGGGCCTTGCATAAATCCCTTCTTTGTGTTTTGCATCTAAGTTTCCTTTGAGTAAAATGTGGATACTGAAAGTACTGCCTCATGTAGTTCTTATGAGAATTTAATGAATTAATAAATATAAAATTTTTATGAGTGGCTAGTACATAGAAATTATGTTTTTCAACCACAACACAATTAAATTAGAAACCAATGACAAAATCAAATTTGAGAAACTAAAAATAAGTGGAAATTGAACAACATACTCCTAAATGTTTAACTGGTCAAATAAGAAATAACAATGGATATTAGATAATACTCTGAGATACATGAAAATGAAAACATAACATGGCAATATTTTTGGACACAGCTAAAGAAGGTATACAACAAGAAGATATAACACTTGTCAATATTTATGCACCCAACATAGGAGCAACTAAATATATGAAGCAAATATTAATAGACCTACAGACCTACAGGGAGAAACAGATAGCAATATAATATTAGTAGGTGATTTTTTTTTTATTTTCTAATAAGACTAAATTTATTCAATACCCTAGTAAAAGTTTTGATTGTAAGTATCCAACAGTATAAAAAGTACAAAACAGATTTGTAGATTTCTAATATATTAATACAAAGTGCATGACTACATACAGTACATCCTACAGGCAGAGAGAGGTGGAAGGGGAAAAAGAAGACTGTGGTTGAGGTCTAGTAATAAATAAATAAATACAGAAGTAGAGATGATCCATATGATTGTATATTCTACCACCAATACTGCAGCCAAAATGTACAAAAAAATTTTAAAAACCTTTTCAAAAGAACTCAGGAGGAAGATGGTAATGGCTGGGACTCTTGGAATACACCTCAACGGCTGTGGGAGAGCCGGCCCGACTCACTGTGTAGTCTGTGCATATGGTGGCTTGTAGTTTTTTCCAAAAGGAAGAAAATATAAAATTTTAAGTTTCAGATTAAGAACTATAAAACTACAGGGTGCCCATAAAAAGTGGCTCACTCATTATTTATACCATCCAATTTTTTAAATCCAGTTTCAAAAATAAGCATTGAGTCACGTTATTGTAAGGCAGGCTGATCCTCCCTCATGAAATCTGAATTGGGGATATACTGTTCCTGAACTTTTAGAAAAGAGGCAATGAGGGCATTCTGGTTTGGGTTCAAGTAAGAAACTCTTAGTGATGACTTCAGTCTCGCAGAGGTCCGCGACCAGGATTTATCACCTAGTATCTCAGCGTCAGGACAAAGCCTGACTAAAAGAAGCCAAACCAAAAGCAACCCACTCAGCATTCACACACACACACACCTCTTTTCTTTTAGTAAAATTAAACTTTAATATAGTGAAAAAAAACCCAAAACCCTAATAGGCTAAAACAAGTCAAACAACCACTCTACACAGATAAAACCTTCACGAAGGTCAACTGAAGTAATCCAGAACTAAAACTGAATTGTGCAGATTTTCAATGAAGTCACCGGTCATTTTCAATCGAGTCAATTATTTACACACTCAACAAGCCCTCTAAGAAATGTGCCCCAAGAAGCATTCACCTTTTCACTTGTGCCATCCTGAAGATTTGCACACCGTGTTTCTCAGATAACATTTTTAATAGTGTGTTCTCTACCATGTGGTGATGCTTTGGTACTATTCACTTAGGACTCCTCATCCTGAAGGTTTGACACTTCCCCAAGAGGAACTCTGATTCTGCTTTACAAGTTTCATATAAAGTCTTTATCAAATATCAGTATGGAGGGAGGTGACACAGGATGCAACATATACAGTCAAGTTACCTCTCTGTATGTTTAAAAATTACTCCTTCAAGGTTATTGCAAGAGAGCTTAGTCTGTCTTGCTTTTAATATTCAGTAGTACAGGTTTGAATCATCAGAACCTAGGCAAGACCTTATTATTTCAAAATTATTGACAACTACCTGTAGGGGCAAGTCCATGTTACCAAGTTATGGCGAATTTATTACCATGAAGGAAAACAAGTATAGCCAGCCATTTTTTTTAAATACCCCAACCACTGCTTCTCAATATAGAAAGACTAAAACTACTTAAGTTTATCATACAACAAATCCCATCTCTGTCCCCTGAAATTCCCCTAGTTTCAATCATTAGAAGGGGATTAAAAAAAAAAAGACTTAAAGAGCACTTTACAGCAGCATTCAGCTTTCCTATGAAATACTCAGCATCTTAAATATTATGTACACGTTTTTTCTTTTAGTAAGCTAGACACTGGCTTCAGAGTTTGTGGAACTGGAAGAGAAATAACCCATTCAAAACTATTCTAGAAATTGTCTTTTGGCATAATAGCAGGTAATCCAGGTTAAAAATATCAGGATTTTGTTGCTCTGTTTCCTTTCCAAAATGTAGATGGTTTTCTGGTTCCCCTTCTGCAAACACCTCAGTCACCACTGCTGGGTGGAGACGGGCAGAGGCTCTGGGCCCTGCTCCTCCGGCTTCTCGGCAGCTGCCTTCTTACTGCTGCAGCAAGGCTTGAAGAGATGTGTGTCGATGAGGACTTCCCCAAAACGGCCTTTATAGATAATCCCACAACATATTTTCTGTCTTTTCCAGTATGTAAGATCTAAAAAGGAAAAAACGGGCGTTCTGTTAGAGCCAGAAGCCATCTCTGTATTTGAGCCATCATCTGACTGGTTACTGTAACAAGGAGACTGAGCGGGAGAGGCACTTGAGGTGGTACTATGAGCATCAGAATTGTGACGTTTAAATTCCTTCTGCAGTTTACTGATCTGGTTGCTTTTTATCCTGTTTCCAGACAGAGTTTTCACTTTCTTTGGTTTCAATGTATTCTTCAGACTGGGTCCTGCCCTCGCATCTACCGCATGATTCCAGTTTTTTTTTGATCCTGCTGGCAGTTTCTTCCATCTTTTGACAAGCAGGACACAGGCTTTGCAGATGTCTCCTGAACGAGTCTCATGCAACCCAAAACAACTCTGGAAGTCCTTTTCATAGCGTTTACTGTCGGTGAATCGAGAACTGGAGGACTTAGCTCTGCAAATACAGCAGCCCGCTATACTCCGGTACATCTTTGGCTTGTGAAAACCAAACATCTTCTCTTCTGAGCAATAGTCCGCGGGCCCACCGCGGCGGCGGCGGCCGCGGAGACGCTCCGAGGCGGCAGCTAGAAACGCTCCCGGCGGGCTTGTCGGTAAACAAACTCCTCGGCTCGCGAAGAAAGTCCGCGCGGAGGGCCGCTCGCCGGAGCCGCCCGCCTCACCTGCGCCGGAACAACGGGCCCCGCGCCCGCCCGCCCGCGCGGCGCCTCCCGCAGCTAGTAGGTGATTTTTAATGCCCTACTTACATTAATGGATAGACTACTGAGAAAGAAAATGATTAGGAAACATCAGCCTTAAAAGACACATTAAACTACTAGATGGGCTTAACAGATACATAGAAATATTGCATCCAAAAGCATCAGAATACACATTTTTCTCAAGTGCACATGGAACATTTTCCAAGATAGATCATATGTTAGGCCACAATGTATGTCTTAATAAATTTAAGAAGATTGAAATTACACCAAACATCTTTTCTGACTGTAACAGTATGAAATTAGAAATTAATTTCATGAAGAAAACTTGAAAATTCACATATAAGTGGAGATCAAACAACACGCTACTGAAAAATCAATGGGTCAAATTAGAACTCAAAAGAAAAATCAAAAGAACACCTTGAAAGAAATGAAAATTGAAATATACCAAAACTTAAGGTATGCAACAAAAGCAGTTCTAATCAGGAAATTTAGAGCAATAAATGCCTACCTTAAGAAACAAGGGAAGTCGCAAACAACCTAACTGTATACCTTAAAGAACTAGAAAAAGATGGACATTTGAAGCTCAAAATTGGTAACAAGAATGTAAATAACAAAGATTAGAACAGAAATAAGTGAAATAGAGACAAAAAAGACAAAATAGAAGACCAATGAAACTAAGAGCTGTTTCTTTGGAAAGATAAACAAAATTACAAGCCTATAAACTCACAAAGAAAAAACGAGGATTCAAATAAATAAAATCAGAAAGAGGAGATGTTACACTGATACTGTTGAAATACAAAGCATATTCAAACACTAATATGAACAATTATATGCCAAAAAATTGGACAATCTAGAAGAAATAGGTAAGTTCCTAAAATCATACAACCTACCAAGACTAAATCATATGAAATAGAAAATTTGAACAGACAGATTTCTAGTAAGGAGATTGAATCGGTCAACAACAACGTTCCAATAAAATTCCAGAAGCACATGGCTTCACTGGAAAATTCTACCAAACATTCAAAGAAAAATTAATACAATCTTTCTCAAACTATTCCTCAAAATAGAAGACAGAATTCTTCCAAACTCATTTTATGAGGCCACATTACCCTGACACCCAACCAGACACTGATCTAACAAGAAAAAAAATTACAGGCCAAAATCTCTGATCAACATAGATGCAAAAATCCTCAACAAAATATTATCAAACTCAATTCAACAATACATTAAAAAGATCGTGCACCATGATCAATTGGGTTTTATTCCAGGGATGCAAACATCCAAAATCAGTCAATGTGATACACCACATTAAGAAAGTAATGAGTGAAAATCATATGATCATCTCACAGATACAGAAAAAGCATCTGACAAAATTCAATATCCACTTATGATAAAAACTCTCAACAGAGTGGATATAGAGGGAACATACCTGAACATAATAAAGGCCATACTAGACAAGCTTAGTGCTAACTTCATGCTCAATGGTGAAAAGCTGAAAGCCTTTCTTCTAAGGTCTGGAACAAGACAGGATGCCCACTTTTGCCACTTCTGTTCAACATGGAATTGGAAAATCCTAGCCAGAATAAGTAGGCAATATAAAGAAATAAAAGGAATAAAAATTGGAAAGAAGAAGCAAAATTGTTATTATTTGCAGATGACATGATATATATAGAAAACCCTAAGATCTCAAGAACCTGTTAGAAATAAAAAAAAATTCAGTAAAGCTGAAGGATGCAAAATCAACACACAAAAATCTGTTGTTTTCTGTACATTAATAATGAACTATCAGAAATACAAAGAAAGAAAGCAATCCCATTTACAATTGCCTCAAAGAGAATAAAATACCTAGGAACAAATTTAACTAAGGAGATGAAAGACCTGCATACTGAAAACTAAAAGACATCAAGGACAGAAATTAAGATGACACCAATGACTCTGTTCGTAACTGAAAGAATCAATATTGTTAAAATGTCCGTACTATCTATAGCAATCTACAGAGTCAATATAATTCCTATCAAAATTCTACTGGAACTTTTCAGAGAAATAGAACAAATAATCCTAAAATTTATATGAAATCACCCAAAAACACGAATAGTCAAACCATCTTTAGAGAAAACAAAGCTGGAGGCATCATGGCCCCTGAATTCAAACTCTATTACAAAGTTATAATAAGTAATACAGTATGGTATTGGCATAAAAACAGACACATAGACCAATGGAACAGAGTACAGAGCCCAGAAATTAACCTATATATATATAGTCAATTAATTTATGACAGAAGAGCCATGGATATACAATGAGGAAAGGAAAAACTCTTTAATAAATGGGAAAACTGCACAGCCACATGCAAAAGAATGAAACTCAACCATTATCTTAACACCAGACACAAAAAGGAACGGAAAATGGATTAAAGACTTGAACATAAGATCAGAAACCATAAACTCCCGGAAGAAAAAATAAGCAGAGAGCTCCTTAACAGAGGTCAATGATTTTTGAATATGATACCAAAAGCACATTCAACAAAAGCAAAATTAAGCAAGTGGGACCATGCCATACTAAAAAGCTTCCACACAGAAAAGATCATCGAAAAAAATGAAAAGGCAACCTACTGAATAGGAAAAAAATATTTGCAAATCATTTATTTGATAAGGGGCTAACATCTATTCTTAGTTATAATCCTGGAGGCATGTTATGTACTTTTTTCCTGCATTCTATCATGCCCTTTAATATGTGTTCTCCATATCACTGTTTTGATTTTCTTCTATATCAGTTATATTTTTAATTTACCCTCAATGCATTTTTGTACTCTATCATCATATTTGGGTTTCCTTTGAATTTCTCTATGATTTAAAATAATTTTCTGAACAGAATTCTTATGCTTTCAGTTGGTAATCCTGTGGATCATCCCTCAACGACTGGCCATTGGTGATGCTCCAAGGATGTATTTATGCATTAGGAGGAGCTACTCTATTAAACTTACCATTGTATCCATTATAAGGATATTGTTGAGAACATCATTTAAGGCACCTGCCTACAGTCTCTGATGAGCTTCATCAGTTAAAATCCTCCCTTGGTATTAATCATATGTTGTGTGTTGTATTCCATAAATATTCTGTTATACAAATTTTAATATGTTATATATAATTTTTAGGTGAGTTATACAAAAAGAAAAATGTCCTTTTGAAAGCTTAAAGCTAAAAGTATGACTCAGCATTAGCAAGTGATTTATTATAACATGCATTTTGGTGTATTCCTGTTGCCATTTTCTCTCTTCAGTGTTTACTCTTTTATTTCTTTCAGCTTTATACACTTTTGTCATATTTTGTTTATCATTCTAAGATGGTTTAAGTCATTTCTGGAAAAAAATAAGAATATAAATAAATAAATTAAGAGTGGAAAATAAGCTTGGTTCAGGCATTGTTTTGCTTTCTATTCATATTTTCTGTTTTATGTACTTTTGTCTTTTGTACATTGTATAATTATCTAATTTAGGAACTGGAGAAATCATGGCAGGCTTGCTGTTGCTGTCTTGATTTCGAACATTTCTCTACCTTCAGGGAACATGTTATGACTGTAACTTGAATTGATGTACACTCTGTATTTCTGCTATACTGGGAATCATTTTAAATTCAGTTTATTATAATTGGCTTTTCTATTTGAATGTTTTCTGTCATTACATTAGTCAAGTTTTAAATACTACAGGTTTTTTTAAGTATAAAGGAATGTAGACTTTATATTTTTCAAAATCTTCCTCAACTTCCTACTTATTCAGAATTTGTCATCCCCAAATTATGAAATCTCAGATTTCAAATGGGAGAATTTGAGCCCTATTCATACCTTGTATGTTTGAATATGGGGACTGTATTTTAAAGATCTTGGTTAGCAAATTAAAAGTGTTCCAAGAATAAATACTAATCAACTCATGACAAAAGTATTCTAAAGAAACCAGTGTGAAAGGGTAAATGAGAAAGAATGTATTGTTAAAGCAAGAGATGTTATGCTGAATAATATTATTAAAACAGCCTAAGAAGGTAAAAAGGCAGTTTAGAAGTTAATACTGTAGTGCAATGCCCTGGAGATGCTATGAACAGGGGAAGCTATTATTAAAATGCTATGTGTTTCTATTTCTATTCCAACTTAGACCCAGAATCAAGGTGAAGGGCTTAAACATGACATGAATGTGTCTATGCATGTGTATCCCTCCAATGGCAGATACAAGTTTGGACAAAAAAAAAAAAATCCATGTCTATATGAAGACAAAAAAGTCACTTGACAGTGTGAGATTTATTTCAAAAATCTGATTTTTCTTAAGTCTTAAAAGAGGAAAGGGAAATAAAGATCATATGCAAAGACTGCCTCAGGCCATAGGAACTGGAATCCAAAAGCCTTAATGTGTGTGAAGCAGCCACTGCATGAACCTTTTCTATGATATAATTTATCTATGATATAGTTTATCTAAATCCATGCAGAATGTATTAATGGCTTGTAACAGTTTAAGATTCAGGTGAATTCTCCTTGTCATGCAGTAGAGTTCATGAATAAGAAATATGAGCCAGTTCATGTCACCTAACTACAGATACATGCAATGGAAGAAACTTCAGTTACCTGATCCAACATTCTACATTTTTTGCATCATCTGAATAAAGGCTATGTTTTGTTCACACATGTAAGGCTTGTACTCAGTGGAGTTACAAAGCAAAGATTTGCTAAAGGAGTAGAAAGAAAGAAATCATCTTAGTATTAGTTTTAGAAAATAACCTGAATCTGGTGCTTAGCATTTCCTCATCTGTATATAGCAGCATAGGCATCTCTGTACATAGCTTCTGGGTGTCTTTAATATTGTCAGACTCAAACCTGTTCTCATACACCTCATTATGCAATCAAAATAAAGGGCACATGTAGGCATGGTAAATAAAATTTGGAGTTAAATATTCAGTGAGAATATTCTTTCAATCCTACTGCTGAGACTTATTTGCTTTGATGAGAAAGGTTGAGTGCCATGGACCTCATTGTGCAAACAAATATATATCTGAAAGTGAAGAGTTATTACTTATTATTTTGGCAAAATTATTTTAATTCATTAGAGATCTCACTCATCTAGTGCTGCATATTAAAAATGAGTGCTATAGTTCAGATGTGCTCCAGCCTCCCAAAAAGATATGTATTTGTAGGCACTATTTTTATCTAATTTGAATTCTCTCATCACTCTATCTTGTAGATGTTAGTAAACCATCTGAAGCTAGAAATTTTCAAAAGGTGCTCAGATTTCTTCAGTTCACACTCAGTATGGCTATGTGAAGGCCAAAGAGACCTTACTTCAGAAGATAATGCATAAAAAGAAGTGGTATGGGTCATTTAAGTTCAGGCACTGCAGGATATACATCTTTACAAAGGAGAAAAGAGTCGTGGAGGGGTAATTTAACAGTTTGCAATCAGTGGAAGAACTTAACAGACATGTATGTTTCCCATATACATATGTAGTAACATATAGAAAGTAACAGTGTATTTTAGAAAATGGTAAAATATAGAAGAATGGATTCTAAAGGAAAATGTGAGGCAGAAGATGAGATAACACAGCATTAGTTAAATAGCAGGGGCTACACAGAGTATTTTAAAAGGTAGAGAAAATGGGAGATTATTATGTGGCAGAAGGGCAACCAAGATAAAGAGAACTAGAGCAGAAACATGAATGCTTTATGATACAGAAAACATGCTTATAAAAGCCAGTGTGGGAGTGACCAATAGAAAGAGAAAACATAGGCCTGAGGCACCAGCAAAGCAACTCCACCAAACTAGGGAGGATAGAGGGCAAAGGGGAAACAGAGAAAGACAGAGAGAGGATTTTTAAGATAATTTTGTATTCTGAAGTATATGTAACTAAAATAGCATCAAGGTCATTTCCAGGAATCAAAATCAAATTTTGATGGACTTTCTTATGCACCTTTTATTATTTGTCTTACTTTTTAAATTTATGTTTATTATGTATGGGAGGAATGCATTTTTTGTATGTGTAAGGCCTTGAGAACTCACAGTCTGACTCTAATAAGAAAAGGAAATTGAGTTTCCTTAAAAAAGTGTATCAGAGATTGAGGTTAGGCAGGGAGGCTTCTTAGAAAGGGGTAATCTTTAACTCAAATTTAAACATAAAAAAATACATAGGTGGATAATTGAAGAGTATGGAAGAAATTTAATTGAAGACTAGCATGAAAAAATAAATGGGGATGAATAAAACACTGGTGAGGATCAGAAAAGAAAAACTGTAGATACTACCAATGTACTGGTCAAGAAAACCAGGCTAATATTTTAGAAAAATAAAAAATAAAAATAGGTGTTGTCAAGGCAAAGGAGCTAGAATAGCCAATGTAATTTTTTTGGAAAAAAAGAGAAAAGAAAAACCCCCTGAAACCTGTAAACTGAAAACAAAAAAACCAGAAACAAACAAAATACCTGATTTTAAGACTTACTATGTAGCTACAGTACTCAGGGCTGTATGGTTTTGGTGGAGAAATAAATGCATGGATCAGTGGAATAGAATAAAGAGGCCTGAAACACACTCACTCAAGTATAGACAATGGATACTACCTTCTTCCTTTCTGCCAAGGAATTGCTTTTGGGGCTTTATCAAAAATTAGATATTTTGTCTGTTTATGCTTATGAATTTTCATCAAGTGGTATTGGAATAGAGGGAAATTTAAAAGCAAAAAAAACAAAACAAATCCTCCACCTACCCTCACTAAAACCTCTTTGACAAAGAATGTAAAACCAAGGTGGAGCCAAGATGGCGGCATGAGTAGGACAGTGGGAATCTCCTCCCAAAAACATATATATTTTTGAAAATACAACTAATCCTAAAAGAGAGACCAGAAGACACAGGAAAACAGCCAGACTACATCCACACCTGCGAGAACCCAGCGCCTGGTGAAAGGGGTAAGATACAAGCCCCAGCCCAGCAGGACCTGAGGCCCCTCAACCCAGCTCCCAGCAGGAGGAGAGGAGTGGGAGCAGGAAGGGGGAGGGAGCCCAGGACTGCTAAACACCCACCCCAGCCGTCCACACCAGAACGCAGACACAGTGCATGCGTGGGGTGCTGGAAACTAGGGAAGCAGGACAGTAAGAACTTTGACCAGGTCCCGAAGCCGGCACCTCTGGGACAAAGAAAAGCGAGTGCTTTTTGAAAGTCTTAAAGGGACAGGGACCCCACAACTGGATGGAAGCATCCTGGGTCACAGTCCAGCAGCTGGAAATTCCAGGGAACTCCGAGCGTACTAACCCCCTGGGCAACAGCTCTGAGACCCCTCACAGAGGTAAACAGCCAAAAAGCCAGCTGTCCATTAACCCTCCGGGGCCCTGCCATAGCAGAGCAGCAGCCTGAGGCTGGTCACACCCCCAGCAAGGGAGCTTCCTCCATACCGGCCGGGCAAGATACAGAGACCCAGTCTACACGCAATTGCCCAACACGAGCCACTAGAGGTCGCAGTTGTCCCAGTAAAGAAAGGCCAGGAGCAAGTAGAAAGTGTCTTGACTCTCCCAGCTGACAGACAAGTAAATAGCACTCCACTGCACCTATCAACATGAAAAGGCAAAAACATTTCATACAGACAAGACTAACCCAGACAGCTTCGACATCTTCTACATCTTCCCCTGAGAAGGAACCTGGGGAGATAGATTTAACCTACCTTCCTGAAAAAGAATTCAAAACAAAAGTCATAACCATGCTGATGGACTTGCAGAGAAATATGCAAGAACTAAGGAGGGAGAATACAGAAATAAAACAAGCTCTGGAAGGACTTCAAAACAGAATGGATGAGATGCAAGAGACCATTAATGGACTAGAAAACAGAGAACAGGAATGCAGAGAAACTTATGCAGAGAGAGATAAAAGGATCTCCAGGAATGAAAGAATTTTAAGAGAACTATGTGACCAACAAAATGGAACAATATCCACATTATAGGGGTACCAGAAGAAGAAAAAGAAGAGAGAAAAAGGGATAGAAAGTGTCTTTGAAGAAATAATTGCTGAAAAATTCCCCAAACTAGGGTAGGAAATGGCCTCTCAGACCACAGAGGTACACAGAACTCCCATGACAAGGGATTCAAGGAGGGCAACACCAAGACACATAATAATTAAAATGGCAAAGATCAAAGACAAGGACAAAGTATTAAAGGCAGCCAGAGAGAAAAAGAAGGTCACCACAAAGGAAAACCCATCAGGTTATCATCAGACTTCTCAACAGAAACCCTACAGGCCAGAAGAGAATGGCATGATATACTTAATGCAATGAAAAAGAAGGGCCTCGAACCAAGAATACTGTATCCAGCACAATTATCATTTAAATATGAAGGAGGGATTAAACAATTCCCAGACAAGCAAAAGATGAGGGAATTTGTCTCCCACTAACCACCTCTACAGGGCGTCTTACAGAGACTGCTCTAGATGGGAGCATTCCTAAAAAGAGCACAGAACAAAACACCCAACATATGAAGAAGGAAAGAGGAGGAATAAGAAGGGAGAGAAATAAAGAACCATCAGAACATGTTTATAATAGCTCAATAAGTGAGTTAAGTTAGACAGTAAGATAGTAAAGAATCAGACCGTGTTTATAATGGCTCAATAAGCGAGTTAAGTTAGACAGTAAGATAGTAAAGAAGCT
The DNA here is from genome assembly GCF_040802235.1 of Manis javanica. NCBI lineage: Eukaryota > Metazoa > Chordata > Mammalia > Pholidota > Manidae > Manis > Manis javanica. The sequence continues at coordinate 21,095,800 of NC_133167.1, forward strand.
AACCTTGAACCTTTGGTAACCACAAACCTAAAGCCTGCAATGGCAATAAGTACATACCTTTCAATAATCTCCCTAAATCTAAATGGACTGAATGCACCAATCAAAAGACACAGAGTAATAGAATGGATAAAAAAGCAAGATCCATCCATATGCTGCTTACGAGAGACTCATCTCAAACCCAAAGACATGCACAGACTTAAAGTCAAGGGATGGAAAAAGATATTTCATGCAAACAATAGAGAGAAAAAAGCAGGTGTTGCAATACTAGTATCAGACATAACAGACTTCAAAATAAAGAAGGTAACAAAAAATAAAGAAGGACATTACATAATGATAAAGGGCTCAGTCCAACAAGAGGATATAACCATTATAAATATATATGCACCCAACACAGGAGCACCAGCATATGTGAAACAAATACTAACAGAACTAAAGGAGGAAATAGAATGCAATGCATTCATTCTGGGAGACTTCAACACACCACTCACTCCAAAGGACAGATCCACCAGACAGAAAATAAGTAAGGACACAGAGGCACTGAACAACACACTAGAACAGATGGACCTAATAGACATCTACAGAACTCTACATCCAAAAGCAACAGGATACACATTCTTCTCAAGTGCACATGGAACATTCTCCAGAATAGACCATATACTAGGCCACAAAAAGAGCCTCAGTAAATTCCAAAAGATTGAAATCCTACCAGCCAACTCTTCAGACCACAAAGGCATAAAACTAGAAATAAACTGTACAAAGAAAGCAAGAAGGTGCACAAACACACGGAGGCTTAACATCATGTTCCTAAATAATCAATGGATCAATGACCAAATCAAATGGAGATCCAGCAATATATGGAAACAAACGACAACAACAACACAAAGCCCCAGCTACTGTGGGATACAGCAAAGGCAGTCTTAAGAGGAAAGTATACAGCAATCCAGGCATATTTAAAGAAGGAAGAACAATCCCAAATGAATGGTCTAATGTCACAATTATCGAAATTGGAAAAAGAAGAACAAATGAGGCCTAAGGTCAGCAGACGGAGGGACATAATAAAGATTAGAGAAGAAATAAATAAAATTGAGAAGAATAAAACAATAGCAAAAATCAATGAAACCAAGAGCTGGTTCTTCGAGAAAATAAACAAAATAGATAAGCCTCTAGCCAGACTTATTAAGAGGAAAAGAGAGTCAAAACACATCAACAGAATCAGAAATGAGAAAGAAAAAATCATGACGGACCCCACAGAAATAGAAAGAAATATTAGAGTGTACTATGAAAACCTATATGCTAACAAGCTGGGAAACCTAGGAGAAATGGACAACTTCCTAGAAAAATACAACCTTCAAAGACTGACCCAGGAAGAAACAGAAAATCTAAAAAGACCAATTACCAGCAACGAAATTGAAGCGGTAATCAAAAAACTACCAAAGAACAAAACCCCCAGGACAGATGGATTTACCTCGGAATTTTATCAGACATACAGAGAAGACATAATACCCATTCTCCTTAAGTTTTCCAAAAAATAGAGGAGGAGGGAATACTCCCCAACTCATTCTATGAAGCCAACATCACCCTAATACCAAAACCAGGCAAAGACCCCACCAAAAAAGAAAACTACAGACCAATATCCTTGATGAATGTAGATACAAAAATACTCAACAAAATATTAGCAAACTGAATTCAAAAATACATCAAAAGGATCGTACACCATGACCAAGTGGGATACATCCCAGGGATGCAAGGATGGTACAACATTTGAAAGTCCATCAACATCATCCACCACATCAACAAAAAGAAAGACAAAAACCATATGATCACCTCCATAGATGCTGAAAAAGCATTCGAGAAAATTCAGCATCCATTTATGATAAAAACTCTCAACAAAATGGGTATAGAGGGCAAGTACCTCAACATAATAAAGGCCATATATGATAAACCCATAGCCAACATCATACTGAACAGCGAGAAGCTGAAAGCTTTTCCTCTGAGATCGGGTACAAGACAGGGATGCCCACCCTCCCCACTATTATTCAACATAGCACTGGAGGTCCTAGCCATGGCAATTAGACAACAAAAAAGAAATACAAGGAATCCAGATTGGTAAAGAAGAAGTTAAACTGTCACTATTTGCAGAAGACATGGTATTGTACATAAAAATCCCTAAAGACTCCACTCCGAAACTACTAGAGCTAATATCGGAATTCCACAAAGTTGCAGGATACAAAATTAACACACAGAAATCTGTGGCTTTCCTATATACTAACAATAAACTAATAGAAAGAGAAATCAGGAAGACAATTCCATTCACAAAAGCATCAAAAAGAATAAAATACCTAGTAATAAACCTAACCAAGGAAGTGAAAGACCTATACCCTGAAAACTACAAGACACTCTTAAGAGAAATTAAAGAAGTCACTGACAAATGGAAACTGATCCCATGCTCGTGACTAGGAAGAATTAATATCATCAAAATGGCCATCCTGCCCAAAGCAATATATAGATTCGATGCAATCCCTATCAATACTACCAACAGCATTCTTCAATGAACTGGAACAAATAGTTCAAAAATTCATATGGAAACACCAAAGACCCTGAATAGCTAAAGCAATCCTGAGAAGGAAGAATAAAGTGGGGGGATCTCACTCCCCAACTTCAAGCTCTACTACAAAGCCACAGTAATCAAGACAATTTGGTACTGGCACAAGAACAGAGCCACAGACCAATGGAACAGAATAGTGACTCCAAACATTAACCCAAACATATATGGTCAACTAATATTTGATAAAGGGGCCATGGACATACAATGGGGAAATGAGAGTCTCTTCAACAGATGGTGTTGGCAAACTGGACAGCTACATGTAAGAGAATGAAACTGGATCATTGTCTAACCCCATACACAAAAGTAAATTTGAAATGGATCAAAGACTTGAATGTAAGTCATGAAACCATAAAACTCTTAGAAAAAAACATAGGCAAAAATCTCTTAGACATAAACATGAGTGACCTCTTCTTGAACATATCTCCCCGGGCAAGGGAAACAAACGCAAAAACGAACAAATGGGACTATATCAAGCTGAAAAGCTTCTGTACAGCAAAGGACACCATCAATAAAACCAAAAGGTATCCTACAGTATGGGAGAATATATTCGTAAATAACAGATCCGACAAAGGGTTGACATACAAAATATATGAAGAGCTCACACACCTCAACAAACAAAAAGCAAATAATCCAATTAAAAAATGGGCAGAGGAACTGAATAGACAGTTCTCTAAAGAAGAAATTCAGATGGCCAACAGACACATGAAAAGATGCTCCACATCGTTGTCATCAGAGAAATGCAAATTAAAACCACAATGAGATATCATCTCACACCAGTAAGGATGGCTACCATCCAAAAGACAAACAACAACAAATGTTAGCGAGGCTGTGGAGAAAGGGGAACCCTCCTACACTGCTGGTGGGAATGTAAATTAGTTCAACCATTGTGGAAAGCAGTATGCAGGTTCCTCAAAATGCTCAAAAAAGAAATACCATTTGACCCAGGAATTCCACTTCTAGGATTTTACCCCAAGAATGCAGCACTCCAGTTTGAAAAAGGCAGATGCACCACTATGTTTATTGCAGCAGCACTATTTACAACAGCCAAGATATGGAAGCAACCTAAATGTCCATCAGTACATGAATGGATAAAGAAGATGTGGTACATATACACAATGGAATATTACTCAGCCATAAGAAAAAAACAAATCCTACCATTCGCAACAACATGGATGGAGCTAGAGGGTATTATGCTCAGTGAAATAAGCCAGGCGGAGAAAGACAAGTACCAAATGATTTCACTCAGATGTGGAGCATAAGAACAAAAAAACTGAAGGAACAACACAGCAGCAGCAGCACAGAACCTAAGAATGGACTAATAGTTATCAAAGGGAAAGGGACTCGGGAGGATGGGTGGGAAGGGAGGGTTAAGGGCGGGAAAAAAATAAACGGGGCATTACGATTAGCATGTATAGTGTGGGGGAGGGGAGGGCACCGGGAGGGCTGTGCAACACAGAGAAGACAAGTAGTTATTTTACAGCATCTTACTATGTTGATGGACAGTGACTGTGAACGGGGATGTGGGGGGGACTTGGTGAAGGGGGAGCCTAGTAAACATAATGTCCTTCATGTAATTGTAGATTAATGATACCAAAATAAAATTTAAAAAAAAAGAATGTAAAAGCAGACTGCATAATTTTCAGCAGAAAGGAAAAAAAAACTACAATTAAAAAAAAATGTGCCAGCACAAGAACAGATATTTCACTATGGAAGATATACAGACAGCAAATAAGTACATGAAAAGATCTTCAAAATTATTAGCCATTAGAGAAATGCTAATTAAAACCATGATGCTGTCCTACTACACATATGTTACAATGGTTAAGACAGAAGAATAATTATATTACCAAATTTTGATGAGAATGTGAAGAAACTGGATTTCTTTTGCATTGCTCATGGGAATATAAAATAGTACAGTTACAATGGAAAAAAGTATGGTACTTTTTTTATAAGATTAACATACACTAAATAAATATACAACCCAGCAATTGCACTCTTGGGTATATATCCTGGAGAAACAAAGACTTACATTTACACAAAAATCTACACAAATGTTCCTTACAGCTTTTTTTGCATTATCCCCAAACTGTAAATAAATAAGATGTCTTTCTAGGTGCAAGTAATTTTAAAAATTAAAAATGAACTACTTACTATTTAGCAATAAAATAAATTAGCTATTGATATGCAAAATAGTTGAGTGACTCTCAAGGGCATTTTGCTGAATAAAAAAGAGCTAATTTCAGATGGCCACATACTGTACTATTCAATTTATGTAACAATTATGAATGTATAATTGTAGTAATGGGGTCAGTGGTTGCCAAGTGTTAGAGAGGGGGGACAGACTGTGATCAAGCAGTCTGAATCCCAATTCTGGTATTGGTTACATTACATTTGTACTCTAATTTACACATGTGATGAATTGTTATATAACTATTTATACACATAAAACTGCATGTAGAAACTGGTGAAATTCAACTAACATCTGTGCAAATAATATTGGCACGTACAAGTGCCAATCTCCTAGTTTTGATAATATACCATGATCAGACATTATCATTGGGAAAATCTGGGTAATGAGTATGTGGAAACAGACCATTTCTCAATTTACCATGAGTATTAAACTAATTCAAAATAGAAATCTTCAAAAAAAGTTTAGGGAATCATCTAAAATTTACAGAGCAGAGAAGCACAGATTGACAAAAATTTCCACAATGATCTATCTGTTAAGAATTGAGAGAAAAAGTCAGACTCCATTTTCTCCTAGAATGATCACAAATGTCCATTTAAGTACCTCAGTCAACTAAAGAAACATCAATTCTGTAATATAAAAATGTAGTTAAAATATAACCACAATACTATGTTTACATCTCTGCAAAGGGACGGTTTTAGGAGGAATAAGGGGTTAGAAAGAGTATGGATTGTTTGCAAAATGGTTGCCATTATTACTCTCCTTATATACATACTCTGGGTAGTCCCCTCCCACAGACCCTGGCCTTGGCCATGTGATTTTCTTTGATCAATGGAACAGTAGTAAGTAGAGGCTCGAACAAGTTCATGTTCATTGGAGAGTGCTTTCTCTTACTGCTGGAACCCTTCTGCCCCGCAGAAGCTCAGGCAAGTCTGGTGGAGGATGAAGAACCCTCCCGTCTGCTGGAGGGGAACAGGGGCCCCAGATGCCTTACCTGCCGGTGGGCTGCAGGAAGACAATGGCCCCAGATCTCCCACCCCACCTGAAGCTTCAGACATGGAGTGAGGCCAATATTAAACCACCCAGCCCCAACAAGCCAGTGTAGAAGAGAACTACCCAGTCAGTACCCAGACAGAGAAAAAAGTGTATATTTATATATGTGAATATAAATATAAATCATACTTGTATATGAATCACTGCTGGATTTGGTAGCAGGAAGATTAGAAAGTTCTCTTCAGATTGCTTCTATTTGTTCAGTGAAATAGAAATCAGGTCACCAGTTCAGAGAAAAAGGAAGTAGGGAAGGTGTTAAGGATTTGAAGACAGGAGAGAAAGGTACGAAATATTCATTCCATACGGTAAAAAGTTAATTTACAGAGGAAATGCACTCAGATTCAACTTGTCAGTTGAGGTTATAAAGTGAAAGCAGTCAGCATGATTCTGCTTTGCTTTGTGTTTTTCTGGACATTCTCAGACCACCAGGTGCAGGCACGGAGTAGGCAGAGAATTTGGTTTAACCAGACTTGGGGTTTTGACAGGCAAGGAATGTGGAGGAAGAAAGGACCAGGGAAATTCAAGTGGTGAGGAAGGAGAGAGAACTGTGGTGACCTTTGGAATCCACTCTGCATAAGAAGGGAAGAACCAAAGGCTTTATGAAGGGCAAGGGAAAAACAAAAATCAGTGGAGACAATGAATTACCAATACCACTGGAATCAAAGAATTGTTGGAAGGGTGGTACTAGAGTATACAAGCCAGAGGGAGGGGAGATGGTATGATGCGCGCAGAGAGAAAGCCTAAAATTATGATTTGAAATTTGTAAATAAAGGGGTGAAGAAATTGAGAAGCCAAGATGTTAGATGGATTTTCTGCTTGGATATTGATGTTGGACTTTGAGAACAGAAGCCAAGTGCTAACTTATTCAAAATATGATATGGACGGTCGACCAGCAGGTAAGTGTGTGAGAATAAAATGGAGGAGCAGCTAATGTACAGACTCAGAGCACATGTTTCTAAGAAGCTGTTATTTTTCAGGAAGGAGGGAGGAAGGAAAAATGGTCTAGAAGAGACAGTAAAGAGCACAGAAGGTATGTAAATATTAGTTATGTCTTAATTAAACAAGCAAATATTACTTGCCCAGTTATGTTCCCAGCTCCATTTGGGTACTGGGAAACATTAGTAAATAAACCAGTTCCAGTAGTAGGTGGAATTTGTGTCTGTATCCCAGACAAACTTAACTTTTATTACTTTATATATATGGATTAATATAATGTGTGAAAAACTCTCAGACACATTTTATGTATGTGCCTCAAAGACAGTGTCCGCATGCTTAATATTCATAATGAGTCATAAATCTTAGGTGAAGAATTAGGGGGAGGGAGTTATAGGCTTCATTAGAAAAGGGACTTGATCTCTTCATTGGAGATCACTTTAATAAGTAAGAAAAGGAAAGAATGCACAGAAGCGATTGAGGATATAGAATATTTTGCTGATAACAGGTATTGAATTCCAAAGCATACAGTGGAAGGGATATAAGAGGAGAATGAGAGAATAAGTCTGATTTGTAGATAGACGGGACAATATCTAGAATACAATGGTTGATTTTGTTATAGTGATCCGAATAAACAGGATTGTTAGCCTCCTGGGATTAATCCTAATAGTCTTTTAAAGGGATGTTGAACAATGAACTCTAATTTGGGGGTTGGGTTCTTAGGTAGATTATAGTGGTAAAAAGATGAATAGAGATAATAAGAGCAATGATAATTCAGATAATGAAGATTTATCATTGGAGATATCACTGAAAGCCTCAAGTCTAAGACTTCATAGCCTGCTTAGAAATGAGGAGGAAATGAGAGCAAGGAGTAGAGGTGACTGCATGTATAACTAACATGTGCTTGCTAGTTAGCATTATTTGTGTAAGAGATTTACAATTCATAATTAAAATTAAACATGCAGACAGTATTTGATGTACATATAATTTATTATTACAGTTTTGAATATACCTGTACTATAGTTCATACATGTAAAATAGTAAAGTTAATTTTTTCCTGGAAATACTGACATTAATATTCTCTAAAAAGTTCATTTATCATATGATACCTACAGGATTAGACAATGAAATAAATTATACATCACCTCTAAAATTGGAAGCATCAGATGCTTTTATAAACTTGTTAGAAATCTGAGCAAAGATAACCAAGAAAAAACATCAAATGCCTACTACCTTTTACAGGCTTTCATATAAAGAGATGTTTTGTGTTTCTAGGTTGAAACGTTCCACCTTTTAAAATGCACATTTAGATAGTCACCATGAATTTGCAACAATAAGTTTATGGGTAAAAAATTCGCTTGGATGTATGGATGTATATTCAGACAATAATACATAAAACTATAATACATAAAACTATAATAAATAAAACTATAATAATACATAAAAAATAATAAATAAAACTATAATTAACTCAACTTACATGTTCAAGATTTTTAAATGCCTGTACTACTTATCGTAAGTAAGAAAAAAAATTTGATTCCTTTGATTATACATTTAAGAAATCACATATTTTAGGGATGCATTTTACCAGCCAGAGGTAAAATAACATAAGCAGGGTAGGTTAGAACACATTTTAGTATAATTATTTCTGTTATTACTGAAGAGCATCTTATGGTGTTTCTTGCTAATGCATATTATTCTAAAATTCACCATATTCTTCCTTTTTCAAAACAAAAAACAAACTGACATAATAATCACAAACTAAATTGAAATAGAATCATCATAGGAAACTTCACTCTTCATGTGAAAATTGCTTTAAAACTATCTTAATTGAGTGGTTTATATGAGATGGGTACCTACAGATATTAAGAAAACCTAACTGCTGAAGGAAAAAAAAATCATCTGTGGAAAGATGAGAAGATTAAGCACCATTGTTAATGTATATTTCATTGGTGCCTTATTACCCCTAGGGTTCTAGATCTTCCCAATAACAGAGAAGTAGGACACATAACATCTCAGAAAGTCACACTCAGTGATAGTCACTTTGCATCTCTATAGCTAAGAAATTAATCTTTCACTCAATGGCCAAGTCAGATAGCTTGCATAATGATTTATAAAGCATGGATGACCAGCAGCACCTTCTTATAATGTAAGCTTCTCCAGGGCCAGAACTGTTTTTTTTAATCCAGTTCAGTGCTGTATCTCCAGCTCCAAGGATATGAATTAGTGCATAATTGATAAATATTGAATGAATAAACGGTTTTTTAGTATTCCATGGTCAAATCTAGAAAAAATTCAAGAAATTAACTCAGAAGGAATGACTCTTTTGCAAGGTGAAATCCTGGTAGAGGTGCTGATTCTGGCAAGAACCATTCTAGGTTGTGAAGAACCCCAAGGCCAGTCCAGAAGGTGACTATTCCATGTTCCTTGAGTGAAGATGGCCTGGTTCATTTTCTACCCAGGTCACATGTTAAACAATTTTAAATTTCTAAGGCAATTGTATACCTTAGTGTTTTATTTAAGAAAACAAATTCACACTTATTATCTAAACAGAAGTATTTCCCATCTAACAACATGGTTTTATATAAGAAAGTAGTTCAATTCCATCTAATTTTTTTGTTTGCTATTTTTATATCAGCCAGTCTACTTATTTGATTTGATGCACCTGGACATTCAATCCATTTCAATAATAACTGAATCAATTCTTAGAGTTTTCTTTAAATGGAAACCATTTCAGTAATACCAAAATAGTGTTTTAGAATCATGATAATACTTAGTTTTTGTTATCCCAGATAAATGGTTTTGGAAAACTTTGGGTTTCAGAGTCATGTATAAAGCATAAGTAAATAAATAAATAAAATACTGTTTTGATATGATGATATTTAAAATATCTGACCGTCAATTGTTTATGTAACTCTGAATTACTTTTGAGCTATTTAAAATCACCACAGTAATACCAATATATGTATATACATCAACATGTGGGTAGACACACCTACACACAGACACACTTATATATATGATCAACCTTAAATATAAAAATACATGTGATTTTAGTTTTTTATGTGTATAATGGCTATTAATCATTTTAGTTTATCATGTTTTAATGAAGACTTACATTAAACCATGCAATGGATGAGCATAACTACTTTCAGGTTTCCAGACCCAATTCCAATATATGTGGGTAGGTATGGGTAAAAGTGCAATATTTCCAGAATCTCTTGCCTGGCTTTACTGCATCTCCATACACTAGATGTTTCCAAGACGCAGAAAGTAGTCCATCTCCCTAAGAGTACGTAATTACAAGGGCAGGTGAGGGCTTATCTGGACGCCAGAGGTTGGGTGGGGGGCCTCTTCTTCTGCAGATGGGTCACCAGAGACACAGGAGAACAGAAGTAGGATGTTTGTAAGAAATAAATGGGTTTCTCCCACTTTATTTCTCCCTTTGACTTATTTTGGTTTCAAGGTATTTTGCCCTGGGATTTTTCCCCTGGAGTTACGTCTTGCAGTAGTTGGCAAGACCTGTGAACCTGAAATCTGTCTACATGGGTGTAACTCTTGGGAGGGCTGCCTCTAGGGATGGTGGGGAGGCCCTAGTGGCTGCATCAGTAGAGGGTGCAGCTTCACCCAGAAGCCCCCTATTTGTGTGACTTCCAGTTGGGGAGCACCTAGTAGGGAATTGGTCTAGGGTAAACCCCATCCTAGAAGGGTGGGACCTTCCCCAGAATTAGGGAAGGGTGGAGACACCAGAAGATGTGGAATTAGTCCTCCATGAGATAGAAGACTGCTTAGAGGCCCTGAGTGGCCATGTAGCAGCTGGAATTGTAGGATATCTTTTCCTTGATATAGTAGAAAGTGTTATGAAGGGAAGAGAGAGAGAGACAGAGGGTTATCGAGGAGAGAGATTTCAGCAGGAGAGAGACACACTTCAGCATTGCTTGGAGGAGTTGGGCAGTTACCTATGGGATACCCTTAAGGAAGAGGGACAGTTATTGAGAAGATGGGTCATACTCCTGGAAGATGCCTTAGCAGCAGCCAAGGGGGAGGAAGCAGGAGAAGTCACGTTGCACGAGGTCATGGGGTGCAGGGAGGAAAGAGCAGTGCCCTCAGCCCTGGATATGGTAGAGGATATGTTGCAAGAGGATGACAGGGTGGCGCCAAGGGCTGATCTGTTGCCAAGGCCACTACACGAGGCACCAGCCTCTCCTGTGTTAAAAGAATGCCCAGTTATAATTAACAAAATAAAAACACAACAACTGTGGACTCCTCAGGGAAGGAGCCACCCCCTCCCCAGGTTGTGGAACACTCCTTGCTCCACTCCTGTACCCAGGATGAGCTGGTGGACATGAGCATCTGGTATTGGCAGAAACCATCGGAACCTCTGCTTACATGGCTTTTGCATCTCTGGGATATGGGGGTGGAAAACATTCTTATGTCAGGTTCTGAAATGGGTAGACTGGCTTCCGTGACCAGTCAACCTTACCTCTGGCAGTGGTTGCAAAGTGCCCATCACACGTCAGGGAATCAGGTGTTTCTGGACTGGCTGACAGAAGCCATCAACACTTTGGCCTACTCAGGGTGATTTACCATATTTACCCACTAGCTGGAAAACATGCAGAGCTCCAGCAGGTGTTAGGGGAATTGGGCATGAAAAATATCATCTATAATATGGACCGCAAGGCCCTGATGTAGAGTTGCTGACCATAGGAATGAGAAATCTGGTGCTCTATACAGCTTCCTTATCTTTCTATGAGTCCCTAGTGTCTATTCTTGCCCCACACATAGAACAACCTGAAAGTGAGGCTACTTGTACTTTAGCAGATCTGGGGCAGGTTGAAACAATAAAAGCAAAGAAGGAAGTATGGGTTACAACTGAAAGGAGAGGTGCAAAGGGCCCCATGAAGGTCTCGAGGATCCAGATGTGGGTTGATTTGATAAAGGCTGGTGCAGTAAAAGAAAAACTTGATGGGCAGCCCAACAGGATCTTGTTAGAACTGTGACACCAATTAAAGCCAGAGCAGCAGTTCCAGCTGCTGAGGTCCTGGACAGGAAGCTGGAGGCAAAGCCCTATATCTGGCTGTGTCCCTGCAAGACTTCCTGGGGGACAGTATTCAGGCTCTGCCTGGCCCCTCACCCCCACAGGATGATGATTGGGCATTGTGGTTCTACTAACAGGGGGTCAAGGTCACTACCTCAGGTGATGTGGTGGGGACGAGAGGCCACATATAGAATTAGCAATTCATTGGTCCCCTGTTCTGGTGCTGGTGGACACAGGAGCTGAATGTTCTCTGATTTATGGCAACCCTGAGCATTTTTCTGGGACCCCTGCTGTGATAGATGGCTATGGGGGTAAGGCAATTAGAGTGAAGAAAGCCCAAATCATATTAGGGATAAGGTACCACCAAAGGAGTATACTGTGTACATTTCTACCCTCCTGAATATATTGTAGGGGTAGATATCCCACAGGGCCTGTGTTTAAAGACCACTGCACATGAGTTCAGACTGAGGGTACGTGTGGTAAAGGCAGTTCCGAGGGGACATTCTCAGCAACCACCTGTAGCTCTGTCTGTACCTCAGTGAGTGACAAATACTAAGCAGTGGAGACCAGAAGGAAATTGGAGAAACTCTGCAGGAGTTGGAGAAGGTGGGCATCACAAAGCCCACTCGCAGTCCTTTTAATTCTCCAGTTTGGCCAGTGAAAAGCCAGAGGGCTCCTGGCATATGATCATGGACTACAGGGAGTTGAATAAAGTCACACCCCTTTTGCATACTGCTGTCCCCTCTATGTCAGTACTTATGGACACACGCACTCAGTCATGAACTAGAGACCTATCATTGTGTTGTGGGCCTTGCTAATATTTTCTTCTTTATTGACACAGCACAGCTAACTCAGGAACAGCATGCCTTCATGTGGGAAGGCTGGCAGTGGACATTCACTGTCCTTCCACAGGGATACCTCCACAGTCCCATCATTTGTCACAAATTTGTAGCCCAGGACTTGGCCACATGGAAGAAACCACAAATGGTGCCACTGTATCACTACATGGATGATATTATGCTCATGTCTGATTCTCTTGAAGATTTAGAAGGGGCAGTTCCTAGACTTCTTCAACATCTACAGGAAAAAGAATGGGCTGTGAACTGCACCAAGTTTCAGGGAACTGATTTATCTGTAAAAGTCTTGGGGTTGTCTGGTTGGGTAAAACTAAAATTATTCCTGAAGCAGTCATAGACAAGGTCTAGGCTTTCCCTACCCCTACCATTGTGTTAGTATTACAAGAGTTTTTGGGTTTTGGGCTACTGGAGAGTGTTTATTCCACAGTCGGCACAAATTCTGAAGCTCTTATACCAGTTGGTACCAAAGGGCATCATGTGGGACTGGGATGAAACATGTGCAGCTGCTTTGACTGCTGCAGTCTAGGCCATACAGGCCTTGAGGGTAATAGACTCATCAAGGCCCTGTGAGCTAGATGTTCATGTAACCAAAGATGGGTATGGTTGGGGTTTTGGCAGAGGCCAAAACAGACATGCCAACCTTTTTGATTCTGATCAGAACTATGGAAAGGAGCAGAGGTCTGGTAAACCTTAATAAAGAAGCAACTGGCTGCTGTGTACCATGCCATGCTGGCTACAGATCCCATCACCGGAACAGCTCTCAGCAAGGTAATAACCACCTATCCCATCACAGGGTGGGTGTGAGGCTACACCCAAAGGCCACAGAGTGGCATGGCACAGATGCCTACCCTGGCCTAATGGGGTGCATATTTACAGCAGTGCAGCACCCTCTCTACTAGCCCCTTAAATGGAGAACTCCAATGCTTATTGTCGTCAGTTACATATACCAGTGGAAAGCAGGAAGAACTTGCTTTTGAGCCACTGGTAGCCGAGAGTCCTTATCAGAAGGAAAAAGCCCCTATACCTGAAGATGTTTTGTGTACAGATGTCACCAGTCACGGGCAGCCTCCTAAGTGAAGGGCTGTGGCTTTCCATCCTAAGACTGAGACAATATGGATGGAGGATGGAGAGGGGAAGAGCAGCCAGTTGGCTGAGTTGTGGGCAGTATGGCTTGTAATCACCCAGGAGCCCTCCCCTATAGTTGTCTGCACTAACAGCTGGGCCACCTATTGGGGCTTGACCCTGTGGCTATTGACATGGTACCATGCTAACTGGCTGGTTGGTCACTGGGGTTGGATGGCATGGCAGCAGAGCAACATCCTGCATTAAACCCTAGAGACACTGAGTGGATGTGGCCCTGGACATTTTGACACATGGACCAGTGATGGCTGGTCTTTCTGGCACCTTTGGGTAAAGGCCTGGAAGCTGGCCTCCTGTGTATTCCTGGAGTAACAGCAGAGTGGCCTCCATAGATCACGGTAGTGTATCCAAAACATCTGGGAGGTACAGTGAAGTTTTGTTTTATCTTTAAGGCCAGTGCATGTACCTCCTGCGGCCCTATATACTGACCCATCTATAACTCCCACAGGGAGGGGAGTGAAAACCTGGTATGGTATACTAGACCAGGATGAGATCCCATTCTTGCCACTGTCCTATCACAGGACCAATCTCTTGCATCCATCCTACCTGATAGATAAGATTTGCCTGTGCTGGTGTCATTAAAACATGTATCTTATCGCCCTTAAAGTTATTTTCTTCTGCAGTCCCTGTGGCCTGGATATACTCCCTGGCTGCAGCTGCCACGTGATGATTGCTCTGAACTCCCTACCTGTTCACCTACTGGCATCTCTGGCGGGAGAGCAGAAGTGGACTGCTTGTAAGAAATAAATGGGTTTCTCCCACTTTATTTCTCCCTTTGACAGATTTTGGTTTCAAATGTATTTTGCCCTGTGATTTTTCCCCCGGAGTTATAGTAGGGAAGGTGGAGTCTTCCCCCCCACCACACACACACACAACACCTCAAACACCAGCAAGTGTCCAAGAACTCAACTCAATTCTGATGCTATCTGCCCCAGACTAGGATTCCCCAAGTTAAGGGCTTTGTCCTACAAGACTGCCCTCTACCCCCTACTCAGACACCAATTGCAAGCCCAGGCAGTTACTTATGCTTTTGACCTACTGGCTACAGATTGGAGGTGCCCACTAGCTCCCCCTGAGGTTTGATTAATGTGCTAAAGAGGCTCACAGAACTCAGGAAAACAGTATATTTACCCATTTAATAAAGGATATCATAAAAGATACAAATTAACAGCCAGATGAAGAGATGCATAGGCAAGGCCCGAAATAAAGGAGCTTCTGTCCTTGTGGTGCCTGGAGCCTGTCTTAGAGGCACATGGGAGCATTCTGATTCCCCAAGCATAGAAGCTCTCCCTCTGACAGAAAGGCAGTATCCAAGAGAGAAGAGAGCGTAAGCTCTTCTCAGGGGTTTCTGTGAGGGCTTCATTGCATAGTCATGATTAACTAAATAGTTGGCTGTTGGCTGATTCAACCTCTAGCCGCTACCCTTGGGTGAGTCCAAAAGTCTCTCATTGGTAGGATAAGACACCCACTTCACCTTGAAGACTCTGCAATGCCGTTAGGAACTATGGATTAAGACCAAATATACTTGGAAAATATATACTTGGTCATTTGCATAACCAAATATGTATTTCTTATGACTCATTATATCACAAACTCTTTTAGTCATTAGCCTAAGGAGGAGGACTAAGACTCACTACTGACCGCACTCTTTTTGGTGGGGGAAGAATGACGGTATAGCATTTTCTAAAACTATCTAAAATGGCTTGCTTTAATGGTAAAAGAATAATAAAATGTCATGTTATAACATACACATATTTACTCTTATTGGAATATCTTTAGCCTCATATATATTCTTTCAAAGAATTTCTCATATGCAGCTATTCTGTGTGATAACAAAGTATATCTTATTTAGCATAAATTAGATATAAATTAAAGAAAATAATTGTTACAATTATTAGATACAAATGAAATTCATATAAAGCTCTTCTACATGAAATAGTATTTGTTTTATAAATGTATAGGGGTACACTTTAACATCTTAATGACATCTTTCTCTCTTATTGATTAATCCATGTGTATTGATGTAAAAGGATGTTTACATCAAATGTACGGCAATAACACAGCTGCTGGAGGCATTCTTCATGCACACACACAAAGCACATTGTTGTGAGAGAGTTTAATTTTTTAATCATGGTGTAACTTGCTAAATGAAATCTGAACTTTAGGTTTAATATAATTTCTTCGTGAAATAGGTATTTCTGGAGTAGTGCCTATATATGTACTGTTTCTGGGGAAAGATGACAGTGAAAAAAATATATACCATTTTCTTTTTTTACATTTTTTTGTACTTATCTATATATTTATGTTCAATGATACTCTGATAAAATTTAGAGCCTGTATTTCAAAGGGGAACTACTCATCTGAATATAAATGAAAATCCAAGATGTAATAACTGATTTATTATCTGAGGAACAGGATAAATTGATCACAAGAGGTCAATTTAAGTATGTTATCATTTCTTCTAATGTAATGTAATTATGTTTCAAGTATTGCTTTATCAGTCTATTAATAAGTGCCTGGGGTGCCTTTTTAAGTAGGCAAACTGGGGAGTCTTTACAATAAAAGGCAGGTATTAATATACCATTAATCCATGCCCTTGAGTCTTAATACATCTTTTATTATTATATTTTAAAGCCATTAATATTGGATAATATGTCCTCCATCTCTACTATATCCAGCTTTGCGAATGAATCATAAAGAACATGAAACATATTTTTCATGAAATATTTTATATTATAAATACTGAACTTCATTTTTATAACTTATTTGTTATTATCTCATTACCACTGATCTTACAATAAAGAATTACATTTCTGCCACTTTAGAGTCTACCTTGGTGCATTATTTGCCCAAAAGAAATTAATAGTATTATTAGTAAAAGAAGATAACTCACCATAAGAAAATCTTAATATTTCACATTTCTTATTCCATAATTTTAACTGTTCCCTTTATCTGCAGCCTTATGTTTCTCTCATATTATTTATCCCAGGGATTATGACTGGCAAATGAATTATTAAATTAAGAAGGAAGCATAGCTAGTGGGCAGAAGGGAATAGTTAAGTCCCTTCAATGATGATCACCTATCAGATGAACAATGAGAAGGCATTCCTCATTCTACAGCTTTTCCTGGAATGCCACTTGATGGCATCTTGTTGGAAAAGCCTTTTATAAAGTTCACATTAGTGTTGCAGTATAAAGACAATGAATGAATCTTTAGTTTTCAGATATCTCAAATTGTATCAGGTGATTTTTCTCACAATGCCTCAGCAGTTGCTATTAGCTTTATCTTCCAAATCTATCCAGAATACAAAAAGTCCTATGACCTCCACTGTTTCTATCATGGCTCAAACCATCACTGTCCTCAAATCCATTGGCCTGGATTTGGCTAATAGCTTCTCATTCGGTCTCTCTGCTTTATCCTTGTCCCTCTGCCCTTTCCCTATCACAGTCGAATCTCAAAGAAAATGCAAAAGAACACTAAAAAAACCAAAAACAAAAACTATAAAACCTCAAAAGGAACTTACTAACTAGAGTCATGCAAATTATGTGACTCTTCTGTTCAAAATCCTCCAGAGGTTTGCCATCTCTTTGTGGTTTCCCATCTTACTGAGAACTAGAATCAGTCATTCAAATGGGCTTTAAGGCCCCAGGTCCTATGTGCATACCCTATATATAATTGCTTTACCTCTATGAGTTACCTCTCTGCTCATGCTGCTTCAGTCACACTGGCCTCCTTATCAGTCCTTAGTCACATGAGTCCTGCTACAACCACAGGGGAGCTCACGACTTAGAAGAGCTTGGAATAGACTACTCCTAGATAGTTCCTTAGCTTGTTCCCTCATCTACTTCAGATTATCCAAATATCACTTTTATAATGAGAATTTCCGTTACCATCTGCTTAAAATTGCAGTTCTTTAAATTGCCTACCATTTCTTTCCACCTCTCATATTTTATTTTTCGTTATCAAACTTAACACCTCTAAATAATACTGCACCTATTTTTTTAATTTAGTTTATTCTCTGCCTCTCATAGAATGTCTATTCTATTCTATCCTCATGAGAACAAGAGGTTTTGTCTACTTTGTTCACTACTATACAAAGCTTACTGACTAGAACAATGCACATAATAGAGTAAGTGCTCAATATTTGTTGGATCTACAAATAACATTTTGAAAAAAAAACTGTAAGGTCAGCCACATCGAAGGTACTATTTCTATTCAATCCTCATGACTGCAATCAGCAAAACTGATTCTCATCAGTAAATATTGCCTATGAAATTGAGATTATTAGTGATTTTTTAACTGTTTAAATGAAATCATTACTATTGACTCAGCTTTACATTAATAGGGACACTAATATACCATAGTTGCATATTTTCTTATAATTTATAGCTACTATTATAGGCATTAACTTCCATGCAAGCCAATTATTCAACTTACAGACATTTCTACTGACAAGTAGGAGTGTGTAGGCTCCAACAGTATTGGCACAAACATTAAAAAATGGAAGTGGGAAGTAACAAGGGAGAAAAAGTAGAAGGAGTTGAATAGCCATTTATTATCAGCACAGAATTTCTATTACTACCCCATCCAAATCATGTTAGGAACATTACAGGGCTTGCCTTAGTGGTGTCATTAATATGTCAGGAAAGAAAACATATCACCTGAAAAAATATTTACAGTATTTCCATGTTGGGCTGGGCAAGCAAATATGCTGTAATAAATAGACTGAAGTATAATGTCTCAAACAAAATAGAAGTTTATTTTCCTATTGTTGAAGTATCCAGAAAATGTTGCAAGCTAACTGGAGGTAGGAATGGGGGTAGCTTTACTTCGAACAGTTAAAAATCGCACATATCACTTCAACTAATATTCTCTTATAGAGAACTGAGTAACATAACCACACTTAACTAAAAGGGACAATGAGAAATTCCATTCAGATAGACAGACAGGTACCCAACTGATATGGAAGGATAGTGGATTCTGGTGAACAGCTAGCAGTCACTGTCATGGTTTGGCCTTTTACCAACCAAATATCTCTGCAAATATCTTCCCTTCCACATGTATTCACTGAACTCCCTTCTGCTCCCCCACCAAAAAGGGAAAACATGAAGTCCCACTCATACTGACTGTATCTCACAGTATCTGATCTCTGCATGATGCACGATCTGCCTCACTGCATTCAAGGGGTTGGTGACCACCCAAATAAGGACAAGCTTTCTACCCTCCTCACCACTGCAAACACAATCACTTGTAATCTTACTGATGGCAGTATTGGAGTCTTGAATTTTTCTAATGTTTAAAATACAGCGTAACACTGTTAAGTCATTACATGAATGCTTATATTTTTTATAGTTGACTGGGATCTCTTCTGATTTTCCTATCCCATTTTAATCACTTTATGAATTCATGTACGATAAAATAGAATAATTGACACATAAACAGAATCAGAAATGAGAAAGGAAAAATCACTACAGACACCACAAAAATACAAAGAATTAGGAGACAATACTACAAAAAATTATATGATAACAAACTGGAAACCCTAGAAGAAATGGACAATTTTATAGAAAAATACAACTTTCCAAGGCTGACCCAGGAAGAAAGAGAAAATCTGAATAGACCAATTATCAGGAAGGAAATTGAATTGGTAATTAAAAAACTACCTAAGAACAAACCCCTGGACAAGATGGTTTCACTGCTGAATTTTATCAAATATTTAGTTAAGACTTAATACCCATCCTTTAAAGTTTTCCAAACAATAGAAGACGAGGGAATACCCCAAAACTCATTTTATGAGGCAAGCATCACTCCAATACCAAAATCAGGGAATGACACCACAAAAAAGAAAATTACAGACCAATATCCCTGATGAACATAGATGCAAAAATACTCAACAAAACATTAACAAACTGAATTTAAAAATATATAAAAAAATAATCCATCATGATCAAGTAGGATTAATTTCAGGGATGCAAGGTTGGTACAACATTCAAAATTCATCAACTTCATCCACCACATGAAAAAAAAGAAGAACAAAAACCACACAATCATCTCCATAGATGCTGAAAAAGCATCCGACAAAATTCAACATCCATTCATGATAAAAACTCTCAATAAAATGGGGATAGAGGGCAAGTACCTCAACATAATAAAGGCCATATATGACAAACCCACAGCCAACATCATACTTAACAGCAAGAAGCTGAAAGCTTTTCCTTTAAGATCAGGAAGAAGACAAGGATGCCAACTCTCCCCACTTTTATTCTACATAGTTCTAGAGGTCCTAGCCATGGCAATTAGACAACACAAAGAAATAAAAGGCATCCAGGTTGGCAAGTAAGAAGCCAAATTGTCCCTGTTTGCAGGTGACATGATATTGTACATAAAAAACCCTAAAGAATCCACTCCAAAACTACTAGATTTAATATCTGAAATCAGCAAAGTTGCGGGAAACAAAATAAATACACAGAAATCTGTTGTATTCCTATACACCAATGATGAACTAACAGAAAGAGAAATCAGGAAAGCCATTCCATTCAGAATTACATCAAAAAGAATACAATACCTAGGAAAAAACTTAACCAAGTAAGTGAAAGACCTATACTCTGAACACTACAAGACACTCATGAGAGAAATTAAAGAAGATACCAATAAAGGGAAATACATCCTGTGCTTATGGATAGGAAGAATTAATATTGTCAAAATGGTCATCCTGCCTAAAGAAGCAATCTACAAATTCAATGCAATCCCTATCAAAATACCAACAGCATTCTTCAATGAACTAGAGCAAATAGTTCTAAACTTCATGGAACCACCAAAGACCCAGAATAGCTAAAGGAATCCTGAGAAGAAAGAATCAAGCAAAAGGGGGATTACGCTCCCTTCTACTACAAAGCCACAGTTATCAAGACAATTTGGTACTTCCACAAGAACAGACCCACAGACCAATGGAACAAACTAGCGAGCCCAGACATAAACCCAAGCATATATGGTCAATTAATATATGATAAAGGAGCCATGGATATACAATGGGGAAATGACAGCCTCTTCAACAAATGGTGTTGGCAAAACTAAACTGGACAGCTGCATGCAAGAGAATGTATATGGATTAACCCCATATACAAAAGTAAACTCAAATCAAAGACCTGAATGTAAGTCATGAAACCATAAACTTGTAGAAGAAAACATAGGCAAAACTCTGTTGAATATAAACACGAACAACTTTTTCCTGAACACATCTCCTTTGGCAAGGGAAACAAAAGCAAAAATGAACAAATGGGACTACATCATGCTAAAAATCTTCTTTACAACAATGGACAACATCAGCAGAACAAAAAGGCATCCTACAGTATGGGAGAATATATTTGTAAATGACATATCTGACAAGGGGCTAACATCCAAAATATATAAAGAACTCACACACCTCAATACCCAAAAAGCAAATAATCCTATTAAAAAATGGGTGGAGGATATGAACAGACCCTTCTCCAAAGAAGAAATTCAGAAAGCCAACAGGCACATGAAAAGATGCTCCACATTGCTAATCATCAGAGAAATGCAAATTAAAACCACAATGAGATATCACTTCACACCAGTTAGGATAGTCAACATCCAAAAGAGAAACAACAATAAATGTTGGTGAGGTTGTGGAGAAAGGGGAACCCTCCTACACTACTGGTGGGAATGTAAATTAGTTCAACCTCTGTGGAAAGCAGTATGGAGGTTCCTCAAAAAACTCAAAATAGGAATACCATTTGACCCAGGAATTCCATTCCTAGGAATTTACCCTAAGAATGTAGGATATCAGTTTCAAAAAGACATATGCACCCCTTTATTTATTACAGCACTATTTACAATAGCCAAGAAATGGAAGAAACCTAAGTGCCCATCAGTAGATGACTGGATAAAGAAGATGTCGTACACATACACAGTGGAATATTATTCAGCCATAAGAAGAAAACAAATCCTACCATTTGCAACAACATGGATGGAGCTAAAGGGTATTATGCTCAGTGAAATAAGCCAGACAGAGAAAGACAAGTACCAAATGATTTCACTCTTTTGTAGAGTATAAACAAGAAAGCAAAATCTGAAGGAACAAAACAGCAGCAGACTCACAGAACTCAAGAATGGACTGACAGTTACCAAAGGGAAATGGACTGGGGAGGGCAGGTGGGAAGGGAGGGAGAATGGGAATAAGGGGCATTATGATTAGCACATGTAATGTAGGGGAGTCACGGGGAAGGCAGAATAGCACAGAGAAGACAAGAGGTGAGTCTATAGCATCTTACTATGCTGATAGACAGTGACTGAAATGGGGTATTTGGTGGGGACCTGATAATGGGGAAATCTAGTAACCACAATGTTGCTCATGTGTTGCAGATGACATGATATTGGCAGGTAATGTCCAATGGAAGAAGAGGCACAAGGATAGGAGTATCATATTGGACATTTGGAATCAATTAAAGGGCATTCAACACTTAGCCAATTGGGTGGGGCGGACCATAAAAAAGAAAGATATATTCTAAACTCTTCTGTCTCTGGTGAACAGTAGAGCCTATCATTTTTTAAATAAAGAATTGTGTGAGTTTATAAAGAACCTGTATCAGGATAAGGATATATGGCCCAGCATATCACAGCTGTTACCATCTTACCAAGGCAAATACCCTTTCCATTAAACCAATAAACTATGAAATTCTAAGGCAAAGTATTAATTTTAGAAATATTTTTAAAGTATTAATCCATGAGTAATTGAAAATTACAGCTCAGTGCTTTGATTATGACTCAAAAGACATCAACAGCCACTATAGAAACAATTTCTCCTTTATTTGTTAATATTTGTCCAATAACTTAGCTTCAAAATTGGTATCATTTTTTTGTTTTTGATAATGAAAGTGAGCTTTGGACAATGATGGGAAATTTGAAATATAAATATTTTTTGGCATCAATTAAGAGAAATTTTCATCTGTTTTATCAATATCTATTGGAAAGATAGTATTTGGATATCAGCTCATG
This sequence comes from Manis javanica, assembly GCF_040802235.1. NCBI lineage: Eukaryota > Metazoa > Chordata > Mammalia > Pholidota > Manidae > Manis > Manis javanica. The sequence continues at coordinate 21,118,630 of NC_133167.1, forward strand.
GAGAAAAGTCATGAAATCAAAGTGTCTGAAATCATTCTAAGTAAGGCTGAGTCTCTTGGGAATCAGTTTTTAAACTACAGTTTGGTTTAAACACTGAGTGATTAAGACATCTGAAGATATATTGTAAAAATGAGACAGTCTTCTATTAGGATCCTCATCTAAGTCAAAAGTGATAATTAAAATTAGATACTAGTGTTAAAATTTCAGGTATATAAGATGAATAAGCCCTAGAGATCTACAGTTTAACATAGTATCTGTAGGTAAGTATACTGTATTATAAACTTAAAATCTACTAAGAGGCTAAATATTAAGTATTCTTATCACAAAAAATAATAATACAAAAGAAGGTAGGAGGAACTTTGGAGGTGATGGACATGTTTATGTCATAGCTGGTGATGGAGGAATACTTAGTTCAAACCCATCAAGTTCTATATACTAAATATGTGCAACTTTTATATGTCAATCATAACTCAGTAAGGTGGTTCACAAAAATCCAGTAATTTATTATAACAACTATTTATGAAATCTGCTTGCATAATATAGAAACATAATAAAATTAAGGGCTACATATGATTGATTATTCTAGATAAGCAAACGGTATCTGAGACTTGAACGATTTCTTAAATTGTCACCATTTTAGGTAGAAAAAAGTGTAAAATGTATTATTCAGGGCCATATTTTCTCATACAGAGTATGTTCAACATTATTTAGCTATCTCTTTAAATTTAGGTAGATGATTATGGTGTTCCTCCATTAATTCTCTGTATATGTCAAGGTCTAGTCAGAGGAGACAGAAATTGCACCTATCATTTTATCAGTGTGTATTTAATAGATGGGCTTGTTTACTATGTATAGAGTTGTTAACTAGGTAACTAAATAAGGAAAAAGAGAACATTAAGGTAACATGGAGAAAGCTATTGCAGGTAAGAGCTACCACCCCCAAGACAAGAACAAAGGGAATAGAGTAGAATCTTTGAAACTTAGTACCTTGAAGATGGGTGCCTGCAGAGCTAGAACTCAGCCCTCTAAGGAGAGGTCACTTGTCTGCTTGTATTGTTACTCAGGTTGGGACAAGAGCCATGCAGAATGGCCATGCTGGGAACACAGACCTCTGAGAAGGGGGCTCCTGTTTGCTGGAGTTAATGTCTTTGATGATGTGGCTTTTCTGCAAGGGTTGGGAAATTTGGCAACTGGACTCAACTGCTGTTGCTGCAGTGAAGCACTGCTAGGGGGTGCTCATGGGAACTGCACATCCAGAAAAAGCCGATAGGAAAGTGACAAGAAGCAAGTCCCTTCTTGCTCCTCCAGACCTCTTCCACTCTCTTACAGGGACCCCCATTGCCAAAACCTAGCAGGGGGTCAGATTACAAAGCAAAAATGTAGTTTTCAAAGTTCCAGTCCCAGCAGCCCAAGAAGAGTGATATTGGTGTTGAGAGAAAATAGCATAATAACTGGTACAGGGCCTTAGGAATCAATTTATGCATAGGAAGATCATTTCCTCCAAATGACTCCTCTGAGAAAACCTGCTAATTTTTGCAAGCACCTTGCCTTCTTTTTCAAATACGTTATCCATGATTCCAGGGGGAAACTGTTCCTCAAGGTATCTGTTTTACCCATGATACCAAATCAATAGTGTCCACCTTTAGAGTGAGCCCATCTTTCTCTTACAAAATAAATTACAACGGCTCAGTGACAACTGTTTACTTAAATTTTTAAGAGTCATTATCAATTATATATTTGCAGTTAGGGTATTGTTTCAATAGTTAAAGTGGTCAGAAATCTGAGTGATGATTTATAATCCCTTAGCTAGCTGGAGCAACCAGGATATTTGATAGTAGCTCTTTGTATCCTATTTGTATACCTAACAAGATGTAATAATTATTCAAAAATATACCACTGACAGGTATTTTGACACTGTAAACATAATAGGTTTGTCTGACTTGAATTAAGATCAAAGCAAAAAATTTCTACATCCACCTGACATTGTATAAGGCTTTGCATATTGCATTAGTTCTTACAATTTATGAATTGCCAAGAAATACTTAATTTGGGAAAATATTATATCAAAGTTAAGCATAAAGCACATAATTATTTCTGTCATATTCTTGTCTATTAAATTGTTAGTCTGATAATACAGAGAGAGAGCAAACCTTTGGAAGGGAGAACTAAAAATGTAACTTTTTAAAATAAGTGTTTTTCCTATCCTGCTTAAAGAGCTTTCCAATGAAACAATTCTAATCTTATTACAGAGGTTTGATCTTGATACATTTAGAAAGGGCTCGTTATGAAAAAATTAATGGGGTTAGAAATGGATTTCACAGAGACTAAGTAGCCGTCTATAATTTTATCATTTTAAATTTTATCATTTTAAAAAACTAACAGTTTTTTTAAAAAGGTTTCTCAGTGGGTACCATGTATATTTATCAACGCAGAGGGTTAATAACGTTTAAAGTACTTCTTACCTGTTAACATCCCAGATTTTACTAGTTCTGTCCAGTGAGGAAGATGCCACAAAATCACCACAAGAGTGCCACGTGCAGGACCACACTGCGTGTTTGTGTCCTTCAAAGGTTAAAATGCAATTGCCTTTGGACAGGTCCCATAATTTAACTGTAGTGTCACCACTTGAAGTAGCCAACTGGTTGCCACTATTTGCAAAAACACAAGAAGACACTTTGTTAAAAAATCAATTTATAATTAATGTATTTTTATTAATGGCTGTATTCTATGAGTAATGTATATGTTTGTATGTATCTTAGTGATTTTTACTCTTAATGGCATATCTAAAGCCTGAATCTTACTATATTTAGTCTACACAATTAAATACTTATATTTTTAGCAATTTAAGTTGATGAGAGAAAACTGCTGCTGCACACTTTCCAGATTAATTCTGCTGTGTGCCTCTAGATTAATTTACTAAATTAATTTTTTTTTAGTATGTGTTGGGTTCAGGGTTATGTATTGGGTTCGATGGGTGATGTAGCTTCAGAATGATGAAAATTTAGACATGGGTTCAGACAATTTCAAAAATATAATATAATACAAAACAGTAGGTCAGCATTGCTTATGTTTGGATTAATGTTCCAGGAATTCAGTTTAGATGATGAAGGAAGGAGTGAATCAGGAAAGGAGGAGATTTTGAGCTAGATTTTGAGAGATGAAAGACCGTGAAGTACTCAGTGGTTGAGGATGAGTCATTGGATTTTCCATTTAGGTTATTGGTAGATGTTAAAAAAGAAAAAGCAGTGGCTTTCAAGAGGTGGGCACAAAAGCTACTTTAATAAATGAGTGGATGTCAATGACATGAGAGAAACATGTAGGTTTTTGGATAAAATATCAACTGCAAGAAAACTTCAATTCCATCATCTTCTCTGCATCCATCTGCATTAAATGCTCCTCCTAAATGTTCTCTTAGGAACTTTTCTCTCATTGAATGTAACGAAACGCTTATTTGCCCTCCTTCCCTGTGTTTTTGATAGAGAACTGTTTCCTCTCTCTGTTTCTACAGCATCAAGCATTATGACTGACTAATTGAAGTGCTCAATAAATGCTTCCAGAATGAATAAATCTTTAATTAATGAATAAATATATGCTATAAATGAAAAAGATACCCGGTATTACTAAGAGAGGAAATGACAGGATCAAGACAAGTATTTTGCTTGTTTTTTTTTTTGCTTATTTTTATGCTGAGTATTAATCTTTTATGTACATAGGAGAGGGAGAGCTTAATGGTGCCACAGAAAATGTGGATTATAGAGTCAAGAAGTTCTCATGAAAGTTATGAAGGATGTCTATTTCATTTTCCAAGTTAATAGAGTTGAAAAAATTACTCTAAGACAGGTAGTCCTTCACTAATAGATAGATACTAGAACTGTTCTTTGCTTTGCAGCTATTGTTAATTGTACAGAGGTTTGCCATTCAGATCTTACTTTTTAATATTAATGACTAAATAATATATTTGTCTAAAAATATCCAAGCAAACATAAAAAAAATAATTTTACTCCGTTTCTATCTTAAATGAGTCTTGCTGATGGGTTAAGTAGTATTTATGGGCATAAGTCTTACTGTAGGGTAAGAATTACTGGAGGATATTTCTGTCTGTGGCTGAAAAACCTTTTCAGGTAAGTTTTACATGCTTCTCTCTTGCTTTAAGCTATGTAAGCGAGAAACAAAAATCACAATAGGAATAATTACAACTTGTATGAAGCAGTTTGAAGTATCTTTATAAGTGCCATTAACTGATGGTCAATAGTAAATATAAACAATATTTTCTTAAGTTTTTAGCATACTGAGTTTGTTGCTCATGTATGTGAACTCGACCAAATCCAAAATATATAGACTATGAATTTCTGAATTTCTTTGAAAACATTTTTGCTCTTCAGAAGATATCATCTACAATATGGAAAACTATGCATTTGGTTTACAGGAAAATTATGACATCTCACAGGGCTGAGAAGAACAAGAGAGGGGGAAGGAGTAGTCAACTAAAACATAGAAGGTGCTCCAGTCAGGTCATGCAAAAGTCAGTTTTTTTCTAGAAGAAATAGAGTGATAGAATGAAAAAATACATTTTGCTTATAAAAAATCTCAGAAGAGAATGGTATAAAGAAATACATGTAATACTCAAAGAATTAAAGGTTGAGAATTTACAGAAACCAGAAAATGTAAGACTTAGAACCACAGATTCAGGAAGAAAAATGTATACCAAGTGGGGGAAGCAGTATAAACAAAAATAAACTTAACTGAAATAAATTTTAGTCCACTGCAGAGTACCACAGGCAATAATAATTGAAGATGAAAAAGAAGAAAGGTTATTTATACCATGCTTAGTATGTGCTAGAAACCCTGCTCTCACAGTATGCATGTTCGGTCCTCACAGCCATCCTAAGGATGGGCAGCATCACTGTCTACAAAACACTTGAACAGCATCACAAAGCTAGTAGGTTGGTAAATCTATAATTTCTTCAAAGAGCTAAGAGAAAACAATGTTACAGCAGATTTCTAAAAAAATCACTCTCCAAACCTAGACAAATAAAAATATCTTCAGCTAAACAAAGCAGTCTACCCCTAAGGAACTACTAAGGATATATTTCAAAGGAAAAAAAAAGTGATCCTACAGGGAAGATCTGAAATGAAGGAACAGTGATAAAAAATTTGGTAAATATGTTAGTATATCTAAATATATGTGGACCTAAATACAGCTGATCATTGAACAATGCAAGGAGTAGAGACACTGACCCCGTGCATTTGCAAATCCATGTATAACTTCTGATTCCCCAAAACCTTAACTACCAAAAGCTACTGTGGACTGAAAGTCTTACTGATAACAAACAGTTGATTAAGAAATATTTTGTATATGTATTTATACTATATTCTTACAGTAAAGTAAGTTAGAGACAAGAGGTTTTTACAAATTGTTCAATCTCAAAATTTTTTTCCAAAATATGTATTGAAAAAGATCTGTATATAAAGAACCCATGCAATTCATCATAAACCCATGTTGTTCAAGTATCAACTGTAATACTTAAAAAATACAATAAGAAAACAGCAACAATTGTACTGTGTTGTTTAGAAGGGACTGTATTACACTGATAAGCTATAGACTTTATTAACTCTGCATAAGAAAGATGTCAGGGGTAACTACTTATAAGAACAGGAATAGAGTATATAGCTTTTAGACCAGCACAAGTACAAAGAAACGGGTAAGAAAAACTAGTAAGTATAAATATTTATTCAAATTATAAACATATATCCAATATAAGGCAAGAAAGTAGGCTAAAAAGAAACCCCAATAGAAGAAATGGTACAAACAGAAGACGATCAAAAAGAGAGTTGGAGAAATTCAAACATAATACCAACAGATGGTACTACAAATGGACCAAGCTGGAAGTTAAAAGGCAAAGATATTTCAGTTTGAATGAAAACAAATTCAGGTACATGTTGTTTCCATGAGGCACACTAAACTTCTAAGGACATAAAAAGGTTGAAAGTAAGAAAAGATGAAAAAAAGATACCTGGAAAAAGGAAATGAAAATAGAGATGAGGTAGATATATAAATATCAGACAAAAAAGACCTTAGGGAAAAAATGTGTTATTACGATAAAGAGAGTCCCTATGTAATGATAAAGTGTTTCATTCCTAGGTGGGTTTAAGAACTAAATTATATAAAAATATGAAATACATACTAACTGATAGAAAGTAACAATACTAGAACCATAGAAACAAAAATGGCCAATCTATTGTCAAAGTGAAAGATTTATACACCTCTTTCAATATATTCCTCTAATTCAAAATTCAAAATATAAATAAAGATATGAAATAATGTATAAAATTTACAAATCTTAATGGCTGTGTTTAAAATTCTTCATTAAATGACTGGTGACACATTTTTTTCAACCTTATGTGGGACATTTATAAAAAATTCCTATATATATATATATTTTTAATTGAAGTATGGTTCATATGCAATCTTACATTGGTTTCAAGTATACAACACAGTAAAAGAAAGACATAGTAAGTTACAAAGCAAGTGTTAACAAATTTAATATAATTATCATAGAGGTTATGTTTTCTCATGATTTAATTGTTATAAATGAGCAACAAAATTATATATTTTTAAATCTATATATGTGTGAATTTTAAAACACAGTTTTAAGTAACTTACATATTGAAGACGAAATAATATTGGATGTTTTTAAGTAATTAGAACTGAATGAAAACACAACACACTAAAACTATGAGGTGAAATCAAAATAGTATGTTGAGGTCAACTTAATTTTTTACCTTCTTATGAAAAGAAGACAGCCTCTAACTGTTCTGCTCCCGGAAACCGAGGAGCATCAGCAGCGGGGGGAGCCGGGACAGGGCTGGGACCGACCCTCGCTGAGGCTCCCGGGCTACAGCCGCTTGGCTTCTGGCTTCCGGACCACAGTCGGAGCCGCCGCCGAGGGGGCTGTCGGCACCCCGGCCGAGGCGGCCCCGGCGGAGGAGGCAGAGGCCGACAAGGCGGCCCTTCCCCCGGCGGAAGGAGCTGGGTTAGAGGAGGCCCGGGCCGAGGCTGACTCCGTAGAGGCTGGAGCCGGGGACGGGTCGCAGGCGGAGGAGGAAACCGAAGCCGCAGCGCCGCAGGAGAAGGTCATCCCTTCTGTCATCATACAGCCAGCCTCCAGCAACGAAGGGGAGGGAGGACACGAAATATCTGTAGGTGCAGAACCCAAGGGGGTGACCGACGACGCAGCTCTCCCGGGCCCCAGTGGCGACACACCCGAGCCGGCCACAGAGCAGACGGCGGCCACCACTCGGCTGCAAACGAGGCCTCTCGGAGCTGCGTGCCGGCTTTCTCTACAAGGTGGAAACACTACACGACTTCGAGGCAGCAAACTCAGATGAACTGACCTTACAAAGGGGTGATGTGGTGCTGGTGGTCCGCTCAGAATCAGAAGCCGATCAGGATGCAGGCTGGCTGGTAGGAGTGAAAGAATCTGACTGGCTTCAGTACAGAGACCTTGCCACCTACAAAGGCCTCTTTCCAGAGAACTTCACCCGGCGCCTGGATAAGGGCCAAAGTATTCTAGGTTTTTAAACCTTCATGAAAACCTGAAGCCCTCACTTTTGCTATTACACTCTTAATGATTTACAGGCTGATGCCAGACAAAGCTTGAGAAGATATATCAATGGAGCATGTGTGCAAAAAAATGTCAGAGTAAAAAGTAAATTAAAGAAAATGCCCTCACTGGTTCCTACATTATTGATGACAGGTTTGTTTGTGCTTTGTCCAACCCGTGGAGACTCTTGTACTTGATCCCCACCCACCAATTCTAAAGTAGCTTTCTCTGGACCAGAACCTTGATTTCTCTGCACCAAGTGTATGGTATTGAATGGCTGCCCTGCAGAAGATGTGATAAATTACCCTATAGTGTGAGATTATCTTACCCCTGCACAGGTGTGAGCACGTGTTGGCTCTCTCTCCCTGTCAAGTTTACTGTGTTTAAAACTAAACTGCTGCAAAAGTTTTCAATGTTCTTTTCCAATACCCCTCTCTCTATATATACACATATACATATACATATACATATACATATACATATACATATACATATACATATACATATACATATGCATATATATATACGGACACAGTCACCCAGGCTAGTTCCCATCTCCCCTGGAGCTATGTGTATGCACAAAACTACATATACATAGTTGCTTTCTTTTCTTTCCATGGTAGCTCTTTGCCTCTCAAGCGTCATTGATATACATGCATCGCTCTTATCTGTCTGGCATCACAGTTCCAGTTTTGCCTCAGGGCAAAACCAACCATCCCATTGCCAAAACCGCCGATAGTATCTGTGTTTGTAATGTGCGTTTTTCAGGATGCAGTTACAGATCGCAGGTCAGAGCTGCTTTCCCTTTGGAGAAAGTGAAGCCTGATTATCTAGGTGTTCGGCTGCTATGGCTGAAGGTAGGCCAGTCAGGATGAGCAGCTATATAGTCTTCACTTCTGCCTTTCTGAGACTAGCGAGATGATGGGGCATATAAATCCACCCCAACAGAACACTACAAAAGAGAAAAGCTCCTATATATTTCCACTTCTTTATATTTATGCAATTCACCTTCACAGATGTCCTAAAATAAAATAGGTGATGTATGCTGTATCCCCAAATCATCTGTAACAATTATGTCTCCAGTGCCGTTTCATTCCAAATAAACCTTTGGTAATCTCCAGCAGTGAAAACAAACAAACAAACAAAGAAAACCTGTTCTGCTAAGGATGAGACTTTTAAGTTTAGAAAAAAATGCTATAAGACAATACAAAGGAAGAGCAATAAAGGCCAAAGTAGTTCTTAGAAAAAATTAACAAAATAAATAAATCTCTGCTGCTACAACAACAACAAAAAAGAAAAGATCCTTCAAGATAACTGTCTATTAAGCCAGATACTAATGATATTTTGAGAAGTATAAAAGTAGTGTCTTTTTTTTAATTCTTTTGTTTGTTTGGAGAACTATATTTTTTCCACTAAAAAAATTATATTAACATGCCTTTTTTGTAGCTTATGAACAGTCTAGAGCTAAACCACATCAAATTTGAGTCAAGTCAATTTATAGTTTATAAGCAGTAAGTGGTATCAATTATTTTAAAAAATATTTTATATTTACTGTAATTGTTTATTTCTTATTTTGCATGTTCTTTATGCAAATTAACATTTTTCAGATGATAGCAGATAACTGCAGAAATGACTTCAGTTTTCCGAACTAAATATATTACAGATTCCAGATGCTAATTACTTGTTTTTAAAGAAATGTGCTATGATGTTTCATGAGAGAGTGGTAGAACAGAAAGACCCATCACTTTTTGTGTCACAAAGCACGAAGTGGAAAACAGAAGTAAGAAGACTCCTTGGCTTCTCATTCTGGTTCTGCCAGACAACCTACGTGACCTTGCACTTAACATTTGTATTTAGTATTTCTGAAATTTACTGTCTTAATTTGGAAATATGGATGATAAATTCTGCTCCATATAAAGTGTTGTTCTGAAGATCAAATGAGGTAATTCTTACAATAGCACATTTTTAATACTACATACTATTCAAACGAGATTTTTTTCAAAGATTTATTTTTTGTGATCTGTAATTCCATTTTTACATGGAAGCACTTACCCGTATTTCCATAAATAGTAGAATGGAATCCAGTTATGCCATTATATTTTAGTCTGATCTGCCTGTGTCTGCTCAATAGGGCTATTTGAACTTGTAAAAGGACAATCAATCACAATGTTCTTAGTTACCATGGAATATGTAATATTTTATGTAGCAGAATAAGATATAACCAAAATCTAATTAAATTAAGTTAAAATACTTTCTTGCACTGTCTTTGTATAGGTACAAAGTTTCTATGTATACCTTAGGTTTTTGTCTAGAAACAGTTACTTTCAGGATATTAAATCTAATTTTTTTCAGCTATCTCCAGACTGCTACATTTGACATTATCTTTTTTTATCCAATATTCTAGATAAAGAAGAGCACAAAATACAGGGTACATGTCCTAAGAGGGGCAGGAACTTGCTCAAGAATCTGAAAGGTCAGTGTGACAGGGGGACAAGAGATGGAATAGATGGTGGTGGGCTAAAGTGGAGATACAGAAATGGAGACCTGAGAAGTAGGAGGGGCCAGACCACTCACGGCCTTATTGGCAACAGCGGTGTATTTGGAATTTAGCCTAAGTGTTAATGGGATTTCAAACACAGGAGATTCATTCATGCATTCCACTGTTGATCACATGCTCCAAACACTATACTAGACTCAATCCAGCATCCCACCATATTTCTCAAATGTACTAAGCATGCTCCCCTCAGGACATATGCATACTTTTCCTGGCACTAGGATGCTGTCCCCCCCTGGATATTCCCATGGCTTGCACCATGACTTCAGTTAAAGACCTTTTCTCCAGTTCCACCTTATCGTGGAGGGCATCTCTAACAATCCCACTTAAAACATTATATCACCCCAACTTTTTGCTTCTCCTTGTTACCCTTCACAGTATTATTTTTGTCTATAGCACTTATCACCATTTATTAAATCAGATACCACTTATTTTATTTATTGTTTCCCTCTTTCTGCCAAAAGAATGTAACACATATGAGGGTAGAGTTGGGTTTTTTTTTGTATTCGTTGCTCTCTGATGATTAGATTAATGCTTAGCACACAGGGACTCTCAATAAGTAGCTGTTGAATCAATGAGTTAATGAATCAACATAATTATGAATATGACATAGTCCCTAAACTCCTTTTTCCTAATAGGTAATTACTCAGAGTTTATAACACGAAGAAAAATGTAAGCAAATGGATCCTATTTCCCATTTTACCACTGGATATCTTACTTGGACTATTTATTTTCTTAAAGAAGCTCTATTTCATGAAATAATAGGTTATTTCCATCTAAATTTGCCTAATTTATTGTACATATAAAATTTCATGATATTATCATGTAGACTCAGTAAAAAAGCAAATTCCCCATCTACTTCACTTCTTTTTTGGAAAGATGCAGGACATAACTAAATTCAGTGGATAAATAATTAGCTCACATAAAGTAAGTTGCAGAAATAATATATCTTCTGCTCCTAGTAAAATTCATTGAGTCTTTGGATCACCACAATAATGCATTTAATAAAGAGTCATGATAGTGTAACGAATCTGAGCATTAGGTCTGAATTATACCAGTAGCCTCCTAACTGCTTCTGCCCTTGTCCCTCTACAGTCCTTTTTCAATACAGAAGCTTAAGGGATTCTGCTTGTGTTGCTCCTCTGCTCAAAACTCTCCACTGGTTTCTTATCATCCAGCGTAAAGGCTAAGATACTAACTATAAAATAAGGCTCTATTCAATCCACCCACTGGGATTTCTTCTCCTATTACTCTTCCCCTTTCTCTCTGCTCAGGCTACAAAAGGCCTTTGCACTTGCTCATCTTTCTTCTAGGAATGTTCTTTCCAAGAAAACCAATGACCACTTCCTTCCCTTTCTTCAGCCTTTATAGAAAGACACATCAAGGAGGTCTGTCTGAAGTGCAATCTCACCTCAGACAGTAGTCTCCTTTCCTACTTTTTGTTTTTCAGTGACATTTACGACTATTAACTTACTATGAATTTTACTGATCCCTCTTGTTTATTATCTGTTCCCTCAAGCTCTCGGTTTTGTGGGCCTCTGCCTTAACTAGTTCTTTTCTGTTTTGCATATTCAGAGATTACAATTGTCTTGAAGTTAGATCCCATAACCCGCCTGTATCTAGTTCTTGCAAAAATGTATTATTTACTAACAGCCTCAATCCCACCATCTTGGAGAAGTGTAATATTACCATCTCTCTGGGCATAGAGAGGGAACACCCAGCTATTTCCCTTCTTGTCACAAAGTTCCAGAGGATACCTCATGTTCACTCAGACCAGGGCCCAGGACTGCTTCTCACAGCACCGGGGCAAGAGCTCTCCATTTCCAAAGCCCTTGTCTGTTTCTGGCCCTGTGTTCACATGGTCCATCGTACAGAGAAGCCACTCTTATTAAGGATAATTTTTTGGCCCTACACTCTAGGGCCAAATTCCAATTTGGCCTGAAACATCATTGAATCGGCTTATCCTGAGGAAATTTCTATAATCTAATTTCTTTTCTTGTGCTTGGATCTCTCCCAAACAGTTCTATGCTATAATTAAATTTTTGTGTTTTTTAAGTTTGTTAACTTATTCAAGTCCTCCTATCAACTATTTACCAGGTTTACAAAGATAAGAGGATGCAAAGTATACCTATTCCTCAAATTCTTTACATTTTTTTCTTTGGATTAAAGTATGAGAGAAGTTTGTATATTCAGAGATCACTTTTTCCATTTCCCCTTTACCATTGTAAAATTCCTTTTACTGAGTTCCAGGGTATTGTTCCACTGCCCTGTAATAAGGAAAGTTCTAAAGCACAATACTATGAATATCTGTTATTATTTAAAGATTGTTCTAGAGGCTACTGCTCAATAGCTTATATATTACACAAGAGTACCATATACTTTCCATGTGGACCCAGTGTGGGATGTCGTTCTGGCTTTAGTAGCAGGAGGCACTGTGCTGCTCATCAGCTTAGGTAATTTCTCTTGCTGACAAAGAAAACTGCATAGCCTACTAGGTCTACTTTTTTCTGTTGACTGCTAGAACACTTAGGCCCAAAACTGAAGCTCTCCTCTAGTAATTAAAAAAAAAACATTGTGTTATGGCTTTTATTAATTAATGAGTGTTCATTAGCCAACCTTTAAAAGAAAGGATTTAGATTACATGCAGTTTATATATTAACTTGACTTCAGGCTTCATCTTATTTCACCTAAGTTATCCTTTGCCCTAATTATCTCTCAAAAATTTATCTTCTTTTATTTTCAAGTTCTTTAAATTTCTTTGGAAATGGATGATATAAAATATAATTTTAAACTCTCAAAATGTACTATGTACCAGGAATATATAACAGATTGAAATAAACTCTAGGCTCAAGGACTTCAAGGTCTCATAGGTTACACAAATATATAACCGACTGATTATATTTTCATAGTTGTTTTAATAGATGGGATATAGGATATAGTAATAACACAAAGACAGGTGTAATCAATTTTCTAGGCTAGGAAGGTGGTCATAAAGGCTTTAAAAAGTTGAACTCATCCAAACAAAACCTATATGTATAAGCAGATGTTCATAATGTGAAAAGAGGAAAAGAAATGGATGAATGTTCAGCATGTGGAACTTGTGGCTTATTAAGAGATATTTGAGTATTTTGCATACAAGAAGAAAAGAACAAGGTATAAATGAGTCTACACAAATGAACAATAGATAAACAACAGTCAAATAATGTAAGACTTTTCCAACAGTTCTAAAGAATTTCAATGCATGGGCTATCAGGAGTGATTAAAGGGTTTTAAGAGCAACTGGAAAAATAATCAGATATTAATCTTAGGTTGTTCACTTTGGGAACACAACAAACACAAGATTCTTGGAGGAAGAACAGAAAATATGGTAAAGAGTTGATAGTGATTTCTAGTATAAGCTTGTACTTAATTACTGAACTTAATGATTTTGATCTATTCTTTGTAAAATTACAGTCATTCCCAGATTTTGGTAAATGATTCTCAAGGCCAAGTCTCAGTCTAACACTTGTCTTTTCTATGTAGCTAAAGGATTTTTCCAAGTCTAAATTGTAAGAAATGGTCCATGCCATTTTATCAGTGGAAAACCCCATGATGATGCTGTTTCTCTATAGTCTTGACCTCTGATCTCAGTTAGTAAAAATCCTGAATTGCAGAATTTTTCAGTTCACTCTTTACTGACTTCCAGGAGCACCTAGTAACCAAATATGTGGATGTGATACAGCGTTAATCTTAGGAGGACTGGTTTGACAAAACATTCAGAGTTAACAGAGGCAGGTTACATACTTTATCACTTTAAGCCAATGACTAATTACACAATGGACCACTTCCTTAGCAGCCTCCTCTTTCACACTAAGATCTGCCGCACAAAACTGCAGTAAGAAAAGAAGTACTTCTCAGATGTGAAAGTTCTCAGTGAAACTGGGACAATATTTTTCAAATAATTATGCTCTACACCCACTCTGGGAAGTGGAATTAGAGAAATATTTTCTTATATGTTTGGGAAGGGACATTTAATCTTGAATTCAAGTGTCTTCATGATCCACAGCTGCCAAAACCATACTATCTGAAAGCCTTACCACAGACACCAGCAGGATATATTTGTATGGCTTCAGAAGAAGCAGTGTCTTTGTTTCTAGTACAAAATAAGATGCTTTCCATAATGGGCAGTATTATAATAACAGGATACATTGAAAACTAGCTTGGGAAAAGTGAGTTCATGTATTTTAGAATTCTAGAATCTCACACTGCAAGAGCCCTTAAATTTATCTAGTCTAAGCATACATCCCTTGTTTTAATTACTTCTACTGATATTCTATCATCTTAATGCTCAACCTCTATTTAATATTTCTATTAATAGGAGATTCAGTTCATTTGGTTTTGAGTAGCTCTGTTAGAAAGTCTTACTGAGCTTATTTGTTCTTTATAAACTTCCCCTCATTATAGTTACTTATAGTCAGTGGCATCATTTAGGATTCAAATAAGCCACCTTTCATTCAATTGCCTTCAGAGGAGAAGAGGAATGCTATAATATCCTAGAAATGACACTTTATTCATCTCCTTTATCACCCAAATATTTTTCTTCATGATACTTCCACTTCAGAGATGCACAGAGATCTAAGAAGCTGTATATTCACTCTACCTTTACTGTTTCTATGAAGAGCGCATGTATCTCCATCACTCTAATCCAATCTTGTTTCCTATCTCTTCAAATCTTGGTAATAAATGTAAGATCATATGTGTCAATACACTGAAATATGGATTCACTTTGGTTAATTTCTTTTCTCTGAGACATTAGATACTCTTCCTTGTCCTGTCACTAATTACTCCTCTTGTTTCATTTTCAAATTGTTATTTTCTTTTCCATGATGGAACCCTTTTTTCTAATGACCAGCCTAATATTCAAGTGGAAGTTTTCTTCAAAAGATGAGTTTGTTTTAGGGCAAACAAAGCTGTTTCTAATATTCTAAGATATATTGTATTTCTACTTGGGAACCCAATTGAGCATTTCAGTTTGAGAAGCCACTTCTCAGAAACCCAAACTCCATTAATTTAAATCACATTTAAAGTTAGCTGTTTATCTCTTTCATCCTTCCATCACCGCAAGTGTAGGTAAGAGAAAAAGTAAGGGCAACAATATATGTATCACCAAGTCCTCTAGTCCCCTGTGAAAAATTTCATAATCACTAAGATGTTTTGCTGGGTTTTTTGGGGAGCATTATCTGTTCCACCATAAAATCAGTGAAATGCATAGGGGGACAAATAGATACGATTTCAACAGATTTCCCATCACATTTCTAATAAACTCTAGAAAAACAGCAAATTTTTCACCTGAATTTTCCAAGTCTTCTTAGATCAGATATCTTTCACTGGGGCTGTACCATTCATCAATAAATTAATAAACATTAGGGTAGGCAGTAGCTTATTTTCTAACTGTATGAATTCTACACCTCAAGGTTTACATAAAGAAAATATTTTAGGTGTACTAAATTTAATATTCAATAACTCTTAATTGTTCCAGAAATAAGATAGAGTATCAGCAGAAGTTAGAATTCTCATGTTCTGATCACATCTTTGCCACTTAAAATCCTTATTGCTTGTGAAACAAAGTCTTTCTTGACATTAGTAATCTCATCTGCAAAAGCAATAAATGATATCTTTCTATTGTGACTCCCTAGTGTGAATCAAGCTAAGGATGTTTGCCAAAATATAACCCACAAAGCAGTTGTGGGCACTAATAAGTAAAATTTGTCTTTATCTAATAGTCTTTAAAGAGTTGGCACTTACATGGAGCATGTTGCATTAAAGAAATAAAAACTTAAAAAAAAGTAAGTCGGGCAAGAAATGCATTGTTTTTTAGAAGGATGATTGCTCTTGTTACCATCTTTTGGGAAGTCAGCCCTTTCTTGCAGAAAAGATGGGATTCTGTGAGCAGAATAAAACGTGAACCCCTGCTGTGCAATCATTTCATGTAAGGACTAAATTACTGGCTATGGAACAGTAAGCTACAGTAGAAGCTAGAATTAGAAATTAGATGTACATCATTTGGAAATATGGATTAGCACAGTGTGAAATGAGCTGAATGACTAGGAGTGACCCACTAGAGCTCTGCACAGGCTTCAGCCTGAAACTAACCACAGATAGCATGACACTTGGCAGGTGAAATCTCTAGAAAATAAAATAGTGTATTGCTGAAAGCTAAGAAATGCATGTAGGTGTGAAAACAAAAAGAAAGGGGAATTATATTTTAAAGGTATTCAAAAACAAGTCATAGATACACAATAATTGGGTTTGGAGAAAGTGATGAGGAAGTTTGAAATACTCTTACATGATTCCAGGTAAATAATGCAGAAACACAGTGGGCATAAGAAGCAGCACTAAAACCAAATAGTACCTGATTATTGTCATCATGTACTTATCAAGGGGATATTGCTGTTCAAATTTGGCTGTAAAACATAGCCAAATATGCATCCATGTTAATTTACTATTCATTACATCAAATTATACATGATTGTATTATTTTTAATCTCCTTTTTCTTTAAATACTAACTAGGAATTCTAAACATGTTTCATCTAGAGGAGAAGAATATGAATTTGCGTGATGTTTACTGATCAACTGCACACTGGACTTCTGTTAATTTCCAGTCATTTTACCTCATAAATGGCTCTATCTACAATTCTGTCTAACTGGGTATTCTGTCTACCTAATTGGTATCCCCAAATGTAACAATGACAAAAGAACTTTGAAAACTGTAAAATATTACTTAAATATTACACTCAACTTTGGGTAATATGAGGACTGACACATTTGGGGACAAACAGGATAGATACAAACAACAAACTTCTTCATTTTGCTCCCTATTCAAAGTTCACATAAATAGATTTAAGTGTTTTAGTTATAGTGGAATATTTGAGACTATTAAATGTGGCCCCTTAATATAGAATACACATAAGTAAAATTATGTTAATATGTTTTTAAATTCATATTTTTGTTCATGTAAAATTGTATTTAAAATATAAACATTAAACTAGAAAGAAAATATCAATAATCTAAATATTAAAAATAATATGTAAAAATTCAGAAATACTCTAAAGAAAATGTGATTTAAAAATACACTGATTAGATTCAAAATGGTGGTGTGAGAGGTGAGACAGAGAACTTCTCCCAAAACCACATGTAATACAAAAATATAGTTAATAAAACTAATCCTAAAAGAGCAACAGGAAAGAAGGCTGCACCAGACTCCATACACCTGGAGAACAGAGCAGACCTTCTGAAACAGGGTAAAGTACCAAAGCCTTGATCTGGTGGGACCCAAAGCCTTCCCCCACCCCAACTCACCAGCGGAAGGAAAAGAAATGGAGTGGGGAGGGGGTGGAAGCCTAGGACTGCTGAACACCCAGCCCTGGAGATCTGCTTTGTGAGCACAAACCTACATTGCATGGTGCTCTGGAGTTAGTGGGGTTGGAAAGCTAAGACAGGCAGAATACTTGGAGAGACTGAGATTCCAGCTGTTTGTGAAGGACAGGGAATCACATACTGCTGATCTGGGAAAAAGAAAAGGCAGGCTATCTGAGAGGTTTCCTAGCAGCAAGAGGGCTGCTGAATGGGTGGGGTTTGCATGGAGCTTGATGCACAGAAGAAGGGATAGGTAGACAAGGTTGTCTGGGCATACTCTGCCCAGCAGGCTGAGAACTTTCAGGAGCTTCAGGCACTCCATCTCCCTGGCTGGCTACTCAACTCCAAGGCCCCTCACTGTGATATGCAGCCAGCTGCACCTTCCTCCTGGCCTGTTGGCACAAGTTCACAAACCCACAGTCCCTGCCCTGGCATCAGGCCAGCCAGAGGGAGGCCCCACCCATGGAAGCTACAGATGCAAAGTACAGAGGCTTACACCTGTGTGCTTGGCCCACTGGTTTGGACAGTGGAGACAGGCACTGTAGCCAGGAAGCAGGAAACAGCTTTTTCCTCCCCCCATGCACCAGTGCTACTCCCCTGAAAACCCCAACATCACTCCAGGAAATGAGCAGCTCCAGAGACTAGAGCTTCTGGGCCTAGAGGGTGCCAAATACAAATATGAAATGTCAAAGGAACCTGGTTCAAACCAAAATCTCACAAACACCAGAAAAAGGCCCAAATGAAACTGAACTCACTAATCTTCCTGAAAAGAGAGTTTAAAATAAAAATAATAAACATGCTCATGGAGGTGAAGAAAAATATTCAAGAACTCAGGAAAGAATTTAGGACAGAGATTCAATCATTAAGAAATTCCATATCTGAGATGAAACATACAATGGAGGGATTTAAAAGCATATGAGATGTAGTAGAAGAGAGAGTAAATGGAATAGAAATTAGAGAAGAGGAATACAAAGAAGCTGAGGCACATAGAGAAAAAGGGATCTCTAGGAATGAAAGAATATTGAGAGAAAGGGGTGACCAATCCAAATGGAACAATATTTACATTATAGGGGTACCAGAAGAAGAAGAGAGAGATAAAGGGGTAGAACTGTCTTTGAGGAGGCAATTGCTGAAAACTTCCCCAATCTGAGGAAGGAGATAGTCTCTCAAGCCATGGAGATGCACAGATCTCCCAACACAAGGGACCCAAGGAAGTCAACGTCAAGACATGTAATAATTAAAATGGCAAAGATGAGGGATAAAGACAGACTTTTAAAAGAAGTTAGAGAGAGAAAAAAGATCACATACAAAGGAAAACCCATCAGGCTATCATCAGACTTCTCAACAGACACCTTACAAGCCAGAGAAGGGAGTGGCATGATATATTTAATGCAATGAAACAAAAGGGCCTTGAACCAAGAATACTTCACCTGGTAAGATTATCATTTAAATTTGAAGGAGGGATTAAACAATTTTCAGATAAGCAAACGTTGAGAGAATTGACCTCCCACAAACCACCTCTACAGTGCATTTCGGAGAGACTGCTATAGATGGAAGTATTCCTAAAGCTAAATAGCTGTCACCAGGGGAAATAAAACCACAGCAGAGAAAGTAGAACAATTAATTACTAAGCAGATGCAAAATCAAACCAAGTACCCCAAGAGTCAGTCAAGGGATAGACAAAGAGTACAGAATAGGATACCTAATATATAAAGAATGGAGGAGGAAGAAAAAGGAGAAAAAAAAAGAACCTTTTGGCTATGTTTGTAATAGCATACTGAGTTAAATTAGACTGTCAGATAGTAAGAGAATTACCCTTGAACCTTTGATAAACATGAATCTAAAGCCTGCAGTGGCAATAAGTACATACCCACCAATAATCACCCTAAATATAAATGGTCTGAGTGTACCAATTAAAAGACATAGAGTCACTGAATGGATAAAAAACAAGACCTGTCTATAGGCTGCCTTCAAGAGATTTACTTCAAACCCAAAGACATACACAGACTGAAAGTACAAGGATGGAAAAAGATACTTCATCCAACTAATAGGGAGAAAAAGCTGGAGTTGCAGTACTTGTATCAGACAAAATAGACTTCAAAACAAAGAAAGAAACAAGACACAAAGAAGGACATTACATAATGATAAAGGGATCAGTTCAACAGGGGGATAACTACTATAAATATCTATGAACCCAACACAGAATTACCTTCATATGTGAAACAAATACTAACACAATTAAAGGGGGGGGGGAGGTGGAAATGCAGTGCATTCATTTTAGGAGACTTCAACACACCACTCACTCCAAAGGACAGATCAACCAGACAGAAAATAAGTAAGGAGACAGATGCACTGAACAAAGTATTAGAACAGATGGACCTAATGGACATCTACAGATCACTCCATCCAAAAGCAACAGGATACGCATTCTTCTCAAGTACACATGGAACGTATTCAAGACTAGATCATATACTAGGCCACAAAAAGAGCCTCAGTAAATTCAGAAAGATTGAAATTGTATAAAGGAGCTTCTCAGACCACAAATGTATGAAACTAGAAACAAATTACACAAAGAAAATGAAGAGCTCACAAACACATGGAGGCTTAATAACATGCTCCTAAATAATCAATGGATCAATGACCAAATAAAAACAGAAATCAAGCAATATGTGGAGACAAATGACAACAATAATTCAACACCACAACATCTGTGGGACACAGTGAAGGCCATGTTAAAAGGGAAGTATATAGAAATACAGGCCAAACTCTGGAAAAGAAAAATCCCATATGAACAGTATAAACTTACAATTAACAGAACTAGAAAAAGAAGAACAAATGAGGCCCAAAGTCAGTTGAAGGAGGGACATAATAAAGATTAGAGCAGATATAAATAAAATTGAGAATAATAAAACAATAGAAAGAATCAATGAAAGTAGGAGCTAGTACTTTGAGAAAATAAACAAAATAGATATACCCCTAGCCAGACTTATTAAGAAAAAAAGAGAGTCTACACACATAAACAGAATAAAAAATTAGAAAGGAAAAATCACTAGACTCCACAGAAATACAAAGAATTAGGAGACAATACTATGAAAAATTATATGTGAACAAACTGGATAACCTGGAAGAAATGGACAACTTTCTAGAAAAATAAAACCTTCCAAGGCTGACCCAGGAAGAAAGAGAAAATCTGAACAGACCAATTACCAGCAAGGAAATTGAATTGGTAATGAAAAAACTACCTGGATAAAAAACAAGACCTGTCTATAGGCTGCCTTCAAGAGATTTACTTCAAACCCAAAGACATACACAGACTGAAAGTACAAGGATGGAAAAAGATACTTCATGCAACTAATAGGGAGAAAAGACTGGAGTTGCAGTACTTGTATCAGACAAAATAGACTTCAAAACAAAGAAAGAAACAAGACACAAAGAAGGACATTACATAATGATAAAGGGATCAGTTCAACAGGGGGATAACTACTATAAATATCTATGAACCCAACACAGAATTACCTTCATATGTGAAACAAATACTAACACAATTAAAGGGTGGTGGTGGAAATGCAGTGCATTCATTTTAGGAGACTTCAACACACCACTCACTCCAAAGGATAAGGAGGGTTAGAACAAAACTCCTGGAGCGGGGTGATTTCACAATTGAATTTTATCAAACATTTATTGAAGACCTAATGCCCATCCTCCTTAAAGTTTTCCAAAAAGTAAAAGAGGAGGGAATACTCCCAAACTCATTCTACAAGGGCCAGTATCACTCCAATACCAAAACCCGGCAAAAACACCACAAAAATTAAAATTACAGACCAATACCTCTGATGAACATAGATGCAAAAATACTCAACAAAATATTAGCAAACCAAATTGAAAAATACATCAAAAAGATCATCCATCACAATCAGGTAGGATTTATTCCAGGGATGCAAGGATGGTACATTATTAGAAAATCCATCATCATAATCCACCACATCAACAAAAAGAAAGACAAAACCACATGATCATCTCCATAGATGCAGAAAAACCATTCCACAAAATTCAACATCCATTCATGATAAAAACTCTTAACAAATTGGGTATAGAGGGTAAGTACTTCAACTTATTAAAGGCCGTATATGACAAACCCACAGCCAACATCATACTTTATAATGAGAAGCTGAAAACCTTTCCTTTAAGATCAGGAATAAGACAAGGATGCCCGCTCTCCCCACTTTTATTCAACATAGTTCTGGAGGTCCTAACCAAGGCAATCAGACAACACAAAGAAATAAAAGGCATCCAGATGGGCAAGGAAGAAGTTAAACTGTCCCTGTATGCAGATGACATGACATTATATATAAAAAAACCCCTAAAGAATCATCTCCAAAACTACTAGATTTAATATCTGAATTCAGAAAAGTTACAGGATAAAAAATTAATACACAGAAATCTGTTGCATTCCTATACACTAACAATGAACTAGCAGAAAGAGAAATCAGGAAAACAATTCCATTCACAGTTGCATCAAAAATAATAAAATACCTAGGAATAAATATCACCAAGAAAGTGAAAGACCTATACCCTGGAAACTACAAGACACTCATGAGAGAAATTAAAGAAGATACCAATAAACAGAAACACATCCCATGCTAATGGATAGGAAGAATTAATATTGTCAAAATGGTCATCCTGCCTAAAGCAATCTATGGATTCAATGCAATCCTTATCAAAATGCCAACAACATTCTTCAGTGAACTAGAGAAAATAGTTCTAAAGTTCATATGGAGCCACAAAAGACCCCACATATCCAAAGCAATCCTGAGAAGGAAGAGTAAAGCAGGGAGGATCTCACTTCCCAACTTCAAGCCCTACTACAAAACCACTGTAATCAAGACAATTTGGAACTGGCACAAGAATAGACCCATAGACCAATAGAACAGACTAGAAAGCCCAGATATAAACCCAAGCAAATATGGTGAATTAATATACAATAAAGGATATACAATGTGGATATACAATGGGGAAATGACAGCCTCTTCAACAACTGATGTTGGCAGAACTGGACAGCTACATGCAAGAGAATGAAACTGGATTATTGTCTAACCCCATTCACAAAAGTAAACTCGAAATGGATCAAAGACCTGAATGTAAGTCATGAAACCATAAAACTCTTAGAAGAAAACACAGGCAAAAATCTCTTGAATATAAACATGAGCAACTTTTTCCTGAACACATCTCCCCAGGCGAGGGAATCAAAAGCAAAAATGAAAAAATGGGAGTACATCATGCTAAAAAGCCTCTGTACAGCAAAGGACATCATCAGCAGAACAAAAAGGCATCCTATAGTATGGGAGAAAATATTTTCAAATGACATATCCGACAAGGGGTTAACATCCAAAATATATAAAGAACTCACATTCCTCAACATCCCAAAAGCAAAAAAACCCTATTAAAAAATGGGTGGAGGATATGAACAGACACTTCTCCAATGAAGAAATTCAGATGGCCAACAGGCACATGAAAAGATGCTCCACATCACTAATCATCAGGGAAATGCCAATTAAAACCACAGTGAGATATCACCTCATATCAGTTAGGATGGCCAACACAGAAAAGACTAGGAGCAACAAATGCTGGCAAGGGTGCGGAGAAAGGGAAACCCTCCTACACTGCTGGTGGGAAGGTAAGCTAGTTCAACCATTGTGGAAAGCAATATGGAGGTTCCTCAGAAAACTAAAAATAGAAATACCATTTGACCCAGGAACTCCACTCCTAGGAATTTACCCAAAGAAAACAACTTTTCAGATTAAAAAGACATATGTTTATTGAAGCACTATTTACAATAGCCAAGATATGGAAGCAACTTACGTGTCCATCAGTAGATGAATGGCTAAAGAAGATGTGGTACATATATACAATGGGTTACTACTATTCAGCCATAAGAAAGAAACAAATCCTACCATTTGCAACAACATGGATGGTGCTAGAGGGTATTACCTCAGTTAAATAAGTCAGGCAGAGAAAGACAAATACCAAATTATTTCCCTCTTATGTGGAATATAACAACAAAGCAAAACTGAAGGAATAAAATAGCAGCAGACTCACAGACTCCAAGAAGGGACTAGTGGTTACCAAATGGGAATGGTAAGGGAGGGCATGTGGGGAGTGAAGAGAAGGGGATTGTGGTGTATCATGATTGGTGCACATGATAAGTGTGGGGTCATGGGGAAGACAGTGTAGCTCACAGAAAACAAATAGGAAGTCTGTGGCATCTTACTACACTGATGGACAGTGACTGCAATCAGGTATGTGGGGAACTCAATAATAAGGGTGAATGTAATAACCATATTGTTCTTCTTGTGAAATCTTCATAAGAGTGTATATCAATGCTACCTTAATAAAAAAATACACTGATCAAAAATGAAATACTAAAGTAAAATATATACAAGGTTTATATGAGGAAAACTAAAAAATTCTGATAAATGAAATCAAACTACATAAATGGAGAGACATTCCATATTTATAGTTAGGATGAGTCAGTAGTGTCAAGGTGTCAGTTCTTCCGAATTTATCTATAGATTTAATGCAATCCCAGTCAATACCCTAACAAATTATATGGTGGACATTCACAAACTGTTTCTAAAGTTTATATGGAGAGCCGAAGTCCCAGAAAAGCCCACACAATATTGAAAGAGAAGAACAATGTTGGAGGCCTGACATTATCTGGCTTCAAAATTACATTAAAGCTACAATAATTAAGACACTGTGGTATTGGTGAAAGAATAGACAATTAGATCGATGGATCAGAATAGAGAGCCCAGAAACAGACCTCCATAAATCCAGTCAATTGATCCTTGACAAAATAGCAAGGATAATAAAATGGAGCAAAGATACTCTCTTCAACAAATGGTGATGCTACAACTGCATATCCACATACCAAAAATATGAATCTAGATACAGATCTTATAATCTTCTCAATAATTAACTCAAAATGGATCACAGTCTTAAATGAAAAAAACAAAACTATAAAATTCTTAGAATATAACAGGGGAAAATCTCTATGACCTTGAATATGGTGATGCCTCTTACAATACAATACCAGGGAAATGATCCATGAAAAAAAAAATTGATATCCTAATTTCATTAAAATTAAAAATTCCTGCCCCATGAAAGATAATGTGAAGAGAAGCCACAGACTGGGAAAGAATATTTGCAAAATACACATCTTTGATATTCAAAATATAAAAAGAACTCAGAAAACCCAACAATAAGAAAACAGCTTGATTTAAAAATGGTCAAAGACCCTAAGAGACACCTCAGCAAAGAAGATGTATAGACGTCAAATGAACATATGAAAAGATGCTCCACATCATTTGATATCAGGAAAATGCAAATTAAATGATAGTGAGATATAAATACAGACCTAATTATAGTGGTCGAAATCTGGAAGACTGACAACACCAAATCCTAAGAAGGAGATGGACCAACAGGAGCTCTCATATATTACTGGTAGGAATGCAAAATGGTACAGTCACTTTGGAACAGTTTAGTGTACCATACAAGCCAGCACATTCCTTGGTATTTACCTGCACAGAATGTTTATAGCAGCATTATTCATAATTACTAAAACATGGAAGCAACCAAGATGTAATTCAGTAGGGTAATGGATAAATAAACTGTGGTATATCCAGAGGACTAAAAGGAAATGAGTTACCAAGCCATAAAAATACATAGAGAAACTTTAAATATATATTACTAAATGAAAAAAGACAATCTGAAAAGGGTACATGCTATATAATTCCAACTATATGACATTCCAGAAAATCTAAGACTATTGAGACTATAAAAAGAACAGTGTTTGCCAGGGTAGGTGAGCAGGGAGAGATGAATAGGCAAAACACAGCAGATTTTAGGGAGTGAAAATAATCTGCATGATTTTATAATGGTAGATAAATGTCATTAAACTTTTGTCCAAACTCACAGATTGTACAAGAAGAGTGAACTCTAAGGTAAACCTTGGACTTTGGGTGATATGTCAATGTAGGTTGATCCTTAGTGGAAAAAGAAAAGGTAGCATTATGGTAAATGATATTCATAATGGGTTTGGTTTGCGTGTGGGGAGCAGAGGGTTATACTGAAATCTCTGTACCTCCCTCTCAATTTTGTTGTAAACTTAAAATTGCTATAAAGAAATAAAGTCTTAAAATATACTGGAATACTAGAAGAAATGTAATTGAATATCAATTGAACAGCAAGTGTGAAGAATGACTTTCTAAGCTCTATGTTCATGGAAAAACAAATCCCTCCATCTTCCCCAAAAATGTTGACAGAAGCTTCAGTCTCCAAAGTTCAACACACCAAAATTAAACAGAGGAAAAAATAGATAAGTAAAACAAAATGTTATTAAAATTTCACAGAAAGAGAAACATATTTGAATTATAAATGGTTCAAGTTGAAAATGCCCCAAGAAAAATTAATAAACATGGAATTATGATTATGAAAAAACACAATCACCTTTATAATAATGTATTGTATATATTACATCTATCTGTCTACCAAAATAACAAATCAATACATTTTTAATTATTGTTATTCATAATTATATTGTTGCATTTTCTGTGATATTATTGAAAGTTGGAAAGAGAACAGTGGAAATACTTTTGATTCCATTATTTAGTTTAGAAATGTCTTCATTTTATAATAGACTGTTTATTAATAACTAATTGTGGTTTTTGGAGCACATACACATTATCTCTGTTTTTAAATCCCAACAATTCTTTGACACAAATAATTAAAAGTCACTGAGAAATACAAGATTACTAGAAGGACAATATCATTTACTGATAAGACCTTCCAGATTTAACATGGTAGTTTCTCTACTTAAATTCCGTATTTCCGTATTCAGTGTTTTCCCTCACACAATTTAGGGAATAATGCCACTGGTCATTAGCTCAGAACTTTTCTAAAGCATCCTTCTCACTAAACTTGCTGATGTTATAAGGTTTAAAATTGCTTAAGTGACTTGAAGGATGTCAATTTATGGCTGATGTTGGTCTACTGAAATCTAATTCTAATTATACAACTTTCATGAAGGTAATTACAAGGCAGATTATTTAATAATCTCAACCTATTCCTATTATAATGTTTCCATCTGCATTTACTGTCTGTCACAGTATAAAATTATCCGTTGAAAAGTTCTTTTCACTTTACAATTTGTAGTATTATATTTAGATGTAAAGACTAAATATTTCACAGATAGGAAGCTTCCCATGAAAAAGTTTCTGTCATTATTTTTCTCAAATTTATCAGATTTCAGAAAAGTAAGGGTTAAGCGTTAAAAAAACAAAAAAAAGATATATTTCATAAGACAATATTTTGTTCTCAGGATTACTATTTCACCTACCTTGAAAGATACCTAGTTGAGAGAAATACTTATTTTGCTGCTCAAGGAATTATAATAAAAAACCCAAGTTTTCCGTGGTAGTTTAATATAACAACTATATGTCTGAATAATCTGTGGTTTTCTCAGAGTGGCAAAATATGCCGAGTTAATAGTTAACAATGGGAGGTTCGGTATCTTTTAGATGACATGTCTATATTGAGAAAGTAATTTAAGTTATTGCCTTATACATAAAGTTAAAATGCTTTGTTTATTTTAGAAGTAATTTTAGTTCATATTGTGGATGCAATTTTTAAAATTTCTGCACACTGCAATTGACATTGCAATTGAACACTGCAGAATTATTCAGGAAACTGAAATATTGCTTGTGAAATTTATAATGCAAAGATGATTAAGGTGTTAGTCTTTTTTGAGCCCCTTACAGTTCTTTATAAATATTTTATGGAGCTTAAAAATTAGTTAAGAAAATAAAGAACAAAGGTTAAAACAGAAATACATCATATCAGCTTAAGCATTCATATTAGTAATATTTTAATACTATGAAGTGGAATTGATTTGGTTCCATACATTCAGGAATATATTAGCATTTCCACTTGCAGGAATGAGAGAAGAAATGTGCATCTCTAAATTTGCTTTAACAGTCTAGTCTACTGCGTACCTCACTACGAGCTAGGAATGAACTGGCCTACCTCAGTAACTCTCTTGCCTGACTCTCAATCACAGCCTTCCTTTAAATATAATTTATTTATTTTATTTTTAGATTAAATGGTTTATAGATTGTTTGAAGTTATCTTAAAATATCTTCCTAAATGAACTATTTTCCTAATGTAGAATTCAGAGCAAATCTTCTCTTTACAAAATTCAGCAGAACTACCTATAAAGATTAGTTTTATATATATATATATATGCACACATATATATGCAAATGCACACTTAGATATATATGCATTCATATATTACTAAATTTATATTTACATGTGAATATATATGAGCTAATAACAAAGTAAAACAATTCTAAAATATATGCCATGCATAATATATAATGTATAATATGTACTGAATATTCTTCTAAAGAAAACTAAGATTAGGACAATTCTCTGCTAGTCATGAAAAAATAGCCTCAACTGAGTAAAATTTTCAGAATTAGCTTGTAACCTAAGTTAATTTTTTTTATTGTGACCATCACTTACATAACTCCTCTGAAAAGTATATAGCCAAGACTTAGGGATGTTCTAATTAAATATCTGAAATCTATCATATATAACTAATGGACAAAACAATAATATAGTAACAAATATAATTCCTAAAACTAAAGAATAAAACATTTCTATTAACATATCTCAAAGTTAAATAAATATATAATTACAGTACTAAATTTAAACTACATTGAAAACATTAAATATATGGAAAAGAATTGGTTTTAAAACAGCATTCTAGATAGGAGCTTTGACAGAAAATGAAAGCATTGCTAAGTAACTCTGTGAAAAAAGTAATAAACCACAGATTATTGTGAATTCTTTATTGGAAGAGATTTTGGACAGATACACAGTACGATGGGACATGAAGAACCACCTGATCATCTTCTCAGGAAGTTTGCATATCAAAGAGCTTACAAAAACTGCATGTTTTATTCAGTTTTATTCATATTTCAGATACAAGTACCTCAGGATAAGACAATCTTGCTTCCAGCTTTGGTATCAATTTTCCAGAAAACTTTGAGACAGAAAAGGAGTTGCTTGAAAAGTTAAAAATTAAAAGGTAATTGTTGATTGAAAGACTAAAGATTTGAAGTTCAGGCTCAATGAAAACTCTGACAGACACAGTTTTGTGGTGTCTGAAAGGGAAATATGTCAAAGTGGGAGCTTGCTAGGCTACTCACTGAACCAATGCGCATTCCTTGGGGTTGGAGAAGGATGGGGAAGAAGCTATTGTGAACCATGGGCAGTTCTGGCCAAAAAGACTAATTATAAACTCACAAGACAGATAAAAATAAAGCGTAACAACAATTTTAGTATGAAATATAGCTGCTTGGCAAGCCAGAAGACTAAATTTCCATATTCTCTCCCAACCTTAAAAGGATGAAATGGAAGTGAATATGTGGTTAGAATATTGTTTGGTGAGCATGAAATTAGTAGAAAAGGGTTGGGCTGCTTTAATATCTATGATATGTGTATGCAATCATTGTCACTATACAAAAGTATGTGTGACATGTCATCTCCAGATGAAGCTTGCTTGATATACTGACAAATTCTTACTTTTGGTTCCATTATTTCCATGAAGAACACTTTTCTTCTGCTAACACACTTCTCTACACAAATTTCAATGAACTTGGCACAGCTGTTTTTATTTACCTCTTTCACATTAACTTTATAGGGAAACCTTTCCCAGATCTATCAATAGTATAACAAAAGATGACTCAAACTGACTGATTCATTTAAGTTAAAAGTCCAAAATTTTGGTCTTAATGGCTTACAGAAGAATTTACTTTGGCCCAAATGGTGATAGTTATTGTATTTACAAAAACGATCCTTTTCATATATCGGGAGGTCTCACAGAAATTCTCAAATATAGGACTTTCTGTAATAGGACCTTGATAAGCCTTGAATAACATCTGAATAGTAAAATTTCCCAAGAGGGAAAGCAGTTATTCGTGTGCATCCACCTGAAGGGTGTTACTGCGCGGTGGGTCCTGCAAAGTGCAGGGTTTCTCAGACTATGAGTTCATCCCCACAGACATTAAACAATGCCTTTACAGTGGTAGCCAGCTTGCTTCACAGATGAAGCCACTACAGGTGCAATATAAATAATTCCTTTCTCTCACAAATGTCACAATATAGAGAAGAAACTAAAAATCTACTAAGTAACTGAGGCCTATCACCTGAGAATATTGCCTCCTATTTGGAGATTTACAGGTTCTTAAACCATGAGAACACTAGTATATGTATTGTCCAAAGTAATACAAGTTCCTTGTAGAAAACTTAGAACTAGATAATAAAAGTGTATGCAAAGCATCTATGATCCTCCTACCCTCAAGATAAGCACTGCTCTTAACTGAATTTCTCCAGAATTATTATTCTGAGACATGCAGATGACTAAAAAATACAAAATAAAGTATATGCTGTAAAACATTTAACTTCTTTAATAAAAATTGTATAGCCTCATTTTCAAAGGAAATTAGAAATAAAACAAAACAAAAATAGAACAAGTGAAAAGAGATAATTTAATAACTATCCACCCTGTAGAACTACCTACAGTTAGTATTTCCAAAAATTCATTGTAGACTCCTGTCTTTATGTTTGCAACTACAGAGATAGAACCAATTGCACTAAAATTAGAATCATACTCTACAGATTAATAGAAAATTTGCTAAAAATCATTACTACCTGAATTCACCCAAAGAAAAAAGGAATTAAGCTGTAGGTATTTTTAAACTTCAAATACACTTTTCTTCTTCTCCAGTTTATGAAAAATGTGAGTAGTTAATATTTTTAAAGCCATGTTTCATCTGCTGATATGGTATGTTGAAGATGCATCGCCTCTGAGTTCTTCACAGAATTCTTCAGAGAAACACGATTTGAGGGTTACAAGGTACATAACCAGCGCTCTACAAAAATGTCAAGATCATGAACGACAAGTAAAGATGAGGAAGTGTCACAGATTGGAGATGAAAGATAAATGACAACTGAATGCAACAACAGATCCTGGATGGAATTCTAGAACAGAAAAAGGACATCAGTGGAAAAAGTAGAGAAACCTGATCAAAATCTACAGTTTAGTTAAGAGTATTGTGTCAATGTTAATTTCTTAGTTTTGTTGATTCTACCATGGTTATACAAGTTGGTAACATTTGTTAGGAAAAGCCAGATGAAGCTGATAAGGTAACTCCTTGCACTGTATTTCCATTTTTCTGTAGATCTAAAATTATATCAAAATTTAAGTTTTTAAAAATAGAAAAATAAAATTATATTTCTCTTTTAGACCATTCTGCCAACTCCCAGCTCTGAAACTCATAGAATTAGAATTGTTAAAGTTTAACTTCTTACCAGATTTTGATAATTGTAATATTTCTTTCCAAATTTTAGAAAACACACCAACGTATTGTCCCTAGTTCTAATTTTAAATAGGTTCAATAATCTTCATTAGTTCTTTATTCATGACTTATTTTTCTTCATTGTTTTTTTATTTTGTTGGATAAAATTCATTGCCAAATTTTGTTTTTTTTGTTTTTTTTTTTCAAGAAGGGCTTACAAGTCCTTCAAGTTTTGCTATGCTTAAGGTCCATTTGCTGCTATGTGTTTTGCTTGTTTTCCCTTAGGCCTTTGTTGGCTCTGCTGCAGTATTTCCTGCCTTGAGTATTGTTTCTGCTCTTGTTATTGTCTGTTTTATTCAACAAGGCCAGGCTCATGGATTCTGCATTTTCTGAGTTCTTTACTATTTGGGAATGATTTTCAATGTTTGACTAGACACAATGTACATGGATTTTTTCCATCTCATTACTTCATAGATATTGTTCTATTAGTTTCTGGTATTGATGGTTAGTTTCTATGGAAAAGTCTGAAATAAGCTTTTTTTCTCTTTTTAAAAATTTTTTTTGTTTTTCCTTTGTAGGTCATTTGTTTTTCTACCTACGTGTTTGAGGATTTCTTTATTTATTCTTGAAGTTCAATAATTAACAAGGCTATATCTTGGTTTCAGTATATCCTAGAATAAGTCATCATGTTGTTATATATATTTAGCTTTTCATTTCAGAGAAATTTTTTTTAACCTATTTAAATTTTTTAACTTTTTATTGGTAGACTAATTTTAGACTTACATAACTGTTACAAAATAATACAAAGAATTCCTGCATCCCCACCACCAAAGTTCCCCTGTTAACTTCTTACATACCTTACTACATTACTCCAGCTGAGACAAGAACATGGCACAATACTATTAACTATACTTTTTTATATTTATGAATACACTCTGTTTCACATCAATGGCACCAATTCGTCTTCTATTGGGACATCTGTTGATGTCCTCCACATATCTTTCCCCAATTTTTCCAATTATTTTCCTATTTTCTCTGCAGTTACAGTGATTATTGTAAGCTTTCATAGAATGTATATCATTTTTTATATCATCTCTTCTTTGAAAGTTTAAATTTATTTTTAGTTCTGTATATCTGTTTTCTTATAAACTGTTTTACTTTTTTATGGTGGGAGTGAATTCTCCTTAACTATTTTGTCTATTTATCTGAGATCGGTTTGTCTTCCCCACCAAACTAGAGTCTAAGAACCAAGAATTTAATGTTTTAACTTCTATGCCACTGAAATCTGTGTGCCTCTGTGTGTGTATGTGTAGAGGCAGAAGCTTAACTGGATCATGTGAATTTTTATTTGAGGTAAAAAAATATATTTTTTGAAGTATTCATTCTCTTCAACCTAGAATACTCTTTTCCCCTAAGTGTACTATATCTTGACCCTTCTAACCAATTCATGTGGAGTCCCAAAAGATGAGAAGCCTCAAGATTGTTCCTCTCATCCTTAAAGAAAATCTCTAATGCTACAAAGTTATTTCTGCTCTTAAGGCATTTCCTTTATTTTTCCCTAGATGCCTAGAGTTTCCTTAAATTTACATATCCTGAAGTGGTGGCTTATTGTTGGGAGGTCTTAGTACATTTTAACTCACCTTTGCTAGTAATGTGGGTAGGAATGAAGCAAGCATTGTAGACTTAAAATGTTCCAACAATTTCTTTTTATTTCAGGAAGTTAAATGCATTTTATTTTTAAATGGCTGTTGATGAACTGTATTACTGTTTTTGCTTATTCATTTTTAACGAACAAAAGGGGAGACATTATTTGATCCATCTTAATCTACAAGATACCTGAATGGTTATGCCAACATCTTCTTTTTCCTAAATCATATCAATTAGCTGTTATAGCATGTCAATACCAGATCAACACCATATTGATAAAAAAATACGCATTCACAGTCATGAATAATCAATTAATTTTTGTAAGGAAAATAACTTATAAATATATATAGTTTTTGCATTTGTTTATCATTCAGTTTTGAAAGCTTTGGAATACAGAGATAGGGGAAAAATAAAATATTCCTTTATGTTAACTGGTAAAATATGATAGAACCATAACTAAAACAGTAGTATTAACGAAAATTATAGAGAAAAAAATCACTAAAGACTGGACCCATCACCGCAATGCCTTGTAGAAGAGTGAGAAGTGCCTAGACCTCAAAATAGGGAAAGCTCTGGATAGACAAATGAGAAGAAGGTGGAGAGCACCCTGAGTGAGTGAGGAAACAGAGCAGAGAGTAAAAATAAAGTCCAAGAACAGGTGTAAGTATTCTGTATCCAGTCTCTTGGTTTATTTGGCTAGGATTAAGGGCTTGTGTTGGAGTAAAGAGGGTCTGCCATGATCAGAAGATTGATCTGGGTAAAATTATGGAGGGCCCGAATGTTACTCATGCATCATTTTTTTTTTGTCATAAATAAGAGATGGTGGTACAGAATGGTTGCACTGGACTATAACATGACAAAAAGCAGTGTTGTAGAATAATAAAGTCAGTCAGAGCTGAACAATATGCACTTGATATAAGCAGGCAGAAAAGTAAGGTAATTTGTGCTATGATCCATAAATCAGATCATGAAGTCTAAAAATAGCAAGTAGAGTATTAGAATGATGATTAATATATTGGGAACACACAAGTGAGTGCTATAGTTCCCAGTCTTGCTATTCCAGAGTCCACAATCCAGCAAAGAAAATAAATATTCTTAATACAAAATTCTCTTTTTCTCATATGAATGTTGATAAAGAGAAGGTGAAAAAGTATATCCAGGAAATTATCCTAATGTGAGAAGAAGATAAGGTATAGATACCCTTAAAAATTACTTGATAGTTCAGTGCTATGGACTGAATGTTTGTGTTCCCCTAGAATTTATAGGTTAAAACACTAATTCCCATGTGACAGTATTTCGAGATGGGGCCTTCGGAAGTTAATTAGGTCATGAGTGGGGAGCCCCTCATGATGAGATTAGTGCCTTTATAAGAAGAGACACTACAGAGCTTGCGTCCTCTCTCTTTTTTCTACCACGTGCAGTTACAATGAGAAGACAGCCATCTGAACACCAGGAAGTAGGATTTCACCAGACACCTGATATACCAGCACCTTGATCTTGCCTCACTTGCCAGCCTCCAGAACTGTGAGAAATATTTGTTGTTTAAGCTGCCCTTCATATGTAAATTTGTTACAGCAGAACAGAACTAAGACATTTAGGCCTAAAGGTAGATTAAGTGTTAGCTGTATAAAGGACAAGGGGGAGGAAAGGAGGGTTTGGAGAACTTTCCAGGCAGAAAAAATAGATAAAATATAAAGACCCTGAGGTATTGGATAAACACCATAATCAACTTTTGTGGAATTTTCTATAATGTCCAAGAGACTTTGATAAGAAAAATGATTGAAAAGACTTGACTGGAACCGACCTGAGCACACTTGGGCAGAATTACCTTGCTGAGGATATTTTTCTCCTCTGTAAGAATTACACGTGCCTTATAAAGTTGTCAGAATCAAAATAAATAATTTTCACAAATGGGGTCTGTAAAATCTCTTTGAAGTCTGTTCAAACGTTCAGTGACACATGGCATAACAGAACATGAACCCCACTGTTGAAATTTATGGAGAGGCAGAAAAGTATGTAACTCAGAAATGAGTTCTAAGGTATGTGGCTTTACTGCAAGAAACAAGACCAGCCAATAACCATAATAAAGATCAGATTAGTATGGGAAAGGGCTATTTAGTTTGGGAAGGGAAAGGGTGGAGGGAATGAGTAAACATTTTAATGAAATCCAATACTTTGTTATTGATTTCTCTTTGCCAGACATACCTTGTAGAATACTTATAATGCTTCTGACATTGAGATATTTGGCCAAAGCTATTGGATTAGTCAAGGTAAAAGCTCAGCTCCTAGTGTAATCTCTCTTATTTAATTTATATGTGATTTATTCCTTTCTCCACAAAAAGGCTCTTTTTATTGATAAAGTAAGTGACATTGAGAATCCCAAAGGGAATTTGATGTCCACTTACACAAAATAGATTTGCAAAGTGTAAGTAGCAGCCAAGAAAAGGACTCAACTACATGAAGATTGTGGGTTTCTTCTCTGCCTTTTCTTTTTCCTTTTTGTTGCAAAATCAATACTAGTCAGATTTTCTGTACTTTTATATGTTAGCTCCTTAGTTATCCTTGAAGTTTTAAATTACTAAAAGCTATGTTCCTACATTTCAAATGAGGGTCTTGTTATTCAAAAAATTTAATGTAATTTACTTCCACTAAGGCTGCACCTGCTTACAGTTGGAAACTTTTACACAATGTCAACTGCAATGCTTTTTAAAGTAAACTGTCTATTGGGAGAGTTGGTATTTCCTCATTTGCTTCATCAAAGTTAGGACAATTGTCAAAAATATCTTGACAAGCCTTAAACTTGTTTTGCTTAATGTGTTTAGTAAGATTTTGGATCAGGCTGAGATGTCACAGCTTCCCAAATATTTCAAAATAATGTTGTGGTTAATATTTAATTTAACTATAGTAGGTCTTATTGAGTTTTATGTCAATCAAAGACATCAAATACACAAGAAAAATGAATTTACAGTCAGAATAAAATAAATTAGAAGAATTCCTTATGAGACACATTAGATCACCTCCATTTAGTGTCATAAAATGATGGACATTGAAGAAAGGTAAGCTATAGGCCTTGGTTCTTGTATTGGGCTTTAGTCTGGAGGCTGTATTTAGTATTCAGACCCCTAGAATCTTAACATTCAAGGGATCTTTTATCACTTAAAGCCAACGACTAAATAAACATTGGACCCAGAATAGTCAAATACAAAGTTTCAATGTTAAATCAGTGTGAGAGCAAGAACTAAGGTTGACTCTTGAATTCACTACAACCACGCTTCTGAAACTTCACACTATGTTCACCAAAGACTTCTAGTTGTCAAATGCAATAGACATTTCATTCCCTATCTTAGTTTATGAGTTGGTGGTGTTGACTTTGTCATTTAGCCCTCTTCCATGCACCTCTTCTCCTCTGGCTTGCTCAGATCCATGCTGTCCTAGCTCAGCTCCTGCTCTCTGCCACCTCCTTCATGGACTCTCATCTTAACTCATCTCTTCTGCTCACTTTACACATTCTGCTTCAATTAGTCCATCTACTCCTATTCAGCCTACCTCCCAAATTAGGGCTTCCATATAATTTATCACTCATATTGGAACAATTTTTAGAGTAAGAGGGGATACTATTGATAGTTCTATAAAGATAATAGGAATAAAATGGGACTTTTCTGGGCAAATCTGGATGCTTGGTCATTCCATCCATTATGAAATATCAGAATGCAAATGATTTCAGTTCTCTACTTTTTCCCATATCCAAGCCCTTGACCTGTCACTTTGTAGTCTCACCCTCTCTCACTCCTGGCTCTCGCCAATAGAATGAGAAGGATATGATGTTGTGCCAGTTCAAGGCTGATCCTCAGGAGAATGTGCAAATGCCTGTTGGCTGTCTTGCATAGTCAGGCTTGCTTTTACTTGCACCTGAGTATTCTGTGAGAAAACACCCTGCTTAGCTTGTTGGGGGGATGTGAGAGGCATGGAGAGGATAAGACAGGTGGAAGATTTTGAAGGCAGTCCAGCGGATGCCACCAGAAGCTGAACCACCCTGCTGACTTGGCCTGAAAACAGTGTATGAGGAGCCCAGCTGAGAAAGATTTTCCCTAGAAAAGCCCAATCTTTACTGCTGATCAACAAAATTATGATTTTAATAAATACTGCTTGTATTAAGCTAAAAACATTTGAGGTGCTGTAGTATGCAACATTATTGTGGCACTAGATAACTCATACACTAGCTTAAATCTCTCTTTTGAGATTCAGATTTATACACTAAATACCTTTTCCTGAATGTTCTACAGGCTTATTTAAGGCTTATTTCAAATTCAATAAGCCTTAAATAAAGTTATAAAAGTTTCCAAAAATATATTCCATTACTATATATTCTTTATCTCACAAATCTAGTTTTTCAAGCTAAAAATCTGAGGCCATAATAAATTGTCACTCCCAATTCCAAAAGAACTATTACTGAGTCTATTTCTTACATGTTTTTATGAGTCATTGTTTTCTTCTGTCACCACTCAGTGGGCCTTGGCTGGACCTTCTTAATCAGGGCTCTTGATAAAGAATTAAGCCCTAATGTCCTAATGTATCCATTGAATGTAATATATTAATTTATCTCCTATACATCTAGAATTGGAGAATTAGAAAATGTCACTCAAATAATTTTTTTTTAGGGCTTAATTCCCTTTAGGATTTCAGATTGGAAAAGGCTGGTGGATCTTGCTCATTTTTAACCTGGTCTATTGCAATAGTCTACCTGGCTGTTTTACCTGTAGTCTTCCATTCTTCTAACTGATCCCCCATAAGTTATGAATTGCCTTAGCGTCTGTCTTAGTTTATCAGTGAACAAATTGTGATTAAGAAAAAAAAGTCAGATCTTCTCTGACAAAGATTCTAACAAAACTAAAACAATGCTATATTCAATACATTACCAAGACTTTTTATATTACTTGCCTCGCTATTTATCAGTAATGATACTTAAGTATGAAAACCTACTACTCTAATGTCAGTGTCATTATAATGGTTATTATCACTGTATGATTGACTGTGCTGAGCATTTAATAAAGCTTTTGAAGGAAGATAAAATAAACGGAAGAGCCACGTCATGAGACATTTTGCCCATATGAATGTGGCCCTGGTGCACATTTAAATCAAAGCACATTGCACAGATTC
The DNA here is from genome assembly GCF_040802235.1 of Manis javanica. NCBI lineage: Eukaryota > Metazoa > Chordata > Mammalia > Pholidota > Manidae > Manis > Manis javanica. Next base: position 21,156,409 of record NC_133167.1, read on the forward strand.
AGAATGACAATTCTTGACCTGTCTTTCAAGGTGTTATGTCCTCTTTCAAGGTGTTATGTCCTCTTAGTTAGAATGCTTTTATATATATATATATATATATATATATATATATATATATATATATATATTATAATGCCTTTCTGAGGTGAAAACTGTGAGCTTTACTGATATTTGTAAAGCAACAAAATTTTCTAACAACTGCAGTAACTTGCCAATGTTTCTTCTGTAATTTAATCAGGCCATCAATCAGCAAGGTTAGGTCATACAAGGTAATATTTCTTTACAGCTTAGATACAGATGAATGACTTTTGGTTTAACTAGAGGCAAAATGTTAGTTCCTCATGACATTTAACAGTTCCCACAGTCATTATTTTGACAGCATCTACTTGACCTGAGAAACTTCTTGTCTATGGAAATAGTCTTAGGGCAAAATTTGCTTATTAAAAAACTCAAGAATTAAAATGACCTTAAGATTCAGTTTTAATCATCCATTAATAATGAATATGGACTTTTTAGTATGATGATGAAATGGACCAGGCTTCTAACTTACCTCACCCAGAGTTTATGAGAATGACCAGGAAAGGATGAAATTAGGGAACAACAAGCTCTAAGTCTGAAAACAAGGAACTTGTCACCAAATGCCCGATTCAAAGGAATGTCTGCTAAATATACTGCACACCAAATTGGTTCGAAGAATGTATGAAGGTCTAGTTTGCAGTTTCTTCTATGTAAAATAATAGCAGCACCAAGCACTAAGAAAAAGAGCCTGGAAACCTACCAATATCTCCTGAGAGAAGAGAGGGCAATGTATGGGACTAGTTGTCATAATACACAGAAGGTTACTGTATCAAAGGGTGTTTTTTCTGGAACAAATGTCTAAAATATAAGCAGAATACCCAGTGGGAACATCCTCTAGACTTGAATGGGTCACAAAAACCTAAAAACAGGCCTTCCTTTCAGGTAAAGGACTAAGAGAAGCAGAAAACTCATGGACCCTTAAGGCTTCTTTCCAGTAAGGGTGTATAAAACAAGCAGAAGCTCTGCACACTCAGACCAGGTTCCAGTTGAATTCTTCCATCTTCATCTTGTCTTTTTTGTATTCCCTAGTTCTTTGAAATGACACTAAAAGTCAGAAGAAGGGGACAATTTTAAAGAATCAGAGAAAATAGCTGTCTCTGTAATCTACTCACTAACAAAGAAAGCAGAACAATTAGCAAACTGCTGAACCATATTTCCAAAATGTCCAATACAACTTAGCATCAAACAAATTAACATCTCAGAGTTAGAAATAGTTGTAGTGAAGTAGGAAAACCTTAAAAGAAGGTCATTAAATGCATTGTGGGTTAGAGGCATTTGTAAAGATGGGATACATGATCATAAACCCCAGTTAGGGAAGGAATTGGAAACTACAAATAATTTCTATAGATGTTGGATACCTATTTTGTTAGGCTGAATGTATCAGTTCCATGTGTGAAATGTTTTCTGCTAACTGGGTAAGTACCACTTGTGTCTTACTATCCAGAAGTATTTTATAAGAGTAAGGCCATGGCAGCTTCTTAGTTTGATCAAATAAATTTATCAGTTTCCTGAACATGCATTAACAACTAGATTAAGACACAAGAGAGCTCAGAGTGGCTGTACCAAGAATGTCCCTTCCTTATATAACATATGATATTTGTAGGTTCTATACATTGTCCTGATTCTTTTCATGCTTTCTATTTGTTGCTATTGTTGAAAAATCTGACATTTTAAATAATATAATGTGGAAACTGTAGAAATTCATTTCCTTTTCTCCAGGATTTGTTGTTCTTGTTGCTATTTTAAATGGCTTTCCTATAATAATTCAATAAAGTCTACATTCTTGATTGCGTGCGGCCACAGAAGGCTGCCTGTTTAGCTAATGATTGGACAGGTAATTGTTAAATACCTTGAACTGATAAGTCATCCAGTCATTGGTGAGTGGCTCTGTGTGCATGTTGGGGTACATCTTCTTGAAGTTTACAACTGTGCCTTAGCTTTTACTTCCTACTCACACAAGCCCTACAAGTCAGCCAGAAGTGAGATACTAGATCCTTCTCCAGTCTTTCCTGGGCATGCTCACAACCCTCCAAACACATATGTCCTCTAATATTCCTAGGAATGTGATGGTGATTCAAAGCTTCATATAGACATTTAATTCTCCAGCTTCTCTCTTTCAGAATTTTGGTCAACTTCTTGTTTGCCTGTTATTGCTGTCTCAGGCAGATACAGTATTGAACATGTACTGTTAATTGTTTTCAACAAATACCCTGTCAAATACTCTATTCATACAGAGTAAATTCTGACTCAGATGAAAAAAAAAAAAAAACAAGCCCTGCACATGAGGATTTCCAGGGGTTTTCCAGAAAGTAAATCTGAGGTCCCTGCGGAAATCTCCAAATGTGTTCTGCTTCTCTGCTTGCTGGTACTGGTTTTCACAGACGACATGATTGTGAGGAAGTTGGTTTTCAAGACTACTATGTAGTTGAGGAGAAAGAAATGGGAAAGGGGCAAGTTCCATGAAAAAGTCACTGTTCTTATCAGATTCAGGAATTTTTCTTGAATAAATACTCCTTGGGTTGGTGCAGGCCTTCGGTTAAATTCCAGAGCTCTGGAAAAGCTGATTGTGACAACATTTGGCAGTGTTCTCTCTGCTTTTTTGGAGAACTCGATTTTTGAAAGTCCTTATTCCACCATTCTGGAAGTCCTTCTCCTTATGATTGGGCTTTTGACTGAAATTTTTTCTCATAATATACTTCAGAGATTTTGTATTTTAGGGTTTTAACTCAAATGAAGGACTAATATTTCTAGTTCTTTTGATAAAGTGATCTCATTAATAACAAGTGGTGTGTGTGTGTGTGTGTGTATGCATGTGTATGTTTGTGAATGTCTCTCTATAATCACATGATACTACTAGGAGTATGAGAGAAAGTAGCCACATCCCTAATCTGGCAATTTCAATTTTAGTTAAATATTTATTGATTCCCTGTAACGTACAGTTGGTATGTTATGTCCCAAGGATACAAAGATAAGTAAGATACAAACCCTGTACTTAATGAGCTTATAGTATTCCATATTTATTTTCTTGCTAGAAAGAGGGAGACAGGCCAATATATGTGCAGACAACACGATTTCAGTGAAAAACATATCTAGGCTAGAATAGGACAAACTGCACTAACAATGTTGCTCTTACCAAATGCTTACTCTAAGCCCAGGACTGTTAAAATGCTTTACACAGGTTTTTCTCATGCAGCCTTCGTGAAAACCTTATGCAATAGGTTATCTTACATTTTCAAGTGAGAATCTGAGGCTCTCAGAGATTAAATAAAATAACACCATTGTTTTTTGTTACATCCACACTTGAAAACAAGTCTCACGTTAGAGTTTAGGGAGAATCAGATCCTGCCATTTGCCTGAGGAGAGCCCTTGGGCAGCCTGTCCAAGTGTTCACTGAGCTCTGAAACTATGGGAAATACTTCTTTTCTTAACATTTTCTCTATGGTGACCATGTATTACTTTTTAAATTAGACAAAATAAAACATTTAAAGAAATATGCTGTTACTTTCAATATGCTTAGCCCCTTCACATAAAGGTGTCAAACTATAGTAAGAACAGAAGTATGACATACACCTCTTCAAAGAATATAAAGGAGAATATTACTATGTAACAGGGCAACTCAAAATTATTTTGGTAAAATTCTACTGAGGTTTCTTGATTATGAAAGCATCTACCTCTGAAACTCAGGAAGAAATAGGACATCACAATCTTAGAGAAATGGCACATCCATCTCATTATGCTTTGAAATTCAAATTATTGGCTTTATGTTTATAGCAAACAGAAAGGTTATCTGTGTTCCTATTTTTTTTTTAATAACTAAATGATATACTTGTCAAGGAGATTTCATACTGTGGTTTTAGGCACTATATCAATCCATGAAACAGGTAGTTTGTACTGGGAAGAGAGGATGAGGGATTTTGTAGAGGCCCATTTATTCACAATTCATAAATCAGCTTATAAGGGTAGAAGTTATGTTTAACAGGACGCTGTCAGCTCTATTTCTGCCACAGGTAGTGAACTCAGAGAAAAAAATGCAGCACTGAGAAATGGTTTAAACCACTAATCCCAACTACTCTCATTTTATACAGATATTTGGGAAGATACATGCTGCTTCACATAACAAGCTCTGATGGCACAAAAGAAAATGCAACCCCAAGCACCAGAGAACTGAACATTGTATTTATATTCAACACTATGTTAACTCATTGAACAGTTCCCTGGTATAGGTAAAGACCAAATAACATATTATTAAGGTAGTGTAGTATGGGTTTTATTGATCTATTAATATTGACCTGGAGATTGACATGCAACTCTGTGCCCAAAGCTAGTTTAAATAGACCAACAATAATAAAACATTTCTGTGGGTACAGGAGGTCAAACACTATATGTTTTACATTCATGAAGAGCAAAACAAAACAAAAATACTATTTTAAAAAGAAATCCTTTTGGTGTTTCTGGCTAACTTTTTTTCCTAAAATATAATCTAAAAATTTTTATAAAGGGAAATATGCATAATTCTTCTGTAAAAACAAAATGAGTTTTTTGCTATGATTTTTAAAGGACTAGTTACATTTTTAAGGGCTAATAACAGATAGATAACATATTTTTCATAGTTATATTTGAATTTAAGTTTATAACTGTTTTTTATGTTTGACTTGGTAAGAGCTTTAGTCGTGATCTTATCAACTCGATAGCATTCTTCTAATGGAGCATGGTATAACCCAGATATCACAATGTACCCTTTCTTAGTCCATTGTGTTTAAGACTATCAGTTTTATAAAAAAAAATTTGACCTATCTCTAAGTTCTTAAAATACCTATTAATGAATAAAAAGAAATAATAATAGGTCACATTTATTGAGCATAAATGTGCCAGGCTATAGTACTTTTGTCTTTCATATGTTACAACATTTAGCCTTCACAGTCAACCTACAAAGTAGATACCATTATTAGATCCACTTCACAGAAGAGTAAACTGACAGAACTTGCAAAGATGAAATGAGACTCTAACACAGGTAACCTGCCACCTCCAGTACCACGTGTTAACTGTTTAGAGCACACTCCACTGGAGTGTGCTTACAGTTCCTGCTTTTTGGTATTGTCCACTTCACCCTTTCAACAGTGCAAAGGCAGAGCCAACATACACTCTCTGCATTACTCCACTACTTCATCATTTTCAGTGGCTGATGAATTACTTTCAACAGTTAGTTCACCAGTCTACCCAGTAAATGCAAAGGGTGTTTTAACTTACCAATGTATGATTGCCCTCCAGTGGTACATATTTAATAACAGCCGGTTCTACAGTGATTAGTTACTCATGTCATTTCTAAAAAGCATCTGGATCCAGAAATTCTACTAAGGAACTTAAAAACTTAGGTACAAACAAAAAACAATTCTACCATACACAATGTACGGTAACTATCAGCTTTGTGTACAGTGTTACTTTGAAACAATACAGACTTTGGAAGACTAACCTTTTAGTAATAAGAGTTTTTAAATGCCTTCAGTCTGTATATGGTCTATATATTTGTATATAATGTTTATAATTAGTTTTTCATGTTTTCCTTTTTGAGTTGTAAATATGTTAGAAAATTTCAGTTGAAAATATCTTAATGAAAAACAAATCATTACCATTAAGGAAAAGAAAAATGTGTCTAACATTTATTGAGAATAAACACTGACTAGAAAGGTAACTAGGTTTGCACAGATATGTGAAAGCTTGGATAAAGGGGCCTTTGTCCTATCTTGATTTTAGGTATTTTTTAGGTATTTTTGCCTGTTTAGTTTTATGTTGCCCACTTTGCCTAATTAACTGTAAGCACCTATTTCACTTTTGACCCATCTAACTCCATGGCATCCAGATTACATTAACTTGCCAGATCTTAGTTTCCAATTGTTTCAAAATCCATTCTCCTTGTCAATTCTAAAAGATGGGGCTTAACAATATTTTCAAACATACATGTCTCAAGCATAGATGCTAAATTTTTATGCATATGTTTTAAAGTAACATCTTGTATCTATTAATATAATTTATAATATGATGTCCTCATAATTGGATCGCTTACATATTCCATGCTTTCCAAGCACAAATCTTAAGTGGTCATTGTATACTGCTTTTTTAAAACAAACAATTGAATTCCATATTCTATAGTCTCTTTAATAGCTTGGAATCTATAATTTTGAAATAGGGTTATAGTTGTGGTGGGTGAAGTATTTTGTTTGTTTTAGAATTACGTTTATGCTCTTTTTGTAACACCAGAAATAAAATTTCTTTTTTATTTTCCTTGTCCACATGAAATTCAATGAACCTAAAAATTAACTAATTTTATGTTTTGTTTTCTAAACTAAAATTTTTGAAAGGCAGAATACTGCTCAAGATGGGAATGCAAAGTAGGACTTCCAGAACTTAGTTGTTTTTTATCCACTCATTTCTGTTTCTTCTTGATTCATTATTAATAATGCTTGATTTCATAGAAATCTATTATTTTATCAAAACTTTCAAACTTTTTTTTAGTGTCTATATGTGGTTTTAATTCCATCCAAATTGCTAAGATTTGTATTTATATTTTCCCATTTTTATTTTTCCAGCAGTTTTTTGAGGTATCTACTTATTTTGTTTCATCAAAACAAAATGTTTTGGATTAATATATATATTTACTTTTTATTCTAATTTGTTAATTTCTACTTTTCATTTCTTTTGCTTTTCTATATTTTGTTGATAAGTTGTACTTTTTAATTTGATTCATAATTCACTCTTGTTTAATAAAGCATTTAAAGTTATGAATTTTACTCTGAATGGTTATATCTCATAAGTGTGGTAAGAATTGTGGCTTGGGATTGTTCACCAACTAGTTAATAATAGTTTACAATTCCTCTTTGATACAATATTCACTTACTTACTTTTTAATTATTTGGGTTTTATTTATTTTAGTTATTGATTTTTTTATCATTTTATTCTATTATTGAATTTTAGTCACCAATTATGATTTGTATAATTGTATTCTGAAGAATTCTTTTATGGTAAAATTTAGGTATAAGATTTATATATTCTTAAAATCTAACAATGAATGATTTCAAAAAATCTATATTCTTTCTTCATAAAGTACAATGTTCAACATATGCTATTAAATGCACTTACTCTTTTATTAATTCTTCTAGTTCTAGTTTGATTTTGTTTAGTTGACAGATTCAAAACTGAGATGCTTTGAAGTTTTTGGTTCTGATGACTATGATTTTGTCAGGATTGTCTTATATTTTTAAGATATTTTGTTTTAGATATTTCAACATCATATTATATGCATCTTGAAGTGATAGCCTAGCAATGTATATTTTACCTGTCAATCCTTCTTTGTATGGTATTAATACTACTATGCCAGTTGTATTTGTTACTTCTGTACTGAAAACATCTGGTATGACAAAGGCTGATTTGGGTCAGTCAGGTGTACCTATCAAGTAGGACTGACCCCCCCCAAAAGAAATCTAGGTTATGCCATAGCAGCAGAAGAGACAGTGGACTGAGTGTCACAGTAAGCACGAGTACATCTAATCGGATGTTACAGAAAATACTCAATTAGAAGTAATTGCAATTAAAAATAAAAAAAAGAAAATGTACAGGTTTATTTTTCTATGTAAAGTGCACAGGAATTAGGCAGGTGTCAGTATACAGTGTGCCCAATCTGGCCTCTTTCAAAGGAGCAGAATCAAGCTGAATATGAAGATGGGCTCTGAGCAAGATGATAATTGCATTCATTAACAAAAGGCCCAACTAAATATTCATTTACTTTGTTTGACTTTTTAATCTAATTTATTGAATCTAATTGACTGAACAAATTTAATCTATTTTATTTTGTTTGACTTTTTAATTACCGGTAAGTGTAAAGAGAGATATGAAAAGCATTATCTTCAACAATAAACTACATTTTTTACTGACCAAATTACCTAAGCCAAAATAAAAATTAAATGTTACAAATTTAAATTTCAGAAAGCATGAATTTCAACAACTTTTAAGACATAAAATATATGCATATATTATATACATGTTATATGTACATGGTCTTCAATGTTGATTTGCATACATTACATTAAACATAAAATGTTTGAGGTCTGAAAGATAAACTCAAGAATTGATTTCTATCTCATATATAAAAGAGCCTTTTGTTATTTTTTCTAATAATTATTTATTATTTTTCATTAATTGTACAAAGAGAACATTTGCTATTCAGTATCTCTCACTTAAAAACACTTAATGGGTAAATGTATTTTCTCTAATTATTTTTATCCCATGCAGTATAGCTGCATTTTACTGAAGGTCTGCCAAAAAAAAGTACTGAATGTAAATTCATATTATGAGTGAATAATGATGTATTTCACCTAATTTTAATTTCAGTAATTGAGCAGGAAAACAAGATCTATTAAAAGGACTGTGTGCTGGTCAAGTACTAATGAGAAAACCTCTGAGTCACGAGCTGTCATGGTAACGGGGCATTATGGAAATCTGATTAGCACGCCTAGCAGCTACATAAGTGATAGGCTACAGGTCTAATTGTGTTGCCTCCGCTTGCAAGATCGGCTTTATGTCCCTGAGATGTGAGGGGTGGTGCAGTTCTCTTTATCTACATATCAGATATGGAATGTACTACATTCAACAATTAAGTTCAAATATCCAGCACTAATGATAAGTTATAGTTTGAGAAAAATTTTTTAAAATGTTTTAAAAGTTTACTCTTCTCATTAGCTCAGATTTCTGAACTTAGTTTATTTTTATTTCAATCTAATTTCATTGACATTCATACCAGGATAAGACAAAGATGGTTTTAAAAAAACAGTTTTGTGAAAATATGAAAATAAATCAATAGAGTCTTTCTAAGAACAAGATTTCCCAATGGAATGGTTTACAAATTGCACCAAGAACTGTGAGTCTCCAAGATAATTAGACCAGAGAGTGTAAGAAAGAACCAGATGCAAGACTGTTCACAAAGGTCAAGTGTAATGATGAACACGAGAAGAAAGTCAGGATTGGGGGTAGGAATTGACCATAAGCAACTGTGGGCAGAACTTTTTGCCACTAGAAATAACATATGTGTGTGTTTATTGGTGTCTTTTCTTCTGTGCCCTTGGCCTTTGGGGTACAAAAAATCAGTGAATTCTGAACATTTCAGAGCTAAATGCTTTCAATTCTGTTTTTTCTCTTTATTATCTGAGTGTCATTGAAATCATTAAAGAAATTGATCACTGCTTTCTGATCCTTTTTGGTAGGCACTTAATTCCAAAAGGAGAACCTGCAAGATTAACAGAGGCAAGGTAAACACTGGCGTGTGTTCCTGACTAGAAATCCACGTGCCTTATCAGAGCTTGTGAGTGCAAGGAGCATTAGTAACAGTTGTCCTGGGAAGCTTATTCCTCTTTTTAAGTGCATCAGCATGTGGACTAAACTTTACCTGCACCAAATATCAAATGCAATCAATCTAAAGTCAATATAATGACAGCCAAAGGAGCATTTATCTACATGTTTCACAATTCAGTGGAGGATATGGGGCTACAGAGAAAGTGTCATCAAAGCCAGCAAAGTACATTCATTTATACAAGTAAGTCCTTGTATAGAGATCTGTTGTACAAGAGATCTATTGTACAGCTTAGAGCCCATAGTCAACAATATTGTACTGTATATTTAAAAACTTGCTAAATGGGTAGATCTTATATTAAGTGATCTTAATAATAATAATAATAATAATAATAATAATATAGTAATAATTAAAAGGAGGAAACCTTTGAAGATGACATGTTTATGATATATACTGGTGTGATGTTATCAATGATGCATACTTATCTTCAAACTTACTTACCAAGTTGTATATATTAAATACATAAATTTTTTGTATGTTATTTGTACTTTAAAAAAGTAGTGTTTTTAAAAGGTCAGCAAAGTAAATAAAAAGAGTAAACAAGTGCCTTCCTGTAGATATTAGGCTGGCTCAGGGAATTGCATGTACTGACCTGGGATGGACGCAGCAATCAGAGAGCCAGTCAGTGTGGCCGAATCCTGTGAGAAGCACGTTGCCTTTGGGGAGCCCCAGCACCTTCCAGAGGCGGTCCTCCCCACAGGAGACTAGGATATCTTTGTTGGGGTGCATGATGACACTGCACAGGAAGAAGGAAGAAAAGAGTTATGGGGAAATAATGGGGAATGACTTCACATCATGAAGAAATGAAATGGTGGAGATTATCCTGTTTCAGCAAAGCAGGACAGCTTACAGGGTGCTGGCTCAGAAGATCCAGATACTATGTCCTGGCTGTAACTCGAATGCTTATAGTTTTTGGTCACCATCAATATTAATTAATTTCACTGGATCTCAGATATTTCATCTGAAGCATGAGATAGTCGGTTTAGATGAATGCTCCTATCTTTATTCTGGGTTGAAAACAGTAATTCTGCTTTTTCTTTTAAAGAGAAAACGTTATGTTAATGGTAATTTGTTGTTAGGATATTGAAACCAGTAGCCATGCTTATTATAGAGAATCAAAATTATTTTCAGACTACAGTTTATCTTAAATCAGGCATTATCCAGGAAAAGATCATGAATCATAACCACATTATCATAGTATATAATAAATACTATAAATGAAACAATAACTCCATGGCCCACTATCTACACAAAGCAAAGGAGATCAAATTTTGTATTAATATGCCACTTAAACTGGCTTTAGTTAATGCACAGTACACAAATTACGGTAATGAATTCAGTGCATAAGGCAATTCTCACACTATAAAGGCATAGAGAGAAATAAGGAAGAAGTATGTAAAATTAATGATTAACACATTAAGCAGTATTATTTGAACCAGGCTATGAACATTGTGACTATTTAAATATTGGAGCTAAACTATTCTCAAATCAAGAGTCTACAAAGTTAATGCCTGATATTATATCTATGGCAATGATGTAATGTTATTTATGTAGAGTTTCATCTATGCTTTACCATGTAATAGAAACAAATGTGCCCGATGTTAAGCACCTATTAAAAACCCAGCCTAAATATTAGCAACAACTTGTTTAATTTCAATATAGCTATCTCATATCAAAGGCATAATGCATTTACTTGCCCATGTAGTGAAGTGAAACAAATAACGATTAAAAAAAATAAAAATTACACATTCATTTCTCCCACCATCGATTCTAAAAATAGCCTTATTTGTTTCTTCTGCAATATAGACTTTAGGAAGTACAATTTCTCAAAGAAATCATGGTCTCAGTCCATAACTACATGGGTAACTCCAGGACATACATGGGAGCAAAACTTTGTTCGCTATGGATCCCTTCTAGTAATACCATTTAACCTCATAATTTTGAGAAAAAAAAATCACGTCCTTGATTTAGGCCCATACAGTTTTGGAAGTCTGATGGTGTCAGTCAGTGTAGGAAACTTTCAGCTCACAGGCATGTGACCGCTATGAGTGGGACTTCTTTCTAGTGTAAAACTGTTTCATTTTTCTCCAGAACTTTGCTGCTCAAAATAAACAGAGTAGAAGGGAAATTATTCATTTTGCAATTCATCATAATGTTGGTTTGTGACTTTCAGAAGGCCAATTCAGGAATTTATTACAGCTCAACTGGGTAGAGGATACATTTATAGAACTTAATTAGAAGAAAAATATGATGAGAGGTAAAAAATGTCAGATTGGAATGAATTCTGTATTCACATACACATAAGAAGCAAACCAAATCCTTGAAGCTACTGAGTATGATGTATGCTGGCCAACACTTTTCCTGGCAGGCACATGCTCACTGGACTAGATGATAAATTACCCTCTTTAAGTGAAGATAACTAAAATCATTGATGTCTTTACGAACTTGGAAAGGTAAGTTTCCCAAATGACTTTTGTGAGGGGAGCTATTTGTGGAAGTTAAGGAAAAATATAAACCCAAACTCACTGGTGGTTAATCAGTTTTGGAAGTGTTTTTCCAGACTCTTCTGATCCCTTCTACTTTGGGGCCTCCTCCAAACCACATGCAGCTTCAGCACCCACTCTGCATGAACTGATCCTTCTAATTGCACTCTGGGTTCTTTGCCCATACATATTTTTCCTAACATTGACTCTTTTTGTTTTTTTTTATTAAATCTCTCATCTATAAATACCTTTTTATTTTTCCTAATCATTCTGGACAAATTTCAGTCAGACACTGATATTCTATCTTGAAAGAATATGATATTTTACTTCATCCATTAAATGGTCTTCAAGTGAAAGGAAGTATTTCCAGCTTATGTAAAAAGGATGTTAATGATTTCATAAAAATCAATTAATAAATACTTGCTATGGAATTAGTTACTAATAAATCTATCACCAAAGACAGGGTCATAGTGACAAAGACTCCTGATCAAGAATGGCAAATCCCAACTCTGTCACTCCACGTGCAAGATGACCAGATGGGGAACATTAAGGGCCATGGACCAGAAGGTATTTCCCTACACACAGAAGTTCAGTGTCACTATCAACTCCATAATAAGGCACTGATGACCAAGATTTCTTCCTTAACATCATCAATTAACAGGAAAAATATTTAATATTGTTTGAAAATGTAATGTCACCAGAATTTGTTGTAAATGCTTAATTCTCACAAATGGCATGAACGCTCATGAGGGTGGAGGTCTGTGTTGTTTGTTTGCTGTATAGGCAACCCCAACAGTGACTGGCACATAGTAGCTACTCAACAAGTGGTTGTGAAGTGTCTGACTGAGTGATTGGCTTTGGTACTCTTAGTTTGTTATTTTATGAGTAAGTAAACAGAGGTTGAGATATCACACAAATTACTCAAGTCCACATTTGGTAATATGTGGAGGGTGAGTTTGACTTTGAGGCTCATGACTTTAGCTTCTTCTACTTAGGCTCAGTTTTTTATAGTTTATTATTTACATGTATGTACTGCAAACATCAATAATTCTTATTTCAGTGATCGAAGATATTATCATTCCCAATAAATGCTTAAGTCATTTTATCATTATTAAGCTCTGAGTTAAAGAACACATCTAGGAATTGTCAGTGTGTGTGTGTGTGTGTAGTATACCACCTGACATAATATAATACCACGTTACATAATAACCTTAAGGTGGCTGGAGAGCCCTGCCCCCAGAAATGAAAATGCAATGTTCTGGTGCTACGGGAGAAACCAGGTGAGTAGCACCCCTCCTTCATTGGTTAAGTGATTTGCTCAAGGTCCTGAAGCCAGAGGTGTCAAAGTGAGAACATGAATTTGAGATGATTCTCTCCAAAGGCCACATCTCTCAGCAAAGTGAAACAGCACCTGAATTGCCTTTTCTGCTTTTAGATAACAACAGGAGCAGAAATGAAGCAGAATGCTGCCTTATTTCTGTCTAGCTATTACTGAGATGCATCTTGAAGTTTCTAAAGAACTGAACAATAATTATTTTCTGGAAGTCGGGCACTGGCTAGGTTCAGAGCAGTGGAGTGATAGATCAAAGAGAAAGAAGTACTTAGGGTCTAAAGCAGAGGTGGGACAAGTTTTTTCTGTAAAAAGCAGAGAGTAAACATTTTAGGCTTATGAACCATATGGTCTCTGCTGTAACTACTCATTCTGCCACTGTAACACGAACGCAGCAACAAACAAACCAGAAATGAATAAGGCTGTGTTCCAATGAAACTGTTTACAAAGTTAGGTGGTAGGCCAGATTTGGCCTTTGGCTCCGAGTTCGCCTCTGCCTGTTCTAAGGCATTTGCATGTCATGGAGCAGACCAGTATTTAAGTATGTAGGCTCCAGAGTCAGATATAAGTTTGAACTCTTGCTCCAGTATTTACTTGCTACGAATCCTTAAATAAGCTACTTCACCAGCCTTATCCTCAGGTTCCTCATCTGAAAAAATGGGAAGAATACACTATTGCTCTCATAGATTTGTTTTGAGAATTAAAAAAGTAAATACATATAAAGGACTTAAAATAGTGTCAGACACATAATAAAAACTCAGTTTTTATTATCATAGTGCAGAAGGACAGGGTCCCTGAGGCCAGCCAGCCTAGATTTGAATATTGGCCTATAACTTACTTACTGGCTAATTACACTGTACAATTTCTCAGCTTCAGTTTCCTTATTTGTGAAAAGGAGGGATAATAAAACTGATTCACAGGGCGTTGTGTTGTGAGGATAAAGGAAGTTGGTATATGTAAAGTAATTGGAACAATATCTGAACATGGTCAGCTCTCCAGAAATGTTATTATTAAACATTATTGCATTTCATTGTATCTTGGCCCTTTATATAGTTTAACTTAAATAATCCATGCATGCCTTTTTTAAGGACCATGGGTAGTAAATTCAGTATGAGAATTGTAGATATTTAGAGAGAAATGATGTTTCCATATGGTTTTGATAGACATTGAATATTGGTGGGCTTTATTTGATATAAAATCCTCTGATGCAAATGCAGCCCCCATATCTAATACTTTCACAAATCAACATAAGGAAGTTTTGGGTTTGTTTCTTTCATGATCCAGCTTTTAGGAATGCACTGATGGAAACAGTGGACAGTATGTACACAATGACTCTTATCTCTGCCTTCATGTCTACAACTAGCACAGAGTAGTTGCTGGCCCAAGTAGAAGGGTGCTGCTGGGCCCTGGGTGTGCTGAGTTGAAGACGGTGCCATTTCTCTCTTCAAGCACTTTCCCCAAATAGGTGTCCCTCTTGTAGACATAAAATGACTTTCATTCTCAAAGACGTCTTCCCAAAGTTCTAGACGTCTTCCCTTGTGACTAGGGTGAAAATAGTACAGGAAAACATCATAAGGATTCAAAAGAAGAAAATGTGGGTGAGTGCTGGCCCTGCTTCATAATCAAGTCTGTCCTGATGAAGTATCAATAAAATGTTTTGTTAAACAATAGACTAGACATGTTACATAAAACATTATGTTCTAACAGAGATTTTTTTCACTTTTATAATAGGATGCATTCCTTATTTTAGACCATCTGATATTCACTTCAAAAGCTCTCCTCTCTAATTGAAATTGTTCTTTCCAGTAGTGGCATTACACAAGGATATTTTGGAGGGAATATGTGTAGGTGTATGGAGAACACTATTAATTATCAGTAGAGTCAGTGACATAAGCACCACTGTTAGACTTTTCAAAGAGAAGAATATTAATCCAAAAAAAGATTGTCACAAGAAAGACTAATTAGATACCCCTGTCTTCACTTTAAGTTATTCAGCATTGTAAATGTTTCCTTCACTTCAGTTCACAGGCTGTAATTATTTCTAACACAGAAGATGCACAGTGGGTTGAAAATGAATCAATATCAAAATGTGTGTCTCATGAACGTGAGGTGACCACTTATCTACTCGTCCTTAGTGACAGCACAAACTCACACATTACATATGCTTTTATCCAGCTTACCAGCGCAAATATACATAAAAGATTTATCTGACTGCTGCTCAGCTAATAATTGCATCTTATACTTGGATATACATCAGGATTTACAAAGTACTCTAACATGCAAAATTTTTTCATTATTTCAACAAATGTGTATCAAGAGCCTACGATGCAGTGTGCAAAACAGGGGCATCATCCTCAGTGAGCTTCTATGTGGATGAGGGGAAACAAAGAGCAACAATAAAATAACCGAACAAAATAAACCAGATATAAGAAACTTATAATAAAGTGACACGCCACGATTTGGTGGGCAGGTTTATTTTTGATGGTTAGGTAAGTCCTCACTGCAGATGTGATATTCTAGCCGAGATCAGAAAAGAAAGAAGGAAGAAGCATCTTGAGGATGATTCTGGGGAAGGTGGTTTCAGGCATAGGTTTTGCATGTGCAAAAGTGCTAAGGCTGAAAGGAACTGGTGTATTCAAGAGACAGACGAAAAAGCCAGGGTGACTGCAGAGGGAGGCGAGGATGACGGTGTGGAGAATGGGTGAGGGGCAGTAGGAAGACAGGGACCAGATCATGTCACATGCTGAGAAGAGAAGGCTGAAATTTATCCTAAGATCATTGAATGACTTATTTATGAGAATGATACATGACTGTAATTATTTAAAAGATCTTTCCAGCTGCTGTGGGCAAAATGAGAAAGTGGGGATCAAGAGAAGAAACCAGGACGTTAGCTAGGAGTGTACAGCAGTAACCTAAGAATAGTGGCTTTAGACCCATTTAACATAAAGCTACGTATTATTCTGACAAATGTCACTTTGATATATTAACATTTTAACCATGATCTACATAGTTGTTCTCACCAATAAAGAATATTAAGTAATTAAGTATAACTTAACGAGTGTCAAAGAAAAATGGAATAAAAACTCATAAAACAAATACGTACACAAAACAAAGTAATTAAAAATATATCTAAATATCAGGCTTCATTAATTTATAGAAGTCAGCTAAGAAAATATGAAAATATGAAATCTTAATACTTCCCTGGCACTTTAAGTTTAAAAATTGTGACATTACATATTTTATTCAAAGCGAAGGATTATTTGTATTGTTGAGATCTGGAATGTAGCACCTTCCTTTCATTTTTACTAGATAGCTATAACATTTTCACATCTATGGATTTATTAATAAAGCCATAGACGGTAGTCATAAAAGCTAATGTCCCCTTTTTATTTTTCTTGTCCACTTCTAATTTCACGTGCACAATAAATTTAGAGTGGAATGGGGTACGAAACAGTCTCCCCTTTGCATTGGTATCTGCCTGGTAGTGCTAACCCCAATCATCAGGGTAATAGGCAGGCAAGACTAGATGCATGGTCTGGCTCATTGATGGAAAGGCCATAAGCAGTAACTTAGATATACTGTGACTCAAAAGGCCGTTTATTAAAAGAACAAGTTCACATGTATTAATGTAACATCCTAACATTCATTCATATTAGTTTGCAGACTAAATCCAAATCCTTTTTAACAAGATACAAATTGTTTGTTTTTTTATCCAAGTATAATGGGTCTACACAACTTTCCAAAAATCTGTTTTATTCTTCAACAAGATAGCACAAATTTATACTTTTAAACTAAAATTTTAGTTTAACTTCAAATATAATAAATTTTCTAGGCAAAGTCTTCAGGTTGGATAAGTCAAATTTTAGGTAACATTAAGTTATATCAACTATTTATAAATACAGGTAATACTATTTTTGTTACTTTTTCTATGTGCTAATTCATGAATTGCCCCATTTAAATTTATAGGTATGTATTTTTATAAGAAAGTAAAAGTCCCTCAATATATATATAAATGTAAAGATTTTCCACCAACACTCAACAGTCAACTCAAATATCATTTATGGAGAGTCAACATATATATAAATATGAAGACTTAGAATCTTTTAAAATATGCCATTGCCTCATCTACACAGCTGCATATCTTTGTTTCACAGTGTGGAGTGAGCTTAAACTTTGGTGAACTCATGAGCCAGGCCACTTCCCAATTGCCTTCCAGATGAATTAAGATCTGGGGAGAGTAGGGACAGTAACCTTGAATAAAAGTCACTTCAATGTATTATGTTTGTTTTCTCACATAAAAAAATGTGGTATCATTTATCCTGTCTCCTTCACTTTAATCTTGTTTTATTTATTGAATAAAAGAAAACTTAGGAAAGGATACTCTTAATCTGAACAATATCACTTCTATATTCTTCAGAAGTTGTTGAACTTTCTAGAATGTGGAAGAAAGACTACTTCAAAATACACAGAGTAAATTAAGTGAAATTTATAAACTCCAAAAGCAAGTGAAGACAGGCCCCATTATTTTGGTAAATGGAATGAAGAAGATCAGCCACATTGGTTAACTACATCCAGATTTATAAAAATACTCCTGGAACCTTCCTGGAACCTTAGCAGCCAAACATTTTACGCTGCATAGTTTTATAAACACTGTGCTTCATGTTATGAAACTGCTGAACTTCTGTATGGCGTAACATGTTTGAAAAGTTACATTACATATTTATGTTCCTAAGAAACACATTTCAACAATTTATTTAGTGATTTTACATTTCAGCAATTTATAAGAATTCTATGTATTTATGAATAGAAAAGCTTTCCATTTTACATCTTCTTAAGCATTAGTGACATATGGCAGATGTTTTTTAAGCTAAGGTCAAACATCCATGATAAGAGCTCTATCATGAAAATATCCTAAAATCCAGGAGAATATTTAGAATTATAAACTACAGGTAATCTAGGAATAATTGAAAGTTTTACTACTAAAGATATGGAATTGAGGTAAATTTACAGACTGAATTATAGTACAGAATACTGTTCTGAATTTGACTCAATTTATTAGATATCACCAAGCCAATGTGATGATGTTTTACTATTGACATTTTTTGTTATCCATTTGATAAATTAGAAAGCCAAATTAATTATTTATTATTCTTTTATTATTGAAAGGTACTCAGTAAAATTTACTATTTTTTTTTTTACAAATAGGTTGTGGAACTTAGGAGACATACATTGAAATTATGATGTTATATAACCATTCTGAGTCTCAATTTCTATATTAAACATATAGATGTGCTAAGACTGAGTTACATCATCATGCCTTATTTGCATCAGAGTCCATGTGGTGGAACTGGTGGGGACAAGAAAAGGGAACTACTCTCTGAGTTTGGCACTCATGGTATATAGCTGGCAATATGAGAGAGCCAAATAGTGGCAATGAGTGAACCCCTGAGAAGTTTTCAGGGCATGGGGGACAGGAAACAGGGAGGAGGA
Source organism: Manis javanica (assembly GCF_040802235.1). Taxonomy (NCBI): domain Eukaryota; kingdom Metazoa; phylum Chordata; class Mammalia; order Pholidota; family Manidae; genus Manis; species Manis javanica. The sequence continues at coordinate 21,175,187 of NC_133167.1, forward strand.
GGAAAGTGACAGTAAGAACTGAGATGACAAAACATCTTAGTAAAGCTATTTAAAAACACAAACAAGTTGATTCTGGGTTGGCAACCAGAGTTTTAGAGCCAGAGTGATAAATACAATGAAAAGTGTAAGCTTCAGGAGTGGAATTACGTGGTCAGTTGGGCCAGGATGAGAACGGGCCCAGATGGTGGGACATACATCCTAAAGAAGGGAGGAGGTAGTAGAAATCGGTTCAATGACAGATTAAAAAAAGAAAGGGACAAACATGAAATGGGTCCTGATAATCTGCCATGCAGTAAGACATTGCTCCATCTGTGTTTTATTCCCATGCCTTTGTCTCTGCAGCATATATGCTGCTGACATCTTCCTTCTTCTACTCCATGTGAAAGAAGCAAAAATTTAAGGATATGTGTATTGATTCTCTTCTATTCCCAACTACCCATTTTGGGCAAGAAAAAGGGGCAGAAAGAGCAATCCAAGCAGCAACCTCAGGTAAGCACTGGAATGTCTGATTTTACTTGGACCAATATTCCAATCAGTTAGAACAGGAACAACTGCACAGAAATTCAATTACATGATTGATTATCAACCCTGAGTTCTACCAAATTCAGTGGGGAAATAAAAGTATGCACCATTCCCAAGTGTCTCAAACACACAGCTTAATCAATCCTCCTTTATAAATAACTCAAATTATATTCTTTATTGCAGCATTCAATGTCTACAGCACACACCCATCTAAAAATTACCCAAAGCTTCACCTATACCATTTGGCTCTGCCTCCAGTTACTTTTTGGATTGTGTGTGTGTATGTGACTAGTTTATGTTTTAACATTTTTGTTGTCTTGAGAAAGGAGAAGGAATTTCACTGCAAGAGCAGGAGAGGGGAAGTGTTTCTTTCTTTCATTTATTCATTTAATTTATTTAATTTATTTTGGTATCATTAATCTATAATTACATGAACATTATGGTTACTAGACTCCCCCCACTGTCAAGTCCCCACCACATACCCCATTACAGTCACTGTCCATCAACGTAGTAAGATGCTATAGAATCATTACTTGTCTTCTCTGTATATACTGCCTTTCCCATGCCCCACCCCCCAGCTGCTACATCATTTGTGCTCATCGTAATGCCCCTTTTTCCCCCTTGTCGCTCCCTTCCCACCCATCCTCCCGAGTCCCTTTCCCTTTGGTAACTGTTAGTCCATTCTTGGGTTCTGTAAGTCTGCTACTGTTTTGTTCCTTCAGTTTTTTTCTTTGTTCTTATCCTTCACATATGAGCAAAATCATTTGGTACTTGTCTTTCTCCACCTGGCTTATTTCACTGAGCATAATACCCTCTAGCTCCATCCATGTTGTTGCAAATGGTAGGATTTGTTTTCTTCTTAAGTCTGAATAATATTCCATTGTGTATACGTACCACATCTTCTTTATCCATTCATCTACTGATGGACACTTAGGTTGTTTCCATATCTTGGCTATTGTAGATAGTGCTGCGATAAACATAGGGGTGCATATGTCTTTTTCAAACTGGGCTGCTGCATTCTTAGGGTAAATTCCTAAGTATTTCTTAAGTTCTTAACCCTGCTTGTTTAATCACTCCCTGTATCTTGTCTCATTTAGGTATAAGCATCCACAAGAGTTTATGGTTCTGTGTGCTTGTGCACTCTGCAGTTTATTGCTTCTTTACAAAGGTTTTAGTGACCTGTAAAATTTCATCTAATTTAATTACTTCCCTTATTTATTTCAGCTCTACTTGATAGCTTTCCATCTTCTCCTACAACAGATCATCACTCCCTTACCATTTTCCAATACTTTTATCAATATTGCTAGTGAAGGAAAAAAAAAAACAGGTGTGATGGGTGGGAGAGTGACGTGGGCAGATAATCATTCAAAATACTCCTTTAGTTTATTTTGGGTAAATTTAAGTACTGACAATTCTGAACACAAACTTGAAAATGAATGAATAAAAATCCTACTTATTCTAGAACATTTTTGTCAAAAGGAAATTATTTTGATGTAGCTAAAAATGTTATTAGTTTGACAACTATAGAAAGCTTTTGAGATGTCATGATCAAACTTTTTTTTTGTCTACAACAATCACAGCAATTATTTAAGCAATGGAGCTACATACAGTTACCCTAAAGGGTATGTGGTCTGTGTACGTTGGACCCGGCACTTGGGAAAGATACCCAAGCCTGTTTCCTCTTCTGTAAAGTGGGGATCATATGTGTCTTTAGCTCACATAGAAGATTAGATGAGATAATTTATAAACAGTACTTAGCATAATGCCTGGTGTTCAGTAAAGTTTATTCCAATTACTAAATAGGTTTGATCACTTTCCTCACATAGTAGTTACTTAGTGAGTCCTTGCGGTAGGCAGTAATATTTTAATTTTACATTTATTTCTCTTCTGAAATTAGTTTAATTCTATTTAATATAGATAAACACCAGCTGTTAGGACCACTGCTATTTTCTCTAACATTCATTCCTGTATTCAAGGAACTTTCTAGTCTCTCTTCTAACTCTGAAGATGCATCTGACCATGTGACCTGCAGCAGCCAATGAGGTTTAGTGAATGTGGCTCACTGTACACAGGCTCAGAGAATGTTTGCGTGAGTAGGTTTACTCTCCCTTTTGCTCTCTATTATGATCATGAGAAGCAGGCACCTTCCCTAGCTTGACAGAAGATGAGAAACACACGTTGCAGATCCAAGATGTAGTGAGCTTCACCCCCTTGTAGATCAGCTGACCCACGCACATATGAGTGAGTCCAGTTAAAAGAACCACTATCCCAGCTACGAACAGCAGAATTACCCGTATGACTATCTTAGATGCCTGACCATTAAGCATTTATTGTTGTATATCACTGAGGATTGACAGCTGTGTTTTACATGGTATTAAGATGAAAAAAAACTAAATTATACAAATATACTATTTTATAGCATTTTGTGACATTTGAAATATTCCTTTTTTAGACTCAGATTAAAAGTTCTTTTTTTATATTCATTTGCTGTTATTGAAAAATTTTTAAAAGCATATATATTAGTTTGAATTAGCTATTATATTTTGTGTTCATTATGATTAAGAATTTAGGTATATAAAAATAGAATATTAACAATTTAAAAACTTTTTTCCATTTAATTCATATGTATTTTTTTATGGCAGTATGAACAAGAGAAAGTGTTTAAGCAACTGCACAAATCACAGGATTTAATAAATCATAATCTTTGGACACTGGAGCTAAAGGGACTTCCCACGTGAATATACACCATGTTATACATGCATTGTGAAACACACCAAGTTCCGAGTTTATCCTCCATTGCCACTTATATATTTTTGGGCCTCATCCTGTGTTTTCACTTCATCTGTGTTGCTATGTATGCAAAATCATCTGATTATTATCCTATGACAACCTTTAATTTGGAAAGCAAATCAATTAAAAAAGTTATATAACATATAGATGAGTAACTAAGAATCATTTTCAAAAATACTGTTTATGACATTGCTTCCCTCCATTGGTAAAGACAGTAAAAACTTTGCTATAGCTTTGAATACTTAAAACCAGTTTGAAAAATGATCTATGCTTATTAGAACCTATGATTTACCCATAATCATTAGTATTTATTGACTAGTATAAGTTCAAGATTTCACTAATCAACAAAACAAGAATATAAAATATCCTTTCTGTTATTGGATTTGTGATCTGAGACACTCAATTCAGTATTCTGAAAACTGCTGAATGTTATATAAAATGTAAATACTGTTGATACATAAAATGATGTCTTTTTCAAATTTCATGTGAATTAATTTTCTTTGACCTAATAATAATCTTTCACCTGTTAGAAATTCCAAGTCAGTTTGCCGTAAGTTCCTGCAGTCTTATTAGAAATCAGAGATAACTGAAACCATTTTTATTTCTATCAGTTACAATCCCTCTGTATCAATTACCATGATTGCCCTGTAATTTTTGTTCTTTCCCCTCATCTTTTCCATCTGATCTTTGAATGTTAATCAGGCCGAGACAGAACTCCTGCACTGGTTACTCCTCCCACCTAACTTTTCCCACCCATTATTTCAGGTTTCATTTGGTCATGCTACTGGGTTGTTGGAAATGTCAAGAGAAATAGAAAATCTTTATACAAAGTGAGTGTTCCATGTCCTCACCCTCTGTTCTCTGACAGTCTGAAGATATGAGGACAGCAATTAGAAGGCAACTAGCTCCTTGACCTTTAGGTTTTAGCTTTTTTTTATCACTAACATTACTGCCACCCAAATCTGCTGCTCTGAACTATGAACAATCTATAACTTTTACAAATGGCTCTAAATAATTAAAATTATTAATATATCTTCAAATGTATTATAATTATCATTATAATTATAGAAGATGATTAAAGGGAAGCCTCTCACCAGGCTTTGTGTTTTTAATGAGGAATTTCCTTTAAGGGTTACATTCCTGGCCTCTCTCCATACCGTTATTCATTCCTCCTGAGGATGCAGGAAAAACAACTGTCTGACCATATGGCAACTTCAGAGTAAAGAGTTCACTTTACAGTGCTCAGCTCCTTTAAGCTTCAGTCTCTTCTCTGGAGCAGCCTGCTTGCAGTGAGCTGACTTCTCTAGCCCTTCTGTGTGGCACCTTGCAAACGCAGGCCCCTGTGGGACTATGGTAGGCCAGCTACATTTAGCATTATCTGTGCCCTAATAGGTTAGTCTATTTGCAAGAGTGGAGTAGTGCAAAGCTCATTATGACCACATATCAAAATACCCTGCAATCTAACTTTTATAAATAAAAGTCAATATTTTACCTCTATCTTTCAGAGTCCTGCATTTAATTCTCAATGAGTTCTTGACTTGATTAAGGAAAAAGAATATGTATTTATTAGCTCTTTGAATTCCAAATCTTTAAAAAGACAAGCACTAGCATTTGGGAGACTAAATCACTATGCTGTTTAAATCTCGAGGCATCCTGAATCTGATCCTACTGGTTTTGGGGAGCTCCTCATATGTCTTGTGCTTTCCTGTTTGCTGCTGTTTCTGTAAACTGGAGATAGATGGTTCTGATGGGGCCAAGTATGTGTATTAGTAATCATGGGTATACTAATACACGTACCAGTGTGGTTCTCCATGACTGGTTTCATAAAACAATATAAAACGTTTAACTCAAAAAGTCAGGTTTTCCCTAGATATTACTTGTAAAAATGTTTTCATTGGGATATATAAGAAACAAGGCTTTTTTCTTAAGACTTCTAAAATAATGTTCCCCATATTTTGAACAAATCACATGGATTATCTGTTAATACATTTACTTCTTCATTTGTGGAACTGGAATATTGAGAAATTAAATAAAATTTAAATTAAATTACATAGAAAACATGAAAACATCTATCACATATTAGGTATTATTTAAGTGTTGGTTATTATTATTTTTTCAGTTTTTCCATGCTTACAAATAGTTTCAAAGTTTTCAGCAAATATTTTCTAGGTTTAAAACACATAATAATTGACTTTTAAACATATTTTCTATTTCTTTGATACCTGAATCCTTCAAATTTATATACAGTGTTTAATGTAGGAAGAGGAAAGAGTCAGATGCTTATCTGCTGGTTTTCTCAGTCTTTTAATGCTCATTGGAAATGTAGGTTCTAATGGAAAGAAGTGATTGATGAATTCTTGCTTCATATCAACACACCCAAAGAACTATTCCTATAGATTTCCTTCTAAGTTAGGTTACAGGGTAAGTCCAGGGAAAGGAAGTCCCGGGGCAAAATACCTCTAAAAACCGAAATCCGTCAAAGGGAGAAATAAAGTTTAAAACCCGTTTATTCCTTACAGAACTGCAGACTGACCCATCTCTCCCTCCTGGTGCAGCAGCAGCAAAACCGGCCCTCTCCTAACCTCTCAGGTACAGGTAAACCCTCTGTTGCCCAGGTAATTACCCATTGATATGGAGATTAATTTCTCTCCATCCCTGAGGAATGATGCAAATGCACTAAAGCCATAATTCTTTCCACCTCTGAACGCCTATTGATATGCAGATGTACTAAAGCCAGGCAAGATATTCTGGAAATGTTACAATTTTACCCATACAGGCAAAAGCTGTAAAAGATCCACAACATTAATCCGTACTTCGCTGCCTGCATGTAATACTGAATTGTTAGTTTTCTATCTCTTTTCTGACAACAATAATACACACTTTCCCTGTTGTTGAAATGGCTAATCATGAGAATTACTGGTTTTAACAGAGGGCAACAAAATGGTATTTCAGAAGCAAGACATTAAACAATATATTCATTTCCTATTTTTTAACAATTAATTTCTTCAGTAAACTTCTCTAAGTAGAAAGATAGATGTGATGAAATTGAATGTATACAAATTGTATATGTAATTGTTTTAGTAAAAAATACAGACATCTTATTTCTTACTATTAAATGAACCATGAAAAGAGAAACAAAACAAAACAAAAAACAAAATAGAAATAAACATATATATAGTTGTTCTAGGATACTGTGAAGAAAATAAATCAACTTCCAAAACATACAAAATAAAAGTGCACAAAATATTTACCACAATAATATATGCTATTTAGATAAAGTTTGTAGTCCCTTTCTTGTATTACTAATTAAGTAGATGCTTCTCCATGTGAAAAATTGCATTTCATACAATTCTAAAGCTTCGTGAATTCAGGGAAGAAATAAAATTATAATCTTTAGAACAAAATTATTCAAAACTCACAATTTTAACTTGTGTGTGATATTGAGTGTTAGGATGCTCTCATATTTTATTTGCTTTAAGTAAAGATTATATGATGTAGACCTATTTACAAGACTACAGACTTGAACATGAATGTTTAATTATGAATATAAAAACTATTTAGTAATGATATTCCGTCTCACTTTTCCACTAAGCTATATCCTCTGCTTCTTCTCATTAAGAGAAAGTAGATCCTGAAAAATGCAGAGATTCACAGAATTTTTTTTTTCTTATAACATAACTTAGACTTTGGCTATATAAATATTTGTGCCACTGAACAGTAATGTAGAGAATTTTTATTAGGGGGTTTGAAGGTCTAATACTGTATGCATAATTTGACACAATGGAAGTAGTTATAATTACAGTCTACCAGAAAGAATATTCCCTGTACTTAAAAAATTAAGTCCTCAATTACCGAATAATCTGCATTATATCTCATTAACTTAACAATAAAACTCTATTTTAAACCTGAAAAGTAATGAAAACTTAAAAATACATCAAAACTCGAAGCATGAAAAGAGTAATGCTAAGTCCATTGCAAATTATTGTTACAGTTAAGTGATTTTCAAATTTTAAGTCTCTTTCCATTAAAGTGATTATTTCACTTATTTTATTAAGAAATTTATTCTGGAAAAAAATAATAAAGACACTAATAGCCATCAGGGAAATAGCAAGCAACAAACTAGGCCAAGGACCTAAACTGAATATGAATCCCTTATTTTCCTAGGACCCACCGGTGTAACACCAAAATGTTCTTGTGCACCCAATCAGCTTCCCTCCTGGCAAAGAAACAATCTTGCCAATATAAGTGTGTCTTCTGTAAATTACTTTTCTTCTCAATTGTCATGCTCATGACTATTTTTTTAAGGAATGAAGTGGGACATAAAAAGTTTTTTTCTTGTGTTTCTAAGGACAATCAGTTAAAAAAAAAAAGAAAAAGGCACAAAAATAGCAAAATTTTCTTTTCCACTGCAGGCATTAATAGAAATGTCACATATAGGTAAATTAGTTGCCAGTAAATGAACCTCACCAGAGCCACATAAAGCCAATTTGAGACATTAGCAAAGGCTATGTTTTCAGATTGAGAAACATTTCAGGACCTACTAAGTGCTTAGGCCTTAGCACATCCTTATTTGTTTGTAATTATCATTATTATAGTTCTGGTCTTAGTTGTTAGTATTCTCCCACTGAAATACACTACACTCTGATCCACAAAAAGCACAGTAACACACACAATGTACTTCTTAACCTTATTATTTTGCTTCTGCTGTCATGAAGGCTGCCTAGTGACAGTTTATTCCTCCATAACACACATACCGCTGTCCTTCCCACTCAATAATCCCAGCCCTATTTAAGACTTAGAAATCCTATGGCAATGATTACCTCTTCCAAGAAAACTTTGTTTCCTCTAACTGGTTGTCCTCTTCTGCACTGGAACCTCCAGGGTGCTTACTGTAGACACCTAATGAAATTTGCCTTATTCTGTCTTAAATGGATTCTTTTATCTTCCCAAATTTAGGAAGTGATCAAATGTTCTAAAATTCTAGATGATTTTTCCAAAGTCGAGCAATCACTGTTTTATTTTTCATTCATCTTTTAATGCTTTACAATCAAAAGGGAAACTAGTGCAAGAGTTTGTCACAGACTGGAATAAAACAGTTTTTATTCCACTTTCAGTAACTCAAAGCTTCCTGAACAAGTACAATCCTTCACAATTTCACCGTCTTACCTGGTATCGAGCCAACTAAAGAGGATACTACCTTCTGGATGGTTTTGTCCCAATTGTCAAGGTAATTGCCTAATTCTTTTCTTCACTGGGTAGTGGATACCTGCCTAAATATAGCTACTATTAAAGTTAGACGATTAAAAATATAAATTCCTCCTCTACCTACTTAATTGTCAACATTTTAACATGCATTCTTGATTTCCAAGTGGAAATTGAAATGCACATTAAATTGGAAAATATTATCCAAATTTGAAACAACAAAAAAAATAGGCCTTCTTTCAGAAGTGGCCTAGTTTAGGAGCCCTCAGGAACCTTAAGAGTAATTATAAAACTGGGATATGGAAGGCTTGCTGAGCACATGGCTTTCTCTTTAGAGAAACTGCCAATTTAAATGTTCTTTCCCTACCTTTTCTATGTTTCTCTCTTCTTTTTCATTATAGAAAGAGCCTTCCCCTCCATTTCCCTTCCTCACTTCTTTCTAGAGCTATTAGCAAGAAATCACAGATTTCCTTTCAAAAAGATGTTTTAAGTGATAGCTCATGGGAAAGTGGGTAGTTTTCCAGTATAGGATTGTATCGAAGAATAATCAACCCCTGAAATTTCACTGATGGATGATGTGGTTGGATGCGTGCCACACACTGTACACATCAACATTACTGCTATGCAACAATAATGTCACATTATAGGTTGTAAAATACGTACTCTTTCAAGGAAATTTTCAGTACATAATAAAAAAGATCTCATTTTAGAACTGTTGGTTTTGCCTAGAAGCTATATGTGAGAGAGCTTGCAAAATGTTTTAGAATTTTGCAACTTGATTAGCCTTCAGAAGTGTAAAAACCATTTCTTTTAAATCATTGTTATACGTAAGATCTTAGTAAGGAAAGTCTATTGAGATTTGAGACATTTTCTTGGGAATTATTTGTGACTCCAGTACTTTTTGGGGGATAAGAATTAGGGATCATGAAAAATGTTTCCTCATCTATAAGGAGAGGAACATAATAGATTTTTAATAACTTCATTAGAATTCTACATTGGAAGTATTTTGCTTTTAAATCAAAGAAAGAGAAGAAGAGCAAAAGGCTCAAGTACTAGTTAGTAAATCTGGTGAACATCCTCTATGTCATCCTGCAGAAGCTCTAAGCAACTCACTATTTTAAATAGGATTGGAAGTTGAAGAATTGGGGTATCTACAGTAGAATTAACCAGTCCATTTTACAGTAATCACTCATTTAAATTTGTACTGCACAGTCTGAGGATGGCTCCCCAATCATTCACAATGTCATTAATCTTTCTTCTTTTCACTACAGAGCTTAGGAAGCTAAAACACCTCTCCAGAATGTCTTGATGGTTAAGTAACCATGTGACATGGTTCTGCTCAATGAAATATAGACTAAAGTTCTTGGGAAGGACATTCTTTCCATTCTTTAATTTGCATATAAAGGTAGGGACAAGGACAAAGCTCTTTGTCCGATTTGTGCCCTTTCCTTTTTTTTTTTTCTCTTGCCAGTCGTGGCCATGATGCTTGAAAGTACACCGATGTTCCTAACCACAAGGACAAAATCAACACACTAAGGAAGACAGTCCAGGAAGAAAAAAGGAGTCAGATTCCATAATGGTTTTGTTGAGACCATTTGCATAAGGTAAAGAAATTCCTGTTTGTTTAAGTGATAGTCGTGTTGCCTCTTGTCAGCTGAACACATCCTAACTGATATTCAGTTTAGCTCATGAGAAGTACTCACTGTAGTGTTAGAACCTAAAATATAGAACCACTCTACTGGAGAAGACACATATTAAGGATGCAAGAATTTTCAGTTAGAAAATTAGTAGCTCTGGTACTATGTCAGTGAAACATTTGCTGAAGTCCATGAAACATATGCTATATGTAGACCACATACTTATCAACAGGATACATCAATGGGTACCTACTTATGTCCCTGTTATATTCTTAAAAATTGATAATTTTCAAGCTTATAATGGTTGGATGTTCAGTATCCACATTTCTACTACCTCCATACATACAATTAAACAACACCATCAAGTGAGGAGGGCGGATGATGCTGTTTCCAAGGTTGCCGTATATTCTCAAACCACCAGCAGCCCATTAAGCTTCCTGGGCACGGGTAGTCTTTCCTCTGCAGAAAGCTGCTTTTGCTTCAGAGCCCTTAGAGCTCTTCTCAGAGAGGCACAAACTGCTCAAACCCAGTCACTGGTGGGACCTGAGACGACATAAACTGTTCAAGGGCTGTGAATATTTGTTATTTCCAGCTGCTGTTGTAACAAACTGCCACAAACTACTTGGCTTAAAACAACACAATTTTATTATCTTGCAGTTCTGGAGGTCAGAAATTTGAAACAGGTTTCACTGGGCTAAAATAAAACTGATGCCAGAGCTCGTTCCTTCTAGAGGCTCCAAGAGAGATTCTGTTTCATTGCCTTGTCCAGCTTTTAGAAGTTACCTGGAATCCTTGGCTCACAGGCTCTTCCTCCATCTTCAAAGCCAGCAGAGCATCATCTTTAAATTTCTCTCTGATCTGACCTTTCCATGATCACATCTCTTCTGATTCTCCTGCCTCCTTTTTCTTATATGGATCCTTGTGATTACACTGGGCTCACCCAGATAATTCAGAATAATCTCTCCATCTCACGATTCTTAACTTAAATCACATCTGCAAAATCCTGTTTGCCATATAAAGTAATACATTCACAGTTTCTGGGGAATAGAATATGGACGGAACATTATTCTACCTACCACAATATTCTTTATCACCTTCGGCAAAAGTAAAGATTGTAATGATAGTGATTTAAACATTGCCAGAAGAATAATCCAATGTCCTTCACTAAAAACTAGCTATATTACATTGTTGCTGTAAGAAAAAGTACATTTAAAAAATCTATGAAATATTTGGAGAGGTACAAGTGACTTCTGTGTGTTTAAAAGTGACCCTTGCATAGAACAGATACAATTTTGCATAATTGGAATTCATTTGTGATTTTGATTCAGGAAGAACAGAGAAGCTGCCAGGCTATAAATGGTATTTATTTTAATATGCATTAGGTCATTAAAAAAGAATTCATTATATATTTCATCTAAGAACTAAATAGTAAGTAGATTCAAATTTTCTCTAGTTTAGTTTCCTAGTGCAACACAACTATTATCTAATATGGTTATCCTTAAGGTAGGGTATATAAATAAATGTCATGGTTCATTCCTTTGATACGGTATTCACAAAGGAGGTAAGCCATTAAGAATCTGCAGAATGATAAAGAAAAGAATTGATGATGGCAACAAGAGCAAAGAGAATTAAAATGAGGTATCTCCAATGAATTCAAAAGTATTGGGGAGATCCCAAAGGCTGACCTATAAAAAACAGATATTTGGAGGTAGGTTAATATCAACCTCTTCCTTTCATAGAGGGAAGGCTCTGTTGGGGAAATAAAAATATTAAGATTTGGATAAAGATACCATAATGAAAACCAGAGTTGCTAGAAGGCATGGAGAAATTTTAAAAAGAGCACTTGGATAGCTATTTGCAATCATGAATGATTAATCAGATAGAATTTTGAAGCAAGATAACACCTACTGTCAGTACAAAATAACAACAGTAATATTTTTTATTTTCCATTGTAATTGTTGAGCTAGATATAAAAATATATTAATTAAAACCTAGTGATATTTTTTGAATTTAGACTAATTTCTAGTAAAGTATATTTTTCACATATTTAGTTAAGAATATTCTGGAAAAAAATTGCTTTCTCTTTGGCTAATATATTCCCTGGATATGCCTTTAGAGAGAAGAAAATACAAGGAGTAATTATAATACCCAATAGTTTTACAACTTTTTATTCTCTCTGACATGGAAAAAGGAAAAGAAATGCTGAAAATAACCTGTTCAGTTTGAATTTGCTCTTAGAGATGAAATGATTACTATTAATTCATTGTATCCACCCATGCTTTTAGATGCTGTTGGTCTCGGATAACTTAACAGCTAATGTTATCATAGGGTAACCCATTAGAAAGTGAATAAAGAGAAAACATCAGATGAAATAAGACCTGAAGACCTCTGAGAAACAAGGGAATTTGATGTAAGGAAGGTCATCCTTGAGGGGACAGTGAGGGCAGAATATATTAAAGGATTAAAGTAATGTTTAAGATTCCTGAGGATATTAAAGATGTGGTTTCCAAGAAGAAGAATTCAGATGATATGAAGAGAATACATCACAATAGGCAAAGAGAAAAAAAAAGGGCAGCATAATAATTTAAAACAAATTCAGAGAGGAGATAAATAAAAATGATTACATAAAACATACATACAACTTTCATAGAATTAAACTTTGTATTATAGATAGTTAAAAGGAAAATTTGCACTTCAGAGGCAATACAGATCTGTGGTCAAGAGCATGGGGTTTGGAACAAGATTGTTTTACCTCTTACAAGTTATATGATTGTTGGGCAAATTACAAAATATTTTTATGTTTCTGCTTCTTCATCTATGAACAGAAATAATAATAACATCTTCAAAATAGAATTATTAGGAGGATTAAATCAATTAATGCATACAAAATTTTAAAGCAATAAATGTTAGCTAGTATTAATAACACCAAATCAATGATTTGGCATTTGGCATGCATATGCTTTCCTAAAATGCATAGGAAATTCAAGTAAGTGGGGGAGCAGGGGTAATTAGGCTTAACTGAAATGAAATGAAAAGCAAAGACACAAATGAAGAAAATTTCCTCTGCAGAAAACAAGAAAGCCAATAAAACAAAAACTACCACAACAAAGACAACTATGAAGAACTATAAATATTGGCTAACAGTTATGTAGAATTATTTAATTCAACACAAATGTAACAAAGGAATGCTCTGAAAATATTTTTAAATAAAATAAAGCTAAACTAAACCAAAAATCTAAAAGCATTTTGAAAGGGAAAAAAATTAGGGGCAATCAAAGACAAGAAATTATACTTCACTTTTCATCAATAAATTAGAAGAAAATGAGGTAATAGCTAAAAAAAATTTGAGAGGAAAAAAGTGTACATCAGACCCTTATTCTGCCAAATTATTATTCACAGGTAAGCATCAGAAAAGACAGTCTAAACTATTCAATATTTTATAAAATATGGTACTTTAAGTGTCATGAAAAAGAAATACTTAAAAAATTTAGCAGTCAATGAAATATGAATCAAAATTAAGAATACAGGTTTGAGGAATTTTAATACAGGGAAACCTTTGAAAGAAGTAAAGCAGATTACAGAGTGTGTAACAGTAAAATAAAATTGTTATCTCAGCCTCCATACTGTATTTGCCTCCTATGCGGCTTTAAACTTTGGGCCAAAAGAGAAAAACAAAAAAAAAGGAAAAGGGCTTCTTCTCCCCTATAACCTTACAGGTAGGCTTGTTAATCATCAAAATAAATTTTGCTTACAACTTGAGATTTCTGCAAAGAGCCCCTTGCCCAAGGCTTACCTCCCCTGAAGAGTTAAGAACATCATGACTAACATATGTGGTGGGAGTCAACTGACCAATGATATCCTTGGACCCTTGCTGGCACCTGAATGTCTGCAGTTATGTCACTTCCTTCTGCTTCCCCTCTTGCTCTCCCCTTCCCTAGCATAAAAGGAGATTGTAATAAACCCTGAATTAAGATTGGTCTTTAAAACAATGGTCCTCCCAATTTCCAAACTGTTGACTTGTTGAATAAAGCACGTTCTCTACTTGACATTCTGCCTTTCGGTACATTGGCTGAATAGGATGGCCATAGAACTGAATGTTGGAGGTTACATGAGTAATGAATAAAGTCAAATTCAAGGTAAAGTCAAATAATTGTTGTAAATGTGGATGAAAATGGAACACAAACATTAAATCATAATTTTGGAAAATGAGTATGTACATTTTACAACAGAAATAATTTACTAATAAAAGATCAATTAACTAATAACAATCTAATACCTTTTTATAATGATGAGATGAAATTTTAAAATGGTATTATTTTTATTTGATGAAAAAATATTGTGTAAAGAATGTTTTAAAAATAGAACAGTAACCCCCAGTAAAATTAGAAAGAAGCTATAAGCCTCCCAATTTACTGATGAAGAAAAAAATCAAAAACACATTTCATAAGACATAAGTTAGAAAATAAAGTCAACGCATTGCATGAATGCATAAAAACAGAAAACAATGTGATAGAAGAATGAACTTAAAGGACAAAAACAGCCTACTAAAAATTTAAGAATTTACAGACTGGATAAAAAGAAAACAAAATTCATTTGTATTATATTTATAAGAAACAACACAACAGGGGCGGAGCCAGGATGGCGGCAGGAGTAGAGCAGTGGAAATCTCCTCCCAAAAACACATAGAGCTATGACAATATAACAAATAAAACTCTTCCTAAAATAGAGACCAGAGGACACAGGACAATATCCAGCCCACATCCACACCTGCAAGAACCTAGCGCCTTGCGAAGGGGGTAAGATACAAGCCCCGGCCCAGCGGGACCCGAGCGCTCCTCCCCCCGGCTCCCGGCAGGTGGAAAGAAACCGGAGCGGTTTTTTTTTGTTGTTGTTGGCGAGTGCTTTTTGGAAGCCTTAAAGGGACAAGGACCACGGTGCTAGGGAGGCAGAGTGGCAGGACCAGTGAGCGGGTGCCTGGGACCAGTGCCTGAGGACAAAGAATATCACGCATTTTTCCCTACGGGACCGGTGGGCGGGTGCCTGAGACCGGCACCTGAGGACGGAGGAAATCGCACGTTTTTCCCCTCTTTTTTTCTCTTTTTGGCGAGTGCTTTTGGAAGCCTTAAAGGGACAGGGAGCCCAGTGCGAGGGAGGCAGAGCAGCAGGACCGGTGAGAGGGTGCCTGGGACCGGCACCTGAGGACAAAGAATATCCCGCGTTTTTCCCTGTGGGACTGGAGGGTGGGTGCCTGAGACCGGCACCTGAGGACGGAGGAAATCGCGCGTATTTCCCCTTTTTTATCTCTTTTTGGTGAGTGCTTTTTGGAAGCCTTAAAGGGACAGGGACCCTGGTGCTATGGAGGCAGAGCAGCAGGACCAGTGAGTGGGTGCCTGGGACCAGTGCCTGAGGACAAAGAATATCACGCATTTTCCCTGCGGGACCGGTGTGCGTGTGCCTGAGACCGGCACCTGAGGACGGAGGAAATCGCGCGTTTTTCCCCTTTTTTTTTCTCTTTTTGGTGAGTGCTTTTTGGAAGCCTGGAAGGGACAGGGACCCCGGTGCTAGGGAGGCAGGGCAGCAGGACCAGTGAGTGGGTTCCTGGGACCGGCACCTGAGGACAAAAAAAATCGTGTGTTTTTTCCTTTTTTTTTTTTTTTCTTTTGCTGTTTCCTCTCTCATTGTTGCTGTTGTTGTTTTGGTTTGGAGAGTGCTTTTTGGAAGTCTTAAAGGGGCAGGACAGGACACTTAGACCAGAGGCAGGGAATCTGGGGATCTCTGGGCACTCTAACCCCTGGGCAACAGGGAGCACAGAGGCCCCTTACGGATAGCCTCCTGGCCGCTCCCCCTCCAACAGGGCTCCACCACTTTGGAGGAGCAGCCCCAGTCAGGCCATGCCCACAGCGAAAGCGGAGATAAACTCCATAGCAAACGGGCAGGTAGCAGAAGCCCTGTCTGTGCACAGCTGACAAGCATAAGCCACTAGAGGTCGCTTTTCTCCCAGGAGAGGAAGGCCACAAACCAACAAGAAGGGAAGCTCTTCCAGCGGTCACTCGTACCAGCTCTGCAAACTATCTCCATCACAATGAAAAGGCAAAACTACAGGCAGACAAAGATCACAGAGACAACACCTGAGAAGGAGACAGACCTAACCAGTCCTCCTGAAAAAGAATTCAAAATAAAAATCATGAACATGCTGACAGAGATGCAGAGAAAAATGCAAGAGCAATGGGATGAAGTCTGGAGGGAGATCACAGATGTTAGGAAGGAGATCACAGAAGAGAAACAATCCCTGGAAGGATTTATAAGCAGAATGGATAAGATGCAAGAGGCCATTGAAGGAATAGAAGCCAGAGAACAGGAATGTATAGAAGCTGACATAGAGAAAGATAAAAGGATCGCCAGGAATGAAACAACACTAAGAGAACTATGTGACCAAGCCAAAAGGAATAATATTCGTATTATAGGGGTACCAGAAGAAGAAGAAAGAGGAAAAGGGATAAAAGGGATAGAGTGTCTCTTTGAAGAAATAATTGCTGAAAACTTCCCCAAACTGGGGGAGAAAATAATCAAACAGACCATGGAATTACACAGAACACCCAACAGAAAGGATCCAAGGAGGACAATACCAAGACACATAGTAATTAAAATGGTAAGGATCAAGGAAAAGGAAAGAGTTTTAAAGGCAGCTAGAGAGAAAAAGGTCACCTATAAAGGAAAACCCATCAGGCTAACATCAGACTTCTTGACAGAAACCCTACAGGCCAGAAGAGAATGGCATGATATACTTAATGCAATGAAACAGAAGGGCCTTGAACCAAGGATACTGTATCCAGCACGACTATCATTTAAATATGATGGCGGGATTAAACAATTCCCAGACAAGCAAAAGCTGAGGGAATTTGCTTCCCACAAACCACCTCTACAGGGCATCCTACAGGGACTGCTCTAGATGGCAGCACTCCTAAAAAGAGCACAGAACAAAACACACAACATATGAAGAATGGAGGAGGAGGAATAAGAAGGGAGAGAAGAAAAGAATCTCCAGACAGTGTATATAACAGCTCAATAAGCGAGCTAAGTTGGGCAGTAAGATACTAAAGAAGCTAACCTTGAACCTTTGGTAACCACGAATCTAAAGCCTGCAATGGCAATAAATACATATCTCTCAATAGTCACCCTAAATGTAAATGGACTTAATGCACCAATCAAAAGACACAGAGTAATAGAATGGATAAAAAAGCAAGACCCATCTATATGCTGCTTACAAGAAACTCACCTTAAACCCAAAGACAAGCATAGACTAAAAGTCAAGGGATGGAAAAACATATTTCAGGCAAACAACAGTGAGAAGAAAGCAGGGGTTGCAGTACTAATATCAGACAAAACAGACTTCAAAACAAGGAAAGTAACAAGAGATAAAGAAGGATACTACATAATGATAAAGGGCTCAGTCCAACAAGGGGATATAACCATTCTAAATATATATGCACCCAATACAGGAGCACCAGCATATGTGAAGCAAATACTAACAGAACTAAAGAGGGAAATAGACTGCAATGCATTCATTTTAGGAGACATCAACACACCACTCACCCCATAGGATAGATCCACCGGCAGAAAATAAGTAAGAACACACAGGCACTGAACAACACACTAGAACAGATGGACCTAATAGACATCTATAGAACTCTACATCCAAAAGCAACAGGATATACATTCTTCTCAAGTGCACATGGAACATTCTCCAGAATAGACCACATACTAGCTCACAAAAAGAGCCTCAGTAAATTCCAAAATATTGAAATTCTACCAACCAATTTTTCAGACCACAAAGGTATAAAAGTAGAAATAAATTCTACAAAGAAAGCAAAAAGGTTCACAAACACATGAAGGCTTAACAACATGCTACTAAATAATCAATGGATCAATGAACAAATCAAAATAGAGATCAAGGAATATATAGAAACAAATGACAACAACAACACTAAGACCCAACTTCTGTGGGACACAGCGAAAGCAGTCTTAAGAGGAAAGTATATAGCAATCCAGGCACACTTGAAGAAGGAATAACACTCCCAAATGGATAGTCTAACATCACAATTATCGAAACTGGAAAAAGAAGAACAAATGAGGCCAAAAGACAGCAGAAGGAGGGACATAATAAAGATCAGAGAAGAAATAAACAAAATTGAGAAGAATAAAACAATAGCAAAAATCAAAAAAAAAAAGAGCTGGTTCTTCGAGAAAATAAACAAAATAGATAAGCCTCTAGCCAAACTTATTAAGAGAAAAAGAGAATCAACACAAATCAACAGCATCAGAAATGAGAACGGAATAATCACAACAGACTCCACAGAAATACAAAGAAGTATTAAAGACTACTATGAAAACCTATATGCCAACAAGCTGGAAAACCTAGAAGAAATGGACAACTTCCTAGAAAAATACAACCTCCCAAGACTGACCAAGGAAGAAACACAAAAGTTAAACAAACCAATTACCAGCAAAGAAATTGAAGCGGTAATAAAAAAACTACCCAAGAACAAAACCCAGGGGCCAGACGGAAATAAATTCGGAATTTTATCAGACACACAGAGAAGACATAATACCCATTCTCCTTAAAGTGTTCCAAAAAATAGAAGAAGAGGGAATACTCCCAAACTCATTCTATGAAGCCAACATCACCCTAATACCAAAACCAGGCAAAGACCCCACCAAAAAAGAAAATTACAGACCAATATCCCTGATGAATGTAGATGCAAAAATACTCGATAAAATATTAGCAAACAGAATTCAACAGTATATCAAAAGGATCATACACCATGACCAAGTGGGGTTCATCCCAGGGATGCAAGGATGGTACAACATTCGAAAATCCATCAACATCATCCACCACATCAACAAAAAGAAAGACAAAAACCACATGATCATCTCCATAGATGCTGAAAAAAGCATTTGACAAAATTCAACATCCATTCATGATAAAAACTCTCAGCAAAATGGGAATAGAGGGCAAGTACCTCAACATAATAAAGGCCATATATGATAAACCCACAGCCAGCATTATACTGAACAGTGAGAAGCTGAAAGCATTTCCTCTGGGATCGGGAACCAGACAGGGATGCCCACTCTCCCCACTGTTATTTAACATAGTACTGGAGGTTTTAGCCATGGCAATCAGACAAAACAAAGAAATACAAGGAATCCAGATTGGTAAAGAAGAAGTTAAACTGTCACTATTTGCAGATGATATGATACTGTACATAAAAAACCCTAAAGACTCCACTCCAAAACTACTAGAACTGATATCGGAATACAGCAAAGTTGCAGGATACAAAATTAACACACAGAAATCTGTAGCTTTCCTATACACTAACAATGAACTAATAGAAAGAGAAATCAGGAAAACAATTCCATTCACCATTGCATCAAAAAGAATAAAATACCTAGGAATAAACCTAACCAAAGAAGTGAAAGACTTATACTCTGAAAACTACAAGTCACTCTTAAGAGAAATTAAAGGGGACACTAATAAATGGAAACTCATCCCATGCTCATGGCTAGGAAGAATTAATATCGTCAAAATGGCCATCCTGCCCAAAGTAATATACAGATTTACTCAAATATACAGATAATCCCTCTCAAATTACCAGCAACATTCTTCAATGAATTGGAACAAATAATTCAAAAATTCATATGGAAACACCAAAGACTCCGAATAGCCAAAGCAGTCCTGAAAAAGAAGAATAAAGTAGGGGGGATCTCACTCCCCAACTTCAAGCTCTACTACAAAGCCATAGTAATCAAGACAATTTGGTACTGGCACAAGAACAGAGCCACAGACCAGTGGAACAGATTAGAGACTCCAGAAATTAACCCAAATATATATGGTCAATTAATATTTGATAAAGGAGCCATGGACATACAATGGCAAAATGACAGTCTCTTCAACAGATGGTGCTGGCAAAACTGGACAGCTACATGTAGGAGAATGAAACTGGACCATTGTCTAACCCCATATACAAAGGTAAACTCAAAATGGATCAAAGACCTGAATGTAAGTCATGAAACCATTAAACTCTTGGAGAAAAACATAGGCAAAAACCTCTTAGACATAAACATGAGTGACCTCTTCTTGAACATATCTCCCCGGGCAAGGAAAACAACAGCAAAAATGAGCAAGTGGGACTACATTAAGCTGAAAAGCTTCTGTACAGCGAAAGACACCATCAATAGAACAAAAAGGAACCCTACAGTATGGGAGAATATATTTGAAAATGACAGATCCGATAAAGGCCTGATGTCCAGAATATATAAAGAGCTCACACACCTCAACAAACAAAAAACAAATAACCCAATTAAAAAATGGGCAGAGGAACTGAACAGACAGTTCTCTAAAAAAGAAATACAGATGGTGAACAGACACATGAAAAGATGCTCCACATCGCTAATTATCAGAGAAATGCAAATTAAAACTACAATGAGGTATCACCTCACACCAGTAAGGATAGCTGCCATCCAAAAGACAAACAACAACAAATGTTGGCAAGGCTGTGGAGAAAGGGGAACCCTCCTACACTGCTGGTGGGAATGTAAATTAGTTCAACCATTGTGGAAAGCAGTATGGAGGTTCACCAAAATGCTCAAGACAGACCTACCATTTGACCCAGGAATTCCACTCCTAGGAATTTACCCTAAGAACGCAGCCATCAAGTTTGAGAAAGACAGATGCACCCCTATGTTTATCGCAGCACTATTTACAATAGCCAAGAATTGGAAGCAACCTAAATGTCCATCGGTAGATGAATGTATAAATAAGATGTGGTACATATACACAATGGAAAACTACTCAGCCATAAGAAGTGGAAAAATCCTACCATTTGCAGCAACTTGGGTGGAGCTGGAGAGTATTATGCTCAGTCAAATAAGCCAAGGGGAGAAAGAGAAATACCAAATGATTTCACTCATCTGAGGAGTATAAGAACAAAGGAAAAACTTAAGGAACAAAACAGCAGCGGAATTACAGAACCCAAAAATGGACTAACAGGTACCAAAGGGAAAGGAACTGGGGAGGATGGGTGGGCAGGGAGGGATAATGGTGGGAAGGAAGAAGGGGGTATTAAGATTAGCATGCATGGGGGGGAGGGAGAAAGGGGAGGGTGGGCTGCACAACACAGAGAGGACAAGTAGTGATTCTACAACATTTTGCTAAGCTGATGGACAGTAACCGTAATGTGGTTGTTAGTGGGGACCTGATATAGGGGAGAGCATAGTAAACATAGTATTCTTAATGTAAGTGTAGATTAAAGATTAAAAAAAAAAAGAAAGAAAGAAAGAAAAGGGGGATTACTCCTTGATAGGATAAAACTATTGGTAAATCAAAGATCAACGCATGCTTTAAATATCCTTAATGTTGATCACTTAAAGGGTGTCAGATGATCAGCTATGGAGGTACTCTTTTCTGATAATATTTCTTTCTCTTAATAAAAAAAAATAAAAAGCAGTTCCTGTGTGCTCACCTCCAATGAGTTCTGCACAGTGGTATAGAGGGCATGTCAAAGTGTGGGCAAAGGGTCTGTTTGTTTCTATGCAGAAGATCAAGGCCTAGCTTGGATACCCAGAAAATGAACTAAGATACGATATGAGGAGGAGCTTCCGGCATCAGCACTCTCTGGAGGACTTGTGCCGGGGGATGATCAACAAACAGCCTCCACAGGGATCTGGGTGATGCTGCGGTTGTGGCTGCATCCACCCCACCATTTCCTGGACTTGCCATTGGAATGAGGAGGGAGATGTCTAGGCTGGCATGTGCATACAGTGAGACAACGAATTTGACCGGATCTGTACTGTTGGAACTCAACCAGGAGTTGGGAGGGGTGCAAGTTGTAGCACTCCAAAATCTTATGACTATAGACTATGTATGGTTAAAAGAACATATGGGATGTGAACAGATCCCAGAAATGGGCTGCTTTAATTTGTCTGATTTCTCTCAGACTGTTCAAGTACAGTTGGACTATATCCATCATATCATAGACAAATTTTCACAAATGCCTAGGGTGCCTAAATGGTTTTCTTGGCTTCACTGGAGATGGATGGTAAGTATAGATTTGCTTTGTTTATGTCACCGTATTCCTATTATGTTAATATGTGTGTGCAAATTAGTTAGTAGTTTAAAACCTATACATACTTAAGGTACTCTACAAGAAGATATGTCAAAGAAATAATCAATTCTCCCATGTTTTCTTCCATATGCTACCTCTATAGCTTTTCTTCTTCCTTCCTAATTACAACCCTTAAATAGAATTCGTGCCTCATATCGAATTTACCGAGTATCATAATTCCTCCAGGTGGTAAAGATACCTCAAGACAAGTGCTGGGCATAGAAGCCACAGGGCATAAATCTGCAAAGAAGTAAAAAGCTAACCTTTTCAAACAATATGGCTTCTCTCTCACTTACCAACTTTACATTTCCCTGTATGGCCCTGGAAGATGACTGGTTAGCCAGAGACGGGTAAGATTCCTCAAGGGAGGAACAACCTAAGACAGGCACAGTCGCAGGGGGGCCATCAGGTGAGAAATTGGGGATCAACAGAGGTGAGGCTCAGAACCTCACCCCTCCTGCTTTGAGAGAAATCTTCTGCATCCGTAGATGTTTTGCTGACCTTGTCTAGCTTGGATTAATACTTAGTCCATAGGCACACACCTGATCATTTACATTTGTCCTCTTACAGCACTAAACTATGTTTTCTACCTTTATCTTGCATCTACCTACCACTTCAGCATTTTATTAAAAATGAAAATAAAAATAATAATAAAGGGAGAAATGTGGGATCGACATATAAATCAAGTATAAAAATCAAATGAATATTCATATTTGACCTGGTTGTTTATAGTTCATAATGCGTGATCAAAACCGAAAATTTCTTTGATGTACGCCCTTGTAGTGTTCACCATGTAAGAACTTATTCACTATGTAAGAATTCGTTCACCATGTAAGAACTTGTTCGTTATGCTTCAGAAGATTGGAGACTGACGAGAATTAGGCTTGAGATGGATTAATGATTGTGCATTGAGCATTGACCCCCCCATACAGAATTTTATTGTTGTTAACAACCATTTGATCAATAAATATGAGAGATGCCCTTCCAAAAAAAAAAATAAAAGAAACACAACAATGTTAAGAAAAAAAATGTGTAAATATTTATCAGATTTCAGGAAGTAAGGAATTGTATGTATTTACTGCTCTATATCAAGATCCTTGCATAATAGTCAATCGTAGGAAACATTTACTAATTATTTACACATGACAAAATATAAACAAGAGTATTATAAATATGAAAAGTAAACAAAATAAAGTAAGGTTTATATTTCTAATTTACTCAATTAACAATTACATTAAGGAGACAGAATTGGTAAAATGGGTCATTTAATATTGATAAAAGATACAATCCGTGATGATTATGTAATGTCATAAACCTATATACATCTGATGGGATAGCATCAAAATATATATAGCAAATCTAAAAACGATTTAGGAGTCCTTATTATACCCCTCTCAGTCATTAACAAATTAAAGATAAAAAATAAATATAGAGCTATAATAATTTAAATAATATAATGTTCTCTGAAAGTTTCTCATACTTTATTGTCACTAAACAAAAACTACACATTTTTTCTAGTGACTTTGGAAATTGAAATGAGGATTTTTCAAGTATCCATTCTTATGAAAGCTTCTAAGAAATCATTCAGGTACTAGTTCAGATCTCTGGGGCCTATCACCACAGGCATTTGCAAATTCTGGTGGAATAAAAAAAGTTTCCTACAAAAAAAGTATTAATGAAAATCAACAAAAAAGAAGTAGGAATATAAATAGATAATTCCTGTCTTTAAAATTAGTCTTTAAAAAAGGCTCATTCATTCACTCATTCATCTATTCTTCTAAAAATATTAATTGAACATCAGTGTTAGTAACTGAGGATATAAGGGTGAATAAGAATTATTCCCCATCAACATTCTGAGAAAGAGAATAGATATCAAATAAACAACTGAACAAATAGAGCCATGATAACACGTTGGCTAGCCATTAGTTTCACACTGGGGCTAGAGTCAAAACCATTTCATCAGGAAGGTCTTTCAAACTTTCATGTTTTTATTTATTTTCCATGTTTTATACTGAATAGCCTTTTCTAGAAAACAGAAATAAATGCAAACCAACCTGATTACAATTGGGTATTCAGATACTATATCACTGCTTTAGTAAAGGACCTTGGGAGTAAAAAAAAACATGTTATTCAATGTCTCTAAAGTACTAGAGTATAATTTTATAAAGAAATTCACATTTTTTAAATTTAGTAAAATATAATACATAACTTGCATTGTTTTAAAAGCATAAATACACAAAAGGATGAATATACACATTTATTTTTTTCATATATGCTCAATTATTCATCCTTCATATGACAATTTGAGCTTTTCTGGTTGTATGTATGTTGTTTCATTGTATGTGTATGGCTAACATCATGTTTACCATATATTCTGTTCCTTATATCTTTCCCATTTATTTTTTTCTGTAAAAAGAAACTTGAACTATAGAAATCAATTTGTGGTATATATATGTATTATAATATATTTGTATATGTATTGAGTATGGGTAAGGTATTAGTTTGAATTATTGAGTAATAGACTGAAACTACCAGAAATCATTTTGTAAACTATTTTCAAAAAATAATATAACTAGTTATCATGCATTTACACTTACTAAATACACAAAAAATAATTATTTTCTGTGTTTTTTTTAAATTTTGTTTAAGGTTTTAAGTTTTTTATTTTCAAATATCAGGTTTGGTAGGAAATCCTTTACCAAAAACCTAGGGATATTTCTCTATGGGAAGCCAGTCATTTGACTACTTACTTTTCTTTGCATTCAAGTAAGTTTCTCATCACATTTCTAGAAAATTTATTACAGTAATATTGGACTTTGCAAGAGAAGAGCTGATAACTACATTCATTATAAGGTCAGAAATAACATTTCCTACTGAGATGGGATATAAAGACATGCAGATTTTTAATTTGTGAACATATCACTGTTATAATCCTTTGTCACAGTAAAGGGCCATGGGAGATTTTAAAAACTGTCTTACTGCCAACAGGCACATGAAAAGATGCTCCACATCACTAATCATCAGAGAAATGCAAATTAAAACCACAATGAGATATCACCTCACACCAGTAAGGATCGCCACCATCCAAAAGACAAACAACAACAAGTGTTGGCGAGGTTGTGGAGAAAGGGGAACCCTCCTACACTGCTGGTGGGAATGTAAACTAGTTCAATCATTGTGGAAAGCAATATGGAGGTTCCTCAGAATGCTCAAAATAGAAATACCATTTGACCCAGGAATTCCACTTCTAGGAATTTACTCTAAGAATGCAGCACTCCAGTTTGAAAAAGACAGATGCACCCCTATGGTTATTGCTGCACTGTTTACAATAGCCAAGATATGGAAGCAACCTTAATGTCCATCAGTAGATGAATGGATAAAGAAGAAGTGGTACATACACCTAATGGAATATTATACAGCCATAAGAAAAAAACAGATCCTACCATTTGCAACAACATGGATGGAGCTAGAGGGTATTATGCTCAGTGAAATAAGCCAAGTGGAGAAGGACAAGTACCAAATGATTTCATTCATATGTGGAGTATAAGAACAAAGGAAAACTGAAGGAACAAAACAGCAGCAGAATCACAGAACCCAAGAATGGACTAATAGTTACCAAAAGGAAAGGGACTGGGGATGATGGGTGGGAAGGGAGGGATAAGGGCAGGGAAAAAGAAAGAGGGCATTACAATTAGCATGTATAGTGTGTGGGGGACACGGGGAGGGCTGTGCAACACAGAGAAGACAAGTAGTGAATTTACAGCATCTTACTACACAGATGGACAGTGACTGTGAAGAGGTATGTGGGGGGGACTTGGTGAAGGGGTGAACCTAGTAAACATAATGTTCTTTCTGTAATTGCAGATTAATGATACCAAAATAAAAAATAAAATTAAAAAAAAACAAAAACTGTCTTACTGAGAGATGTGTGTGAAGGCTATTTTTCCATTACAAAAAGACATAAAATAATATGTTCTGGATATTGGCATAAGTGTCTCCTCTGATACCAAACAGATAGGCAGTAGTATTAATCACTTGTAATAATTTATCAATTGTCAATAATGATAATTTAACACTTCAATACTTAGAAAAATAAATTCAATTTTAGAAAAACCTGTGTTTTGTGGAAAATTGAATATATTCTATGATCTAGCCATTGTATTCCTGGATGTACAGTCCCCCAAAATATTAGATTGATTTTTTTTATTATTCCTTTTCATCTTCATACAATGTTCCCTTTATCACTGCTAATCATTCCTTCTCTGAAGTATACTTTTCCAATACTAATTGTGTTGGCTAATTTTGTATGTCAGCTTGGCTAGGCTATGGTGCCCAGATGTCTGCTCAAACACCAGTCCAGATATTGTTGTGAAGCAATTTTTTACATGTGATTAACATTTAAATCAGAAGACATTGATTAAAGCTAATTACCTTTCATAATGTATATGGGCTTCTTCAAACTAGTCAAAAGTTTTAAGTTTCCCAAATAAGAAACAATTCTGTCTCAGGGCTGCAACATGGAAACCCTGCCAGCATTTTCAGTTACATTTTGGACCCAAGACAACAATATCAACTTTTCAGAATTTCCAGCCTGCCAGCACACTCTGAAAATTTTGGAGTTGACTGTCCCCAAAATTATGTCAGGCAATTCAAGTACATAACATACATAAAGTCAGACTTGCACATACACACACTCACACTCACACACACTCACACGCACACACACACAAAATATTATTGATTATGTTTCTCTGGAGAACTCTTACTCCAGGGAAGCCATTCTGGTTCTTTTAAGTAGTGTTTACATGGAGTATGTATTTTTTTGTTCTTTTAATTTCCAACATATCTACATCTTTATATTTTAAAGTGGTTGTCTCACAGATTAAAAAAATGAATGGCTGGGTCTTAAAAAAATGATTTCATAATTCTATCTTTTAATTGAGGGTTTAGATAAGTTAAATTGAATGCACTTACTGGTAAAATTTGGTTTAAATCTATCATCTTTGTCGGTAAAACTGCAATATTTCCAGAATCTCTCACCTGGCCTTAGTGCATCTCCATATCAATAGGTGTTTACAAGGGGTGGAGAGATGCTTCCATCTCCATAACAATAGGTATTTACAAGGGGGATTGATGGTTAATCTGGACCAGAGAGGTTGGGTGGGGATCCTTTTTGCAGGCAGGTTGTGAAAGACATAGGGGGCCAGAAGTGGACAAATGCTCATAAGCAATACATAGGTTTCTCCCACTTCATTTCTCCCTTTGTCTGATTTTGGTATCAAAGGTATTTTGCCCCGGGTTGGGAAATGTATTCCCCACCCTCCCCCTGGAGTTACAATCTTAGTATTTTTTTTTTTTGTCTTATTCACTCTTGATGCTTTATTCCTCTTTTCCATCCTTCTCAATTATTTAAAAATTTTATTGAGATATAATTGACATATATAATATTGTATAAGTTCAAGGTGTAAAATGTGTTGATTTGATACATTCCTATATTTCAATATGCTTACCACCATGGCCTTAACTAACACCTCTCTTTTATTAGATCAGTTTTTTTGTTATTCCATTTCTTCTTCACTACTGTCTTAACTATAGCAATTTATCTTTGCTGTTGCTGCAGTGACTAGAGTATAAACCTCTAACAATCACATTATATATTGTGATATGACTTCATTTTTGCTGTAAAAACCTAACAACCATACATCCATGCCCTTGGTTCCATCGTTTTTGCTAGTTTTGCAAGCATTTTATTCTATATTTATTGTAAACTCCAAGTAAAGTGTTGCTATTTTTGCTTTAAACAGAAATAATCTTTTAAATATATTAAAAATGAGAAAAATGATATTTATATTTACCCACATATTTGCCATATCTGGTACTATTGATTCCTTTGTGTACAGATTTACACAAAGGTATCATTTTACTTCTTCCTAAAGAAATTTATTTAACATTTCTTACAGTGTGGGTCTGGTAGAATCAAATTATTTAGTTACTTTTCTGAAAAAGTCTTTATTTCATCTCCATTTTTTTTTTTATTTTTTATTTTATTTTTTTTTTATTTTATTTTTTTTCATCTCCATTTTTTTTTTTTTTTTTTTTGAGAGGGCATCTCTCATATTTATTGATCAAATGGTTGTTAACAACAATAAAATTCAGTATAGGGGGGTCAATGCTCAATGTACAATCATTAATCCATCTCAAGCCTAATTCTCGTCAGTCTCCAATCTTCTGAAGCATAACGAACAAGTTCTTACATGGTGAACGAATTCTTACAGAGTGAATAAATTCTTACATGGTGAACAGTACAAGGGCAGTCATCACAGAAACTTTCGGTTTTGATCATGCAATATGACCTATAAACCATCAGGTCAAATATGAATATTCATTTGATTTTTGTACTTGATTTATATGTTGATCCCACATTTCTCCTATTATTATTATTATTTTTATTTTTAATAAAATGCTGAAGTGGTAGGTAGATGCAAGATAAAGGTAGAAAACATAGTTTAGTGCTGTAAGAAGGCAAATGTAGATGATCAGATGATCAGGTGTGTGCCTATGGACTAAGTATTAATCCAGGCTAGACAAGGGCAGCAAGACATCCACAGATGCAGAAGATTTCTCTCAAAGCAGGGGGGGTGAGGTTCTGAGCCTCACCTCTGTTGATCCCCAAATTCTCACCTGATGGCCCCCCTGCGACTGTGCCTGTCTTAGGTTGTTCCTCCCTTGAGGAATCTTACCCGTCTCTGGCTAACCAGTCATCTTCCGGGGCCATACAGGGAAATGTAAAGTTGGTAAGTGAGAGAGAAGCCATATTGTTTGCAAAGGTTAGCTTTTTACTTCTTTGCAGATTTATGCCCTGTGGCTTCTATGCCCAGCACTTGTCTCGAGGTATCTTTACCACCTGGAGGAATTATGATACTCGGTAAATTCGATATGAGGCACGAATTCTATTTAAAGTTTGTAATTAGGAAGGAAGAAGAAAAGCTATAGATGTAGCATATGAAGGAAACTTGGGAGGATTGATTATTTCTTTGACATATCTTCTTGTAGAGTACCTTAAGTATGTATAGGTTTTAAACTACTAACTAATTTGCACACACATATTGACATAATAGGAATACGGTGACATAAACAAAGCAAATCTATAATTACCAGCCATCTCCAGTGAAGCCAAGAAAACCATTTAGGCACCCTAGGCATTTGTGAAAATTTATCTATGATATGATGGATATTTTCCAACTGTACTTGAACCATCAGACAAATTAAAGCAGCCCATTTCTGGGATCTGTTCACATCCCATATGTTCTTTTAACCATAGATAGTCTATAGTCATGAGATTTTGGGGTGCTACAACTTGCACCCCTCCCAACTCCTGGTTGAGTTCCAACAGTACAGATCCAGTCAAATTCGTTGTCTCACTGTATGCACATGCCAGCCTAGACATCTCCCTCCTCCTTCTTATGGCAAGTCCAGGAGATGGTGGGCTGGATGCAGCCACAACCGCAGCATCGTCCGGATCCCTGTGGAGGCTTTTTGATGATCATCCCCCGGCACAAGTCCTCCAGAGAGTGCTGTTCATCTCCATTTTTAAAAGTTATTTTTGCTAAGGAATGAATTATACATTGGAAAATTTTTCTTTTAATTTCAGTTAAAAGAAAATGTCTCTCCATTGTCTTCTGGGGTTCTCAGTCTGTGATGTCCACTCTCATTCTGTGTGATGTGGCTCTTCCCATTGGTTGCATTTCATATTTCTTTGGCCTTTTCATATCATCTCCTTCTGGAACTCCAGTAGCATCTATGTTAGGGTGCCTGAAATTCTCCTGGCTTTTGGACATTTTTACTCCTAGCCATTTTTTCATTTTTGATTCAATTTACATATTCTTATGACATATATTCAAGTTCACTGATGCTTTGTTTTTCTGTGTTTAGTATGCTGATAAGTCCATAGAAAGAGTACCTTGACTCTGATACTATGTTTTTTATATCTGGGGTTGGCAATTGACCCTTTTTTAAATGGTTTCTATTTCTCTACTGAAATTCCCCATCAAGTCATGCATAGTTTCCACATTTTCCAGTATGTCCTTAAACATAATAATGCAATTTTAAAATTCCTGTCTGACAGTTCTATCATCTGGGCCATGTCTGCTTATGGTTCTATTACTGTTTTATCTTTTGATAATGGGTCTTTTTCTTTTTCTTGGCTCCTTTTTTTTTCTGTTGTTTTTTTGTTTGCTTTTCTATGTCTTGTAACTTTTCATTCAAAGATGGCTATTGCACATAGAGATTGAGGGATATAGTATTTACTCATAGAGATAGACATAGCTCTTCTATCAGGTCATTAATATCAATCTACTAACTAGTTAATCTGAGTTTGGATTTCATTGTTGCTACAGCTATCTTTAATATATCACAGAGATTTGAATCCCTTAAGGGGACTACTATTTCCTGTACTTATTGTGAGGCCTGAAATACCCAAGGGCTTTTCACAGTATTTTTGTTTCATCCTCAGCCATTAGAAGTACCTATACATTTGTACCACAGAGGGAGTTTCTGTCTGTGGTGTTGACCCACCCCCACTAGTAGACTGTTGTATGTTACATGCTATTTAGACCAAGATTCATGACTTTCTAAGTCCAACCTCAGTTTTAGTCATATCTGTTCACCTGAGCTTCAGGGTTTGGATATCTCAGAATTTTTGTCCTTCCTCTTGATGGGAATTAAATCCTATGGTTTGTATGGTTCAGGGGAGGGGAAGAGTTGTCATGGGAGTAAGTTTCCTACACTTCTCCAGGGACAGCAGATTTAGGTTTTTATCAGTACAAGAATCTGGAACTGAACATGTTTCTTAATCCTCTCTCAGTGCAAACAACTTTAGCTCCTACCTCTGCCCCCCTCCAGCTGACCCTTGCCTATGAACAGGGGACAGGAGGGCTTCCTACCCTTCCTCCAGCCACAGATGGATTTTTCATCAGTGAAAGATAAGTATGGGAAGCAGATGGAGACTTTTGGTTGTGGACCACTGAAGGGAGCTCTCTCCAACCTCTTGCCTGTCCCAAACCTTTCTTGTGAGCATGTGGTAGAAATCTACAGAAAAGATTTGGTAAGTTGGTGCTGATTCACCTTAGGTCTGGTCCCCCCCGGGGACTCTAGTCTGCTCCACTAACCCACACTTGACCTTTAAGAACTCATTAACATTTTAGTTCTTTATTTCTTACCCACTTTTATGGTTCCACCATTTCCTCCCTTGCTTTGCTAAAAGTGGTATCATTTGTGTGCCCTGACTATCTTTGACACACTCTGTCACCCTTTGGAATTCACTTCACCTGGTTTCATATGACCATAGTTTTCTCATAGGCTCAAGGAAAGTTATGATTTTATAGTTTATCAATTGTTTTTCTCATTGTCAGCATTATTGGAGTGATATTCCCATAAGGCTTTCTAGTTTTAAGATGAGAAGAACTCCTCAAAGGCAATTTTAAGTCATGAAATGGAGTTAATTTAAAATCTCTGATTTTAATCATTTTGCTTACCAAATTTGAAACTATAAATTGAAGATAGTTTATCAGTCTTAAAAATCCTGTTTTTTAAACAGATAAATCTCATGACCTTTTTTCATGTTATTTGAAATTCGAAGAAGTTGAAAACATATGTAACAATGTGTCAAACAAAGACAAAATATGCTTTGTTTTTAAATATTAATTCCAATTTTCTAAAGAGATAATAGGGCTTGCCTAGTGACACACAATTCAAGGGATAAAAGCATAAATATCTGCTGTGTGAATGAGTAATTGAATGAATGAACCAAAGTTCTCTACTAGGTTAAGCAGCATTATATGATATGGATACCAAATATTACAGACATCAGGAGAGAAAAAAAACCTCACAGTATGTTCTGAGATAAAAATGCAGTCTCTTCTTTCTGGAACCAATTATCTGTGCCATCTTACAACCACCCTCCCTCTAAACACACTTTTCCTACTAGGTAATTATCATCCAGTAGCTGAAAGAATCACACTTCTCTCAAACTCAATTCTAATTACTTTTTAAGATGTTCTGGTTGTAACAACCTACTAGATTTTCTGTCCTTATCTTTGTCCATCAGCAAGGGCTGAGTCTCTTAGCATCCAGTGCAGACTCAGTTCTAAATCAGGCCAGAGACAAATATTCTCCTGGCCAAGCTTCAGTTTCATTTGCACAGCCAGTTCAGGAGAACATTGATCTTACCGCTTTGCTCTGCTCCTGAGTCTCAGTGCTACCAGACGAGCAGTAGTCGCTTGGTCCTTCTTTTCTTCCTCTGTGCCTTGTCTTGATAAAGTGTCCAGAATCCTAGTTTTTCTCATTCAGACTCTGAATTCCTCCATCTCCCCTTCACTGTGCTTCTGACACCTGCAGTTATGCCTCCTTGCTAGCTCTTGTTGAACTTCCCCTAACTCTGCAAGCATATGGATTTATATCTTTCCATGCTCTCTACTTGCCTCAGTTTCTCCCAGTAGTAGCCCCACAGCTAGGTCAGCCTATGTTTTCCTGCCACCTTAGGGCCGTTTCCCCATGCCCTACCATGTTATAGATATCGAAAGGAGTCTTATTAATAGGCACAGTGAATTTTATATTAGGACATTAAAGAAAATGTATACATTAACAGTGTAAAGTCATCTCAGTTCCTACCCATGTGCTTGGTTAAATTCCATAGCTGGGGAGAGTGCATTTCCTTCTTAGCAGACAGTCAGGAAGGACATCTGCCCTTGTTCTTTTTCACACTTTTCATCTCATCCCCTTGCTTACTGGCAGTGAAGTGTGCAGGAGTATAAGAGAAAGATGAGAGGGAATGGAGAAGAAAAACAAAACAAAAGCAAAAAACCAAAATTCTGCAAGCTTGACATCAAGAGACCACTGGCCTTTCTCACTGTTCCTGAAAACCTACCACTCTGTTGTTGCCATGACATTATATGTAAAAAACATACATACATAGACACTCACAGACACAGAGAATTTAAGAGTTTTATAAGAGAGTATAAATTGGATGGAAAGAGAAAGGAATGTAAGTATTCATTTTGCCATGGTTATCTATCACAGCTAACGATTACTATGGTATGTTTATTATGGAAACTAATTACTGGTCTTTTAGAAAATGTATACCTTAATTATAGTCATTAGTGAATGAAAGAGATTTTGCATTTCCAAGAGATATACTGAGTGACAAGCCTTAACATTTATACTATTAAACCAGAAAATAAGTCTTTGTTTAAAAATGAGTAGAAGTATAAAAATTGAATATTATTGCATGTTTTAATTATTCTTAATAGGAGGGGTGGAGCCAAGATGGAGGCGTGAGTAGAGCAGTGGAAATCTCCTCCCAAAACCACATGTATTTTTGAAAATACAACAATTACAACCCTAAAAGAGAGACCAGAAGACACAGGACAACAGCCAGACTACATCTACACCTGCAAGAACCCAGCGCCTCGTGAAGGGTGTAAGATACAAGCTGCAGCCCCAGCAGGACCCGAGTGCCCCTCACCCCAGCTACGGAGAGGAGGAAAGGAGTCAGAGTGGGGAGGGAGAGGGAGCCCAGGACTGCTAAACACCCAGCCCTAGTCATCCACACCAGAGCACAGACACAGTGCGTGGGGTGT
This sequence comes from Manis javanica, assembly GCF_040802235.1. Classification (NCBI taxonomy): domain Eukaryota; kingdom Metazoa; phylum Chordata; class Mammalia; order Pholidota; family Manidae; genus Manis; species Manis javanica. Next base: position 21,209,135 of record NC_133167.1, read on the forward strand.
GGGATACTAGAGGAACAGGACAATAAAACCTGCGAATGGGTCCCTGCAGCTGGTGCCCCTGGGACAAAGAAAAGCGAGTGATTTTGAAAGACTTAAAGGGACAGGGATCCCACCGCAGGACTGAAACATCCCGGGACACTTAGCCCAGCAGCTGGGAATCCCAGGGAACTCCAGGCACCCTAACCCCTTGGGGAGCAGCACAGCTCGGAGGCCCCTCACAGAGATAAACAGCCTCCCACCCATTTCTCCTCTGACACTGCTCTGCCATAGTGGAGCAGCAGCCTGAGGCTGGCCACGCCCACAGCAGCAGGGCAGAGCTTCTTTTCACAGTGGCCTGGCAAGAATTAGAAACCCCGTCTGCCCACAGCTGCCCAGCAGAAGCCGCTAGGGGTCGCTGTTCTACCAAGAGAGGAAGTCCACAAACCAGCAAGAAGGGACATTCTCCCAGCTGACACACGCACCAGCTCCCCGCAACTACCTCTATTGCCATGAAAAGGCAGAAGAATTTGACACAGACCAGACTAACCAAGACGTTCTCCCCTGAGAAGGAATCTGGGGAGATAGACCTAATCAATCTTCCTGAAAAAGAATTCAAAATAAAGTTCATAACCATGCTGATGGAGCTGCAGAGAAATATGCAAGAGCTAAGGAATGATGTCCAGAAGGAGATTACAGAAATGAAACAATCTCTGGAAGGATTTATAAGCAGAATGGATAAGATGCAAGAGGCCATTGATGGAATAGAAACCAGAGAACAGGAACGCATAGAAGCTGATGCAGAGAGAGATAAAAGGATCTCCAGGAATGAATCAATATTAAGAAAACTGTGTGACCAATCCAAACAGAACAATATTCGCATTATAGGGGTATCAGATGAAGAAGAGAGAGAAAAAGGGAGAGAAAGTATATTTGAAGAAATAATTGCTGAAAACTTCCCCAAACTGGGGGAGGAAATAATCATTCAGACCATAGAGGTACCCAGAACTTCCAACAGAAGGGACTCAAGGAGGAAAACACCAAGACACATAATAATTACAATGAGAAAGATCAAGGACAAGGACAGAGTTTTAAAGGCAGCTAGAGAGAGGAAAAGGGTCACCTACAAAAGAAAACCCATCAGGCTATCATCAGACTTCTCAACAGAAACCTTACAGGCCAGAAGAGAATGGCATGATATATTTAGTGCAATGAAACAGAAGGGCCTTGAACCAAGAACCCTGTATCCAGCACGATTATCATTTAAATATGAAGAAGGGATTAAACAATTCCCAGACAAGAAAAAGTTGAGAGAATTTGCCTCCCACAAACCACCTCTACAGGGTATTTTAGAGGGACTGCTCTAGATGAGAGCATTCCTAAGGCTAAACAGAAGTCACTAGAGTACATAAAATCACAGCAAAGAAAGCAGACCAACCAAATACTAACTAAAGACAAAAAATAAAATCAACTACCCACAAAAGCAGTTAAAGGTAACACAAAAAGAGTTCAGAATAAAATACCCAACATATAAAGAATGGAGGAGGAGGAATAAGAAGGGAGAGAAATAAAGAATCAACAGACAGTGTCTATAATAGCTCAATAAGTGAGTTAAGTGAGGCAGTAAGATACTAAAGAAGCTAACCTTGAACCTTTGGTAAACACAACTCTAAAGCCTGCAATGGCAATAAGTACATATCTTTCAATAATCACCCTAAATGTAAATGGACTAAATGCATCAATCAAAAGACACAGAGTAATAGAATGGATAAAAAAGCAAGACCCATCTGTATGCTGCTTAAAAAAGACCCACCTCAAATACAAAGACATGCACAGACTTAAAGTCAAGGGATGGAAAAAGATATTTCATGCAAACAACAGAGAGAAAAAAGCAGTTGTTGCAGTACTAGTATCAGACAAAATAGACTTCAAAATAAAGAAAGTAACAAGAGATAAAGAAGGACATTATATAATGATAAAGGGCTCAGTCCAACAAGAGGATATAACTATTATAAATATATATGCACCCAACACAGGAGCACCAGCATATGTGAAACAAATACTAACAAAACTAAAGGAGGACATAGAATGCAATGCATTCATTTAAGGAGATTTCAACACACCACTCACTACAAAGGATAGATCCACCAGACAGAAAATAAGTAAGGATGCAGAGGCACTGAACAACACACTAGAACAGATGGACCTAACAGACATCTCTAGAACTCTACACCCAAAAGCAACAGGATACACATTCTTCTCAAGTGCACATGGAACATTATCCAGAATAGACCACATACTAGGCCACAAAAAAGCCTCAGTAAATTCCAAAAGACTGAAATTCTACCAACCAACTTTTCAGACCACAAAGGTATAAAACTAGAAATAAACTGTACAAAGAAAGCAAAAAGGCTCACAAACACATGGAGGCTTAACAACACACTCCTAAATAATCAATGGCTCAATGACCAAATTAAAATGGAGATCTAGCAATATATGGAAACAAATAACAACAACACAAAGCCCCAAATTCTGTGGGACGCAGTGAAAGCAGTCTTAAGAGGAAAGTATATAGCAATCTAGGCATATTTAAAGAAGGAAGAACAATCCCAAATGAATAGTCTAACGTCACAATTATCGAAATTGGTAAAAGAAGAACAAATGAGGACTAAAATCAGCAGAAGGAGGTACATAATAAAGATTAGAGTAGAAATAAATAAAATTGAGAAGAATAAAACAATAGAAAAAAATCAATGAATCCAAGACCTGGTTCTTTGAGAAAATAAACAAAATAGATAAGCCTCTAGCCAAACTTATTAAGAGAAAAAGAGAATCAACACAAATCAACAGAATCAGAAATGAGAAAGGAAACATCACGACAGACCTCATAGAAATACAAATATTATTAGAGAATACTATGAAAACACATATGCTAACTAGCTACAAAACCTAGAAGAAATGGATAACTTCTTAGAAAAATACAACCTTCCAAGACTGACCAAGGAAGAAACACAAAATCTAAACAAACCAATTACCAGCAAAGAAATTGAAGCGGTAATCAAAAAATTACCCAGGAACAAAACCCCCAGATCAGATGGATTTATCTTGGAATCTTATCAGACATACAGAGAAGACATAATACCCATTCTCCTTAAAGTTTTCCAGAAAATAGAAGAAGAGGGAATACTCCCAAACTCATTCTATGAAGCCAACATCACCCTAATACCAAAACCAGGCAAAGACCCCACCAAAAAAGAAAATTACAGACCAATATCACTGATGAATGTAGATGCAAAAATACTCAACAGAATATTAGCAAACCAAATTCAAAAACACATCAAAAGGATCGTACACCATGACCAAGTGGGATTCATCCCAGGGATGCAAGGATGATACAACATTCAAAAATCCATCAACATCATCCACCACATCAACAAAAAGAAAGACAAAAACCACATTATCATCTCCATAGATGCTGAAAAAGCATTCGACAAAATTCAACATCCATTCATGATAAAAACTCTCAGCAAAATGCGTGTAGAGGGCAAGTACCTCAACATAATAAAGGCCATATATGATAAGCCCACAGCCAACATCATACGGAACAGCAAGAAGCTGAAAACTGTTCCTCTGTGATCGGGAACAAGACAGGGATGCCCACTCCATAGTACTGGAGGTCGTAGCCATGGCAATTAGACAAAACAAAGAAATACAAGGAATCCAAATTGGTAAAGAAGAAGTTAAACTGTCACTATTTGCAGATGACATGATATTGTACATAAAAAACCCTAAAGACTCCACTCCAAAACTACTAGAACTGATAACAGAATACAGCAAAGTTACAGGATACAAAATTAACACACAGAAATCTGAGGTTTTCCTATACACTAACAATGAACTAATAGAAAGAGAAATCAGGAAGACAATTCCATTCACAATTGCATCAAAAAGAATAAAATACCTAGGAATAAACCTAACCAAAGAAGCGAAAGATCTATACCCTGAAAACTGTAAGACACTCTTAAGAGAAATTAAAGAGGACACTAGCAAATGGAAAGTCATCCCATGCTCTTGGCTAGGAAGAATTAATAACGTTAAAATGGCCATTCTGCCCAAAGCAATATACAGGTTTGATGCAATCCCTATCAAATTACCAACACAATTCTTCAACAAACTGGAACAAATAGTTCAAAAATTCATATGGAAACACCAAAGACCCCGAATAGCCAAAGCAATCCTGAGAAGGAAGAATAAAGTGGGGGGTATTTTGCCCCCCAAGTTCAAGCTCTACTGCAAAGCCACAGTAATCAAGACAATTTGGTACTGGCACAAGAACAGAGCCACAGACAAGTGGAACAGATTAGAGACTCCAAACATGAACCCAAACATATATGGTCAATTAATACTTGATAAAGGAGCCATGGACGTACAATGGGGAAATGACAGTCTCTTCAACTGATGGTGCTGGCAAAACTGGACAGCTACATGTAAGAGAATAAAACTGGATCACTGTCTAACCCCATACACAAAAGTAAATTCAAAATGGATCAAAGATCTGAATGTAAGTCATGAAACCATAAAACTCCTAGAAAAAAACATAGGCAAATATCTTTTGGACATAAACATGAGCGACTTCTTCATGAACACATCTCCCCTGGCAAAGGAAACAAAAGCAAAAATGAACAACTGGGACTACATCAAGCTGAAAAGCTTCTGTACAGCAAAAGACACCATCAATAGAACAAAAAGGTACCCTACAGTATGGGAGAATATATTCATAAGTGACAGATCCGATAAAGGGTTGACATCCAAAATATATAAAGAGCTCACCCACCTCAACAAACAAAAAGCAAATAATCCAATTAAAAAACGGACAGAGGAGCTGAACAGACGGTTCTCCAGAAAAGAAATTCGGATGGCCAACAGATACATGAAAAGATGCTCCACATCACTAGTCATCAGAGAAATGCAAATTAAAACCACAATGAGATATCACCTCCACCAGTAAGGATCGCCACCATCCAAAAGACAAACAACAAGTGTTGGCGAGGTTGTGAAGAAAGGGGAACCCTCCTACACTGCTAGTGGGAATGTAAATTAGTTCAACCTTTGTGGAAAACTGTATGGAGGTTCCTCAAAAAGCTCAAAATAGACATACTATTTGACCCGGAATTCCACTTTTAGGAAATTACCCTAAGAATGCAGCAGCCCAGTTTGATTAAGAGAGATGCACCCCTATGTTTATTGCTGCACTATTTACAATAACCAAGAAATGGAAGCAACCTAAATGTCCATCAGTAGATGAATGGATAAAGAAGATGCAGTACATATACACAATGGAATATTATTCAGCCATAAGAAGAAAACAAATCCTACTATTTGCAACAACATGGATGGAACTAGAGGGTATTATGCTCAGTGAAATAAGCCAGGCAGAGAAAGACAAGCACCAAATGATTTCACTCATATGTGGAGAATAAGAATAAAGAAAACTGAAGGAACAAAACAGCAGCAGACTTACAGGACCTAAGAATGGACTAATAGTTACCAAAGGGAAAGGGACTGGGGAGGATGGGTGGGAAGGGAGGGACAAGGGTGGGGAAAAAGAAAGGGGGCATTATGATTAGCATGTATAATTAGCATGTGGGGTGGGGCACGGGGAAGGCTGTGCAACACAGTGAAGACAAGTAGTGATTCTACAGCATCTTACTACGCTGATGGACAGTGACTGTAATGGAGTATGTGGGGGGGGGACTTAGTGAAGTGGGGAGCCTAGTAAACACAATGTTCTTCATGTAACTGTAGGTTAATGATAACAAAATTTAAAAAAAAAGTGCACTAACTATTGCTTATTTTTCATGTACAACAAAAGTCAGCATGAAAACAAGATTTTCAGAAGTATCTAGTTTTATCACTACTTATCTCTTATTCTCTGCATTATATACAAGCCAGGCCCAGAAGCAGCAACAACTGGCTGCTCCATGGTCTCCATAGCAGTCCTTGCTTCACCAGGGTTCTAGTCACTATTCCATATGGTACCAGTCCCTTTGCAAAGAAAGGCTCTGGACACAATTTTGAAATAGTATCACCTCCACATTTCTAACACTAGGCTAGATATTGCCTGAGAACCTCAGCCAGTTCTGGAACCAAAACATCTTAAATCAGTATCAGAATATCTGAAGGAAAATATAATTGCTTATGCCCCCATCACAGCAATCCTCTACCTCCAAACTAAAGGCAAGCATTTCTCTAAATCTCTCATTCATTTGCTATGCTTTGTCCCTTGTTCTTTCTGCTGTGCTGGCCTCCTTCTCTCGAGCTCTTCTAATGTTACCACTATACCTTCAAACTCTTTCCTCACCTCTTTTCCATCTTTGAGGGAGTGACACAGGACTTCACATATGTACCACTTAGGATACAGTGTGTATATATGTGTGGGTGACAACATTCTCTGGCAAAATTTCATGTCTTATAATATCTTGCCTTCTCCTCTGGAGCTTGTGTCATAATGTTATATGGAATCTACTTTTTCCTTGTCACTTCCATCAACTGAATTCCCAATAAATTATTTTAATTTATTAGAAGTTATGTAGAAGATTTCACATTCTTTCTTTCCATCAGAATTCCCAATATAATGATTAGGAGGCTTCAGAAGTCAGGTAAATGACCTATTCAAAACTCAAACTCAAAATTTCTGGAGATTCTTAATTCTAGTGCTTTCTCAATCCACCTGGGCAACAAAATCCTAATGCTATATTCTAGCTATCACTTTAAATGGCTCTACGTAAATCTATGTAAATGCCAGCCCTCCACAGTCTGATAAAATCCTGTATCCTAGTCTCTCATGTTCTCACTTTTAGAAAGGGGCTCCAGAAATAGAATACTGGTCTCTTGATGAATTCTTTTCTCTTGACCTAGAGCACCATTGATGGCTCCTCTCCTCTTCTCACTTCATGTGGATGTCACAGTGTGTGACTTAATATATGAACTAATTTCTCACCAGTTGTTCAATTACCATGGATCCCATCCTTCTATCACACGCTTAGAAAAATCCCAGATATGGATCAGCCATTTACCTGAGCTCCATAAAAGGGCTTAAATGTTATTGGAAATCATGCACATGCACACATAAACACAGGCATGTCAGCAGTATTAAAGTTCATATACCCTCCCTAAATAAAACAATGTTAAGGGCCCCATCATCTGGGCCCTTCAGTATAATTTATCGATCTTTTCACCTTTTCTATTAATAATTTTAAACTTTCACTATATTCCCTCTAGCTCCCCAATATAACTCCTCTTATTCCCAGCAAGAAACTCTGCTGCCTATTTCACTGAGGAAATAGGGAATATGTTGCTTAAATCCCCATTTCCCTGTCCCCTTCCTACCTCAAATATCCTAACTTTTATATAATCACATATTTTCTCTAGTGAAGGGAATACCTCTTCTCTTGCTCTACACTGTTACACTATTAGCAGAAATATCCAGAAATATCCTTAGTTGCTTCCTCTGGGCTTGCTTCCTCTGGGCATGGACAATGAGCTTGCTAAGTCTTGTGGGGAGTAGAAGGGCTCTTCTTTCTCCCAGCTCAAAATTCAGGTGCACATCCAAGTCCAGTTTCCCGTTACACCAATGGCTTCCTTCTTCAGTCAGGGTGGAGTGAAGGATTCCTCAGACCCCTGAGACCTCTATTTTCCAGCTCTAGAACATCTGACTTTCCCAACAAATCCCTAGGAATTGGCTGGCATATCAAATCCATATTGCCTGATACAGAAAAGCAGTGTATTCCCCAACTGACAAGGCCATATCTCACATTTGCTATGTTAAGAGAGAGACACACAGAACTGAGGGGTTCTTCCACTAAAATGAATATATGCCATGTCCAGCAAATGCTCTGTTCCTAGTATGCCTCTTTGTGAGATAATGAGACTAGGGGCACTTTTACCTCTTTATTTCGCTAATTCCAGCCATGTAAAATTTTCCTTTCTCTAATAAAGTTTCTACCACTAACACTGATGCTGTGAAATTTTTCATGATTTTTTGCATAACTTGAGACAGCTCTGATGGTGTCCACCTGGCATGATAAGAGCCAATTATCTTTGACTTTAACTCTTGACATCTCAGACCACTTCTCTTTAAGCTATCCTTCTCTTCATTCTCCTTTATTCAAGCCTACCTATATGAATAATATTTCCCAATCCTAAAAATATAAGCCAAACAACACTACTTGGACGTTGCCATCCCCTCTAGTTACTCCTAAACTTTCCTACTGACTATTTGGGCACTTCAAAAAAATCTTTTAGTCTCTTGTTCCTCACTGAGCTGTCCTAGCTTCTGGCTTGTACCCATGGTTTATAGGGCAGCCAGAGTAGTCATATCACATCATGTTAACCTCTTAAATTTTTCCTGGCTTTTGTTGAAATTTAACTCATCGTCATATCATCTGGTCTCTTCCCGTGTTTCTGAATATACTCACTCACAATCCTGTGGTCACACTGTCCTTCCCTTTTCCAGAAAGGTTCTCTTAGGCCTTCTCATGTTTGTCATGCTGCCTAATATGCTTTCCCTGAAATTTTTGTCAGACTGACACCTTTTTATCATTCAAAATCTCAACTTTGTCACCATCTCCAAGTGGCTTTCTAGAACCTCTCCAAATCCATCCTACCCCAGAATAGTATCTGTTTTATTAACTCTATAGCTCTTCACCATTTATACCTACTTGAAATTATCTTACCTATTTGTTTACTTATTTATTTGTCTCTATGTCTCCATCAATTTATATATTCCATGACTAAAGGGACTTTGTCTATCTTGTTTGCTGCTGTATTTCAAGAGCTCAGAGTTACAATTAGCACATAGTAGGTGCTCATTTTGTCACTGTTTTTCCTCATAAGACGTCAGTCATGGCCTCTTCAGAAATCCATGATTTACAGCTGCAGATCCCACTGACTAATGTCTCATTCTTTCCATGTGTTTTGATTCAAATTAAAAGTGAGTCTGTGCTATAGTTGCCTTTAATTTGGGTAGAATATTTGGTACCAAGACACATCACAGTCAATAGCTAGCCTTGGAGGGGGATGGCTCTTGAGCAGTTCCACACTCCAAGCCAGGTGAAACAATAAATACAAAATATACATTTTAGTCATATTCAAGTTGGCAGATCTTTCAATATAAAACAACTAATATAAACCAAAAAATTAACACTTCAAACAAATTTATGAATTAATACATTTAAGACTTTACACACACTGGCTAAAGTTTGTATTTAGCCCTGAGATATATAGTCTGTAAATTAAATCATACTTCAGTTGTACAGCTATTACTGCCCTAAGCAGAAATAAATTTTTAAAACTCTTTATAAACATCCTACTTTGGCAGAAGTGATAATTTGGTCCCTCTATTATACAGTTTATTTTTCTTACATGTGATAAGAATATAGGTCATGTGATTTTTACCTTATCACTTTTGACTTTTTTACCAGACGGTGGAACATTATACAGGAAAGCTAGCCTGGCCCCTTCATGAAGCCAATGCCATCAAGAAAGAAAATGTGCCAAAATAAAAGACACTTAGTGCAAGGAGGCAGTTGGATATACAAGTCTGGAGATAAGTATTCTGAGATAGGCATTCAGGGGCTTCATCACATAGATAACATCTGGAATGGAGAGAATGAATGACACCACATAGGGAAATGTTGTTGAGGGAGAAAACAAATGGTCCTACCATCTCTATGTCACATGTTACTGAGAGTTTAAGGTCAAAATAGTCTGCTGGATTGGCAAAGAAGAAGTTATCCATACAAATGACTCTAGCCAGACATACTTACTAGATATGAATATTTCCCTTATTATAAGTCAGATGTAGAGGGTTAAAGAGTCAGTGGGATACAAGGAAGTAGAATTTTTAAAGGATTGAACAAAAACATCAGAATAAAAATGAGAATTGATATGGAAACAAGCTAATGTATCCTTGATCTTTAAAAACTTATTGGTTATCCATAACATTTACTATTTAGTAAAGAAGCATTTATATCCCTTATAATGATTTTTTTTAAGTCTAGGGTCTGTATTAATGCATTTTATTATTTTTTAACTTTTTAAAGCCAGTCAGGTAATTTTATATTAATGTATATGAGATTGTTTAAATCCTATTTATAACATTTGTAATTCTTTTTAAAGTTTTCTGTCTTAATTTAATAACTATATTAAATTAACATTTAATAATAACTATATTAAAATAACTATATTAATAACATTCCTACTCTGGTTTGTATTTTATATGTGCATAATGCTTTCAAATTTACCCTCATTATGTGCCCACTGACCACCTTTAGGATAATAGAGCAATTATTAATACATAAAAGAATATTTAAAATATTTACTGCATGCATTAAAACATGTCAGTGGGAATCCCTTGTGAGAATTTTCTTTTTTTAACAAAGAAAAGTACTGTTCTAAAGGGAATAGTTTAAAAAATAATATAATGACTTTAATTACAAAATCTCATTTTAGTGAATATTCTCCATCTTCACCATTACCAAACTTGTTATAAGACCTATTAAAAAGTATTCAAATTGTCTGTTTTGATTCAATCTAATTAGGTAAAAAATAGTAAAGCACTTTGTGAACTCTTTCTTAAGTAATGCATACTTCTGCCATCTGGTGGCAGATGCAAAAAGCTATATTCATTACTGGCACCAAGGCCGTAAAGCAGGCCACAGTGAGCACACACACACTCATCTCCTGGGTGGCAGGTATTCTTCTTCTCTTGAAAAACTTCAAAATGTATAGTTTTGTTTTTGTTTTTCCTTTGTAATAGCACAATGTTCTCTGCAGTTGTTTGGAGCATTTGATAGCTGGATGCTGAACACATTAATAATGCCTCATGCTAACAAAGGAAACATCGATTTCATACCAACGATCAAGTCTGACATAAAACTTGATAATAATTCTCCACTTATTTTACATATACAGTAATTTCTAGCATGTCTTAATTTTTTAAAATTAATGATAAATATATCTAGAGTGAGCTTTTAAGGAGATTGATGTATTATTATATAACCTGGCATTTTGTACTTGCCACATTGATTAGAATATGGCTTATAACTATGCCTTAGATATTTACAATAATCATTGTTATATGAGAGTTGTTTTAAATAAAAAAAATAGTATGAACTATAAGCAAGTTCATTTGAATTACAGATATCTTACTGTATTTTTATACTTGGGTTCTTTTAGCATTTAATAAATTTTGAGCAATATTTACATCAAAGAATCAGAGAATTGAAGAGTTGGAAGAACTCTTAGACATTTGTGCTCAAAGGCTAAGCATTTTCACCAATATCATTAATACGTGGTTATCCATCTCTGTTTATACACTTCCAAAATAGGAAACCACCACTACAGTTTTGACAACACCTATCCCTAGAGAATTCTTCTAAGAACCTGAAATGGACTGCCTTGTATTTTACTCATTGACCTTTTTAAGTTCTCTGGAGCCCTATACAATAAATTCATACTCCTCAATATTTGAAGACAGTTGACATGCTCACACTACCTCCATATTCTCTTCTTCAGGATAGATATATTTAGTTCCTTCAACTGTTCTTCACATGCCATTACATCAATTTTCCCAGCAAGCTGGCCCTTCTTTTTTCTTCCAATTTGAAAATATAGGCAATCAAAATGAATGCAAATTAACAAAAATCAGGTGAATCTCTGTTATGTGAATTATATTTCAAGAGTGTTAATAAAAAAATTATGTTGACTGAACTCCAGTTAAGAAACAAAGATGGTAACCAAAAGGAAGCAGTGTGGCTGTACTATTAGACACAGCAGACTTTAAGATGAAAAGCACTGCTAAAGAGAAGCAATATCTCACATAGTGAGAAGGGGGTCAATTGACTGGGAAGGCAGAACAGTTTTAACATGTATACCAGAAACATAGCTTCACAAACTGACACAACTACAAGGAGAAATAAACAATTCACAAACAAAAGCAAGGGAGTTCTAAGACACCTAGGCAACCAAAAATCAAATGGGTATAGAAAATCTGAATAAGAGTTTATGAGCTTATTTTAATGGACCCAGCGTATCTGAAAACAATACACACACTCTTCAAGTACAGATGGCGCAGTGGTGAAAATTCCCAACCTACTAGGCTATAAAGCCAATCTTAAGATATGTCAAAGAACTGGTATCATATGAATTATATTATCTGACCTAGTACAGTTATATTATCTGGCCTAGTTAAAATTTCATGTTTGGAAGTTTAAAATCATAGTTTTAAATTATCTGAGTCAAAGAATAATTCCTAATGAATGTTAAAAAATACTTAGGGCTGAAAGATGACAGTGCAAAAAGAAAGAAGTCAGTACTGACCTCTCCTCTCTAGGTATCACCTGACAACCATTATCAAACTACCTTTAAGTTTTTAAATTACCTTTAAGTTCTTTCTGTGTATGCTCTTTCCCTTTCATCTAAGGAAACTTGGATTAAAGAGAGGACTACCAGGACAAAAAATGCAATTGTGAACTTGAGTTCCAAATCCATCACTTATTAGTGCTGTGGTCATGAATATGTCTGGTTATCTCTTTGAATTTTAGATTCCTCAACAGTAAAATTGGTATTATAATATTTAATGAAATACAGGCCATTAACCACACTTGCAGCCAGTTAATAATTCCATTAAGCATTTCTCATTGTTATTCAATTGCTTAAACCTTTCAATGACCTCCCATTGCTCTGAGGATGAAGATAAGCGTCTTAGCTTGACTTAAAAGGCACTACATGAATTGGCCTCCAGCCTCATATCTGGCCTTATCACGTGTCATCACTGCCAAAGCTCTCCCATTCAGGTACACTGGTCTCTCCCTGTCTTAGTCTTGTGCTGCACAGGGCTATTGTATCTGGGCTCCTTCTTCCAGAAACGTGCCTCAAGGTTCTCCCTTACCTACCCCTCCCCATCCTTAATCAGAGAGTATCATCTGCCCTACCCAGTGAAGTCAAAATCACCTAATATATTGTTTTGCCATATCTTGTACTTCCTTCCACTCATCTTAACTTCAGTTTTACTTGTGCTTCTGTAATTACTTTATTATATCTGAGTCCTCTGTTAGATTTTAAAGTCTATGATGGCAAAGATCTGTTTTTGCTCTCAGTTTTCTCTTGGTTCCCAGCCCAGTAATTGGTCTATAACAGGTAACCCATAAATATTTATAGATAATAAATTGGAGTTTAGGACTGCAAAAGAACCTAAAAATCAAGAGGTAAAAATTCTGGAAAGAAGAAAGGCACAGAGGGATGTGGGCCCAGTATTTGGCAATAGTTTTCCCCCCCCAAGGAATTTTCTGATTCTAAGAAGAGTTACAAGTTAAGAAGTTAGGGAGAGCTGCTTAAAAACAGAGTAGAACTTCTAGTAAGTCTTATGGTACTGGGAGAAAGAAATTGGGGGTAGGAACTTAGTGAGTATCTGAGGCTCTCAGTTGGGACTTTGTAGGGTACCTACTTTTTCTGGAATTATCTGGTCTACTCAATTTTCTGTTATTTACTTTTTTCTACTTATACAGATATTATACAGCTATATCTACTTTATAGATAGATGTTTAATACAGGAGAAGATTCCTATTATGAGCACACTGGAGTATAATTCATTTGAGGCAAAAGACAACAGCAGCCCAAAACCCTTTGCTCTTCTTGTATAGTAACTTCAGCTCCTGCTGTGTTAGTTTTTAAAATCTTTTTATTTTACAAATAATTATTTTGAATGGTAGAGAAAAAATGGAAATTGCTATCATTTGGGGGTTTCCTTCTGTTTCTGCATTTTTAGCCCAGTTTTTTTTTTCTGGAAGTGATAACAAGTGGTAAAAAGTAGGAATTAAGATAAAAGAGAGTGAGAGAAGCAAAGGGGCTGAATAATTCACCCAATGAAAAGCATACAAATTAAAGTCTGAATAATCACAGTTTATATATTTTATTCCTCCTAACACCTTTGCTTCTTTTGTAAAATCATGAATATTCTTAATATTATTCCTCTCAGGGAATCAGATGTTAGTTCTTTTAGTCCAACATTATAAAGTATTCATTTTATCTTTGTCTCCAAAATCAAGGTAGGTGCTTGTTTGAACTTTTCTCAAAAGAAACTGTTCTTTTTCATACACTGTGCCTGGAAAAATATAATTGTTGGGTATCTCAGAAAATTACTGAGTTATACAACTTGATCAAGAGAAGAAAGTGAACTCCAAGCTCATGCATGTAAGACATGAATCATTTATGGTAGTTTTTTAGTAGAAATTTTGATTTCTTAGAAATTCCGTAACTCAGATGACGGCCAATAACAGGCAAAATGGCCACGAAAATCACGGAGCCTCCAAGACCTTGGCACCTCCCCTTTCATCTGACTTTCTCCTGCTTCTCCCGATCTCTGTCTACTATTCATTACCAAAGAGCCATTCAGGGCTATGCCAAGATCTAAACATTTCTAGCTCATCACCTCTCCTCAAATCCATCTCCTTAAGTCCAACTATATGAGAAGAGGATGGGGAGACATCTCAAGCTTTTTCTTACCACATAATTATAGAGAAAATGAAAGTTCCTACGGCCATATTCTCATTGACCCTGGTTGGCTTGCTCACTACATGCATGTGGGCACCTTACTTTTGACTCTATATAAGAGATCGGCCCAGTGCTCTGGGCTGCATGGCTACAGGAGAGTAGAGACTGGAGTGGAGGCAGGGCTGAGGACAGAGACTTAGACAGCTGCAGGGGCGGAGAGGCCCAGAGGCAGAGATGGGCTTGCTGCAAGTAGGCTTGATCTGAGGTGGACAGGATTCTAGGCTTTGACCTGCCACAATGAGAATAAAGCTGGGTATAAACGCTTTCACCCAAGAATGTTCCATCGTTATTTCTCAGTCTCACCAAACCAAAATCTTACCTAACAATCTACTTGCTCCCCATCTTCTGCAATGGCCCCTGGGTGAGAAAACTGGAGCAATGTAACCAGACTAATAACATGCAATAACAATGGGAATAAAATCATGATAATCCTAAAGCTGGAGGATTCAGCTAGGTTCAAAGTCCTAAGCAGATTAGGTCCATAGCTCACCATTCCACAGAAGACCAGTAGCTGAACAGGTATGGAGTTCACTGCACTCATCACATGGCAGCTGAAGCCAGGGGGCAAGTCCAGGCCACAGGGACTAGAGAAGAAAATAACCTGAAGGGTGATAAGTTACATGTTTTAATGATATACCAGCATAGGCAAATTTTGTCAGTCAGGTAGGATGCATGTAAGAGAGTGGTCCTGTGATAGGAGAGTGGCAGGAATGGGATCTCATCCTGGTCTAGTATACCAGACCTTCACCTACCTCCCTATGAGAGTTACAGATGGGTCAATATAGGACTATGGGAGGTATATTCACTGGCCATAAAGATAAAATGAAACTTCCCCATGAGACAGTTTTACCTCCCAGCCTTTGGGTACACTACCATGATCTTTGGTGGCCAATCTGCTGTTACTCCAGGAACACACAGGAGACTAGCTTTCAGGTCTATTCCCCAAGGTGCCAGAAGCGGGCAGCCATTGTTGGTCCATGTGTTGAAATGTCCAGGGCAATGTCCACTTAACAGAGTCTTTAGGGTTTAATGTAGTTGGGGCTGGCAGCAGGATGTTGCTGTGCTGGCCATATCCTGACTAATAATTCCTCTTTGGTTTGCCCATATAGTTGTATAGAAGAGGCAGAAATGTGTGTTAACATGTCCACAAAGCTTAGGGGTCCTTTCAGGGCTTCTCATTCAAACACAATAGAACTGTCCATAAGCAAACTGACCAGTCATGTAGACTTTTGGTGTCCAACTTCAGGCCAGGTTTCAACAAATCATTGTACCTCTCTATCATGCCTGCCCTGGTAGGGGTATATGGTACACAAAACTTCCACTTTATTCCTGATTGCTGCACCCATTCTTGTAATGCATGTCCAGTGAAATGGGTGCCTTGATTGCTCTCAATCACTCGTAGCTGGCCATAGGCTGCAAAGAGATGCTCTAGGCCCCTTTTGGTCATTTGCTGATAAGCACAACATGTAGGAAAAGCAAGTAACGGTCCACTAGCTGTATCCACACAAGTCATGGCATACTGAGACCCTTCTGATATGGGCAGAGGCCCAATACAGTCTATCAGCCACCTGATGAGGGGTATTGGCTCCCTTACTATTGTCCCATGTTGCTGTGGGACTTGGTTTAGGTCCCTCTTAGAGCATACAAGGCACTCTTTCCGGGCTCTGCCGACTTCTTCAAAGATCAATGGCAAGCCCCACCGACAGGCTACATTCCACATTGTCTTTTGCTCTGTGTGCAACAAATGCTGATGTATCTATTGATCTACATCAGAGGCACTCTTTCCTTCTATCCAATGGACCTGGGCCAATGTGTCCATTTCATCATTCCCTGGGGATGTCGAAGGCAAATGGCCTGTCACACAACATATAGTAACAGTCTTAGTCTGACCAGAGGCCCATAGGTCTTGCCACAACTCTTGCCCCCAAAAGGGCCAGTGACCAGGCATGCAGTTGGCATGGTACCATGTCAGTAGCTACAGGGTCAAGCCGCAATAGAGAGGCCAGCTGTCAGAGCAGACAGTGCAGACATAGGGGAGGGATCCTGGGTGATTATGAATCATACTGCCTGCAGCTCAGCTCATTGTCTGCACTTCCTCTCTCTGCCCTCCATCCATATTGTCTCAGTATTAGGATGGAAAGCCACAACTCTGCACTTTGTGGGCTGCCCATGACTGGGTATCTGTATACCAAGCATCTTCACATAGAGTGGCTTTTGCCTCCTGATAGTTACCAATGGCTCAAAACCAAGTTTTTCCTGCTTTCCACTGGTATATGTCACTGACCACAATAAGCATTGGAGTTCTCTTAAGGGACTAGTGGAAGGGGTGCTAGGCTGCTGTGAATATGTGCCCTATTTGGTCAGTGTAGGCATCTGTGCCATGCCTCTCTGTGGCCTCTGAGTTCAGTCTCACACCTATCCCACAATGGGATAGGTAATTACCTTGGTCAGAGCTGTTCTGCTAATGGGCTCCATAGCCAGCAAGGCATGGTACATGGCAGCCAGTTGCTTGTCTAACAAGGTATACCAGACCTAAGCTCCTTTTCAGAGTTGTGACCAGAATCAAATAGGTTGGCATTTCAGTTCAAGCTGCTGCCAAAAGCCCTATCCAAATCCATTGGTTACATGAACATCTGGCTCACAGGACCTGGATGAGTCCATTACATCAAGGCCTGTATGGCCTTGACTGCTTGCTTAGCAGCAGTCAAAGCAGCTATACATGTTTCATCCAAGTCCCACTTGATGCCCTTTCATACCAACTAGTAAAAGGGCTTCAGAATTTGTGCCAAGTGCAGGATAAACACTCTCCAGTAGCCCAAAAGACTGAAAAACACTTGTAGTACTGCCTCAGTGGTAGGCGTTGGGAAAGCCTGGACCTTGTCTGTGACTGCTTCTGGGATAACTTTAGTTTTAATCAACCAGACAACCGCCAAGAACTTAACAGACAAACCAGGTCCCTGAACCTTGGTGCTGTTCACAGCCCATCCTTTCTCCTGTAGTTGTTGCAGCAGTCTAGGATAGGAACTGCCCCTTCTAAATCTGCGAGAGAATCAGACATGAGCTTGATATCATCAATGTAGTGGTACAGATGCACCATTTGTGGTTTTATACATGTGGACAAGTCCTGGGCTACAAATCCATGACAAATGGTGGGACTGTGGAGGTATCCCTGTGGAAGGACAGTGAATGTCCACTGTTAGCGTTCTTATGTGAAAGCAAACTGTTCCTGATTTGCTGGTGCTATGTCAATAGAGAAGAAACCATTAGCAAGGTCCATAACATAATGATATGTCCCTAGTTCATGACTGTGTGTGTCCGTAAGTGCCACCATAGAGGGGACAGCAGTATGCAAAGGGGGTGTGATCTTATTCAATTCCCTGTAATCCATGGTCATACACCAGGAGCTGTCTGGCTTTTTCACTGGCCACACCAGGGAATTAAAAGGACTATGAGTGGGCTTTATAATGCCCACCTTCTCCAACTCCTGTAGAGTTTTTCTAATCTCCTTGTGTCCCCCAGGAAATATATACTGCTTCGTATTTGTAACCCACTGAGGTACAGGAGGAGCTAAGGAGGGTGATGAGAATATCCCCTCAGAACTGCCTTTACCACATGTACCCTCAGTCTGAACTCACCTGCGGTGGTAACCACAGGCACTGCAGGATATCTACCCCCAAAATATATTCTGGGATGGGAGAAATGTGCACAGTATACTCCTTTAGGTGTAAATGCTCCATTTCCAATGGGATTTGGGCTTTCCTCAATCTAATTGCCCTTTCCCCATAGTCATCTATCACAGTAAGGGTCCCTGGAAAATGCTGAGGGTTGCCATAAATCAGTGAACATTAAGCTCCCATGTCCACCAGCACCAGGACACATTGTATATTCATGGGGGACCAATGAATTGCTAATTCTACGTGTGGCCTCTGGTCTCCACCATGTCTCCCCAAGTTGGGGGCCTTGACAACCGTGATGCCCAGTCATTATCCTGTGTGGGTAAGGGCCCAAGTGGAGCCTAGTGCCATCCCCCAGGGTGTCTTTCAGGCACACAGGCTGGAGTTGGGGCTTTGCCTCTGGCTTCTGGGTCCTGGACCTTAATGGCTAGAACTGCTACTCTGGCTTTAATTGGTGCCTCAGTTCTATCAAGAACCTATTGGGCTGCCATTCAAGTTTTCCTTTCACTACCCTGGCCTTTATCAAATCAACCCACTTGTGGTCCCTCGAGGTATTCACAGGGCACTTTGCACCTCTCCTTTCAGTCATAGCCTGTACCTCCTTCTGTGCTCTTATTATTTCAACCTGCCCAACATCTGATAAACTATGAGTAGCTTCACTTATTGGTTGCCCTACGTGGGGAGCAGGATTAGTCACTAAGGACCCAAAGAGGGATGGCAAGCTGTATGGAGCACCAGATTTCTCATTCCTATGGTGAACAACTCCTCATCGGGGCTCTTGGGTTCCATATTATAGATGATATTTTTCATGCTCAATTCCCCTAACACCTGCTGGAGCTCTGCATATGCTTTCCAGCTAGTGGCTAAGTATGGTGCATCACCCTGATTAGGCCAACTGCCCTCATGGCTGCTGTCAGCCAATTCAGAAGTGCCTGATTCCCTGAGGTGTGATAGGTACTTTGCAAGGGCTAATGCAGGGAGGGGTGAGTTGTCAAGGAAGTCAGTCTACCCATTTCGGAATCCACCATAACAATGTTTTCAATCTTCATATCCTAAATACACAAAAGCCATGTAGGCAGAGGTTCTGCTGGCTTCTGCCAAAACCAGATGCTCATGTCCACCAGCTCATCCTGAGTATAGGGGTGGAGGACAGAGTGCTCCACAACCTGGGGAGGGGACGGGTCTTCCCCATGAGGAGTCCATGGTTGTTATGTTTTTATTTTCTTAAATAAAACCGGGAGGGACTTTAATATGGGAGGGGTAGTGCCTCAGTCAGAGGCCTTCTCAACAGTTACACCCTCCTCCCCACCCCCTCATCCTCTCCTGATATCTGCTTTATCATCTCCAGGGCTTAAGACATGTCTCCTTCCTCCCCATCTCCCATGGCCTCCTGCAACGGGGATTTTTATGCTGCCTCCTCCCTCACTGCTAACATACATTTCAGGAGCAAAACCTGACTTCTCAATAACTGTCCCTCTTTCTTAAGGGCATCCTGTATGTCATTCCCAGCTCTTCAAAGCAATGCCAAAGTGTGTCTCTCTCCTCATTAACTGATTCCAATATCTCAAGAAACACACATCCCACAATTCTGACTGCCACATGGCCACTCAGGGCCCCTAAGTTGTTTTCTATCTCATGGAGGTCTAATTCCATAGCTTCCAGTGTCTCTACCATTCCTCAATTCTGGGGAAGGGCCCACCTGTCTAGGAAGTGCTTTAGCCTAGGCCAATTTCCCACTAGGTGCTCCCCAAGTGGAAGCCCCATGGATGTGCATTTCCAGGTGAAGCCATACCATCTCTAGGGGCAGCCACCCAAGTATTGCACCCATGAAGACAGATTTCAGGTTCGGAGATTCTGCCAACTACTCCAAATGTAACTCTGGGGAGAAAATATGTTCCCACCCTGAGGCAAAAAAACCTTAGAAGCCAAAATCAGTCAAAGGGAAAAATAAAGTGGGAGAAACATATTTACTGCCTAGAAGCAGTCACCTACTTCTGCTTGCTCTTGTCTCTCATGATGCAGCTGCAAAAGGACCCCACCAAACCTCTGCAGTCCTGTTGTGTGCTTGCTGTCCACCCCCATTGTAATCACTTATTGGTATGGAGATGGACTACTTCTCTCCACCCCTTGGAAACACCTATTGATGTGGAGATGTGCTAAGGCCAGGCAAGAGATTCTGGAAATATTGCAATTTTACCAACATCTGTATACCTGTGTTCTGCAAAACATATGTATTTTAGTGTGGAGCTAATATGGTACATGCCTGGACAGTCTGATAATCTTGTAAAATGTAGTTTTTTATTTCTTATCTTTTAGCATATGATGAAAATAACAATAAATGATATAATTTTTGACAGCATTCAGGTTTGTATTGCCAAAGAAGCATTATCATCTTGAAGACAGCTGATTTTTAGAATCATAAATTAGGAACTACAGAAAGTCTTTGTTCCACAAAAGATCAAAACAGAATCTTCCTCACTCCCTAAATCATGGTTCAAAATTCTTTTATGGTTGCTTTTGCAAAAATTATTTTTCAAGTATTTCAAACCAGATATAAAGATACATATATGAACACTTCTTAGTGTTTTTTATTTTAATCTATATAAATTTAACTTACCACCTGGAGAGTTTTGACCTTTTAGCCCCTTGGAGGACAACTTATATTTAGAAATTTTTGCCTACAAACCACAAAATCTTAAGAGCCTAATTTAGCATTCTTTACAACAGTTGGCATTATTGCATTTAGGCTGATGCATGATGATGATAACATACCAAGATTCCAAAAATATAGAGTTAGTGGGAGACTAGATTTAGAAATATGACAATAAAATTCTTGTTTCGCTGTTTTCTGAATTGAGTAAAATTTCTTCTATTGCAAAGCATATACTTGTTAGAAAGCATGGATAAACAATGGCACAACCTGACTCTACTATATTACGTGGAAGAATGGAAGCATACAACCAGGTCAAGCAGGACTGGGATGTTACACTATATAAAGCACCATTGCAAATTTGCTATGCACAGCGTATATCTGGAAGACTGGTTTGGTCTCAAACTAATCTTTTTAGCATAGTTCTAGTTCTAGATAAAATCAGGTTATCTTGTTGAAGACCACACCAGTGTGGGATAAAATTAACATAATGACACATAGAAAGGATAAATAGAACACTTGAAATATGGGGGAATTATGATTCAACAGAACTTAATGAGGGAAAAAACTGGGAGACTAGGTGATCACAAAGTCAGTATATGCCAAAACTACATTAATGCTGCATAAAAACTAAGGTTGCATTGATAAAAATAATGGCTATCCAAGACAAGGAGGTCAATCATTCCACTATACTTTGGACATAGCAAAGCATTTTGTCAACATCATAATTTAAGACAGCCATAGATGAACTAAAGAACTTCTAAAAGAGGGTAACATGGATGGTGTGGGATATCAATTTATTTATTTATTTAATAAAAGTTTGTTAAATACACACAGTTTCTTAAAAGATTGAGCCTAATAAAGGGGTCAGTACACTATATGAGTCATGGGCCAGCTTCCTATTTTAGTTAATAACACAGTATTGGATCAGCCATGCTCATTCATTTATATATTGCCAATGAATGCTTTTGTGCTATAGCAGCAGTTGAGTAGCTGAAACAGAGACTGTATGGCCCACAAGTTTGAAATACTTTTCATTCAACCCTTTAAGGAAAAGTTTCCTGATTGCTGGTCTAGTAGAAGAAATAAAAGCTATATTGAAGGTCCTCACTAACAATTCAGAAGAGTGTGTATCTGCATGTATGTGAAGAAACTACTGTAGTCTGTATACTCTGATGGTAGTAAATTGAAAATTTAGAAACAAATCCTCAGATATATTTCATTTGATTTTTGACAAAGGTGTTGGGAAAATTAAATGGGAAAATAATAGTCTTCTCAAGAAATGGTCCAAATAGATATCCATATGCAAAAATATGAATTATATTTCCTATATAAAAATATCCTATATCATACATGGAAATTAACTAATAATGAATCACAGACCTAAATTGTAAGAGCTAATACTAGGAAACTCTTAGAAGAAAACATAGGAGCAAATCTTTAGGATCTGGGGTTAGTTAGTAATTTCTCATATTTTTATCAAATGTGTAAGTGATTTAAAAAATTTATAAACTGGAATTCATCACATTAAAAAATTTTATGTTTCAAAAGATACCATGCAGTGGGAGAAGTATTTACAAGTCATATAGCTGATAAAGTATTGGTATCTAGAAAATATAAACACCTACAGATCAGTAATAAAAGAGGAAATAACTCAAAAAATGGACAAAGGAATTGAACAGACATTTTTCTAAAGAGGATGTAAAAATGGCTAATAAGCACATGAAAATATTCACAAGTATTAGTCATTATGGAATGCAAATAAAGACTGAAATAATATAATCAAAAGACAGAAAATAACAAGTGATAGGATGGGAGAAATTGGAACCCTCAGACATTGCTGGTATGAATGCAAAGTAGTGTAAGCACTTTGGAAACAGTTTGATGGTTTCTCAAAATGCTCAATAAAAAATTATAATAAACCTCAATGAAAACGGATGTTCACATGAAGACCTGTGCAAGAATGTTCATAGAAGCTTTATTTAAAATAGCCAAAAAGTCAAAAAAACCCTAAATATCTATCAACTAGTGAATGGATAAACAGAATGTAGTGTGTGTGTGTGTGTATGTGTGTGTATAAAATATACAGTTGAATATTATTCAGCCACAAAATGGAATGAAGTACTTTAATATGTTATAATATGAATTGATTTCAAAACATTGTGCTCCATGAAAGAAGCCAGACACAAAGAACATACATGACCATATTCATATAAAATGTCTAGAATAGGCAAATACATAGAGAAAGAGAGTAGATTAGTTGTTCTTTAGAGGTGGGGATGAGAATGGGGATTGGCTGATAAAGATTATGGATTTTATTTTAGGGTGATGAAAATACTCTAAAATTAGATTGTGTTGATGGTTGCAAAACTCTGTGAACTAAAATGTCATTAAATTGTTGAATTAAAATAAGCAAATTTCATAGAAAGGAAATTACCACAAAATCTCAATAAAGTGGTTAAAAAAATTGAAAATCCAAAGAAAGATTTCTGATAAAAATTTTAACCCTATTTTGGGGGAGTTAAAAAGTATGCTAAATTTTTTCTTAATATATATCATGTCCTACAAAATAGTTATAATTATGTGACAACTTTCTTAAAAACAAAAATGCACATTCTGGAATTTCAAGTGTCAGGAATATGAACAAAAAAGAGCAAATAGAAAATTGTTCATAATTTCTAATAAAAGAAGTAGTTTATTTACTGAAGACAGATATAAGATCTTTTTCATATAAGAGCTATATTAACACTGAATAGAAAAAGCTTGAAAGCATAGGGAACAAAGATCCTCTTCTGATGTAAAAATATAAATATGTAGAAAAGACTAGTGGTATTAGTATCAATCTTATGTATTGATCAATTGCAATACAATTTTATACATTGAGTAAATAGTTTATATCTAACATTAATCTAAGAATACAAACATACCATGAAAATAATTTCAAAAATTTGCCAATATGAATCCTTAATAATCATTGTTATACATAAAACCTTTTACCCACAATTTTGACAGTTTATCTCAAAACTAACACATTGGACAGAACCTTCTTAAACTTTTAGAATTAGCTCTCAATTACCAGTGATGATAAACTCATATGGAGCTTGCTCATCATTTAAAAATATATACACTGGTTTGTACTTTCATTGGCTCATATTATCATAACAATTTTTCACCATCTCTTGTTTCATGCTCAGAAACAGTATATTAATTTTGATAATGGTCAAATAAAAAAGGGAATTAACATTCCAAAGCCAAATTTAAATGAATTTTTATTCATTAGATCTAGATTCATGTCATTTAGCAATTTTAGAGAAGTATAAGCATGAAATCTATTTTTAGGCTTGTGTTCCAGTTCTCCGTCCCTTACCAGCTGTAATCTTATATGTTACCTAGTTTACAAGTCTAAATCTATTTCTCTATCTGTAAAATGTAGGACATAATTTTATTTTCTGTTTGAAGGGAATGCTGGTAGGATTAAATGGGAAAATGTTTTAAAAGCTCTTAAATACAATTTACCCATTTACCTTGTGAGATATCAGGCATTTCCTCTAAAACATAGTTTGTTCTTCATATTACCAGTCCAACAATTTTATTGTCCCCATTTCAATAACTGTCTTTTGAGATAAGCATTTTGGAAAGAAAGTTTAAAAGAAATGAATATAATCAACATAAGATAATGGAAAAAGACAAAGCAAAATAATGAAAAGACTGGGAAAAGGAACATGCAAAAAAACAAGAACCTATTTTTAGTAGCCCTTTCTACTTTCAGAGAGCCTAGATATTTTGTTTTAAAATGCTACTTATAAAATAGGGCTGCCATTACGATTTACATACTAAAACTGCATAATGTGCATGTAACTTATATCCAATATAATTTCACTTCTTGAATGAGCTCATATGGAACAAATGGCTGGGAAGAAATATCATATTGACTTTTCTGTCACTGTAATTAAAATAATTTTCATTTCAAATTCAGTGAGTCTTTTTAGAATACAATAGGAAAATGATCAAAGTAATTCCATGATATTAAGCGTGTTCTGAATAGGAATAAAATGAACAGTTAAGGACAAAGTTTGAACCTTAATTCAAAACATCCTGGCCCTTTAAACATAACTCTATTGATGTGGTGAGAAGTCTTTATTACATTTTGTAAAAGTTTGAAAAGTTTCTTAAATTTGAATGTGATGTAAAGGTTAATTTAATGGATGATGTTTATGAACAAAAGACCTAGTTAAATTCAAAGGTATTAGTTATTTTAGAAAGGAGTCAAGCTAAGCCATTTGGGAAGCAATGCATATTCATAATCCACTGAGAAATGTCTAATTTATGCATGGCCCATCTATAAATTATATAGGTATAGAAGAGATACACAGAGGTGTTAAGATGTGATTCTTTATGACTCTGGGATGTTCAAATGGGACCATAGGGGGAAGAAGCTAGCATTTTAAAAAGACAACATGAACATTATCTTGTCTCTTTATTTCTATAGTGGAAATAAAAATCTTGCTTTATGTATTTAACATCTTTTTGAGAATTTCTTTTTGAATTGTTATCAGTGCTTACAGTGATAATATGTATAAGTAGGCTATAAGTCTTATGTAAATCAAAGAAACTTTGAAATATGAAATCAGTTCTTTTGAAGTATTTTCCACAGAATATTAAAGTTGTTGCATACAAACAAAAAACTACTGGCTAGCTATTTGAAAGTAAATTTAAGAATTAATTATATGTGCAGGAGCCAAATTGATGATTGATGATTCAGAATAACTAGAAGGTGAGGAGAGACAGAGCTGTACAATTTCCTATTTTTTTATTCGACTCCAAATGGGAGGAAAAGAGAGAATGCTAGTTGAAAGATATATATATAGAATACAGGTTTGTATATTTTGTTGTTTTGTTTTGTACCTTGTTGTAGCTGTTTGTCTTGGTTTGATAGGAAAAAAAAACCCTGTTTTTAAATATTGATGGGAAGAAGCAAAAGGAGACAAACTCATTGAAAATACGAGATAAAGAAGGAAAATTTGTTTAGAGTTCTGAGAATGTTAGAGAGGGTGGGATTCAGACATCCTATGACTGAGGGAAGTACACCACCAATTTAACAGGAAGAAAAGCACTGGCAAGATGAACTTAAGTTTTAGAAGTGGCAGGACACTGAGAACTTCTCCTAAGATTTACATTTTCACTGAGAAATAAGAAGCCATGTCATTTAATGGGCAGCGCAGCTAGAGGAGCGCTCCAAGGTGGGAGGGGATTCAAACATGTTTAAGCAGTCACTGCAGACATGGGAAACCGAACTTACTGGAAAAACTGCAGTTGCTACTTAGCATGGGTTAAAATTAAGATGGAAAGTGTGGGAATTTTTATAGCACTTTAGGGCTGGTAAAATAAATATCTGTATATAATCTTCACAACAACACACTGAAGGAGGTACAATTGCTCTACCTTTGTATATGAATGTTCAGTGAGGTCAAAAGGAATATACCCTAGTCGGTGCAGTGAATGTTACACCAACCGACCTAGCACCAGCCTTGGGTTTCCTCTGCAGTTTCATTTTATGTGCCAAAGACTATGGGCCATTGAATAGAACTTCAATTCTGTTCTCTACCTATACAGATTTTTTTTTTAATGGTGACATTTAAAAACAGTATTCTAGAGCACATATCTTGATGAATACTGATTTGATGGTTTGAGAAAAAAATAGGTGTTTGGCTTAGGAAAAATCTTGTACTGAAATAATTTTGAGGAAAGTTAACTTACAATTTGTTGCAAAATTTTGTCTTTAATATGTTAATGATTGACTTGATTTCTATATAGGATGACATAATATGTGTGGTGTTTTAAACATTTACTCATGAACACTTTTTGTTTTCCTTAAACATCTTGTAAGACTTATTTCCCACAGAACAAACTTCAGGAAATATGATTTAGAACATTTTTACGTCATACCCAGGCCCTTTCTTTAATGATAAGTACCTGTCTTAATATGCTTGACCTATATTTTAAAATAATGGAATTTAGAAAATCCATATGTATATTTAAAATCATGTCTTTTATTTAAAATATTCAATGCATATTTCAAGAATGAACATGTTTTTCATGTTTGAGATTAGGATGCACACATTGCTTCTTCCATTCAAGTTCCAGATTTATGCAATTCACCCCATTACTGAGAGAATGCTAGTCTAATCCCTGTACATGGTTTAATGCTCTTATTTTTTGTATCCTTTAAGCTGTTGTCAAACAGCCTTTCCTAAAAGTTATGATTATCTACTCAGTAGCTGAACCCAATGAACCATTTTATTCCTCAAAACTGCTTTCTTTGTATAAACAAACAAGAGATGTATTAAAGATCACCGATGGTATTTGCTTGACACTTTTTACCAAATGTATCTCATGATTCAAAAATAAGTGATATATAGAAAGGACTCAAGTCGTTCTCAAAATTCAGTTTTCTCCAAAGAGACATTGTTCACCATCAGCTTAAAAAAAGAAACACTAAATACAGGTTTGGATTTGTAAAGAAGCCTTGAATGTAAGGACTCCTATATTAGTATTGTTTTAAAAGAACTTGGGGAAAAAAGATTAAAGATGGCGGCATGAGAGGAGAGACAGAGGCTTCCTCCTAAAACTGGATACAATTAGAAAATATAGTTGGCGCAACTAATCCTGAGAGAGCAACAGGAAAGAGGATAGCGTCAGACTGCATACACCTGGAGAAAAGAGCAGACCTCAGCGAACAGGGTAACGTACCAGAGCTGTGGCTCCGCGGGACCCGAGCCCCACCCCCATCCCAGCTCACCGGCAGGAGGAAAACAAATGGAGCAGGGAGGGAGTGGAAGGCTTGGGACTGTTGAATACCTAGCTCTGGAGATCTGCTCTGGGAGCACAAACCTACATTTCATGGTGCTTTCATGAGACTCACATGACTATCGGGTTGGAAAGTTAATACAGGCAGAGTTCCTGGGGAGACTGGGATTCCGGCTGCTTGTGGAAAGCAGGGATCCATATCCAGCTGCTCTGGGACAAAAACCTACACCTGTGGGCCCAGCCCACTGGCTCAGGCAGTGGAGACAGGCAAAGCAGCCGGGAGGTGGGGAACAGCTCTTTCCTGCCCCCAGGCACCAGTACGGCTCCACTGTGATCCCCGACATTGCTTCAGGGACTGAGCAGCTCCAGAATAGAGCTTCTGGACACTAGAGGGTGCCATATACAAACATGAAATGCCAAAGGAACCTTCTAAAGAGTAAAATTATTAATACAACTCCCGAGAAAGATGTAAATGATATGGACCTCATGACTCTTCCTGAAAGGGAGTTCAAAATAAAAATCATCAACATTCTAATGGAGGTATGGAAAGACATCCAAGAACTCAGGAATGAATTCAGGTTGGAGATCCAATCGCTGAAGAGCATGTTGGAGGATATTAGAAGCAGGTCGGATATGGTGAAGGAGACAATAAATGAAATAGAAACTAGAGAAGAGGAATACAAAGAAGCTGAGGCACAGAGAGAAAAAAGGATCTCTAAAAATGAAAGAACATTGAGAGAACTGTGTGACCAATCCAAGCAGAACAATATTTGCATTATAGGGATACCAGAAGAAGAAGAAGAGAGAGAAAGGGATAGAAAGTGTCTTTGAGGAGGTAGTTGCTGAAAACTTCCCCAATCTGGGGAAGGAGATAGTCTCTCACGCCATGGAGATCCACAGATCTCCCAACACAAGGGACCCAAGGAAGACAACACCAAGACACATATTAATTAAAATGAGAAAGATCAAGGATAAGGACAGACTGTTAAAAGCAGCCAGAGGTAGAAATAAGATCACATACAAAGGAAAGCCCATCTGGCTAACACCAGACTTCTCAGCAGAAACCTTACAGGCCAGAAGGGAGTGGCATGATGTATTTAATGCCATGAAGCAGAAGGGCCTGGAACCAAGAATACTGTATCCAGCATGATTATCATTTAAATATGAAGGAGGGATTAAACAATTTCAAGATAAGCAAAAGCTGAGAGAGCTTACCTGCCACAAACCATCTCTGCAGTCTATTTTGGAGGGAATGCTATAGATGGAAGTGTTCCTAGGGTTGGACAGCTGTCACCAGAGGTAGGAAAACCATGGTAGGGAGGATGGAGTAGCTGATTGCAAGGCAAATGCAAAATTAAATTGACTATCCCCAAAGTCAATCAAGGGATAGACAAAAAGTACAGAATTTGATACCTAATATATAAAGAATGAAGGAGGAAGAAAAAGGAGGAGAAATAGAAAAGAACCTTTAGATTGTGTTTGTAACAGCATACTAATGAGTTAAGTTAGAGTCTTAGAAAGTAAGGAAAGTAACCTGAAATTTTTGGTAACCATGAATCTAAAGCTTGAAATGGCAATAAGTACATACCTATCAATAAAGACCCTAAATATAAATGAACTGAATGCACCAAGCAAAAGACATAGAGTCACTGACTGGATGAAAAATCAAGACCCATCTATATGTTGCTTACAAGAAACTCACCTCGAACCCAAAGACATGCACAGACTAAAAGTCAAGGGATGGAAAAAGATATTTCATGCAAACAATAGGGAGAAAAAAGCAGGTGTTGCAGTACTAGTATCAGACAAAATAGAATTCAAAAAAACAAAGAAAGTCACAAGAGATAAAGAAAGATATTACATAATGATAAAGGGCTCAGTCCAACAAGAGGATGTAACTATTATAAATATATATGCACCCAACACAGGAGCACCAGCATATGTGAAACAAATACTAACAGAACTAAAGGAGGAAATAGAATGCAATGCATTCATTTTAGGAGAATTCAACAGACCATTCACTCCAAAGGACAGATGCACCAGACAGAAAGTAAGTAAGGACACAGAGGCACTGAACAACACACTACAACAGATGGACCTAACAGACATCTCTAGAACTCTACACCCAAAAGCAACAGGATACACATTCTTCTCAAGTGCACATGGAACATTCTCCAGAATAGACCACATACTAGGCCACAAAAAAGCCTCAGTAAATTCCAAAAGATTGAAATTCTACCAACCAACTTTTCAGACCACAAAGGTATAAAACTAGAAATAAA
Source organism: Manis javanica (assembly GCF_040802235.1). Lineage (NCBI taxonomy): Eukaryota > Metazoa > Chordata > Mammalia > Pholidota > Manidae > Manis > Manis javanica. The sequence continues at coordinate 21,239,137 of NC_133167.1, forward strand.
CTGTACAAAGAAAGCAAAAAGGCTCACAAACACATGGAGGCTTAACAACACGCTCCTAAATAATCAATGACTCAATGACCAAATTAAAATGGAGATCCAGTAATATATGGAAATATATGGCAACAACAACACAAAGCCCCAACTTTGGGACGCAGTGAAAGCAGTCTTAAGAGGAAAGTATATAGCAATCCAGGCATATTTAAAAAAGGAAGAACAATCCCAAATAAATGGTCTAATGTCACAATTATCAAAATTGGAAAAAGAAGAACAAATGAGGCCTAATGTCAGCAGAAGGAGGGACATAATAAAGATCAGAGAAGAAATAAACAAAATTGACAAGAATAAAACAATAGAAAAATTCAATGAAACCAAGAGCTGGTTCTTTGAGAAAATAAACAAAATAGATAAGCCTCTAGCCAGACTTATTAAGAGAAAAAGAGCATCACCACACACTCAACAGAATCAAAAACAAGAAAGGAAACATCATGACGGGCTCAACAGAAATACAAAGAATTATTAGAGACTACTATGAAAACCTATATGCTAAGAAGCTGGAAAACCTAGAAGAAATGGACAACTTCCTAGAAAAATATAACCTCCCAAGACTGACCAAGGAAGAAGCACAAAATCTAAGCAAACCAATTACCAGCAAAGAAATTAAGTGGTAATCAAAACACTACCCAAGAAAAAACCCCCGGGCCAGATGGATTTACCTCGGAATTTTATCAGATATACAGAGAAGACATAATACCCATTCTCCTTAAAGTTTTCCAAAAAATAGGAGAGGAGGGAATACTACCAAACTCATTCTATGAAGCCAACATCACCCTCATTCCAAAACCAGACAAAGACCTCACCAAAAAGATAATTACAGACCAATATCCCTGATAAATGTAGATGCAAAAATACTCAATAAAATATTAGCAAATCAAATTCAAAAATGTATCAAAAGGATCATACACCACGACCAAGTGGGATTCATCCCAGGGATGCAAGATGGTATAACATTTGAAAATCCATCAACATCATCCACCACATCAACAAAAATAAGGACAAAACCACATGGTCATCTCCATAGATGCTAAAAAGTATTCGACAAAATTCAACATCCATTCACGATAAAAACTCTCCACAAAATGGTTATAGAGGCCAAGTACCTTAACATAATAAAGGCCATATATGATAAACCCACAGCCAACATCATACTGAACAGCGAGAAGCTGAAAGCTTTTTCTCTGCGATCGGGAACAAGACAGGGATGCCACTCTCCCCACTGTTATTTAACATAGTACTGGAGGTCCTAGCCACAGCAATTAGACAAAACAAAGAAATACAAGGAATCCAGATTGGTAAAGAAGAAGTTAAAATGTCACTATTTGCAGATGACATGATATTGTACATAAAAAACCCTAAAGACTCTACTCCAAAACTACTAGAACTGATATCGGAATATAGCAAAGTTGCAGGATACAAAATTAACACACAGAAATCTGTGGCTTTCCTATGCACTAACAATGAACTAATAGAAAGAGAAATCAGGAAAACAATTCCATTCACAATTACATCAAAAACAATAAAAACCAAGGAAGTGAAAGACGTTACCTTGAAAACTATCAGATACTTTTAAGAGAAATTAAAGAGGACACTAGCAAATGGAAACTCATCCCATGCTCTTGGCTAGGAAGAATTAATATTGTCAAAATGGCCATCCTGCCCAAAGCAATATACAGATTTGATGCAATCCCTCTCAAATTATCAACAAAATTCTTCAACGAACTAGAACAAATAGTTCAAAAATTCATATGGAAACACCAAAGACCCCGAATAGACAAAGCAATCCTGAGAAGGAAGAATAAAATGGGGGGAGATCTCGCTCCCCAATTTCAAGCTCTACTACAAGGCCACAGTAATCAAGACAGTTTGGTACTGGCACAAGAACAGAGCCACAGACCAGTGGAACAGAATAGAGACCCCAGGTATTAACCCAAGCATATATGGTCAATTAATATATGATAAAGGAGCCATGGACATACAATGGGGAAATTACAGTCTTTTCAACAGACGGTGCTGGCAAAACTGGACAGCTACATGTAAGAGACTGAAACTGAATCATTGCCTAATGCCATACACAAAAGTAAATTTGAAATGGATCAAAGACCTGAATGTAAGTCATGAAACCATAAAACTCTTAGATAAAACATAGGCAAAATCTCTTAGACCTAAACATGAGCGATTTGTTCATGAACATATCTCCCCTGGCAAGGGAAACAAAAGCAAAAATGAACAACTGGGACTATATCAAGCTGAAAAGCTTCTGTACAGCAAAGGACACCATCAATAAAACCAAAAGGCACCCTACAGTATAGGAGAATATATTCATAAATGACAGACCCAATAAAGGGTTGACATCCAAAATATATGAAGAGCTCATGCACCTCAACAAACAAAAAGCAAATAATCCAATTAAAAAATGGGCAGAGGAACTGAACAGTTTTCTAAAGAAGAAATTCAGATGGCCAACAGACACATGAAAAGATGCTCCACATCGCTAATCATCAGAGAAATGCAAATTAAAACCACAATGAGATATCATCTCACACCAGTAAGGATGGCCACCATCCAAAAGACAAACAACAACAAATGTTGGCGAGGTTGCGGAGAAAGGGGAACCCTCCTACACTGCTGGTGGGAATGTAAATTAGTTCAACCATTGTGGAAAGCAGATTGGAGTTCCTCAAAAAGCTCAAAATAGAAATACCATTTGACCCAGGAATTCCACTTTTGGGAATTTACCCTAAGAATGCAGCACTCCAGTTTGAAAAAGACAGATGCACCCCTATGTTTATCGCAGCACTATTTACAATAGCCAAGAAATGGAAGCAACCTAAGTGTCCATCAGTAGATGAATGGATAAAGAAGGTGTGGTACATATACACAATGGAATATTATTCAGCCATAAGAAGAAAACAATTCCTACAATTTGCAACAACATGGATGGAGCTAGAGGGTATTATGCTCAGTGAAATAAGCCAGGTGGAGAGAGACAAGTACCAAATGATTTCACTCATATGTGGAGTATAAGAACAAAGCAAAAACTGAAGGAACGAAACAGCAGCAGAATCACAGAACCCAAGAATGGACTAATGGTTACCAAAGGGATAGGGACTGGGCAGGAGGGGGTGGGAAGGGAGGGATAAGGGCAGGGAAAAAGAAAGGGGGCCTTATGATTAGCTGTATAATCTTGGGGGTGGCGTAGGGAGGGATGTGCAGCACAGAGAAGACAAGTAGTGATTCTACAGCATCTTACTACGCTGATGGACAGTGAGTGTAATGGGGTTTGTGGGGGGGGGGGACTTGGTGAAGGGGGAGTCTAGTAACCATAATGTTCTTCATGTAATTGTAGATTAATGATAATAAAATGAATAAATAAAAAAAAAGAACTTGGGAATCAAAACCACCCTGAGCCCATGAAGTTTTGCTTAATATTTTAACACATATTGCCATGTCCACACCACTGAAAACTTATTGCTAAATTAACTACAATTATAGACCATATCAAATTGCTTCTAAAAAAGTCAGTGATAATTAAACCACCAGGGATTTCTCAGTGGATACTTATATGCTATTTTCATCTAAAATAGTATTTCTAAATTAGCTGGGTAGAGAATAAATTACAGCAAAGTACTCAAGCAGCTGCTGGTTGATGACTTAAAGTGAGACAACAAAGGTCAGACAGGCAGAAGAAAGTTATTTAAGAGAACTTGATGTGTAACTGCAACTGACTTAGCAGTTGGACAATGACAAAATTGTAAAACAGACAAAAGTCACCTCTCCTAACTTAGGCTACCTTCATCCTTCTCCCTCTGCATATACACACATATACACACACTTGCTGATGCGTGTGTAAGCACATGTACACACACTCCTAATTACAATTACATTGTCTATGACCAGGTATTTTTCAGCCAAAATATGGGACAGAACTATAGAAATATAAGAACATTAGTATTCTGAATAAATTAATAAAAATGCAAGTACAGAAGAGGTAGAAATTGACAGAAATGTCAGAAATAACCCACAAAACATTCATGGAAAAGCCAGTGTTAAACCAAAAACAAATATTTTTTATTATAATGGTCTGAATTGTAGAGAACATTTAAGCTCTTGAGAATAGTACTTTAGAAAGGAAATGCTCAGAGAATGGTAATGATCATGGAACCCAAGATAAAAATATTGAGAGCTGAGAGTTGGGAGGTGGGCAGTGGAAAAAAATATAGAGTTATAGAACTCAAAAGATAGTTTGGGGAATTATTGTTGAGAGTCTTGAATTCCAAAAGAAAAAAATACATCTTACTTTAAGGCAGAGATAAGTCATTGATAGTGTTTAAGAGTTAACTTAAATAATGAAATCCGTGATGTGTAAAAGTCATTTGGGCCATAAGAAATGAGTACTGTTTCAGGGAAGGACAAGGGAGTTGACAGTGTCATTGGATTAGAAGGTAACCATATGCGAAAAATCAAGTTAAATGATCTTGAAAGGCAGTAACAAGTGGATGGAAAGGACAAAATAGATGAGAGATGGAAGGTTAAAGGTCACTTGTGGAGGGCAGATTTTAATATCAATAGTTAAGAAAGAACTAGAAGAGTGAGGAGTAAAAATAATATCAAGGTTTTGATCCAAAATGAATTGGATGTAAAAAATGTTATAAAAAATCAGAGATCAAAAATTCACATATTATTTTTAAGTTTGAGGCCAAATAGATTAGTATATTTGGGAGTTAAAGGTGGAAAGGTAGATATGATAAATTCAGTTTTAGTTAAAAGATTAATCTCTTTGGAATTTCAAGCATCATAGAGCCTAGGGACAATGTGTGGTGGATGTGAGAAGATCCAGAAGAGTCCCTTAGAAACAAGAGGATTCATTACATCATGCGAATAAATAAGGCTACCAGTGAGCAGAACTGTCAAATGCTGTATGCAATTTACTGAAATGGTATATCTTTTTAAGCTGCTAGTGAAACAAAAGATAGAATGACAAATTTAAGTTCTGCAAATAGTATCTCCAACAAAATAACCAACCAATAGTATCCTGTTTGTATTTACCTAGACATAGGTAAACACAGAGACATTGATGATTCTCAGTATTGTGATTTTTCTTATTAAACAAACATAGTCACTGATTAGCATGCTTTTTGGTGAATGTGATAATGGGAAAATATCAATAAGAAACTATAAATCACCTAAATCAAATTTTTGAAATATTTGATCAAACACCAAGACTCACACTAAATATCAAGACCTGAATTCATCTTATTCAGCAATTAACCCGAAATGAAATACCATACACTACAAAAAAGGATGATTTATTTTCAACTACAAGGCAATCAAATGAATGAGTGCATTTATTGAAGGATTTTTAAATCTATTTTTAGATACCATTACATGTCTTTTTAAGTGTTCCACTAAAACCATGATATTAAAATGGCCCTTCCAAAGTATTAGCATTCAATTGCTTACATTTAAGTGCACCAATATTTTTCTTTCACTGACAGGGCAAACAGAAGAAATATTCAGACTTCTGTTTTTCATCTATCTTTATAAATCAAACAGAATACTAAAAAAAAGAAAGAAGGAGTCATATTACTGTCAAATATGGAGTGGTGTGTCTTTTTTAATCTACTAGTGAAACAAAATATAGAATCATATATAATTAGGAATTATATTATTTATTAGTAATTATATTTCTATGGAAATTGAGAAATGATTTGAGAGGTATCATCTTAATAACAACAGATACATCTACTAAGTCAATAGAATTGAAACCTGACATCATGGTCAAGAATTTGTGGTGACTTGTAAAATAAAGACAATTTTTATAAACATCATTTAGGAAGCTGACAAGAGATTGGTTGCATACATGAGGACCCAGACCTGAAAGTCAATTAAGCAGCAAAAAGACTTGATAGACTATGTGGCAGAAATATGGGAACTGTCACACTTCAATTTTTTTTTTGGTAAATTTTAATATATCATATACTTTTTAAAAATGTTAGTGCAAAGTAAGGCTGACAGTTACAGCACCCTGGACAGAATATGCTAATTTCAAATGGAACATCACCTTGCAGAAGCCATCACTGTCAATCTGTCACATCTACAAAGCAAGCAAACAAAAACAATAATAAAAGCTGAAAGACGGGTTTAGAAGTTTCTCTAATCCTTTTAGCATTTATGGATAATTCAATATATCCTAAGTCATATATAAAGCAATTCTGAAGAAAAGCTACAAGCCAGCCTTATGCAAATAATGATACCAAGGGCCCCAGTGATCCAATCCGTTTGGAGACCTCCCTCTGGGATTAAATGCAGCAGGTAAATCCTCTATGTGAAGAATTTATGATGCTACTGAAAGGACAAAAGCTTTATGATATTGGTGATGACATCTAGAGTTCACATAAAATAATTTTTTAGTGTTTTTAATTAAATAACAAATAATCATTGTAGAAAAATCAGGTAGAAATAAACACCACACACACACACACACACACACACACACACACACACACACACACACACCTAAAATGCCATCATCATGGTTTACTACTTCCAGAAGTTTGGTTGAGGTTTTCATAATATTTATATATAAATGTATATATGTTTTATATGGGATTTTTATAAAGTTGGCTCTGTAACTGTTTTTTCCCTTTTTACAGTACAGTGTCATATAGAAAGCAGCTTCACCTGCTGTGTTCAGTTCCAGAGGAAAGCCTTCAAATGGACTGGATCACTGGGGCCCTTGGTATCATTATTTGTAAAAGGCTGACTTCTTACTTTTCTTCAAAATTGTTTTAAATATGACCTATATATACTATTGTTTCATTTCTATAAATGTTTATTATTAATGACTACATAAATTCAGCTGTATAAAGTAGCATAATTTAACTATCTTATTTTTGTTTTTAGTTTCTATTATAAATGACATTATAAGGGCACATTTGTACTTAATCTTTGAATATCAATCCAATAGATTCTATAGTAAATAAAAGTTAAATTTATTAGTCTGTTTTAAATCTTTCTTAAAGGTCAAGTTACCCTGTGGGAATGTAACAATGATTTAATCCAGCAATGCATAAGAGTGCTGACTTCCTACTAACAACATTACATGTTATGATTTTCTTTATTTGCCCATATTACATGTTAGTCCTTCTCAAGTAGTGACAGAGTCTTCTAGGATATATGGGTATCCTCAAATGTGTATTTATTATTGAATGCATGTGAGGAGAAATTCTAGCAGTTGTGTTCCTGAGTCAATGGGTAGGTAACTTACAAATTTCAATTAATAACACAACAATACCACCCAAAAGTTGTTGTACCAACTTGTTGGTATAAAGGGCACACGACTTACATGGCTGTTCAAAATCTACAGCCTTCCAACCTATAAGATTACCTCATGTTTCTCTTGAACCCCATGTTGCAACTACCTTATATTTCATTCAGTTCCTCACACACTCTTCAACTTAAAGAAAATAATATAATAAAATAATCTAGCATGAGGTCTATAGTCAGTAAATAGTAGCTCTGGATTTATTTATTTCTATTTCATATTTCTAAGAGCATATTAGAGGCATCAATATCATTTATCACTCATTATCATCATTTCTTTATTCTGGAAAGAGTGTGGAAACTTCTAATATACTCTTTTTAATGTTCTAATTTATCTAGTGATACTTGCATATAATAGATATCATACTTATTATTGTTACATAATTTTCCTTAGTTCTTTCACTCAAAATCTATAGTAATCAATTTTACTTATAAATAATCCTCACTGTTTCAATACCAGTTCATAGATTTTTAGCCCTTTCACATGAAATTAATCAGAATTAACATTCTTAACCATTTCAAATCTCAAGTCCCTCAATAGATTTAAATTTATATTTTTCCCAGTTTTTATATACCATTAAATGAATGCACAGTGAGTTAATTAAGACCCATTCAAGTCAGTTTCAAGGATGTTATTCATTCAGTTGTATATTTATTTCCCATAATTTGCTAAAACATGTTATTGGACACATATTAAGCTCTTGGTTTGCTATAATTCTTAGAGCTTTTCTGCCATATTTTATTCTCAATATACTGTCTGCATAATTGTAATTATTCCTCTATATGAGGTAATGTTTGTACCATACCAAGTTTAATTCAATTACATAGTAGTCTTTATAGTTTGCTTATTTATATTTTAAATTTTTAAAAATCAACTAATAACTATAACTTGCTTAGGGAACAGAAAACTGCTTTCTTAATCATCCAGTTTCTATATGGCTAGCTAAAATCTGCTTAGTTCAATCATAATATTTATTTCTTAAAATGTGCTATTTTTTATTTTCTTTAATTTCCATAAAACATTTTGTCAATTATATGCAGAAACTTTAGATCAAGGACACTATAGCAACCCCAAAATACTCAGAAGCCGTCCTAGGTGGCATGGAGTCTGAAGAACATATATCTGCTTCCTTTTTAAATCAGAGAAGAAGTGCCAATACAACATTAGGAACCATGACTATCAATAGTCTAGCATCAGTAAAATAAAAGTAAAGGGAACTAAGAAAGAAATTTAAGTAATGTATGAAAAGAAAAAAAAACTTTTGAAAAATGGGACATACAGTGTAAAGTTCATAATATTCATTTATTAAATATGTACTATCCAGATACCAACTTGGGAGATTATTTTTGTTACTGAATTAGAACACTCTGCAAAGTAGAAATACCTTTAAAATCATTAGTTTAGAACATAAGAAATAGAAATCAGTCAGACTGTATTAGATTAAGAATTGGACCAGTAAACATCACAAGGAAAGTGAAAATATAATAGTGATTGATAATAAGAAAAAGTAATATTCAATCTTTTGTCCTGATGAATTAGAATGTTAATCTGAGATGAATATTCCTGACGTATATGTGCAATACTATTAATAGTCTATACAATATTCAGTGTTTCAAGGTCATCACTGCATCCAATTGTTTTCTTTTTACAGAAAGATATTGAACTAGTTTAATATTATAAAATAATATTAGAGTTTTTAATCAATGCAGAATTTTTATATTTTAAAGTTTTTTTTGTATTCTCAAGGCACTTTATGGATTTGGCTTGTTAATTAAAAAATCACCTTGTATTTACACAAGTAAAAAATGTCTAGGGAATTCTGAATCCAAATGCTTATAGCAGTTCTCTGAGGGTAGTAAAGTGGGTGAAAGAGATGGAAAAGCTTCACTTTTTACATTACACATTTCTATACTGCTTGAATTTTATGCAAGGTGTATGTACCTTTCTACTAATAAACATGTCATAAACATACACATCTACTGAGCAGAGCACTTACTGTATGACAAGCACTGGGCTTGGCCTTGTAAAATAGGATGAGTAGGAACTAATCTTCACACTCAACAAGTCCAAGATACAATTATAGATAATTATGAAATGTAATTACAAATAATCATAATACAAATGGAAGCCATGACAAGTGCTGTACACAGAATTGTAGGGGAGAACTGAAGTAGGAAAATTAGCTCTGAAAAATTAAAGCATTGTTCAAAAGTTACAGTTCCAAGCTTCCAATAATAGGAAGTATAAGAAGTTTACATATTTGCTCCTCTTCCCATTCCAGTTAGATTATAATCTCTTTGAGAACAAGGACACATAATTCCATCATTGAGCTCCTGTAGTTCTTTGAACTCTATTTTATGGCAGAGGCACTCCAATTTTAAATGAGAAAATGAAAATCTTTGGAAAAAAAAATCACAATTATTAAAGAATTTAGTTCTCACTTAAAGAGCATCCACTAGCTAAAAAGAAATAGTATGGTGTGGTGAGAATTTCACTAAACTTAAGAGTATTAGCATCATGTCACACTGCCAGCTCTCTCATATTCAATTTTATCATTGAATCTCCACCAAAGCTGAGTTTCCTCATCTGTAAAGCAGGCTAACATCTGCTCTACCTATTTCTTAGGATGGTTCTGAGGCTTTCAAAAATACTAAATTACCACCAGTACAGATATTGATGATTTGAATCTTTAATTACATCTATCTTCATTACGTTTTTTACTGATGGGTGGTTCTATAATGTCATTTTGACAAGGATTACAGATCAACATAAGACAAAGAATTCTTTTAAAGTTAGTGATGTAATCATTTTTGAGTTGTTATATTGGGACTTTTGAACTTCACAATTCTTCTTAGATGCTTTTGGGTGAGGTACTATAATTCACTGTGTTAAGTGGTCATTTTCCTTTTGAGAATATTTCTGTATATTTCCATAGGAACTTAGATGATAGCCTCTCTTTTGAATAAGGTCTCTTCATGTCTCTATTTTGCCATCTACAGTATATTTTATTTTACTTAGATTTGCTTTGCAGTATGGAAATTAAATCTCAGTACACAACAGATGCCCTCACATAAATGAGATTATATCGAGGGTGACACTAGGAGGAGTCTCTTTATCATCTCTCATATTGCTAATGTTTTGGGCCAAGGTAACTTGCTATGACTTTGCAAACAGAGGGAAGCTAAAAGAAACAGGCTAACTCAAACTAAATGAAGGAGAAGTAAAAAAGAAGAATCCTGTTTTATAGTCACATAACATGTTGGGAGGGAGCACACAAACACTCAGTTACTTCCCTTTTTTCCTTGATCTCTCCTCTCTTCTTCCTTTCCTCTCCCCCGCAGCCCATACCACTTTTCTACCTTGCTCTTGGCTTCTTTGTTTGTTAAACAACAACAAGCCTAATGAGGACTAGTAAAGCTCAGAGTACCAGGAAAATCAACTATAAATAATAAAATAAATTCACAGACTTAGAAATGAGATAGTATTTCATTTTTGGCACATATTATACTAATGTAAATTGAGGTGCTATAATTTAGTAAGCAGGAAGCTTTCCATCAATTTGAAAGTCTTATTAGCCTCTGAAGAGGTGAAAACACAGAGAATGTAGTTATTGTTCTAGAAAACAAGCCTCTATTAGTTGTTTCTTCTCTAGTCATAAAATGCACTATGGAATAATCAAAAATATTTTGGAGATTTTTTAAACTGTAATCTAAATTTTTGCCAAATTTTGTCATTTTTTGGTTTATTTTGACCTTGATATTCACAGAAGGAAAGAGCTCTTCAATAAACAAATCCAAGAATAGTCTCCCTCATGACCAAACTGCAAATAGAAAGTTGAAGCACATGATATGATTTCAGAAGTTCTGGGAATTTTACTAAGCTCAGAGAATCCTTCCCCAGTTGCAGGGTTGATGCCTTGAAGTCCAAAATTAAATATAGAGCCTTCTGTTTGGATTTAAATACCACTGTGAACAGGAGCCATGTTAACATGTTTAGCTATTTATAAGGTATAAAGGAAAGTATGTACTCCTTCCATGAGAAGGTATGGACAGGGGAGAGTAACTCTAGATAACAGGGATGGAAAAAGAGTTAGAAGGAGTGGGTAAACAGGTTTTTGCTTCATTAAAAAAAACTAAATTAAGGAAATGTCTTTTACTTTTAATGCAATTTGTCAGAAGCAAAATATTTCTCGGTGTGTGACAAGGATAAAATATTATATATAAGTCCCCCATAGTTATTTACTCTTTCCACAAAGATGTCTTTGACAAAGGCTTATAGATTGGTTTATAGAAGAAAAAGGCAGACAGCAAAGAAAGGAAATGTGGACTCTGAGGATACAAAGTTTGAAGAATAGAGGAATCAAGGAGAAGACTGTCCAAGGACGATCTTAAGTTTTGCTGTGTTACGCAATGTATAAAATGTTATTCCTGTTGCCACCCACTCAAGAGGTGATTCCGTAGAAGCCTACATTGTTTTTCAGAGCTTTTTAGAATGACAATGTTCTGTGAAGGGCAAGAGCAAACAGGCCTAGGTTTATGTGGATTACAATTAGTACTGTATTTACATTATGTATATCTGCTAGTAATGTGTACTATGAGTCAGTGATTAAGAACAAACCACCCTTTATCATTATTTGTTATGTATTTGTTACCATTAATTGATTTTAAATTTTAGATTCCATGATTGCCAAACTATAAATGGTTAGGTATTAACAAAAATACTTTCTGAGAGAAAAGAATATGGTCATCTTTAGAGAAACTATACTGAAGAACATGAGTTAGAAAAAACCAAAGTAATAATACACAAATTGTCCTCCTTTGCATACACACAAAGAGGTAAATGTTTTCCTCCAGTTCTGAAATCCAGTCAATAGGAATATTTACCAAGATATCTGTGATTTTCCAGAGAACAAAACTTCTTTGGATCCACCTTAGCAAATGGGCAGCTTTAGGAAGACTCTATTTGAACCCAACATCAGATTCCACATGGTTGACTACATATTAGGTCCAGAAAACAGTCAAGAATAATAGAAGAAAAAGGTATAATTGTTTAAGAGGACAGGACACATAAATATCAAAGAAGTATATATATATATATATTATGAAAGTCAAACAGAAAAATGGGCAGAGGACTGGAATCAGAAAGACTATAGACAGACTAAAGACTAAAGGATATCTCTACGCTTTTGCTAATTTGGATTTGGTAAAGACATCATATGACAAATGTAATAGGATCTCTCATTTGGGGCAGGTGGGAGACTGGACAGAAAGACGCCCCAGAGCTGGCTGAAGAGCAGCCAAAGCAAAGTCAAATCGAGCCACTGCACCGACGGGCATGAGGTTCGTGACTAGTTCCCAGGATCAGAGACCCAGAACTACCCAGGCAAAGTCCCTGAGAGCGACTAAAGGAAGAGGAACCAGCATGCCTATAGTGCTATTTCAGGCAATAAATTAGGAATTTGATTTGAATATCCAAAGGATCTTAGATGTGTACTTTTCTGTGAAATCACTTTTATGCATTTGGGTTCCCTGTATTCTGTTTCTTTGTGTAATAGACACAATTGGTGGTTTGCACAGCATTTCCCTTTCCTATTTAGTGGGGGACAAAACAGAAAAAAAACAACAAAGAAACAAAAATTATCCTTTTTTTCTTTCTAGTATCTACACTTTCAGGATATAGTTCTTAGGACTCAGAGATGTCATCCCTTCCCTGAGCTCCAGACAAGGAACTTCAGTAGCCTAAGCCAATCATGACAAACCTGTCCCTCTTGCCAATGATTGGTTCCGTTATCTAGGCACAGGGCAGATGATCCATTCAGGGAATGATTCTTATTTCTAGAGGGTGGAGACATTTCCTCACCCTCCCTCTGCAGGTTAACAAGCTGGAGACTGCCTTAGTTGTGGCTGGCTGCTGTCGTTTGACCAACAAAGCTGACACACAGAAAAGGGCGGAACTAAACAGATCACAGAGGGATAGAACTGGAATCCTGACTGACTGGAAATCTTCCTATATCAGTAAAAATTTCTTATTGTTTAATCTATTTTAAGTCCAGTTTACCAAAATTTGTAGCTGAAACCATACTGAATGATACAGACCTGAATATGGAATGTACAGTTAAGAGAAGATTTGGTTTGAGCATATTGCTACTGGTATTGCCTTCTACTATGGAAAAAATACAAACATATTTGAGAAGTCAATAAAAGACCTCATGGAAAAAGAAGTTATATATTTAAAAAAGAAAAATGACGGAGCAGGGTCATTGAGAAACATTACATAGAAGAGATGGCACCTCCTCTATTGTGAATTAAAAAAAGGTTGCAAAGGGTTGAAGTTGATAGGGACATTTGTGTAGATCTGGTGGTAAGTTTGTTAATATTCACTTAAGATAATTCTTATGTCATTTAGAAAGAAGTAGGCAAATCGATGGGATGAGTGTAAAATGACATAAGTTGGCTATATAATTAGTTATGGACAGCAGACATGTTTTGAAATTACTGGTCAGAGGAAAGGGGATTTGGCCAAGAAGACAAAGAAAGTTTTTGGAGAAACACTGGATGTGACACTGGAGACCATTAATTAATTAATACTCATTCTCCCCTCTCTGGTTGCATAAGAAAAATTACTTGGTAGACAGCTAGAGTGACGTAGACGGGTCAATGGGGCTAGAGACTGAGGATAGTGGGAGAGGTTGGTTGAAATAAACCATGGATCCAGGTAGGGAGAGAATAAAGGGTATGAAAGGATAAATACACAGAGGAAAAGAAAATATGTACTAATCAGTGTTAGCAAGCTGTTGGTTTATGGTCAGAGGGTTGGGTACTAAAAGTAATGATAAAGTCTAGGGCATAGCTGTTGGAGCAAATGGATGAAGATGTAAATACAAATGGATGAAGAAATAAGCACTAGGGTTGAGATGGTCAGTAACAAAGCATACTGACATTGGGAAGTGAAGGATATAAAGCTTTGACTTTCTCATAAAGAATTAAAGATCATTTGAGTTGATTGAGTCTATTTTTCAAGTGTTTTAGCTGTAATTCTCTCCTTGCTGTCAGGATTTCAGGTATCATTTCTAAAAATAGTCAATGTAAAAAAAAGAAAAAAGTCTAGCAATGATTTTTTAATTTAATGGTAGCTGATTATACAGTTTAAGCTAAAAAATCAGATAGATTCTGAATGAAGGCTTTAAACACTTCTGGAAATGACAGTGATCATGTAACTTGATAACACAGGTATTTAAACAATTCTCATCCAGTGCTAGGATATTTAAGAATATAAAACTTTAATATTAAACAGTGTAACAATAATCCTATTATTTAGATAGTCTCTCACAACTCATGTATAACTGGATTGTATAGGTTATATGCAGAGTACTTTTGTATCTCCAGAAAGACTATAGCCATCACCTCTGCCAGGAAATTGATTATAATTTCAAAAACAAAACTAAAAAGTCACATTTTCAAGGGTCCTTATGTTTTGCTCTTCAGGAAATGACATTTTAGAGTGCAACTGGATTGGTGTAGAAAACCCAGAGTGCAATTGAATTAGGTACAACTGGCGTGCAATTAAATTATGCTTAAAAACTGGTCACTTGCTGGAGAACCAGGGGAATATTTAGGCTTAGCACCGTGTTAGAAAAATTGGATTTTAGTAGGAAAAACAGCACTGTCTTTAGGAAATACTTTTCAAATGGTATAAATAAAGGAAAACATGGTATAATGTTCTCAATTATGAAGCAAAAAGCAGCCCTACGAAGTTTTGTTAACTAAGTTTGACATCTTTCTGAAATGAAATCAGTTATTTTTGTTTGCTCCTTTTCTGAATTTTACACAACCCCCAAATTACCTGTTTTCCAGTATTATAGCTCCATTAAAAATATCTCATTCTGAAATATTTTGTGTTTGTGAAGATTATGTCAGTGATGCTATTTGGAACATCTGTAAATCATATATGAAAAAATAATGCTATGACCTTGAGGGATAGTGATGTTGGAAAGAGAATGAATGTGTTATGGGGCCTCCTTTCCTTGGGGGTCTTCATACTTAAAAAATATGAAGTTCTCTACTCTAGTCTTTAAAATCAATGTTTATAAAATTAATGTTAATATTTCTCTCTGTGTTCTAATTTCTTATTTTATTCTACTAGCAAATAGAAAATAAGAGGAAACAAAAGCTTTCTTTTTGTCATTTTGCCGACACAATTTTCAAACCGTGATATGTAAAAAATATGCATTTTTGTCCTGCTTCTGTTTTCTAGAGGTGCTGTAGCAAATAACCAGAAACCTAGTGGCTCAAAACAATACAAGTTAATTATCTTTTATTTCTGTATGTTAGAAGTCTAACATAGGTTTTAAGAACTAAAATCAAAGGGCTAATATTTCTTTTTAGAGGCTCTAAGGGAAAATCCATTTCCTTGTCTCTTCCAGCTGGGAATGATCGCCCACATTCCTTGGTTGGTGAACATGTTCAAGGCCAACAATGTTGCATGTCTCTGACCATTATTCTTTAGTGCCATCTTTCCTTAACAAAAGCCTGGAAAAGTTCTCGATTTCTTTGGATTCTTGGGCCCACGGAAAACAAGATAATCTCCCCCAGTCAAGGTCTTTAAATTTAATCACATGTACAAAGACTCTTGCTATTTAAGATGACTTACAGGTTCCAGGAATTAGGTTATAGACATCTTTGGGGTGGGACAAGGGCTTATTCTGCTTACCCTGACCTAGCATTATACATAACTACATCTAAAATAGTTTAGAATGTTTTGTTTATCTAGCTTACATTTATGCCAATGTATTAAATACACAGCCTTGGGAAGAAATCAGCCATCATGGCTATTTGGGCTTAATCTGTTGGAGGTTAACTAATAATTTTCTGCTGTGGAAATTTGTGGTTTTGTAAATGGGGTTTCTTAGCTGTGATAGTACACCCAGATGTGAACAAAAAAATTGCAGTTTCCCTCTAAAAAATCTAAGGCAAAGGAGAACTTTTCAAAAGGTCTTCAAATTGGTTATCACTAACTTCTACATCCAAAAACAAAGACATCATGAGAATACTTTCAACACTACTAATAATAAGAAAATTCAACATGACATACAAAATCATGGTTTATAAAACTCGTCAGAGAACTGAGAATACAAAGAAAACTGATGAAGTCTAAAAGGTAAGGAGTGCAATCTAGAAGAGCAGAGACTCATCTGCTTTAATTCTTAGCAGAATAGCATGAAGAGGAGAAAGTTATATATGCAGACAAACAATAGAAAACAATGGAACAAATATAATCTGAACCTACTCACAAACTCTTTTCCATAACTTATCATGGGAAATCTGGGGACAAGACAGGGGTACTGAGAGAGATCCATCCCAAGATACAGGTGTACTCAGCCTGCTAGACTGGGAGCTGGGAGGATATATGAGGAAAACACTCTAGCATTTATACCTCATGCACATACCAAAGAAAACTTGTAATTCATCTCTCAAATAACCTGAAGTCTGAGAAGAAGTGAGTCTAACTAAAGTATCAACAAAGTCAAACCCACAACAAATACAGTCTAGACTGTTTTTCCATCATTGTAGATCCATGAAAAATAAGTAGAGATAAGTTTAATGTTGGATGTGCAAAACTACTACAGTAAAACTATGGAATTCTGCTGATAGGAATTTAGGAAGACCTCAAAGAATAAATGTAATATGTATCATGCTCATTGGTTAAAAGACTTACATTTCTAAATTATCAATTTTCCTCAAATTATTATACAGGTTATATATAAGTTCCTCAAATTATTCCTGAAATATTATATATATTTCACAATCTTCAAAATGTCAGAATGTTTTTTTAATAGAAATTGACAAGCTGATTCTAAAACTTATATGGAAATTCAAAGATGCTAGAATAACCAAAACATTTTTGAAAATGAAGGTAAAATTGTAGGATTTAATCAACCTGACATCAAGGCTTTACTATAAAGCTACCTGAATTAGAAACATCTGTATTAGTAAAAGGATAAACTAACATCTCAGTGGATCAGAAATAGTCCCATGCATATATAGTTGTAGCCAGGTAGCTGTATCTGGGGAGCTCTCTCCTTGTGCACTAGGTAAAGCACTGGGAGAAAACTCAACCCGGAAGGGGAAAGTTTCTTGATTCTGAGCAAGAACAAATTCTCAAGCAGGTCAGATAAGCGCAGGTAAGGAAGGAACTCATTAGAGTGAGAGCAGCAGGGAATGAGAGCTCCTTGGCAGGGAGCAGACAACAGGAAAGTGCAGAGGGAAAGGGGGAAAGTTCTAGGCCTAGGGCAGATTCCCTTGCCAACTCTTAAAGCCACAGTCACCTGGGATTATGTGTCTGCTTCTATCTGCAATGCATGGGTACAAGCCCCCACCACCCCAGGATTTGTGGGAGCCATGGAACAGAGGATGGAGTGAAATTATGTTTTGAAAATTCCCAAAGAAAGGAGATTTTCAGGCAGGCTGCTAAGAGCATATGGCACAGTGACAGTTCCATCCAGGTCACCCAAGAGAGAGAAACATGCAGGCCCAAATTTGAGCTCTTAGCATCCTCTTCCTGCTTATTAGGAATAAAGAGGAGACAGAGTGAAGACTTGGACATAAAATGAAAGAGCAGAGACAAAATGCAATGATTTGAGAAGTGAGAAAGCTTTATTTGAAAGTACACACTTAAAGAAAGGGAAGTGCGGGCTTCCTCAGAGAGGAGGCACACTGAAAGTTTGGGGATTCTGTCTTTTAAGGCTTTCAAGAATAGGGCAAAGGAAAGAGGGGGACTGTTGGGCATAGGCTTGACTTGTGGCCTCAAGGCATTTATATCTGATGAAAGACACCATGTCTCCTCTCCTCTACTATCAGTCCTCTAGCTAATTCTGCTAAATAAACCCAAAACAAGAGATTTATCCTGTTCTTCTCCAAGATAGTGGTTATCCTCAGGCAGTGGGGACACATCAGTTAAGACTGCCTGTCCTGCCTTAAGATAGGCTGTTGGGTTATTGTCTGGTTACCAGGGAATATGTTAGGAATTTTACTTCCCAACTCTTTGCTTTTTAACATGGAATCTTAGCCTTAAGATAGGGCCCCTCCTGTTCTTGCTATACTGTTTATATCTCAGTATTTTTCATCATAGGCAGGAAAAGTTAATCATGTTGCTTGTCCCATGTCCCTGCCTTACCTTGTAGTCAATTGATTTTCAAGTATCAAAGCAATTCCATGAGGAAGAAAAAGTATTTTCTGATCCTAGATCAACTGAACTTTTACTTTTATATGGAAACATTATGAAACTACTTTTACCTGCAGCTATACACAAAAATGAACTTGAAATGTATGAATTTGTCAAAGCCAAACTGTACCTTTAATATCTGTGCACTTAACTTTATATAACTTATACCTTAAAGATGTGTATATTTCAGAATATACAAAAAACAAATCAAAATTGTTGAGTGGAAGCAACAGAAACTAACTTTTAATTAAGCAGATGAAGACATACTTAAAGATATTAGGCAGCTAGCAATTTTCAGCAAGCCTGGAAAGCCAGGCTGGGGAAACCAGCAGGAGCCAAGGGAGAGTATGAATTAAGAACTATATTCAAAATCATGTTGGATAACTTATAGATAAAGACTACAATACCTTTGTCTCTGCTACTGGTACTGAGAAGTGGGTTCCACAGCTTCCACTTCTCAGTTTGGTGCACCCCCCAGGCTCATATATGCTGTCACCAACATCACTGCCAGAAACTATGCTCTATTCTGCTTCTTTTTTTGGCAGCTCTCAGTTCAAGGTTTGTTTGACTGAGCCTGTCTTTTGTCTATATCCAATTGCAACTGAACTTAGGCTATGGCACTTTCAGCTTCTATGGACATTTTCACTGTAACTGAAGGAGAACTGTAGAGCTTAATGAAATGTAAAAGGGGAAGGAATTTCTCAAAATAGAATTTCTTGCATATTCATAGAAAATTGACAAAGTTATCCCTAAAACATGATACTGTTTAAATTGTTAGGAATTGACTTTATTCACTTTAATTCCTCATTCAATTTACTGATGTTTGGGTTTAGTCCCAGTGTTGTACTTAAAGTGCTCTTGCCAAGGCTACCAATGACCTTCATGCTAAGCAAGTTGGCTTCCTTTCCTATCATTTTCCAACCTGACCTTTAACCTGTTTCTAATGCCATTGACTATGTCTTGTAACTGTCTCTTTCCTTGGATTTCATGACACCACTTTTCCGGTTTCCCTCTTACCTCTCCGACCTTTTCTTACCCATTCTCAATTTTATTGCCTCCTCCTCACTTGCTTTTTGTTAAAGTTTCTGTTCATCTGGTTGCTGTTCGAGGCATTCCTCTCTGACATATATTTGTTCTGCATAACCATGTCTATTATCATGCATCCCTTACTACCAACTGATGATTTCCAAACCTGCAGCTGCAACGCAGATCTCTCTCCTTGGCCACACACATGTATATATATGATCGACTGCTGGATATTTCCACTTGGGTTTACCATTTCAAATTCAACACTTCTAAATTTTATTGTCATTTTCCCAGACCTATTCTTTCTTTGCTTCCTTTTTGAGAAAATTGCTCATTTGTCCAGATAAGAAATTTAGGTCCTTTCTGTTACCTTCCATTTCCAATTACTAGCCACCATGCATTTTAAATCCTAAGATTTTTTTTTTATCCATACACCATTCTCTATTGTGATAGCTACTCTCCTAAATTTTACCACCATTATACTGACTGAATTAATGCCAGAGCTTTCAAAATAATTTTTCGGTCTTTGTTGTTGCTCATTTCCAATCCATCCTTGGCAGTGACATCAAGAAGAGTCTTTGGAAAGATAAATCTGAGTATGTCATGATCCTGTTTAATGACATTCAGTCTTTTCCCTCTAATCTTCTTAGAAAGTTCTCCTTATTCAGTCCTCACTTCTTTCTCAAGCTCTTGCTTTCACCAATCTTACCTAATACTTCATACTTAAACTATATTCACTCCATTCAAGTCCCAGGGACACCTTAAGTTTGTGGGTGTTTGCATGTATCTTTTTCTTTTTCACTAGATACCCTTTCCTTTTATTGCTTCCTTTTCTATTTTCATTATTTAAGTTGAGGATAAGATCTTGCTTTATCTAGGTAATCATCGCTTAAAAAACAGCCCAAATCCCCTAACCTTGGAAAACTGGGTTAAGGGCTATTCCAACGCAGACATTTAACAAACTGCATTTTCTTCATAGGTGCATTTATTACACTGTATTATGATTGCCTATTGTGTATATCCCCCTTCTTGTATAAAGCTGGAGGAAGGTAGAGACTATGTTTACTTCTTTACCATTTGGACACTTAACAGCCATCTTACTGTCATGTTCATAATGCATTGCTCAATAAATATTGCATTAATTTGATATATGTTCACTTTAGTTATTCCAATGGAGAAAGCAGGCAAATATCTGCAATAACTGAACTTAAAAGTTCTGCCTTTAGTTATCTAACAGCCTCAAAAATCCTTATCTTTATCTGAATTTTTCTGAGTTTTCCCATTTTTTAATATTCATATCTGTACCACTAATTTTCATTCCTTACTCTAAAAGAGAACATTCATTACATGATGACCTAGTGCATTATAAAGGTATATATTAAATATAAGTTGATAATTATGTGATGGAAATTAATACTTTGATACTAGAACACATAATTCACATTCAACCAACACAAATTATTGAAGATAAAGAGAAGTCCGACAATGTATGAATTAACTTACCACCTAGAAAAGGATTTTTACTTATTTTTTTTTTCCCTGTGAAGAATAAGATGACAACTTACTTGGAAATCTAACACAAAGAATATAAGAGATGGTAAAAATATATTTGGTTGTGTCCACAAAACAAGGCAGAAATTATGGGGTCTGGCTCTCAGTTTTAAATTTTGTGTTTTTTTTTCAGGGCTGACCATAGGCTATTACTAAGGCTTTTCATGGCAGGCCTCACAGAAGAAAGCCGTTCTCCCCACAGCAGATTTGGTGCCCGCTCATGCACTGCAGTCTCTGAAGGCAGTTGCTATCAAAGGCTCAAGGACCCCCTGACCAGCTAAGCTCTTTGCTTATTTGCATTCCTAGCCAAGTACCTTCTTTCCTAGGTCTCTTTATCTGAGTCCTTATGCTTAGGTCTTCTGGCACCTCTGCTGAGACCTTACTGTGTTGGGGAGGAGGACTGGAGAGTGAAGCTTGAAGACACTCTTCCTCACACTCAGTACCCTGTACTTTTTGATGTATTTTTGAATTCAGTTTGCTGATATTTTGTTGAGTATTTTTGCATCTATGCTTCTTTTTTTGTGGTGTCTTTGCCTTGTTTTGGTATTAGAGTGATGCTGACCTCGTAGAATGAGTTTGGAAGTACTCCCTCCTCATCTACTTTTTGGAAAACTTGAAGGAGGATGGGTATTAAGTCTTCAATAAATGTTTGATAAAATTCAGCAGTGAAACCATCTGGTCAGGGATTTTGTTTGTAGGTAGTTTTTTGATTACCAAGATCATCCGTCATGATCAAGTAGGATTTATTCCAGGGATGCAAGGGTGGCAAAACATTCAAAAATCCACCAACATCATCCACATCAACAAAAAGAAAGAAAGAACCACATGGTCATCTCCATAGATGCTGAAAAAGCATTCAACAAAATTCAACAGCCATACATGATAAAAACTCTCAACAAATGGGTATAGAGGGCAAGCACCTCAACATAAGAAAGGCTTATATGACAAACTCACAGCCAACATCATACTTAACAGTGAGAAGCTGAAAGCTTTTCCTTTAAGATTGCGAACAAGACAAGGATGCCCACTCTCCCCACTTTTATTCAACATAGTTCTGAAGGTCCTAGCCACAGCAATCAGACAGCACAAAGAAATAAAAGGCATCCAGATTGGCAAGGAAGAAGTACCCTTTTTTTACTTTTTCACTACTTGCCATTCCCTCATGCCCTCCCCAAACCCATCTGAGATCCATAAAATTTCTGAAGCCTTCTGTTTAGTGCTGTCTCAACAGTGAGATGACCCCCCAGTCTGTGTCAATCTTACTGACCTTCAATCACGGGGCAAATGGAACACAGGAAACTGGAATTTCTCATTTTAGCCTCTTATTCCATCACAGTGATTGAGGGCTGAGCTCTTTCATTTTGGCTTATTGTTCTAATAACTTGAAACTGACAGCTTAACTCTCCACCTCAGCTGAGCAAGTTCTCAGCCTATGACTAGATATCTTCTTACTGAGATGTCATTTACATAAATTCACCATTTAAAATGCACAATGCAGTGCTTTTTAATTTATTTAAAGGTTGTGAATATAACCACTATTTAATTCTAGAACATTTTCATCACCTGAAAAAGGAACTCATGGTGTTAGCAATCACTTCCCATCTCCTGTGCCACCCTTGCCTTCCCAAAACACACAACCACTATCACCCACTCCAATACTTTCTGATCTCTCTGGATTTGTTTGTTATGGACTATTAATGTAAATGGAATCTTAATATAGGAAGTGGCCTTCTGTAAAACTCCATGTGGAAGTAAGTTTCTTTCTCAGAGTGCTGAAAATGGAATTCTACAAACACAATCCCTAAAGCAGCTGAAACAGTGTTAAGGCCACTGGTCTGAGTTCTCAATACCTGTAGCAGGAAGAAGTAGTTACTTTATCTTCTTCAGACCAAGGTCAGTTCCAGGCAAATGTTACAACTGCCCTGTTTGACTTCAGCTTGTTCTCATATACTGAACAAGACTTCCCATTCTGGGCATCTCTGTTTCTTTGAGTCTACTGTCCTGAATCTATCCCTATTGCTTCTTATTCAAGGTTGTTCTATCTCTGTAACAGCTCAAAGAATTTGAAAACATTAAATTCCAGCACAATCAGAGGTCACCATGACTCTTTCAATGTCTTAATTTCAGTAAGGTTTGTATTTTAAAGACATACTGGATGGGGTACATATAGGAGATATTTGAGTTGGTAGAGTCAAGTAAAGAATAATACAGGTAACGCATCAAAAAGGATTAGAGATGGCGGCATGAGAGGTGAGACAGACCTCCTCCTAAAACCACATATAATTTGAAAATATAATTAATACAACTAATCCTGAAAGAATAACAGGAAAGAAGGCTGCACCAGACTGCATACAACTGGAGAAAAGAGCAGACCTCATGGAACAGGGTAATGTACCAAAGCTGGGACCCAAGCACTTCCCCCACCCCAGCTCATTGGCAGGAGGAAGAGAAGCAGAGCAGTGAGGGAGTGGAGGCCTGGGACTGCTGAACACCTAGCCCTGGAGATATCCTCTGAGGGCACGAACCTACATTGTATGGTGCTCTGATGATTAGGGGGTTGGAAAGCTAAGACAGGAGGAATACCAGGAGAGACAGAGATGCCAGCTGCTTGTGGAAAACAGGAATTCATATCCAGCTGATCTAGTCAGGCAGTCTGAGAGGCTTCATAACAGTGAGAGGGCTACTAAAGGGGAAAGGATTTCCCAGACCTTATTACTCAGGAGAAAGGACAGGTACACAAAATTGTCCAGGTGCACTCTGCCCAGCAGGTTGGGAACTTAAATGATTTTCAGGTGCTCCATCCCCCTGGCTGGCTATGCAGCTCCAAGGCCCCTCAGTGTGATGTGCAGCCTGCTGTGTCTTCCTCCCAGCTAGCCTGAACCTAGCTCACAAACCAGGAGCCCATGCCCTGACATCAGGCCAGCCAAAGGGAAGCCTCACCTATGGAAGCTACAAACACAAAACCAGAGGCTTATACCTGCATGTTTGGCCCACTGGTTCTGGCAGTGTAGATAGGAATAACAGCCAGGAAAAAGAAAACAGCTCTTTCCTCCCCCCAGCACCAGCACCACTCCCCTGCAACCCTCCACATTGCTCCAGGGGCTTAGCAGCTCCAGAGAGTAGAGCTTCTGGGTACTAGTGGGTGCCACATACAAATATGAAACATCAAAGGAACCTGGTTCAAAGGAAAATTTCAACACTAGAGAAAGGACTGGGTGAGACTGAATAGATCTTCCTGAAAGAGATTTCAAAATAAAAATCATAAACATGCTCTTAGAGGTACAGAAAAATATTCAAGAACTCAGGAACAAATTTAGGATGGATATCCAATAGTTGAACAGCAAAAATGAGGGTATTAAAAGCAGATTAGATATGGTGGAGATGATAAATGAAATAGAAATTAGAGAAGAGAAATATAAAGTAGCTGAGTCATAGCAAGAAGAAAGGATCTCTATGAATGAAAGAACCCTGAGAGAAGTGTGTGACCAATCCAAATGGAACAATATTTGTATTATAGGGGTACCAGAAAACAAGAGAGAGAAAAAGGGATAGAAAGTGTCTTTGAGGAGGCAATTGCTGAAAACTTCCCCAACCTGGGGAAGGAGATAGTCTCTCAGGACATGGAGGTGCACAGATCTCCCAACACAAGGGACCCAAGGAGAACAACACCAAGACATATTCTAATTAGAATGGCAAAGACCAAGGATAAGAACAGACTATTAAAAGCACCCATAGAAACAAATAAGATCACACATAAAGGAAAACCCATCAGTCTATCATGAGACTTCTCAGCAGAAACTTACAGGCCAGAAGGAAGTAGCATGATATGTTTAATGCAATGAAGCAGAAGGGCCTTGATCCAAGATACTTTATCCAGCAAGATTATCATTTAAATTGAAGGAGGAATAAAACAATTTCCAGATAAGCAAAAGTTGAGAGAATTTACCTCTCACAAACCATATCTACAGTGTAGTTTGGAGGCACTGCTATAGATGGAAGTGTTCCTAAGGTTAAATAGCTGCCACCAGAGGTAATAAAAAGGGATAGACAAAGAGTACAGAATATGATCCCTAATATACAAAGAATGGAGGAGGAAAAAAAAACAAGGTGGAAAAAAAGAACCTTTTGATTGTGTTTGTAACAGCATAGTAAGTGAGTTAAGTTAGACTGTTAGATAATAAAGAAGTTAAGCTTGAACCTTTGGTAACCATAAATATAAAGTTTGCAATGGCAATAAGTACATACCTATTGATAATCACCCTAAACATAAATGGTTTGAATGCACCAATCAAAAGATATATAGTCACAGAATGGATAAGAAAACAAGACTCAACTATATGCAGCTTAAAAGAGCCTCACTTCAAACCCAAAGACATATGCAGACTAAAAGTGAAGGGATGGAAAAATATATTTCATGCAACTAGTAGGGAGGAAAAAGCAGGAGTTGCAGTACTTGTATCAGACAAAATAGACTTTAAAACAAAGAAAGTCACAAGAGACAAAGAGGAACATTACATAATGATAAAGGGGTCAATCCAACACGAGGATATAACCATTATAAATATGTATGCACCCAACACAGGAGCATCTACATATGTGAAACAAATACTAACAGAATTAAAAGGGGAAATAGAATGCATTGAATTCATTTTAGGAGACTTCAACACTCCACTCACTCCAAAGGACAGATCAACCAGATAGAAAATAAGTAAGGAGAGAGAGGCACTGAAAAACACATTAGAATAGGTGGACCTAATAGACATCTACAGAACTCTCCATCCAAAAGCAACAGGATACACATTCTTCTCAAGTACACATGGCACATATTCTATAATACATCATATACTATGCCACAAAAAGAGCCTCAGTAAATTAAAAAATATTTTGAAATTTTACCAACCAGTTACTCTGATCACAAGGGTATGAAACTAGAAATAAATACCATAAAGAAAATGAAAAAGCCTACAAAAACATGGAGGCTTAACAATATGCTCTTAAGTAACCAATGGATCAATGACCAAATAAAAACAGATATCAAGCACTATATGGACACAAATGACAATAATAATTTAACAATGCAAAAATCTGTGGGATGCAGCGAAGGTGGTGCTAAGAGGAAAGTATATTGCAATACAGGCCTATTTCAGGAAAGAAGAACAATCCCAGATGAACAGTCTAAACTCACAAATGACAAAACTAGAAAAAGAAGAACAAATAAGGCCCAAAGTCAGTAGAAGGAGGGACATAATAAATATTAGAGCAGAAATAAATAAAACTGAGAATAAAACAAAAGAAAAATCAATGAAAGCAGGGGCTGATTCCTCAACAAAATAAACAAAATAGATAAACCCCTAGCCAGATTCATCAAGAAAAAAAGGGTGTCTACGCACATAACATAATCAGAAATGAGAAAGGAAAAATCACTATGGACACCACAGAAATACAAAGAATTATGAGAGAATATTATGAAAAATTATATGCTAACAAACTGGATAACCTAGAAGAAATGGACAACTTTCTAGAAAAATACAACCTTCCAAGGCTGACCTAGAATGAAACAGAAAATCTGAACAGACCAATTACTAGCAACAAAATTGAATTGGTAATCAAAAAACTACCTAAGGACCAAATCCCTGGACCAGATGGCATCACCACTGAATTTTTTTCAATAATTTAGGGAACATCTAATACTCATCCTTCTTAAAGTTTTCCAAACAGTAGAAGAGGAAGGAATACTTCCAAACTCTTTCTATAAGGGCAGCATCACCCTAATACCAGAACCAGAAAGACATAAAAAAAACAAAATTACAGACCAATATCCCTGATGAACATAGATGCAAAAATATTCAACAAAACATTAGCAAACTGAATTCAAAAATACATCAAAAAGATCATCCACTCTGTCCATTCTGATCAAATAGGATTTATTCCAGGGAGGCAAGGATGATACAATATTAGTAAATCCATCAACATCATCCACCACAAAAAAAAAGGACTAAAACCACATGATCATCTCCATAGATGCCAAAAAAAACATTTGACAAAATTAAACATCCATTCATGATAAAAACTCTCAATAAAATGGGGATAGAGGGCAAGTAGCTCAACATAATAAAGGCCATATATGACAAACCCAAAGCCAACATTATACTTAACGGTAAGAAGCTGAAAGCCTTTCCTTTAAGACCGGGAACTAGACAAGGATGCCCACTCTCTCCACTTTTATTCAACAGAGTTTTGGAGATCCTAGCCATGGCAAGCAGACAACACAAAGAAATAAAAGGCATCCAGGTTGGCAAGGAAGAAGTTAAACTGTCTCTGTTTGCAGATGACATGATATTGTACATAAAAACCCTAAAGAATCCACTTCAAAACTACGAGATCTAATATCGGAATTCAGCAAAGTTGCAGGATACAAAATTAATGCACCAAAGTCTGTTGCACTCCAATACACTAATGATGGACTAGCAGAAAGAGAAATAAGGAGAACAATTTCATTTATAACTACATCAAAAAGAATAAAATACCTAGGAATAAACCTAATGAAGGACCTACACACTGAAAACTACAAGACACTCATGAGAGAAATTAAAGAAGATACCAATAAATGGAAACACATCCCATGCTCATGGATAGGAAGAATTAATATTGTCAAAATGGCTATCCTGCCTAAAGCAATCTACACATTCAGTGCAATCCCTATCAAAATACCAACAGCATTCTTCAATGAACTAGAGAAAATAATTCTAAAATTTATACGGAACCACAAAAGACCCTTAATACCAAAGCAATCCTGAGAAGGAAGAATAAAGCTAAGGGGATTATGCTCCCCGACTTCAAGCTCTAATAGAAAGCCACAGTAATCAAGACAATTTGGTACTGGCACAAGAACAGACCCATAGACCAATGGAACAGACTAGAGAGCCCTGATATAAACCCAAGTACATATGGTCAATTAATATATGATAAAGGAGCTATGGACATGCAATGGGGAAATGACAGGCTCTTTCACAACTGGTACTGCCAAAACTGGATAGCTATAGTTTTGGCAGCAAGAGAATGAAACTAGATTATCGTCTATACCCATACACAAAAGTAAACTTGAAATGGATCAAAGATGTGAATGTAAGTCATGAAACAATAAAACTATTAGAAGATAACATAGGCAAAAATCTCCTGAATATAAACATGCGCTACTTTTTCTGAATGCATTTCCTCAAGAAAGGGAAACAAAAAGAAAAAGGAACACATGAGACTACATCAAACTTAAATCTTCTATACAGCAAAGGACACCATCAATAGAACAAGAAGGCATCCTACAGTATGGGAGAATATATTTGTGAAGGACATGTCCAACAAGGGGTTAACTTCCAAAATATATAAAGAACTTATAGGCCTCAACACCCAAAAAGCAAATAACCTGATCAAAAAATGGGCGCAGGATATGAACAGACAATTCCCCAAAGAAGAAATTCAGATGGCCAATAGGCACATGAAAAGATGCTCCACATCACTAATTCAGGGAATTTCAAATAAAAACCACAATGAGATATCACCTTACACCAGTTAGGATGGTCAGGATTGAAAAGACTAAGAACAACAAATGCTGGTGAAGATGTGGAGAAAGGGGAACCCTTCTACACTGCTGGTGAGAATGTAAGGTAATTCAATGATTGTGGAAAGTAATATGGAGGTTCCTCAAAAAACTAAAAATAGAAATACTATTTGACCCAAGAATTCCACTCCTAGGAATTTACCCAAAGAATATAATTTCAGATTCAAAAACATATATGCACCCCTTTGTTTATTGCAGCACTATTTACAATGGCTAAGATATGGAAGCAACCTAAGTGTCCATCAGTAGATGAATGGATAAAGAAGATATGGTACATATACACAATGGAATATTATTCAGCCATAAGAAGAAAAAAATCCTACCATTTGCAACAACATGGATGGAGCTGGAGGGTATTATGCTCAGTGAAATAAGCCAGGCAGAGAAAGCCAAGTACCAAATTATTTCTCTCATTTGTGGAGTATAACAAAGAAGCAGAACTGAAGGAACAAAGCAGCAAGAGACTCACAGACTCTAAGAGGGACTAGCGGTTACCAATGGGGACAGGTGGGGTAGGGCAGGTGTGGAGGGAGGGAGAAGGGGATTCAGGGGTATTATGATTGGCACACATGGTGTGGGGGGGATCAGGGGGATGACGGTGTAGCACAGAGAAGGCAAATAGTAAGTCTGCGTCATCTTACTACACTGATGGACAGTGACTGAAATGGAGTATGGAGGGACATGATAACAGGGGTGAATGTAGTAACCACATTGTTTTTTCATGTGAAACGTTCATAAGAGTGTGTATCAATAAAACCTTAATAAAGAAAAAGAATAATATAAATATATAATCTCAGAGGTATATAAATGGATTCCCTATTTGGGAATCTTCTTTCTTTTTTTTATCTCCACTCTTCTAAACCTGATTGATGAATCACTGATATTTGTTTTTTGTTTTTAATTTTTGTATTGCTTTGGCTTGTTTGTTGTTTGCTTTCTATCTGACTTAATGATAGTAAGAGGGAAAGACCTGGGGTGGTAAGAAAGGAGCATTTCAAACATAATGTGGGAGCAGTGACTTTTGCCCACGTGGCATGTTTACAGTTGTTATGATGTTTTTCCAGACAAATATTTATCCTTCTTAGAAGGAGTGTTCTTTGAGAAATGGAATATTAAGATATGAAAGTTATAATTGTTTAAGGTGGCAATAAATCTATTAAAATATTAAATGTATTATGTA
The DNA here is from genome assembly GCF_040802235.1 of Manis javanica. Taxonomy (NCBI): domain Eukaryota; kingdom Metazoa; phylum Chordata; class Mammalia; order Pholidota; family Manidae; genus Manis; species Manis javanica. The sequence continues at coordinate 21,269,110 of NC_133167.1, forward strand.
TTTTACTATCAAATATATTATCATTAGAATTCTGTATTTTATAGTTTTACAACGTACTCTTCTTTTGGTAGATACTAGCTTTTGGGGAAATAATTGAATTTCCTCTCATCAGTTTCAAATATTTTGCTTTTACTCAAAGTAATAACACCAGAACTGAATTCAGAGAGAAGCCAACCCTAAAAATGAAACAATTTAGCTATATAAATCAAAGAGGTTCCAAGAAGTTATTTCATTCGTAGGTTCTCTATTTTTCAGAGAGTTTGAAAACAATATTTGGAAAACAGTATATCATCTACGAAGTTGCAAAATGTAATCTAAGGCTACTTTCTGGCTCACTGTCAATGTATCATCTTTTGCAGATTATTCTCGTATTCAGTAACTGACAACTTGAATTTATTCAGTTTTTTTTTCTTTCCCTGAATATGCCCAATGCCACACATACTGATACAAGCACTGCAAAGTAGTGTGGGGCCACAAAACAAAGTAAAAAAAATGATTCCAAGCAATCACTTGTGCTGTCTCAAAAATTATAAAAGAAAAAATACCCCTAATAGGCAAAGTAGAGGGAAATTAGGTAAAGAGAGAATGCGTATGACACTTAAGAGCAATGGTTCTGAGTTCTTTAGAGTGCTACAGAGATCCATTTTAGCCTGCGAAGACAGAAAAGAACCCACACCCTTAACATTTGGATGGAATTACAGTTGGTTCACAGACTTGATGCAGCCCAATTGTGCACACCTCAGACAGCAGTGGTTATCAGAACCCCTGCTTTAAAGTTTACTTTATTTGATTCTTACAGTCAAGCAAGCTTAAGTAACTTCTCCTTGGTAAAACAAGTCATAAGGAACACAGTAAGTCTCAAATCCAGATCTTTGTATCATAAGTATGGTGCTCTTTCCACACTATCATCCATCATCACAGTTAGAATTCTATTGCAAATTCCCAGCTCATTTTTTTATTCTTTCTTTCCTCCATAAAGGTAACCTCATGAACTTTCCTTATGTCTAAGCATTTAAGAACACTTCTTAAGAGAGTCTAGCCACTACCAATCCCTGATGCCATCAGTGGGATGTGGGCTTAAAATAACAATGACTACAAAACTTAAGTGTCTAACTTTACTTCCTCCCTTTAGAAAATACTGCAATGCTTTTTCATGAGTACACATGTATTCACACATAACTTAGGCCATCAGATTTTCATCGATCTGATGTGTATTAACTATTTGGGGATCCCAAACCTGAAGATCCTATAATCTATTGACATCTTTGGAAAGTTATGGCATCTAAATTAATGTAGTGGGGTGGCTATAGAATTGCAAAAGTTATAGTCTACAGGTGCAAATCCAAACTGACAGTATGCCAAAGGCCTTTCTCAATTAGTCTGGAGATTTGTCTGGGTGTAAGTTAGACTTTATGTATCTATCCTGTTGCTGAAATAACTAACATCTGAATATTTTAACTTCTCCCTGGAAGGTCCCCAGATGTTTTATTTGCCATGTTCATGCTTGTTGATACCTGAAACTGGTTATCAGGGTTCCCCAGGTCTAGTATGTAGTTCTAACTCAGCCAGCTAATTAATGTATGATCTTGGACAGATTTTCAAACTACTTAATCAGATGGAGAGATAGATAGATAGATAGATAGATAGATAGATAGATAGATAGATAGATAGATAGATAGATAGATAGATAGATATAGATAGATAGATATAGATAGATAGATAGATAGATAGATAGATAGATAGATAGATAGATAGATAGATAGATAGATAGATATAGATAGATATAGATAGATAGATAGATAGATAGATAGATAGATAGATAGATAGATAGATAGATAGATAGATATGCACAGCGCTACATGCACCACTAAGGCCCTTTTTTGGTCTTAGATTATATTATTTTGTCTTATATGTCTGAATGGTTTGGTCATAGAAGTTTGATATCTTGTGCTCAAAATCTCAGTTATTACAAATTGTTCTCTGTTAAATGCACACCACATGCAAAACAATTGTATATATCTTTAAAATATCTATTAAAGCCTGCCATCTGTCATCAGCATGGTGACAGCTGCCATCTGAATCATCATCATATTAATCTGGAATTGTTCACGTGTTTACTTTCCATCTCCCCTAGAAGACTATATGGTCTACAAGAGCAAACACTCTCTTCTCCATGACTCTGTTCCCAATGCGAAGGACAGTGCCTAAAACTCATTAGAATAAAATATAAAAAAAGAAAGGTTGTCTACAAAAAGGTACTCTAATGATACATTTTCACATGCAGAACTGAATTTTGACCTGTTTAGTGAATCACTTATATTATCAGTTTTTTCACAGGAGAAATGATCACTCTACTAGGATTTTGTTTACAAAAATACATTTTTTCACATTCTATTACCCAGATACTTACGGTTTTAACAATTTCTATACAAAGTGCTATCAATAAAAAAACTATTTTAAAATATTTACCCTAAATAACCAGGGGCAAATATTTAAGTTTTAATTTAAAATTTAACTTTCACTTTTTTCTCAAAGCTGTGATATATATCATAACACTGGAATCAAACATCTTTTTATTTGAAAGGCTAATGGTTTTGGTAATTATAGAAACAGTAATAACAACATCAAAAAACAAATCTTCACCTGCTAATGGCACTAAATCTTTCCAGTAATACATCATTATGTCATCAGAAAGATCAAAATATAGTTATTGACACACAAAAAATTGTTTGTATCATTTGATAACTATGCCTGTTTGTGTATTACTTCTCAATACCTTTTAGACACATCCAGATTCAATAATGAAAACCTAGAATTACTTAGGAAATAGTAATTACAGCTTTGCGAAGATTGGATTACAACCTCTAGCAGAACGTCAAGTGCTAACAGCATGATATCACTATCAATGGTTTCTTATAATGAGCTGCCTTCAAAAAGTCAGCAGGTGAAATCAAAATCACACTTCTTAACATCTCCGACAGCCTCTACAGCTTAATGCAGCCAAGCACACTTCAGATGATTTTACTAAACAACAGGCTTTCTTGTAATTCTTCAGGCAAATGAAAGAAACTAGTCACTGAGTTGTGAAACCATTTTTATTTCAACATTATATTTATTTTTGCCTAACTTAAAACCTAGCCTACTGCTCCTATTAATGAAAAAACAGAGATTTTTGATATCCAGTGTAGATAAAATGAGAGTTCCTGTGGCCAGGATTCTCACCTGGCCATGGCTGACCAGCTCACTGCACACCTGTGGGCAATACATGGCTGCTGACTCTATATAAAGAGCTCTGCCCAGTGCTCTGGGTGCGACAGGGTGACAGGGCTGCAAGGCTGCAGGAGAGCAGAGCAGAGGCTGGAGTGGTGGCAGTGCTGAGGACAGAGGCCCAGAGGATGGCTGTGCAGGACGACGATGCAGAGAGGCCCAAACGATGGTTGTGTGGGATGGCTGTTCAGGCAGAGGGGCCCAGAGGACAGTTGTGCAGGCAGAGCAGCCCAGAGGCAGAGACTGTCTTGCTGCATGCAGACTCGCTCTGAGTGAACGGGATTTTAAGGACTGACGTGCCACCTGGAAATAAAGTTGGGTATAACCCTTTCATCCCAAGAATGTTTTGTTGTCAATTTCTTTGGTCACATTGAATCCATAGAGAACTCACCCAGGGCTGAAACCCATTGGCAAAACATTGGCGAAAGTCGGCAGGGTTCACTGTTGACCAAGGAAAAAGACACGCTGCCCTTATGGGAGGGGTGCTTCAGCGGGCTGCCCCTGTGAATGGGGATACAGTGGGTTGTCCCCTAATGGGTATGTGGTCTGAGGTGGCTTGCCTCCTAGAGGACTGGGCCCCATGCCAGGAATGGAGGCAAGTGGAGGTGACACCTGAGGCTGTAGGGGTGGCCCTTGGTATAGTAAGCAGATCCTTTGAGAAGCAGAGTGCCTGGGAGGCAGCGGGGACTGTGGGTTGGCTGCTTCTCACAGTCTTAAAAAGGTCTACAGAGGAGACCCAAGAAATGGCAGCACAAGAACGTGAGCTGCAAACTCTGGATTTCCTGAGGAAGGAGATGCCTTGATGCGGGAGGAGGCAGCACAAAAGTGCCGGCAGCAAGTTGCCACTAGAGACAAGACGGCCGTGCTACCAGGTGTTCTGGAGGAGGAAGAGGCTATCAGGGAAAGGGACTAACTCCTGAGGGAAGCACAGGCGGAGGTGGCACGAGAACATCAGCTGCGAAGCATTGAGCTGAAGGTAAGAGACCTTCTGAAGACTGAGCTGGCATTGCTGTGAGGCACTGTAACAGAGGAGGCACTTGGGAGAGTGGAGAGAAAGATGCCATCAGCCCCAGAAATGGAGGAGCTGGGGAAGTGTGAAGGGGTGGTGCCGGAGGCATTGGCCCCTCCTGTATTGAAAGCACGCCCAGTGGTTGTAAAGAAAATAAAGACCCAGCAGCTGAAAGTTCCTCAAGGAGAGGAGCAGCCCCCTTCCCAGGGTGTGGAGTACTCTGCTCCGCTCCTGTACTCAGGCTGAGCCGGGGGCTGTGGGACTTAGGGGTGGAGGGAATTGTTCTGTCGGGATCAGAGATGGGAAAGCTGTCTTCCCTGACAGTGCAGCCTGCCTTGAAGCAGTGATTACAAAATGCGAGGTGACACGTACAGTAGCTGAAGCAACGAGAACCCAGAAAGAAATAAGACCTGTTACTCATAGGAAGAATTCAAGGCGCCCCATGAAGCTTAAAAGGACCCAGATGTGGATTGATTTAATATGGGCAGGAGTAGATGGAAGAAAATTAGACAGGAAGCCAAACAGAATCTTATTGGAGCTATGGCAACAACTGAAACCAGAGCAGCAGTTCAAGCCATAAAGACTAAAAAAGGCAGAGGTCAGAGACAGAACCACGAGTCCGGCCTGTGTGTCTGCAAGACTTTTTGCTGGAGAGGCTGGAGAAAAATGTTTGAGTTTCCTTGTACAGGCACCATTGCAGAGGACAAAGGGCACATACATTGAGAGGAGAGAATCCTGGAGGGGTGGAGTGTGGATAAAATGAGAGTTCCTGAGAACAGGATTCTCACCTTGCCCTGGTTGACTTACTGCACACCTGTCGGCAATATATTGTTGACTATATAAAGAGCTCCGCCCAGTGTTTGGCATGAGACACAGTGGCACGGCTGCAAGGCTGCAGGAGAGCAGATCAGAGGCTGGAGTGGTGGCAGCGCCAAGGACAGAGGCCCAGAGGATGGCTGTGTGGGACAGCTATGCAGGCAGAGAGCCCCAGAGGATGGTTGTGCAGACCGGCTTGCTGCATGCAGACTCGCTCTGAGTGAACGGGATTTTAGTGACTGACCTGCCACCTGGAAATAAAGTTGGGTATAACCCTTTCACCCCAAGAACACTTTGCTGTCAATTTCTTTGGTCATGTTGAATCCATAGTGAACTTGCTCAGGGCTGAAACCCACTGGCAAGACACCAGGAAGTTTGCAAGGGAAGTTAGATTATGTCTAATATGTTGAAATATTATTTTACATTGATTGTGTCTATTGTCTACCCATTAGACATAATCTTTAATATTTGTTATGAAAATATAGTGAAATATGAAGCAAAAATGACTTTTCATATTAATATTGCCATTTCCAACTCACATAGAAAACAGAGGAAAGATGAGCATCACTTCTCAGTCCCATTCTTTTCTAGCTCCCCACCATGGCAGGTATAAATGCTTTCAAACTACAGGCACAATCTGTCCACTCCTTTGCCCACACTGATAAGGCTGATGGTGTATTTGGAAGACTGGCCTCAATCTTGGGTGAAGGGGAGTAAACAAGTGAAATAGTATTTGTCTTCCTGTCCTAATATCTGGTGTGCTTAGAGATGTGTTCCCAAATTTTAAGATTCATAAGCACCTTCCAGGAAGTTTAATATAAACTACCGGATCCTATCTCAGTCCTAACAACTAGCATAGGGCTAATTATCTGAATTTTTAGCTGAAACTCCAGGGACTCAGAATACATCACATTTTGATAAACACTAGGTTGGAGTTAACTCCCAAGACACTTTTGTGGCCAGTAAGCTGTAGCCTTATCCTCTCACTGATGCGATGGCTTCCTAAATTTGCAACTGGAATTATACTTTTGATTCTTGATCACAGTCTATCCTCCTTGCAAAGGTGGAACATTTTCCTGATTCTTGATTACCTGGCCATATTTTGCCATCACCCTCTCCCTAAGACCACATATGTTTTCATATTTCTAGTCAAATCCAAATCATTTATACCATCTACAATCACAAATAATGAAACCAACCCATCTAAAAGCATCCTGACTTGCTCTGCAGGAACCTGCTGCCACATTGGCCATGCTATTGCTGTCATTCCCTTTAGGACTAGTCTTAGAGCTATGAGAGGTACCTGACTCTGGATTCACCTGTGCACAGTTTTGTACTGGTCCCTATCTTTAACTACTGGGATTTGAGCATGCTTGAAAGTTAATACTGCAAGAAACTAATATCCTTTATTTGAATATATATTCTAGTATTTATAGTATTAATATATACAATATACACAATCCATAAATATGTTAAAATTGCTTCAGAGAGGGATGGAAATATCTTGTATAGTCATAATCTGGAGGCATCATGAAAAAATTCAATGAAATCTCAAGACTGTCAAATTGCCTTAAACACTTATGACAAAGAGAATACTAAGTTAAATGACATAAGATGGAAAAAATAACTGAATTAGCAAACATAGGCTAGTGAGTTTCAATATAAACAAGTACACCATAAAATATTTCAGAAAAACAATCTGAACATAGAATGAAGGCTTGTAAATTTTCATATTGGACAGAAAAGGGAACAAGGATTCTCTGTATATTGTTCTCTGAAGCTACTCTGCTGAAAACTAAATAATGTTGACAAAATGATGACCTTCTAGACTTTGGAAACCCAAAATCAAGCATTAGCCTACTCTTTATGGCCAGTATAATTCATTTCTGTTTTAGTGTACTGTGTAGTTCCTGGAGTTTCATAAAATGCAAAGCAGAGGAAAAGACTAAGAGAACAACAAATGAAAAACCAAGGCAATACAGGAATATCAGTCAGAGAATATTTAAAGTGGAACCTCTGATTTGAAAGATCAGGCATTTAAATATCTGTAAGAAAAGGCAATAAAATGATGAACGATCTGATAGGAGAACCAAGACCTTCATGGTCAAATCTCAGTATGCTTAAAGAAAGCTTAAAACCCGCTGAGATTCAAAAGAAATGTTTAAGAGAAAGGAAAGTGCTGTTTACAATAGTTATTATGCTTGGAACTAATAGCATAATTAGAATGAGAATAGAAGTGGGAGAGAAGAAAGAGGCTAGAGCAGTGCAGGGGTGATATATCCTTATCTTACAAGAGAGGCGCAAACTACTAATTCTAGAGTTGATGGAAAAGGGATAAAGGTATAGATTCTATATCATTTAAAGTTACAAACATAATCAAGAAGGGAATAAAAATCGTATTTTGGGTGGTTGTGGAAAGAAATGATGGGAAGAAGTGTAAGTTTAACCTAGCAGAAAAATAACAGAACGTGTCTGACATGAGCAAATCAATACTGTTGGTATTCTCACATTATTCAGAGATATGAAGTATCTAACAGAAAAACAAAACCTGAAGTATTTAAAAATGATTGTCTCTCACTACAGGATTGGGGATAGGAGTGGTGGGGAATTTCTACTTTTTATTATAGGATTATCTCTACTTTTTTGGTTTATTTTACCATCTGAATACATTTCTCTGAAAAAAAGTAATTAAAATAAGTAAATAAAATATAAATATTATATTGTTACTGATATCAGCTGATTCAAATGTAGAGGACGACTCTGCTATGATAAGTAGAAAAAAAGATGCATTATGTAATCTTAGATGGCTTTCAGAATCATAGGGAAATCTGGAAAGACAGATGCTCAATTACATTTAAAAGAACAACCTTGAGGGCCTTACCTCAGATAGGGAACCCCAGGAAGATAATGCATCTTCTATGACCTAGAAGCTGGTCATGATAAGGAAGTTGTTATGAGAATACAGCCCTGATCAAAGAAGCCATGACCCTGGAAAGGCACCCTAGAGATATTAGATAATTCCACCAAGTGTTTATTAGCAGACAAATCCTCACAAGCATAGCCTAGACTCTTTCCACCTTCCAGATTTCACTCAAGCACATCTAATTGGAAGAACCTAAATTATATACAGAACTTCAAGTGGTTCTGGGAAATGTAGCTTTTCAACTTCCCTGTCACTGCAGATCAGAAAGGTTGTATAGAGAAGTGATTGTCATTCCACTATAGCAACTACTTAGATAAAATACCATAAATTTTTAATCTCTTGGGATTTACAAACAAGAAAGCACACCATCAAAGAGGATTAAAATAAGTGTAAACGTGTAAAAACATTACATTAAAAAAATACTTCAACTTTTTGCAAATAGCTTTCCAGAATAAAAATTCAAATATTCTATTTTGTTCATTTATAGCAATCAGAGCAGGTAACATGAAGGTACATTCTTTGTTTGTAATTATGATACATACTTCAATTTAACTATTATTGTCTGTTTATTCAGTGTTTCATATCATACTGAAATTGAAGTTAAATTGACTGTTTGAATGCAGACAGCTGGTATTACTAATCTTATTAGAGAAAATATGTGCTTGCATAACTGTAGTAATGTTAACCTTTACAAGTCTTTGTATAGTATTTTCTGCATTACCACACTAGTAACTCAGGTTTTTTGGGATACTTGTCCTGCCAGCACACAATAAAGCAAAAATTAATTGTTTTTATACCTATTAGTCAGTGCAGTTGTTTCTAGGATACAATAACGTATTCTATTTGGCTCACTGTAAATACATAATTTTTATAAGTACTATAAAATTATAGCTCACTGAATAACACCAGGTCCCAGGATGCAATCCGAGGATACAAGAAGGGTTGATAAGTGGAAAATAAGACTAAAGGTTTCTCAACCAAGGTTTCACTGAAAATAGGTCATGGATTCTTCCATAGAATAAAACACACTTATTGAATATCTGTATATCAATGTGTACAAAAGCAGGTGAAATTAGTCAAGAGGAGAATTTGCCAAGAGAAAACTCAGGCTTAAAAATAATCCTTATAGTCCAAGTAATTATAAAAAATGTAAAATATAAAAAGTAAAACATGGGAACAAAATAAGATGGAATTTATAATACCAATTTAAGATTCAGTAAGCTAGGATATTTCACAGAGTGGTAGCTAAAAGCCAAGATATTTAGCTAAGGTAGTTTATATCTAATAAATTGCTCTATATAAATTTATAATATAGTCATTTTATTTCTTGTTTGAAGAAAAGAATTATAAACGGACACTAGATACTAGTCCAGACATAGGGGGGACAGAACCCCTTGTACTGCTGAGTTTACCTGGGTGCTGCCCTTCACCTGCCCTCCTCACCCTAACCCGAATCCTGGAGCATCTACTTATATAGCGAGGACAGAAAAATTTGTTCAGATAACTGATAATGAGACCATCGAATTCCATTTATGTTGCCCAAGTATATTAACTCAAAAATGTACAACATTCAAATATCCATGGATATGGCAGAAGAGGGTTAAAAAAGGCAAAGTGGAAAGTAAGTGACAGCAGTTAAAGTTTTTCTGAATGTTTTTTTAACAGGCACAAAATAAATTAAATGAAAATAATTTTACACACAAAAACAACACTAGAATACTGTCGTTTTTACTTAAGCCCTGAGTAATAAATTTGCCATTTGTAATACCTAATAAGGAATTAAATTAAATTGATTTTCTATGTATCAGTAATTTTAGGATATGGATGGATATCTCCATATGGAAAACTGACACAGTTGTGTATAACCAGATTTATAATTACTTTCAGATTACATTCCTAATTTATACTATGTATTAATAGATGATACAGGTAAAAATAAACACAGTAAATGTATCCAATGAATAATTTTCAGTGGCATGAGTTATTTTTACATATTTTGACTGTCTAAAAAACTAATAAAATAGCCACTAACTATATTAATTAATGCTTCACATTTTTCTTCGAATTCAATAAAAAAGAAAATACAGTGTAAGAAAGAAATATAAACTCATAATAATGAAATATAACTTATTTTTTTAAACATATGTTTATGTTCCCAAGGAAAAGTAAAACACATTTTTGTTTTATCTAAAAGAGTTTAAATAGAGGTCCACTCAAGTTCTATTCATTAAGAAGACTTGAATAAAAGTACTTCTGAAACGTGCACCAGAAAGTTTTTTTTTTCATTTAAGAATATGCACTTTTTTCTTTTTAAAGCATTTTTATGAAATATCCTTGAATTAAATGTCTAGACGACCTGTGTCTATATTCTGTAACCTGGTCCTATATATGGACCATTCTGTAGCTTTATAATGGGTATTAGAAATTATTTGATGAATTATTAAATAATTACAATAAAAATGGGTAATTGGTAACAATAATCTGCCAACTTGAATAAGTTAGCTGCTATATAAGATAAAACGTTGAGTTTTATACAGACAACAAAACTCAAAGTTCAGCCAGCTCAATATACTTATGAATGATAAAATGTGTTTTATGGCAGTAAGAATTTAGAACATCAGATAAGCTGACTCAAATTCCTAAGCTAAAGGATCCTTTATACCAACTAAGACAGCTTGCAGATAGTAGTATTCTCAATAACTTCATCCCTCAACTTCAGATATATTTATATGTATGGCACTTATATAAAAGATGCATTCCAGAAGACAGTGCTTTAATGATAAAGTGTAATGAGAAATACTCATTTTGTTGCAAATAATAACTATATGTATATGAGGGAAATTACGAGGGTTCAGAATTTCAGGAGATTTGTTTCACTAGGTATAACGTTCACAGGTCAAAACAGTATATATTATGAGGAACTGAGCCAATTAAATGTTGACCAGTTCGTTTCAATCAGGCAAAACCTTTAACCCTGATGTAAGAATAAAAGCATTAATCAATTACTGGAGAAATCAAGAAATAAGAAATTAAACCTATTAGCTGACTTACATATTTATAGCAGAGAAAATGTGTGATGAAACTTCACTTTCACATAAAGGTGCACAGACTTGCTCAGTTCATTATTTTGGATGACTTACTTTAAGTCAAGAAGTTTTTCCCCCTTGGCAGAATAGATATCTCCTTTCAAAACTGTTTATTATAAGATATTCTTATAGTTACAGCATTTGAATAAACCACCATGCACAAAAGAAACACCCATTAAAGTACCAGTGGAAAATATAGGTGGAATTCAAGACTGTTTGTTAATATAATAATTATAGAAAAAGAAAGATGATAAGATTTATTTTAAAAATGTTAATACATAAACAATGTAGGTGTGTAAAATTATAAGGATATTTAATAACAAAAAGGAGATAATTATATAACAGAAAGATGGACAGCCCATAAATAGGCCAATTTAATTTATGATATAGGTAGAATTCTAAAATAGTGACATAATATTTGTGCTTAATAAATTACACACTAACTGGTTAACTCTTAGGAAAAAAGGAAGATGTTAATCCATAAAAAATAAACTCCTTGTTAATTAAAAAAATAGAGATTATGCAATTGAAACCACAATAATATTTTTAAATGTATAGGTGAATTTGTGTTTGATCTTTAAGTGCTGAAAGATATATTTATATCATTCAATAGACAAAATCCAAAAAGGATTATAACATTTTTTAAATGGGCAAAGCGGTGTTACCAGTAAGCATGAATTTGAGTCTGAAAACCTATGAATGCAAGAATTTTAACCCAGATATTAACTATCAAAAACATTAAAAATTTAGTAAAAAATGTATTTAGCCACAATATGATAATTAACTATATTCAAATCACATAGGTTTTAGTCGTTGTCTCCCAAAGTCTTCCTCCAAACCTCTAATTGTTAACCAACTCTCCCAGATGGTTTATTCATCAATCTCTAATACTCCCCACTGATTTGAAATTATTTCTAAGAGCAGTACAACAAAGCTACTGTGGCTGATTAAGTTGTCAGATGAAAATTATTCACCATGATGATGATAATATATTATTTTGTGCTTGCATGTATAAATATCTCACCAAAGACCTAACAAAAAAGTAAAGACAGAATGTCAGAGAAGTTAGCAAAGCACTAAAACTTATTTTGTCTGTGATTTTTGCCAAGCTTGGGGAACTCAAGCTCACATCACAGGCTACTTGGGCAGGGTGTTAGGGAATGAGCTTGGGGTGGGAAGAGAGAAAGAAAGGAAAACGCTGTTTCCAAACAAGGTGGAAAATCAAATTTTCAACAATAGAGCTGTATCTTCAAAGAACATGGGTGACCCAGAGATGAGCTTATTCCACTTCACTGCAATCCTGTGAGACCTGAGAAAAGATGCCTTGGCACACAACAAAGCAAATGGTAAGAGATCCCTACTATCACTGGCACAGATGTACAATCCAATTTCACATCAACTGAGCAGACAAAAATAACTCCAGTTAGGAATTTAGCACAAACTCCTTTGCAACAACTTTTAGGTGCAAAAACAAATCCTCTCTGAAAGCACACACCTTCATTCTAAACCACAAAAAAACCCACAAATAATTTTCCAAGGAAAAAGAGCAGCTCACATAAAATATAAACTCAGCATGCAAAAAGGAAGACATTGTCAAGGAGGAACAGCAGGACAAAGAGTCAGAAGAAGCAGAGAGAATTCTCAAAGCTCTGAGTGAGGTCTAACACACGTCTAATCAAAGTTTAAAAGAAGTATAGAAGGAAAATTAGATAAAGAACAATATCTGAGGAGAATAGGACAGATAATTTTTCAGAACTGATTAGAGACAATCCATGGATTCAAGAAATCTAATGGACCCCGAAAGAAATATAAATGAAAAGAAGTCCATACCAAACACAACATTGTGAAAATGCAGAGAAGCAAATGTGAGTTCTTACTAGTAGCTAGAAAAAAGATACAGATTGCCAAAAAGGAGGAAATTTAGTCTGAGAGTCAACTGCTCAACAGTAAAAACTGAAGGGAGATGTCAGAGAACTGATAACTTCAAAGTTTTAATACAAAATAATAAAAACATAATTGTATACTCTGCTAAGTATCTTTTAAGAGTAAAAGATTTTTTTTTAAAAATCAAGGAATACTCCAATAAACCTTTCAGAAGAGAACTTCTAAAAGGTGTATTTTAGACAGAATGATAGTGATGTCAGGAGAGGTCATAGAGACGCTAGAATAAATTAATTTACTTGATAAATATGTAACTTGTACTTATTTGTATGGGGCAAAACTTTTCCAGGTGTGTGGGGACAAATCCATGAACTCAAGTGATAAAATCACTGCATTCAAAACTTGTATTTACTTAGGGAAAGACAATAAAATAATTTTCTAAAAGAACAGTCATGAGGCATGTTAGAAATTGGAAAATATTACAGAATAAAAATATAGACCAAAATAAGAGGAGCAAGAGTGTATATGTGGAAATTTTTTGCAATTTTATATGTGGTGATCCGTTTATGTGTTAACTACATGACCATGAATAAAGCAGGAAGAATGTCTTAAGTTATCATAATAATGGGATAAAATTAAAATACACAATTATAACATATAAATCAAAAGAGGTGTACAACATGAAACTAAATTATTTTAACTTCATTATATTTTTGAGGGGGAGGATAAAATTATTTATAAGACTAAGTACTTTAAGCATATAACACATAATCTCTAGAGTAATCCCCCACAGAGTAGTAAACAATTTATATAAGTCCAAAATTTCTTAGAAAAATATCATTGAAAGTGCTTTTTATAATAAAAAGAAAGCCAAGAAAGAAGGGTTAAAGAAACTTTGAACATGCATAATAAACAGTAAGTACAAAACCAGACAGATTTAAATCCAATGTATTAATATGAAATATGAATTAATTTAATGCTCCAATTAAAAAACCATATTGAGGACTAGATATAAAGAGAAAAATCTAAGACACTTACAAAAGATTTCTAAAACATAATTATAAAGTTTGTAAATAGAATGCAAAAAGATATAACCATGCAAATAAAAAACCAAAGAGAGATGGTATAACTATATTCATGTCAGAAAAAGGAGATCTTAAGGGAAAAAAGCCTTTAAGAAAATAACCTCAAAATGATACACATTAATTCAAGTGGCACATATGATTGTGAATATGAATGAAATTAGTAATAGCACTTATAAATATATATAGAACAGAATATAAAAATACATATTGAACTATTTAGTATATTCCTAAAGTGACTATAATTGTATATCTAGGGATTTTATACTGCAATAAAAATGACCTTATTGGAAAAGTTCAAGTTTATTTTTGCTTTTTTAATCTAAAGTCAATATTATAATCTCTACTTTCTTTCATTTGCATTTGATTAATATATAGTTGAATCATCTTTAATATATAATCTCTCTGCATCATTTTATTTTAGTTGACAGTTTACTTTTTTTTTCTCAAATCTTTCAGTAAGAAAGTTAACTCATTTAGTTATGTTACTAACATACATGATTGGACTCACTCCTATTTTTAAAGCCAATATAGTGTACTCAGACTCCTGAAAGAAAACAACAACAACATGGGGTTCAATGCAAGTTCCAGCATAGAGTAGTGAGAGCATCACTCAATCTCTCTGTATCTAAATTCATTGATATTTTAATTAAAAACGTTTTTTAGAGGAGTTTTAGGTTTACAACAAAATTGAAGGGAAGATTTCTCATATACCCCCTACTCCACATGCATAGTTTCTCTAATTATCAAATTCACTTATCAGAAGGGTGCATTTTTTACCAAGGATGACCCTGCACTGACCCATCACAATCACCTAAAGGCCAGTGTTTACTTGGGGTTCACTCTGGCATTGTATATTCTGTGGATTTGAACAAAAGTATAATGACATATCTATACCATTACAATATTGTACAGAGTAATGTCACTGCCCTAACAATCCTCTGTGCTCCGCCTATTCATCTCTCCCATTCTCCACTTCTGGCAACCACTGATCTTTTTTTGTCTTCATAGTTCTGCGTTTTCCAAAATGTTATGTAATTGGAATCATACAATATGTAGTCTTTTCAGATTGGCTTCTTTCACTTAGTAATAGGCATTTATGGTTCCTCCATGTCTTTTCATGTCTTGATAGCTCATGTCTTTTAGTACTGAATAATATTTCATTGTCTGGATGTACTACAGCCTACTTATCTGTTCACCTACTGAAAGTGAACATTTGGTTACTTCCACATTTTTTGGTAATTATGAATAAAGCTACCAAAAACATTCATATGCAGGTTTTTTGTGTGGATGTAAGTTTTCAATTCCTCTGGGTAAATGCCAAGGAGTAAAACTGCTGGGTAATTGATAAGAATATGTTTAGTTTTCTTTTTCTTTTTTTAATAAACCACCAAAGTGTCTTCTAAAGTGACTGCACCACTTTGTATTCCCACTACCAATGTTGCTCCACATCCTCTAGCATTTGGTGTTGTCTGTGTTCTGGATTTTCACCATTCAGATAGGTGTGTAGTAGCATCTCATTGTTTTAATTTGCACTTTCTTGATGATATGGAGCTATTTTAATGAAATCCAACTTACCAGTTATCTATTTCATGGATAGTGTCTTTGGAGTTGTATCTTAAAAGTATCACCATACCCAAGGTAATCGAGGCTTTGGCTTATGTTATCTTCTGCAAGTTTTAAAGTTTTGTGTTTTACATTTTGGTCTATGATCCATTTTGAGTTAACATTTGTGAAGGGTGTAAAGTATATGCCAAGGTTATTTTTTTGTTTGTTTTGCATGTGGATGTTCAGTTGTTCCAGCACCATTTTCTGAAGGGACTCTTTGCTCCCTGGTATTGACTCTATTCCTAGTCAAAGATCAGTTGACTGCATTTATGGGGGTCTATTTCTGGCCCCTCTCTTCTGTTCTATTGACCTGCTTGTTTATTTTTTCACTAATACCACACTATGATTAAGCTAACTTGATTACTGTAGCTTTATAGCAAGTTTTGAAGTCAGGTAGTGTCAGTCCACCAACTTCATTCTTCTTCAATATTGTGTTGGCTATTCTGAGACATTTGTCTATCCATATAAACTTTAGACTCTGTTGGTTGCTATCCATAAAATAAGTTGTAGAAGTTTGATTGGGATAGCATTGAATCTATAGATCAAGGTGATAAGAACTGATATCTTAAAAATATTTAGTAATCCTATCCATGAACATGGGTTATCTCTTAAATTGCTTAGTTCCACTTTGGTTTTATTCATCAGAGTTTTGAAGCTTTTAGCACACAGATCTTATACATACTTGGTTAGTTATATCTAAGTATTTAGTTTATGTGGATTCTAATATAAATTATACTGTGTTTTCAATTTCAGACTCCACTTGTTCATTGTTGGTATATAGTAAAGCAATTGGCTTTTGTATATTAATCTGGTATCTTTCAATCCTGCTATAATTTCTTATTGATTCCATGAAGTGTGTGTGTGTGTATGCATGTGCTAAATTCTTTCAGATTTTCTAAATAGACGATGGTGTCATCTGTGAACAAAAAAGAATGTTTTCCTTCCCAATACATACACCTTTTATTTCCTTTTTTTGCCTTACTTTATAAGGAAGGACTTCCAGTATTGTTTTCAAAGAAGTAGTAGAAGAGACACCCTAGCCTTATACTTTATCTTAGTGGCAAACTCTCAACTTTCTGACCATCAAGTATGATGTCAGCTATAGGTTTTTTTGTAGTCTTTATCAAGTTGAGAAAGGTCCTGCTATTCTTAGTTTGCTAAGGGTTTTTATCATGAATGGGTGTGATACTTTGTCAATTGCTTTTTCTTTATTTACTAATATGAACATGTGATTTTTTTTCTTTTTACTCTGTAGATGTGATGATTTACCTTAACTGATTTTTGAAAATTGAGCCAGCCTTGCATAACTGGAATAAAGCCTAATGGTCATGGTATGTAATTCTTTAAATACTTTTTTGTATTTGATTTGCTAATATTTTGTTGAGGATTTTTGTACGTATGAAAAAAGCTTAGAGATAATGATCTGAACTTTTCTTTTTGTGTAATGTTCTGTTTTTTGTATTAAGGCAATGCTGGCCTCACAGAATGTATTAGGAAGTATTTTCCCTGCTTCTATCCCCTGAAAGAGATGATAGAGAACTGGTAAACTTTCTTCTTTAAATGTTTGATAGGATTTACCAGTAAACTCATCTTGTCATGGTATGTTTTGGCAGACTGTATATTTCAAGGAAGTAGCCCATTTTATATAGATTATCAAATTTGCGGGAATAGAGTGGTTCCCAGTTTTCCTTTATTGTTCTTTTAGTGTCAGGGGACCCCTCCCTAATTTAGTAGGGATTGTTACCTCTTTTACTGATCTTGGTCACTTGTGTCCTCTCTCTCTTCCTTTCTTCTTCCTTTCCTTCTTCTTCCTTTTCTCCCTCTCCTCCTCCCTCCCTTCTGTTTTAGTTAGCTTGACAAGCAGCTTATTGATTTTATTGATTTTTTTTCAAAGAACCAGCTTTTGGTTTTGTTGATTTGTCTCTATTGATTTTGTTTTCAGTTTAACTGATTTCTGTTCTAATTATTATTTTTTTCATCTGCTTCCTTGTCCCCCCCCACCTTTTTTTTTAGTTTCCTAAGGTGGAAACTTAGAGTATTGATTGTATGTATTTCTTCTTTTGTAATACATGCGTTCCATGCCATATATGTCCCTCCAAGTACTGCTTTTACAGCATCTCAAAATTCTTGATAAGTTGTATTCTCATTTTTATTTAGTTCAAACTACTATTTAATTTCTCTTGAGATTTCTCCTTTGACTCATATTATTTAAACGTGTATTGCTTAATATCCACATATTTGGGGGTTTTTCAAGCTGTGTTTCTATTATTGATTTTTAAGTTAATGCTACTGTGGTCTAAGAGCAGACATTATATGATTTCTATTCTTTCAAATTTGTTAGATGTGCTTTATGGTGCAGAATGTGATCTATCTTGGTGAATGTTCCATTTGAGCTTCAGAAAAATACAAATTCTGCTCTTGCTGGATGAAGTAGTCTATAGATATCAATTATATCCAGTTAATTGTTATGTTGTTGAGTTCAATTATGTCCTTACTGATCTTCTCCTTGCTGTTTCTGTTCATTTTTGATAGATTCACATCTCCAGCTATGATACTGTATTCATCTAATTCTCCTTTCAGTTGTATCAGTTTTTTTTCATATAATTTGACGTTTTTTTGTTTGGGCATATACATGTTAAGAACTGTTATGTCTTCTTGGAGAACTAACTGACTTCTTTGTCATTATGTAATGTCCTTTATTCCTGATAACTTTCCTTACATTGAAGTTTGCTCTGTCTGAAATTAATACAGTTAATCCTGCTTTCTTTTGACTAACACTAACATGTATATTTTTAAACATCCACTTAGTTTAAAACTATATATCTTTATATTTAAAGTGGATTTATTGTAGACATGTTCTTTGATTTTTAAACTGGAAAAAAATAGAATTGTGATGATAAACATATGTATAAAATGTTCAAGATAGTGCTTATGTATACTTATATCATTTTGATTTTTTCAGTTTTTACTGTATTCTTAATCCTTCCTTATCTTTAATAAATAGTAATAAGCTTTCTCTTGAATATTTATTATATCTTAACTTCTTTTAATATTATATTAACTATAATTAGGAGATATTAAATCAATGTTCGAATGGCATAACACTCAGTACCTGCTGTTTTACACCCAAACCCCAGTCTTTAAAACTTATATTATTGAATGATATACTTTTGAGAAACCTTTTAGAATATTAAGAGCAGTTACCATATATCTCTCTTTTTCTTTTTTTTTTAACATTATCTATTGCCCCAGAAATCACTGATCGGTATGATTAGAATATTGTTAATACATGGTGGTGAAATCCATTCCAAGTGATCAGCCTTTGTTTAAAGCAAAGCCTATCCTTACCTTAAGGTCCCATCTCTTACTGCTTACTCTTAGGTATTCAGCCAATAGTTACTCTTTTCTTTTGGCCTATGACATTTCCACAGTTTTCTCATTAAGGGGGTTAGTAGGTTACCTTTGTTATTTTCATTTTAAATAGTCTATGTGTCCTATATACAATAAAGTCTGTGGCATATTATTCCATAGTGAAAAGGGTTTTCTCCAATTTTTCCTCATTTTCATATTAGCTTTTTAGTTAGTATGATAAGATCAATAAGGAAATATTGAAGTGCTTACATTATACTCTTTTCCAAAAGGCTTAAAATTGACTTTTTTTAAAAGAAACTTGATCCTATCCACAGGCACAGGCTACATTTGCCTCTTTTTTGGTATGTACTGATGTTCCTTTCAAGTTTTTGCCCATAACAGAACCTTGAAATATCCTAAGATAACAATCTGTGTTTATGTCTTCTTTGTTACATAACCTTTATGCAACTAATATAGCCTCTCCCTTAGATTTTGTAGTCCTAGAATGAAATGTTTAAACCTCAAAATAGAGATTATATTGATTATTTTACCACTCGGATTCAGGAGAAATTATTAGAAATAATTTATGATTATAAATTATCTTATAGCTAAAATTCTGGTTTAACAAGATATTAAATTTAATTTTGAGGTAAAGATACTGATTTTTCACTCTAAGGGAGGTCATTTTATAAAATCTTAATTACTAATAAGGCTAAAATAAATGTTGACTCTGAAAGAATTCATAGTAATGTTAAGCAATACCTTCCAAATACATTTGAAATTCAAATATATTAATATAAATTAAATATATTTAATGTTTTAAGGAATATTCAGATATTTCAAATCAGTACATTCTGTAACATGGTGTCAAAACAAGGTTTCCCATTAATAATATGTCAGAATATGCTCCCTTAAATAATACATGCCTGGAATATTCCCATAAATAAATCAATAAAGGATTTGTTTATAAAGAATTCATGATAAAATTGTAAATCTATGTAAAACTTAACTAAAAGATAAATGGCACTTAGAGAAGAAGGAATTGGAAAAATAAAGCAATATGTGTGCACTTGTTAATTTATTAAACCAACATTTATTATGCAAATGAAATACTGCTATGCAAAAGAAAAATTTTAGTTCTGAAACGTATAAAAGCAATGAACCCTACATTATAAAACAAGCAGCTATAAAATTAACTTCTAAGAGAATAAGTCAGAAATGGACAAATTAACAAAACTATCTTTCCCCCTTGATATTACAGAGGAAAGAAATCAGTAATTTGAAATCAGAACTCTTTATTTTGGCATAAATTGCTCTAGGAATTAATGAGATAAGCAAATAGTATAATTCACATATGACCAAGAACTGACTTTCCTATAATGAGTGGAATATGATTGGTTATGCTTCCTAACAAACAATCCCCAAATCACAGTGGTTTGAATCAACAAAGGTTTGTTTCTTATTCATCCTTTAAGTGCATCAAGACCAATGTTGACAGAGCAGCTGTTCTCTTAACAAGGATAGTTGTATCAGAAGGAAAATGAATTCTAGAGAGTCTCACACTGCCAATAAAGCTACTTCTGTTCAAAATTCACTGGCTTAAACCTGTTAAATAGCCCTACCCCCACTAAGAAGGGGGCTAAAAAGAATAATCCTATCCTTTGCCCAAAAAATGGGCAGTTGGAAATAATTGATGAATAGTATCATAACTACCACATTTTTCAGAGTAAATTTTTAAATGCGTCAAACTAATACTAATAGTAGTAAATAGTAAACTAATACCAGAAATTGATAAAAATTTTAAAGCTTTAAGATCAATGTTTTATGCCATATCTATGTTGAGATAAATAATAAGGTTCTGATATTTATCCCATGCCTTCTAATTTTTAAAATTCTATAGTAATAATCTCAACATTAGATTTTTCATAATCCAGGAATATTATTTTAACATTGTTATAAAATTACTCCCTAAATATAAATTAACTTACTATTTTCATATGTATTATAGTGGAAAGAACATGAAATATCTTTCAGAGGTATATCAGTCATCATATCCAGTGTTTTCTTTATCTTATGGACAGTTTTTATCAGCAATCCAACATGTTACACTTAACTTTAATAGCCCTACAAATATTCAATAATGAGATACTGGAATGTAATCAATTTACAGGCAATGAAATTATGACCAGTGCAAGCCAAATGATCTTGCAGTATAAGGCAAAAAATAGGATATATCTGAGTTCTAAAGTTCATGGAGAGTGTTTGAAAGAGAATGGACTTAGAAAAAACTGCAGTGGACAGGATTACTCCAGAAACTCATTGAAGACTGATGATTATAGCTAAGAGACAGCAGGAGAAATTAAAATAAGAAAAGTATGTAGCTATACCTAGGAGGAATAAAAAAGGAATTATGCCAAAATGTCACGCTAACACATACTGAAAATAACTTCTCAACCTATGTTTACTAATGGTAAGAAGAAAGTCTACACATAAGAATCACTAATGACAAATTTATAAGTTGGATTGGTTAAATGGCTAAATGTGACTAATTATACAATAGCAAAAAGGAAAGTTGTGAAGCCATTAAAAATGATCATTTAAAAAACACAATAGAAATACAGTATTACATTAGGAAACAACGAAGAATATAAAGAGGTAATTATATTATAATTGTAGACATGTAAAACATGTATACATGAAGGAAACTATTAGAAGAGCAAATGTGAACAAAGCACTGTTAAGGTGTATATTTTTTCTACTTTCATGTATTCTTTAAGAGTTTTGTTGCAGCATAATTTGCCAAAAAAGTTGCCAGCTATAAAACTGTTGTCATAATTCACAGAATTGCTGTAGAAAAATAACTAATAAAGATATATCTATAACAAGACATCATCTTGATCACATAATGAACACAATAGAAAGTGTTAAAGTGTTGGCTATCTTTACAGGGCTCCAAATATTGAGACTGTAAAAAAAATCAACAGAATTTTTACAAAGATGTTTATCTCAAATTAATTTTTATATCCTCAGAGAAATTTACTTGGAACTAGATCTCAATTTTTAAAAATGACTACTTTTTATTACCTTTCTGAAACTCACTCTCTGCAATTATCTCATTAAAAACTGTACCTACAGCCATTAGAACCTCAAAAATTAATGCCATCATCATTATCCTTACTATGATAATCTAAAGCATTTTATAAAATAGCCTAATTATTTATGTCATTTTTTTTAGAGAATCCTTATTTATCAGTAAAAATCTAAGAATAAGAGTGCCTTTTAGAAAAAAAAGTATCTAATTAAATTAGAGTGGAGTAAGCACAGTTTAGAAAAAAAAATGTTGCTTTTAAATTTTCATTAGCCAGAGTTTAAATTCTATCTTAGTAACATGGAACGAGTTTCTTAATTTCTATTAATCTAAATTCCTCCACCTGCATAAAACAGTATTTAAATGTTTTTTCTATAGCCCATCCATAATCCTCAAAACATCCCCTAAAGAACTCGTTACACTGCTAGACTTTTCTAACCATTGTGTATCTTTCAATGAAAATAGCTTAATAATTCCCATAATGTTATAAAATAGCTGTGTAGCAAAGGTTGATTAGCTGTTGACCAAATTTATCTCCTCTTTTCCTTGAACACAGACATATAACATATTTCCCACCCTCCCTTGCAGTTTTAGGTGTGGTTATAAACTATGTTCTGGTCAACAGAATGTGGATAGAAGCAACATGTACTACCTCCACACTGGCCCCTAAATACTTCACGTTGGCAGTCATCAATTGTCTTGTGTGAATATCAACTCCCAGGGCATCCATGGAAGCTATATCTGGGCTTAATGCTGATGGAACCCATGACAGAAGAAGCTAGCACCTGAAGAGAGCTAACTTGATTCTCAGGAAAAACTCTTTGAAATTCACATTAGTGAGACATACAGTTCTTTCATATTTGATATATCATACATTTGGACATTTTGTTATAACAATCAGTGTTTAACAAATTTAGGTGCTATTATTATTTTAAATTGAGAAAACTGAGGAATACTGAGTTAACAAATCACGTATGATCACACATCTATTAAATAGCTGAGCTAGGACACTAACCCTAATAGCGTGACTATAGAACATGTGCTCACACATTATGTTGGGAGCTCCATGAATGAACGATTACTGTTAATCAAACAGGACATGTACTCTCAAATAGGATAACATATGAAGGTGATTAAAATAGGTTCATGCAAAGAAAGCAAAAATCTTAGATATTACAGAAGGGTGCCAAGGGCTGCATGAAATAAAATTTCATGGGAGATGGACTGATTAGAAAAAATATATATTGAGAGATACCATAGGAGAATAAAAAACCTTTGAGACATACTTAGAAGATGAAGATTCCCAACTTTAACATATGTAACACAAATCAATCATTTGATTTGATTTCATTTAATTACTACAGTTATTGTATTTAGACGTCCAATGAAAAAGATGGTGGAATAGGAAGGCAAGGCAGAAACCTCCCCACACATATGCACAAGAAAGCAAATACAGAAAAAACAGCTAACCCTGAAAATGACCTGAAGCCTGCAGAATAGACCTTCTACAACTGGTAAAGAACAGGAGACCACACTGAGAAGGGTAAAGTGGCAGGGCTGTGACTGAGTGGCATCCAAGCCCTTCCCCTATCCCTTCCCACAAGCAGGAGGGAGAGGAACAGAGCCAGGGTGGGGGATGAGTGCTCAGGAACTCTGCACACCTGGCCCTGGAGATCTGCTCTGGTAACACAAGCCCACATTGCATTGGCCTTTGTGATTAAGGGGGCTGGACACCAGGGAGAGTTGTAGCACTCCAGGAGGCTGAGACTCCTGCCTCTTGCAAAGGACAGAACACTCTGCCAGTACCACTGAGACTCAGCACAGAGGTGGCAGTTTGAAAGATTTACCAGCAGCAGGAAGGGTGCCAGAGGAGTGAGGGTTGGATGGAGCTCTCTTCACAGGAGAAAGGGCAGGTGGATGACACTACCCAAGTCCTCCCTGAGCCCGAATGGTCAGTCACTTATGGGAGCTAGCCCCAAATACTCCATACCCCTCGCTGGTAGCTTAGCAATGACGTGCTTCTCTGCATACTTGCCTGCCTGGTATGCTAAGCCAAGCAATGGTCTGACTTTGCTGCCTGGAAGGTGGAGAGAGACTTTTCTCCCTAGCAAGCAGAGGGTGGTTTTCCTAGCTTTCCAGTCCTTTCTTAGCCCAACTCAGGAGGTACCTGTGGGACCCAGCTCCAAACATTCTTTCCTCTTCACTGGTGGCCCAGACCTGTGCCAGCTCCCCTGTGTACTCACCCACCCCTTCAGCCCAGCAGACTTCCATCACAGCAACACAGGCAGAGGCTCTGCTTACAAAGATCCCTGCAGAACCACTACTGCATGGCTCACAAAGGGCCTCTGCTGAAGTGAGTGCTGGCAAGGGCAAACTAAGACCAGCCACTGCAGGCAGACAGGCAGAAAGGAGGCCCTACCTGCAAAAATCCAGAAGAAGCTCCACTGCATAGCTCACAAAGGGCCAGCTGAGGTGAGCTGCCAGCTGTGGTAGACTAAGACCTGCCACTGCTGGAATATGGGCAGAGAAGCAGCCCCACTCATAATAAACCTAGCAGAAGCCCTTCTGAACAGCTCACAAAGAGCCTTTGCTGACAGATATCAGCCACTGTTGGCAGCAGACAGGCAGAAAAGTGGCCCTGCCTCCAGCCCACCTACAGCAACTGCAACTGCAGCTCCACCACAAAGGAGAACTAGACACAGGAGAGGAAGGTGTCTCAAACTCTGGACACCTTCTTCATAAAGCCATTACTCTCTGGATCAGGAGGCATAGTGGATCTTATCTAATACAAAGGAAGAAACACAGAATGCCAGACAAAATGAGGAGGCAGAAGAGTATGTTCCAAACACAATAATAGGATAAGACACCATAAAGATGGTTAAATTAAATGGAGATCACCAATCTTCTTGATAAATATTTCAAAATAACAGTCATAAATATGCTCACTGATTTGCAGAAAAATATTGACAATTTCAGGGAGGATTTCAGCTAAGAGACAGAAGATTTGAAAAAGAACCACTCAGAACTGAAGAATACAATAACTGAAATAAAAAATAGAATGGAGAAAATGAATAATACATTGCTGCAAGTACAGGAGACAATAAGATGGAAATTAGAGAACAGGAAACAACAAAACTGAGGAACAGAAAAAAAAAATCTCTAGAATTGAGACGATGCAAAGAGAACTTTGTGACAACTCCAAATGCAATATTTGCATAATAGGAGTACCAGAAGAAGAGAGGGACAAAGGAGTAGAAAGTCTCTTTGAAGAAATAATTGTTGAAAGCTTCCCCAGTCTGGAGAAGGAAATAGATACCCAGGTACTGAAAGTTCAGAGAGCCCCTAACAAAAGGAGCCCCAGGAAGACAGCAACAAGACATGAAATAATAGGAATGACAAAGACTAAGGATAAAGAGATGGTATTGAAAGTAGCTAGAGAGAGGCAAAAAAAATTTTGTAAGAGCAACCCAAGAAGGCTATTAGCAGATTTATCAGCATAAGCTTACAGGCCAGAAGGGAGTGACATTAAATATTTAATGTACTCCATAGATACTGAAAAAGCATTTGACAAAATTCAACCTCCATTCATGATAAAAACTCTCAACAAAATGGGTATAGAGGGCAAGAACCTCAATAATAAAGGACATATATGGCAAACTCACAGCCAGCATCATACTTAACAGTGAGAAGTTGAAAGCCTTTCCTTTAAGATTGGGAACAGGACAAGGATGTTCACTCCCCCCACTTTTATTCAACATAGTTCTGGAGATCCTAGCCATGACAATCAGACAACACAAAGAAATAAAAGGCAACCAGATTGGCAAGGAAGAAGTTAAACTGTCCTTGTTTACAGATGACATGATATTGTACACAAAAATGCCTAAAGAATCCACTCCAAAACTACTAGATCTAATACCTGAATTCAGCAAAGTTGCAGGATACAAAATTAATACACAGAAATCTGTTGCATTCCTATACACTAATGATGGACTAGCAGAAAGAGAAATCAGGAAAACAATTCCATTCACAGTTGCATCAAAAAGAATAAAATACCTAGGAATAAATATAACCAAGGAAGTGAAAGACCTCTGCTCTGAAAACTACAAGACACTCATGAGAGAAATTAAAGAAGATACCAATAATAGAAACACATCCCATGCAAATGGATAGGAAGAATTAATATTGTCAAAATGGCCATCCTGCCTAAAGCAATCTACAGATTCAATGCAATTACTATCAAAATACCAGCATTCTTCAACGAACTAGAGAAAATAGTTCTAAAGTTCATATGGAGCCACAAAAGACCCCCAATAGCCAAAGCAATCCTGAGAAGGAAGAATAAAGCAGGGAGGATCACACTCCCGACTTCAAGCTCTACTACAAAGCCACAGTAATCAAGACAATTTGGTACTGGCACAAGAACAGACCCATAGACCAATGGAACAGACTAGATAGCTCAGATATCAACCCAAGCATATATGGTCAATTAATATACAATAAAGGAGCCATGGACATACAATGGAGAAATGACAGCCTCTTCAACAACTGGTGTTGGCAAAACTAGACAGCTACATGCAAGAGAATGAAACTGGATTACTGTCTAAATCCATACACAAAAGTAAATTTGAAATGGATCAAAGACCTGAATGTAAGTCATGAAACCAAAAAACTCTAAAAGAAAACATAGGCAAAAATCTCTTGAACATAAACATGAGCAACTTTTTCCTGAATGCATCTCCTTGGGCAAGGAAAACAAAATAAAAAATGAACAAATGGGACTACATCATGGTACAACACAGGACAGGACACCATCAGCAGAACAAAAAGGCATCCTACAGTATGGGAGAATATATTTGTAAATGATATATTCGACAAGGGGTTTACATCCAAAATATATAAAGAACTCACATGCCTCAACACCCAAAAAGCAAATATCCCTATTAAAAATGGGTGGAGGATATGAACAGGAACAGATAATATGCGAAGAAACGGGAACCCTACTACACTGCTGGTGGGAATGTAAATTAGTTCAACCATTGAGGCAAGCAATATGGAGGTTCCTCAAAAAACTAAAAATAGAAATACCATGTGACCCAGGAATTCCACTCCTAGGAATTTACCCAAAGAAAACAACTTCTCAGATTCAAAAAGACATATGCACCCCTAAGTTTATCACATCACTATTTACAATAGCCAAAAAGTGCAAGCAACTTAAGTGTCCATCAGTAGATGAATGGATAAAGAAGAAGTGGTACATATACACAATGAAATACTATTCAGCCATAAGAAAGAAATCCTACCATGTGCAACTAGATGGATGGAACTAAAGGGTATTATGCTCAGTGAAATAAGTCAGGCAGAGAAAGACAAATACCAAATGATTTCCCACATTTGTGGAGTATAACAATGAAGTAAAACTGAAGGAACAAAACAGCAGCAGACTCATGGACTCCAAGAAGGGACTAGTGGTTACCAAAGGGAGGGGTGGTGGAGGGCAGGTGGAGGGCTCTGTGGCATCTTACTATATTGATGGACAGTGACTGCAGTGGGGTATGCGGAGGGACTCGATAATAAGGGTGAATTTAATAAGCACATTGTTTTTCTTGTGAAATGTTCATAAGAGGGTATATCAATGGTTCCTTAATAAAAATAACAAAATATATTTAATGTATTGAAACAAAAAGGACCTTCAACCAAGAATCATCTATACATCAAGTTATCATAAGAATTGAAGGAGAGATTAAGTTTCCCAGATAAATGAAAAAAATAATTCACGACCACCTGAAGGATATGTTAAAGGGAGTTCTGTAGATGAAAATGTTCTTAAACCTAAATATTTTTCATCAGTGAAAATAAGCCTACAGTAAAGGTAGTACCAATTACTAAGAAAATATGAAGTTAAGAAAACAAAAGTAGTAAAATCAACTATACACAAAATCAGTGAAGGGATACACGAAAAATTGCAGATCATGACATCTAATACACAAAGTGTAGAAGAGGAAAAAGAATAAAAATAAGTACTTTTAGACTGTGTTTGCAATAGAGTGATCATATGTAAACTTTTATATATTTAGGAAACTATCTATGAACCTTATGGTAAACACAGCCTAGAGCCTATAATAGATAGATAAAAAAAATTTTAAAAGAAATTCAATCACAACACTAAATAAAACAATCAAATAACAAGAGAAAAGTATAAGAGAGGAGGAAACAACCAGAGAGAAACTACAAAAAAAGAGAAAACAATTAATAAAATGGCAAGAAGTACATACCTATTATCAATAACTACCTTAGCTGTAAATAGACTGAATGCACCAATCGAAAACACATGTAGTGGTAGAGTGTATAAAGAAACAAGACCCATCTATATGCTGCTGCCTACAAGAGACTTATTTCAGACCTAAAGACATACATAGACTGAAAGTGAAGGGATGCAGAAAGATATTTCATGAAAATAATGACAAAAAAGGCAGGAGTAGGAGTACTTATATCTGACAAAATAGATTTCAAAACAAAGATAGTAAAAAGATACAAGGACATTGTATAACGATAAAGGGGTCAGTCCAACAGGAGGATGTAACAATTATAAATATCTATGCACCCAACATAGGAGCATCTAAATATATAAAACAAATACTAACAGAACAAAGAGAGAAATAAACTGCAACTCAATTATACTAGGGGACTTTAACACAACACTTATATCAATGAACAGATCAACCAGACAGAAAATAAGAAAACAGAGGCACTGCACAACATACTAGATAAGACAGATTTAACAGATAGATATATACAGAACATTCCACCCAAAAGCAGCAGAATATACATTTTTCTTAAATGCACCTGAAACGTTCTCCAGAATAGATCACATATTAAGACACAAAAAGAGCCTCCATAAATTAAAAAAGATTGAAATTGTATCAAGCATCTTTTCAGATCACAGTGATATGAAACTAGAAATAAATTACATGAAGAAACAAAACAAAACCACAAACACATGGAGGCTAAATAACATGCTTCTAAATAATCAGTGGATCAATGAACTAATCAAACAAGAAACCAAGCAACACATGGAGCCAAATGAAAATAAAAGTACCACAGTTCAAAATACTTGGGATGCCACAAAAGCAGTTCTAAGAGGGAAGTACGTAACAATACAGGACTACCTCAAGAAACAAGAACAATCCAAAATAACCAGTATACATTCACAACTAAAGAAACCAGTAAAAGAAGAACAAATGAAACCTAAAGTTAGTAGAAGTGGGAACAGAATAAAGATGAGAGCAGAAATAAATAAATAAAATAGAGAAGAATAAAACAATAGACCAACTCAATGAAACCAAGAGCTGGTTCTTTAAGAAGATAAGCAAATTGGCAAACCCCTAGCCAGACTTACCAAATAAAAAAGAGAGAGGAGACATATAAACAAAATCAGAAACCGAAAGGAATAGTTAAAACTGACACTACAAAAATAAAAAGAATTATTAGAGAATTATATGAAAAATTATATCCCAAAAAGTTGAAAAGCTTAGAAGAAATGGGCAAATTCATAGAGAGTACAGCCTTCCAAAACTGACCCAATGGAATATTATTCAGGCATGAAAAAGAAAGAAATCCTGTCCCTTGTGACAACATGGATGTGCCCAGAGGGTGTTATGCTAAGTAAAATAAGCCACATAGAGAATGAAAAAATACCATGTGATTTCTCTTACTTGTGGACTCTGAAAACAAAAGAAAACAAAATGAACAAGACAGCAGTAGACTCATAGACCCTGAGAAGTGGCTGGTGGTTACCATGGGGTAGGGGTTAGGGTTTGTGGATGGGGAGGGGTTGGAGGATAAAGGGGCACAAAAATTCTCAATCATGATATAAGTTGGTCATGGGGATGGTAGTACAGAATATAGAATATAGTCTATGATTCTGTAACATGTCCCTAAGTTAACAGACAATAACTGCATGACTTGGGGTGAGTATTTAATAATGTGGGTAACTGGTGAACCAATGTGTTATATACTTGAAACTAATATAAGATTGTATATCAACTATACTTCAATAAAATATGAAAGAGTTATTGGATTAAATCTTATTTTTCTGGAGATTTAAAAATCACTTGAACAAATCAATATTGCATTGTCTGGCTAATAATGATACTGATAACTGAAGAACTGCATATTCACACCAAAAAGGCATGTCCATATCCACAAAAAATGAAAGAATGAGGAAGAGGAATAGGTATCATATTGTTTTTTTTTAATGGAAAAGTTCATTTTTATTTCTACCCCCAATAGCTACTTCAAAAAGGTAACCTGAACAGGGTGCAACCAAGTGTGGTGCATCCTGTCAGGGAATTTTTTTTTTTTTGAGAGGGCATCTCTCATATTTATTGATCATGGTTGTTAACAACAATAAAATTATGTATAGGGGACTCAATGCACAATCATTAATCAACCTCAAGCCTAATTCTCAACAGTCTCCAATCTTCTGAAGCATAATGAACAAGTTCTTACATAGTGAATAAGTTCTTACCTGGTGAACCTGGTGGCAGTCATCACAGAAACTATAGGTTTTGATCACGCATCATGAACTATAAACAATCAGGTCAATTATGATTATTTGTTTGATTTTTATACTTGATCAATATGTGAATCCCACATTTCTCCCTTATTATTATTATTTTTTTTTAATAAAATGCTGAGGTGGTAGGTAGAGGCAAGATAAAGGTAGAAAACATAGTTTAGTGTTGTAAGAGGGCAAATGTAGAGATGATCAGGTGTTTGCCTATAGACTAAGTATTAATCCAAGCTAGACAAGGGCAACAAAACATCCACGGATGCAGAAGATTTCTCTCAAAACAGGGGGAGTGAGGTTCTGAGCCTCACCTCTGTTGATCCCCAATTTCTCACCTGATGGCCCCCCTGCGACTGTGCCTGTCTTAGGTTGTTCCTCCCTTGAGGAATCTTACCCGTCTCTGGCTAACCAGTCATCTTCCGGGGCCATACAGGGAAATGTAAAGTTGGTAAGTGAGAGAGAAGCCATATTGTTTGAAAAGGTTAGCGTTTTACTTCTTTGCAGATTTATGCCCTGTGGCTTCTATGCCCAGCATTTGTCTTGAGGTATCTTTACCACTTGGAAGAATTATGATACTTGGTAATTTTGATATGAGGCACGAATTCCACTTAGGGGTTGTAATTATGAAGGAAGAAGAGATGCTACTGAAGTAGCAGACGGAAGAAAACATGGGAAGATTGATTATTTCTTTGAAATATCTTCTTGTAGTGTGACATAAGCATGTATAGGTTTTAAATTACTAATTAAATTGCATGCACACATTAACATAGTAGGAATACAGCTACATAACCAAAGCAGACCTACAATTACCAGCCATATCCAGTGAAACCAAGAAAACCAGTTAGGCACCCTAGGCTCATATTGGTTTTTTTGCATATAACCCCTTTATTACAACTTGGATAAAGCCAATGATTAAAATTTATAAAAGAAACTGACCTTTTAGATCCCTCATAACTCTGAACATTTATGATTTTATAAAACATGTAAAGTAAAAGTTTTATACTGCAAACATATAATTTCTGTTTTTTTAAAGAGAACATGTCCATATTTAGTAGCATATTTTGTACTATTTTATTTTCATTTCATCTTATTTTCTTGAATAAGGAAAAAAGTTAATCTTTATACAAGTTTATTCTATATTTTCTTTAGTGGCTCAGTAAAAATAAATCCCTCAAGTATATTGGTTTGGGGGAGGGAATGAGTATTAATTTTTTCTAGGAATAGACACCTTACACCTAATAACTAAATTTAACATGTTAGAATTGAAGGAAATTGGAGGTTTTCATATAGCATTTCTTCTCTTTGCTTGTTGGGTTTTATTTATGGTCAATTTCTTTTTTTTTTTTTTTTTTTTTTTTTTTTGAGAGGGCATCTCTCATATTTATTGATCAAATGGTTGTTAACAACAATAAAATTCAGTATAGGGGGGTCAATGCTCAATGTACAATCATTAATCCATCTCAAGCCTAATTCTCGTCAGTCTCCAATCTTCTGAAGCATAACGAACAAGTTCTTACATGGTGAACGAATTCTTACAGAGTGAATAAATTCTTACATGGTGAACAGTACAAGGGCATTCATCACAGAAACTTTCGGTTTTGATCATGCAATATGACCTATAAACCATCAGGTCAAATATGAATATTCATTTGATTTTTGTACTTGATTTATATGTTGATCCCACATTTCTCCTATTATTATTATTATTTTTATTTTTAATAAAATGCTGAAGTGGTAGGTAGATGCAAGATAAAGGTAGAAAACATAGTTTAGTGCTGTAAGAAGGCAAATGTAGATGATCAGATGATCAGGTGTGTGCCTATGGACTAAGTATTAATCCAGGCTAGACAAGGGCAGCAAGACATCCACGGATGCAGAAGATTTCTCTCAAAGCAGGGGGGGTGAGGTTCTGAGCCTCACCTCTGTTGATCCCCAAATTCTCACCTGATGGCCCCCCTGCGACTGTGCCTGTCTTAGGTTGTTCCTCCCTTGAGGAATCTTACCCGTCTCTGGCTAACCAGTCATCTTCCGGGGCCATACAGGGAAATGTAAAGTTGGTAAGTGAGAGAGAAGCCATATTGTTTGCAAAGGTTAGCTTTTTACTTCTTTGCAGATTTATGCCCTGTGGCTTCTATGCCCAGCACTTGTCTCGAGGTATCTTTACCACCTGGAGGAATTATGATACTCGGTAAATTCGATATGAGGCACGAATTCTATTTAAGGTTTGTAATTAGGAAGGAAGAAGAAAAGCTATAGATGTAGCATATGAAGGAAACTTGGGAGGATTGATTATTTCTTTGACATATCTTCTTGTATAGTACCTTAAGTATGTATAGGTTTTAAACTACTAACTAATTTGCACACACATATTAACATAATAGGAATACGGTGACATAAACAAAGCAAATCTATAATTACCAGCCATCTCCAGTGAAGCCAAGAAAACCATTTAGGCACCCTAGGCATTTGTGAAAATTTATCTATAATATGATGGATATTTTCCAACTGTACTTGAACCATCAGACAAATTAAAGCAGCCCATTTCTGGGATCTGTTCACATCCCATATGTTCTTTTAACCATAGATAGTCTATAGTCATGAGATTTTGGGGTGCTACAACTTGCACCCCTCCCAACTCCTGGTTGAGTTCCAACAGTACAGATCCAGTCAAATTCGTTGTCTCACTGTATGCACATGCCAGCCTAGACATCTCCCTCCTCCTTCTTATGGCAAGTCCAGGAGACGGTGGGCTGGATGCAGCCACAACCGCAGCATCGTCCGGATCCCTGGGGAGGCTTTTTGATGATCATCCCCCGGCACGAGTCCTCCAGAGAGTGCTGATGCCGGAAGCTCCTCCTCATATCGTATCTTATTTCATTTTCTGGGTATCCAAGCTAGGCCTTGATCTTCTGCGTAGAAACAAACAGACCCTTTGCCCACACTTTGACATGCCCTCTATACCACTGTGCAGAACTCATTGGAGGTCAGCACACAGTAACTGCTTTTTTTTTTTTTTTTTAATTAAGAGAAAGGAATATTATCAGAAAAGAGTACCTCCATAGCTGATCATCTGACACCCTTTAAGCGATCAACATTAAGGATATTTAAAGCATGCGTTGATCTTTGATTTACCAATAGTTTTATCCTGTTAACGAGTAATCCCCTTTTCTTTCTTTCTTTCTTTCTTTTTTTTTTTTTTTTTAAATTTTTAATCTACCCTTACATGAAGAATACTATGTTTACTATGCTCTCCCCTATATCAGGTCCCCCCTAACAACCCCATTACGGTTACTGTCCATCAGCTTAGCAAAATGTGGTAGAGTCACTACTTGTCCTCTCTGTGTTGTGCAGCCCACCCTCCCCTTTCTCCCTCCCCCCCATGCATGCTAATCTTAATACCCCCCTTCTTCTTCTCCCCCCTTATCCCTCCCTGCCCACCCATCCTCCCCAGTTCCTTTCCCTTTGGTACCTGTTAGTCCATTTTTGGGTTCTGTAATTCTGCTGCTGTTTTGTTCCTTCAGTTTTTCCTTTGTTCCTATACTCCTCAGATGACTGAAATCATTTGGTATTTCTCTTTCTCCGCTTGGCTTATTTCACTGAGCATAATACTCTCCAGCTCCATCCATGTTGCTGCAAATGGTTGGATTTTTCCACTTCTTATGGCTGAGTAGTATTCCATTGTGTATATGTACCACATCTTCTTTATCCATTCATCTACAGATGGACATTTAGGTTGCTTCCAATTCTTGGCTATTGTAAATAGTGCTGCAATAAACATAGGAGTGCATCTGTCTTTCTCAAACTTGATTGCTGCGTTCTTAGGGTAAATTCCTAGGAGTGGAATTCCTGGGTCAAATGGTAGGTCTGTTTTGAGCATTTTGATGCACCTCCATACTGCTTTCCACAATGGTTGAACTAATTTACATTCCCACCAGCAGTGTAGGAGGGTTCCCCTTTCTCCACAGCCTCGCCAACATTTGTTGTTGTTTGTCTTTTGGATGGCAGCTATCCTTACTGGTGTGAGGTGATACCTCATTGTAGTTTTAATTTGCATTTCTCTGATAATTAGCGATGTGGAGCATCTTTTCATGTGTCTCTTGGCCATCTGTATTTCTTTTTTGGAGAACTGTCTGTTCAGTTCCTCTGCCCATTTTTTAATTGGGTTATTTGTTTTTTGTTTGTTGAGGCGTGTGAGCTCTTTATATATTCTGGACGTCAAGCCTTTATCAGATCTGTCATTTTCAAATATATTCTCCCATACTGTAGGGTTCCTTTTTGTTCTATTGATGGTGTCTTTCGCTGTACAGAAGCTTTTCAGCTTAATGTAGTCCCACTTGCTCATTTTTGCTGTTGTTTTCCTTGCCCGGGGAGATATGTTCAAGAAGAGATCACTCATGTTTATGTCTAAGAGGTTTTTGCCTATGTTTTTTTCCAAGAGTTTAATGGTTTCGTGACTTACATTCAGGTCTTTGATCCATTTTGAGTTTACCTTTGTATATGGGGTTAGACAATGGTCCAGTTTCATTCTCCTACATGTAGCTGTCCAGTTTTGCCAGCACCATCTGTTGAAGAGACTGTCATTTTGCCATTGTATGTCCATGGCTCCTTTATCAAATATTAATTGACCATATATGTTTGGGTTAATTTCTGGGGTCTCTAATCTGTTCCACTGGTCTGTGGCTCTGTTCTTGTGCCAGTACCAAATTGTCTTGATTACTATGGCTTTGTAGTAGAGCTTGAAGTTGGGGAGTGAGATCCCCCCTACTTTATTCTTCTTTTTCAGGATTGCTTTGGCTATTCGGGGTCTTTGGTGTTTCCATATGAATTTTTGAATTATTTGTTCCAATTCATTGAAGAATGTTGCTGGTAATTTGAGAGGGATTGCATCAAATTTGTATATTGCTTTCGGCAGGATGGCCATTTTGACGATATTAATTCTTCCTAGCCATGAGCATGGGATGAGTTTCCATTTATTAGTGTCCCCTTTAATTTCTCTTAAGAGTGACTTGTAGTTTTCAGAGTATAAGTCTTTCACTTCCTTGGTTAGGTTTATTCCTAGGTATTTTATTCTTTTTGATGCAATGGTGAATGGAATTGTTTTCCTGATTTCTCTTTCTATTGATTCGTTGTTAGTGTATAGGAAAGCTACAGATTTCTGTGTGTTGATTTTGTATCCTGCAACTTTGCTGTATTCCGATATCAGTTCTAGTAGTTTTGGAGTGGAGTCTTTAGGGTTTTTTATGTACAGTATCATATCATCTGCAAATAGTGACAGTTTAACTTCTTCTTTACCAATCTGGATTCCTTGTATTTCTTTGTTTTGTCTGATTGCCGTGGCTAGGACCTCCAGTACTATGTTGAATAACAGTGGGGAGAGTGGGCATCCCTGTCTGGTTCCCGATCTCAGTGGAAATGCTTTCAGCTTCTCGCTGTTCAGTATAATGCTGGCTGTGGGTTTATCATATATGGCCTTTATTATGTTGAGGTACTTGCCCTCTATTCCCATTTTGCTGAGAGTTTTTATCATGAATGGATGTTGAATTTTGTCAAATGCTTTTTCAGCATCTATGGAGATGATCATGTGGTTTTTGTCTTTCTTTTTGTTGATGTGGTGGATGATGTTGATGGATTTTCGAATGTTGTACCATCCTTGCATCCCTGGGATGAACCCCACTTGGTCATGGTGTATGATCCTTTTGATATACTGTTGAATTCTGTTTGCTAATATTTTATTGAGTATTTTTGCATCTACATTCATCAGGGATATTGGTCTGTAATTTTCTTTTTTGGTGGGGTCTTTTCCTGGTTTTGGTATTAGGGTGATGTTGGCTTCATAGAATGAGTTTGGGAGTATTCCCTCTTCTTCTATTTTGTGGAACACTTTAAGGAGAATGGGTATTATGTCTTCTCTGTGTGTCTGATAAAATTCCGAGGTAAATCCGTCCGGCCCCGGGGTTTTGTTCTTGGGTAGTTTTTTGATTACTGTTTCAATTTCTTTGCTTGTAATTGGTTTGTTTAACTTTTGTGTTTCTTCCTTGGTCAGTCTTGGGAGGTTGTATTTTTCTAGGAAGTTGTCCATTTCTTCTAGGTTTTCCAGCTTGTTGGCATATAGGTTTTCATAGTAGTCTTTAATAATTCTTTGTATTTCTGTGGAGTCTGTCGTGATTTTTCCATTCTCATTTCTGATTATGTTGATTTGTGTTGACTCTCTTTTTCTCTTAATAAGTTGGGCTAGAGGCTTATCTATTTTGTTTATTTTCTCAAAGAACCAGCTCTTGGTTTCGTTGATTTTTGCTATTGTTTTATTCTTCTCAATTTTGTTTATTTCTTCTCTGATCTTTATTATGTCCCTCCTTCTGCTGACTTTAGGCCTCATTTGTTCTTCTTTTTCCAGTTTTAATAATTGTGATGTTAGACTATTCATTTGGGATTGTTCTTCCTTCTTCAAGTGTGCCTGGATTGCTATATACTTTCCTCTTAAGACTGCTTTCGCTGCATCCCACAGAAGTTGGGGCTTAGTGTTGTTGTTGTCATTTGTTTCTATATATTCCTTGATCTCTATTTTGATTTGTTCATTGATCCATTGATTATTTAGTAGCATGTTGTTAAGCCTCCATGTGTTTGTGAGCCTTTTTGTTTTCTTTGTAGAATTTATTTCTACTTTCATACCTTTGTGGTCTGAAAAATTGGTTGGTAGAATTTCAATATTGTGGAATTTACTGAGGTTCTTTTTGTGAGCTAGTATGTGGTCTATTCTGGAGAATGTTCCATGTGCACTTGAGAAGAATGTATATCCTGTTGCTTTTGGATGTAAAGTTCTATAGATGTCTATTAGGTCCATCTGTTCTAGTGTGTTGTTCAGTGCCTGTGTGTCTTTACTTATTTTCTGCCCGGTGGATCTATCCTTTGGGGTGAGTGGTGTGTTGAAGTCTCCTACAATGAATGCATTGCAGTCTATTTCCCTCTTTAGTTCTGTTAGTATTTGCTTCACATATGCTGGTGCTCCTGTATTGGGTGCATATATATTTAGAATGGTTATATCCTCTTGTTGGACTGAGCCCTTTATCATTATGTAGTGGCCTTCTTTATCTCTTGTTACTTTCTTTGTTTTGAAGTCTATTTTGTCTGATATTAGTACTGCAACCCCTGCTTTCTTCTCACTGTTGTTTGCCTGAAATATGTTTTTCCATCCCTTGACTTTTAGTCTATGCTTATCTTTGGGTTTAAGGTGAGTTTCTTGTAAGCAGCATATAGATGGGTCTTGCTTTTTTATCCATTCTATTACTCTATGTCTTTTGATTGGTGCATTAAGTCCATTTACATTTAGGGTGACTATTGAAAGATATGTACTTATTGCCATTGCAGGCTTTAGATTCGTGGTTACCAAAGGTTCAAGATTAGCTTCTTTAGTATCTTACTGCCTAACTTAGCTCACTTATTGAGCTGTTATATACACTGTCTGGAGAGTCTTTTCTTCTCTCCCTTCTTATTCCTCCTCCTCCATTCTTCATATGTTGTGTGTTTTGTTCTGTGCTCTTTTTAGGAGTGCTGCCATCTAGAGCAGTCCCTGTAGGATGCCCTGTAGAGGTGGTTTGTGGGAAGCAAATTCCCTCAGCTTTTGCTTGTCTGGGAATTGTTTGATCCCACCATCATATTTAAATGATAGTCGTGCTGGATACAGTATCCTTGGTTCAAGGCCCTTCTGTTTCATTGCATTAAGTATATCATGCCATTCTCTTCTGGCCTGTAGGGTTTCTGTTGAGAAGTCTGATGTTAGCCTGATTGGTTTTCCTTTATAGGTGACCTTTTTCTCTCTAGCTGCCTTTAAAACTCTTTCCTTGTCCTTGATCCTTGCCATTTTAATTATTATGTGTCTTGGTGTTGTCCTCCTTGGATCCTTTCTGTTGGGGGTTCTGTATAATTCCATGGTCTGTTCGATTATTTCCTCCCCCAGTTTGGGGAAGTTTTCAGCAATTATTTCTTCAAAGACACTTTCTATCCCTTTTCCTCTTTCTTCCTCTTCTGGTATCCCTATAATACGAATGTTTTTCCTTTTGTATTGGTCACATATTTCTCTTAGTGTTGTTTCATTCCTGGAGATCCTTTTATCTCTCTCTCTGTCAGCTTCTATACGTTCCTGTTCTCTGGCTTCTATTCCTTCAATGGCCTCTTGCATCTTATCCATTCTGCTTATAAATCCTTCCAGGGATTGTTTCACTTCTGTGATCTCTTTCCTGACATCTGTGATCTCCTTCCGGACTTCATCCCACTGCTCTTGCATTTTTCTCTGCATCTCATCCCACTGCTCTTGCATTTTTCTCTGCATCTCATCCCATTGCTCTTGCATTTTTTTCTGCATCTCTGTCAGCATGTTCATGATTTTTATTTTGAATTCTTTTTCAGGAGGACTAGTTAGGTCTGTCTCCTTCTCAGGTGTTGTCTCTGTGATCTTTGTCTGCCTGTAGTTTTGCCTTTTCATGGTGATAGAGATAGTTTGCAGAGCTGGTACAAGTGACCGCTGGAAGAGCTTCCCTTCTTGTTGGTTTGTAGCCTTTTCCTGGGAGAATAGCGACCTCTAGTGGCTTGTGCTGGGCAGCTGTGCGCAGACAGGGCTTCTGCTTCCTGCCCAGTTGCTTTGGGGTTTATCTCCGCTGTTGCTGTGGGCTTGGCCTGGCTGGGGCTGTTCCTCCAAAATGGTGGAGCCCCGTTGGAGGGGGAGCAGCCAGGAGACTATTTATCTCCGTAAGGGGCCTCTGTGCTCCCTGCTGCCCAGGGGGTTAGAGTGCCCAGAGATCCCCAGATTCCCTGCTTCTGGTCTAAGTGACCTGTCCTGCCCCTTTAAGATTTCCAAAAAGCACTCTCCAAACCAAAACAACAACAGCAACAATGAGAGAGGGAACAGAAAGAAAGAGAAAAAAAAAAAAGGAAAAAAAAAGGAAAAAACAAGCGATTTTTTTTTTTTTTTTGTCCTCAGGTGCCGGTCCCAGGCACCCGCTCACTGGTCCTGCTGCCCTGTCTCCCTAGCACCAGGGTCCCTGTCCTTTCAAGGCTTCCAAAAAGCACCCACCCACCGGTCCCGCAGGGAAGGAACGCTCAATATTCTTTGTCCTCAGGCACTGGTCCCACGCACCCGCTCACCAGTCCCGCCGCCCTGCCTCCCTAGCACCGGGGTCCCTGTCCCTTCAAGGCTTCCAAAAAGCACTCGGCAAAAAGAGAGAAAAAAAAGGGGAAAAACGCGCGATTTCTTCCGTCCTCAGGTGCTGGTCTCAGGCACCCACCCACCGGTCCCACAGGGAAAAATGCGGGATATTCTTTGTCCTCAGGTGCCGGTCCCAGGCACCCGCTCACCAGTCCCGCCGCCCTGCCTCCCTAGCACCGGGGTCCCTGTCCCTTTTAGGCTTCCAAAAAGCACTCGCAGAAAAGAGAAAAAAAAAAAAAGGGGGAGAAACGCGCGATTTCCTCTGTCCTCAAGTGCCGGTCTCAGGCACCCGCCCACCGGTCCCGCAGGGAAAAACGGGGGATATTCTTTGTCCTCAGGCGCCGGTCCCAGCCACCCGCTCACCAGTCCCGCCACCGTGCCTCCCTAGCACTGGGGTCCCCGTCCCTTCAAGGCTTCCAAAAAGCGCTCGCCCAAAAGAGAAAAAAAAAAAGGGGAAAAACGCGCGACCTCCTCCGTCCTCAGGCACCGGTCTCAGGCACCCGCCCCCAGGTCTCGCAGGGAGAAACGCGGGATATTCTTTGTCCTCCGGCGCCGTTCCCAGGCACCTCCTCACCGGTCCCGCCACCCTGCCTCCCCAGCAACGGGGGCCCGTCCCTCTAAGGCTTCCAAAAAGCGCTCGCCAAAAAAAAAAACCGCTCCGGTTTCTCTCCACCCGCCGGGAGCCGGGGGGAGGGGCGCTCGGGTCCCGCCGGGCTGGGGCTTGTATCTTACCCCCTTCACAAGGCGCTGGGTTCTTGCAGGTGTGGATGTGGTCTGGATGTTGTCCTGTGTCCTGTGGTCTCTATTTTAGGAAGATTTTTCTTTATTATATTTTCATAGCTCTATGTGTTTTTGGGAGGAGATTTCCACTGCTCTACTCACGCCGCCATCTTGGCTCCGCCCCGGTCAATTTCTTTTTATAATCCTTGCTATCCTCTTTTCCTATTGCTCAATCAAGAATGAAAAATGTTGAATAATCTAACCATTAGACTGCAGTGTACACAAGTGTGTAAATGAAAAATGTTGGTTTAAACTTCACTGTGCCAGAATTTAGTCAGTGAAGTGAAGTGACAGAGGTTATATCCACAAAGTATTAAAGTAAGTTGCAGTTTGAGGTTAACTTCCATCCCTACTGAAATCTCAGAATTACTAAGGGACTCCTTTTTTTTTCTGAATACCCATTCCCCCATTCCCAAAACATGGAAGACAACAGCGTCTACAAAATAGAATAAGGAACTCCTGGTTTTATTTCTGTTTTATAAAGAGCTTGTAAGTCATCATTCCTTCTTATACCGAGAAAAAGTTAGACAAATTGAAGATCAGTAGCATTTTTCGGATTCATCAGAGTTGAACTCACAGGCTCATCCAGAGAAAAAGAACCACAATCTAACCTAGAACAGAAACCACTGGAGCTATAAATTCATTTTAAAAAACACTTAAATATGTATCTTGGTGAACTGCTACAAGTCAACTATAGACTAGTTTGAGAGTAAAAAACTCCTAGAAAACTCCTAGAGAGGTGCGTTTTTCCGTACACATACAACAGCAATAATACAATTCCTTTCAGGTTCCTGTACCCAATTCCAGTGTATGGGCTGGGGGTTGGGGGCCGGGTCAGGGGGGTGGGGGTCTTCCCATGTACAAAATCAAACAACTTTCAAACACCAGCAGGGTGTCCAAGAATGCAAGTCAATTCTGATGCTATCTGCCGGGAGACAGCATTAGATTCCACAGGTTAAAGGCTCAGTCCCAGAAGACTGCTCTCCATCCCCGACCCTAGATGCAGGTCACAGCCCAGGCAGTTACCTGTGCTTCTGACCAACAAGCTGCAGACTGGAGGTTCCAAGGACTTCTCCCTTAGGTTCAATTAGTTTGCTAGAGTGGCTTACAGAACTCAGGAAAACAGTTTAATAAAGGATACAAGTTAATGAAGAGATACACAGGGCAAGGTCCCAAAAAGGAGTTTCTGTTCTCCTGGAGCTTGGGCCTGGGCTCAGTGACATGTGGAAGCATTCGGGTTCCCCAAGCATGGAAGCTCTCTTCAACAGGGAAGCAGGATCCAAGAGAGAGGAGAAGTTCTTCTCAGGGGTTTTTGTGAGGGCTTCATTTCATAGCCATGTTTGACTGAATTGTTGGCCATGATTGAATCATTGATTCAACCTCCAGCCCTGCCCTTGGGTGGGTGCAAAAGTCTCTCATTAACATAACAAGACACTCATTTCACCTTTAAGATGCTGAAGTATTTTCAGGAACTGTGGATGAAGACCAAATATACCTGGGAAATATATATTTGGTCATCTGAATGACCAAACATGTATTTCTTATAACTCATTATATCACATGAGAGCTTCACAATTTTTTGGCTTTACTTCTGGGATCACCACCATGTTCTCACAGTGAAGATTTCGAGAAAGAGCTCTGCAAGACTCTGTCAGGAAAAGTGAAAGAATAATCATTGTGAAATACACTCTGGCTTATTCTCTAGGGAAAAACACTTTCCTAGACTTTTATCTTATTTGGAGGAAGGAAATTCCTCCCATTCCAACCTCTTCCATTTTTCCTGTCTCACCAAAGGGTGGGTGACATTGTCATGAGTTATCAGGGATCCAAGGAAACAGCCTGGAATACTGCAGACAAGGAAGGGAGAAGGACTAAGGAAAACCTACAGTTCTAGAGATATACTTGGGAAGACCACATCCCCAAAACAAAAACCCACAAGAAACTGAGATTTAATCCAAAGATTACAGGTAGAACTTTCTTCCTTTCCCATGCATTGCCATCATACCAACAACAGCTGAGTTGTAAAACACAGACTCACTCTGAAGAGAAAGCTTTAGAAAAGTCCAAAATCAAGAAAACATAAACTCACACACAAGATAGTGTAGAAATTTGAAGCTTCTAGTACTCTGGTATCTATGGCTACTCAAGAATTGAACACAGTCCAACATCCAGACAAAATAATAAAAGTCTTGACACATTAAAACCTACTGTCTTGCCAGTGGGTTTCACCCCCAGGCAAGTTCACTCTTGATTCCATGAGATCGTACAATGACAATGGAACATTTTTGGTGTGAAAGGGTTTATACCCAACTTTATTCCCACAATGGCAGGTCAAGCGCTAGAATCCCATCCACCTCAGCAAAGTCTGCATGCAGCTAGTTTCTGCCTCTGGGCCCTTCCACCCCAGCAGCCGTCTGTCTCTGTCCAGACACTGCCACCACTCCAGCCTCTGCTCTCCTGCAGCAGTGCAGCCCAGAGCATTGGGTGGAGCTCTTTATATAGAGTCAATAATAACATATTCCACATGTGTGCAGTGAGCGGACCACAGTCAGGTAAGAATCCTGGACATAAGAACTTTCATTTTCTCTACACCTACTTACCACAGTCCTTAGATCTTACTTTCAACAACAACAAAAAAATTATAAGGCATTCTAAAAGGCAAGAAAAACACAGATAAAGCAATAATAAGAACCAGATTCAGATATGATACAGATGTTGGAATTATCACACCAGAAACTTGAATTTACTATATTTACTATATTAAGGTCCTATTGGAAAGGGAGACAGTAAGCAAAAACAGATGGAGAATGTAAGCACTCTATGAAAAATAATCAAACAGTAGAAATAAAAATAAAAGATTATAACAGAAATGAAGAATGGCTTTGACAGGCTCATCAGGAGAGAGCACAGCAATATGATGAGTGAGCCTGATGATAGATCAATAGAAACTTCTCAGCCTGAAATGCAAAGAAAGAAAGTAACAGGGGGAAAAACAAAAAACACCACCAGAATAGAACAGTGGAGAAGTACGGGGCAAAGATGTAATGCATACTATAATTGGAATACCACAAGGAGAGGAAGAGAGCAAAGCAGAAATATTTGAAGTAATAAAGACTTAGAACTTCCTCAGATTAATGATGGAACTAACCAAATATTCAGGTAGCTCAATGAACACCTACCAGGATAAATGCATCATATTTAAACTTCAGAATAACCAAAGACAAAGAGAAAAATCTTAAAAGAAGCCAGAGGGGGAAAAATGCTTTACTTATTCAGGAACAATGATAAGAATCACAGTAGGTTTATTTTCATAAACCATGCAAGCAAGGAGAATGCAGAGTGGAATACTGAAAGTATTGAAAGAAAAGACCACCCATCTAGGTTTCTATAGACCACAAAATTATCTTCCAGAAGTGAAGAGAAAAAACAAAGGGGAGTGATTTGACTAAAACAGTGAAGCCATTCTAATTGTGTGGCATAACTTCCCCTATATCTACTCTAAAATTCTACTTTAAAATTTTGGGGATATGTTTTATAAACATTAACATCAACCATAGCCATTACCATTTCTTCCTAAACTGGGAGTTTTTCCTCAGTGGTATTACATTCCAGGCCTTTCATATGGGAACAAGATTTGTCTGGTGGTTAACTGACAACAACTTACATAATAGGTAAGATTAATCAGCTGTGGATGAGAGATGCAGGCCACTGGGCATTCCCAGGTGACCCAACGTAATCTCAAGGAACAAGTAGGAAGACACTGTGCTTTACTGAATTAAAATCAACTTTGTCTAATTTGTAGCAAGACAGTCAGTCTGAACTGCAAGATTTGCTCGATTTGTGGAACCTAGAAAAGGGACATCCTCTCAGCTCAATAATGGAGAGTTGATCTAGACACTTAGTGTAGGGGATCAGCTTACTGCAGAGCTGAGAGTTGATGTGTGTCAGATCTCACCAAGGCCTAAAGAAAATATCCTCCCCAACAAACTTGTTTTTTTTCTTTGATTCATTATGTTCATTAAACAAATGCCTGGTTCTTCACT
Source organism: Manis javanica (assembly GCF_040802235.1). Taxonomy (NCBI): domain Eukaryota; kingdom Metazoa; phylum Chordata; class Mammalia; order Pholidota; family Manidae; genus Manis; species Manis javanica. Next base: position 21,313,812 of record NC_133167.1, read on the forward strand.
TGGCATTCTCAAATATCATTGTATTGGACAGTGGGCATGATGAATGGGAGACATGAACATAGTGGTCTTTTAAATTATTAATTGAGAGCCCTGTTTATATACAACTTTGTATTATGAGCTCACAGGTAGAGTTTGGCTTTGCAAATATAGTTTGGCCAGTTCCAGGTTATAAAAGGTTGAGGACCACTGGGCTATTGTCAAAATAAGGTATCCTGTAAGACTCCTTGATAACCAGGCATCCAGCCTCCTTGTGGTAAAACATCTATACATTCATGTACTCTCCTCTTTCTTAGCTACACCAAAAGTTATAATAACATTTATGCTTACAGGGCTTACATGTACAATTATTTTATTTGATTTGTATAAAGCTGTAAGGAGAGCAATCTAAGTGGTAATGCATCCACTTCAGAATCAAGGAGAATAAATTTCAAACAGGGTAAAGAATCATCCAAAGTCACATAAGAAGTATGTGTCAAAGACCAAAGAATATTTCATGGGATATTAACAATGTGATATTGTCTATTAAATAAATTCCTGAAGAATTCTTTTAAACCATTGCCTATTACATTTATCTTTAAACAATAAAAACACAAAAAATGAAAACAAAAGCCCTTAAACTTAATAAAACTTGTAAGAAATCTATACAGAAATACAGCATTTCCCAATCATATATGAGTTTTCATATAAAATCTATTATTGCCCCTTCTCCACCAAAAAGAAAAGGAAGAGCTTTGGAAATTCTTTAATGCATCATCCTCTCTGTACACACCACCACTGTGGTCTAGGATGTCATCACGTCTTTCGCATAATAACAACCTCCTAACTAATGTCCCTGTTTCTACCCTTGTTCCCTGTGGCAGAGACCATAATTTGTTCTCTGAAACCTATTTCCTGTTCCTTCTGTACACAGATTAAGACAGCATTTTCTAGCCTACTCTGCTATTAGGTACAGAACTATTAGAACTCCATTTAATGGACTTCTGGTCAGGGAACTATTGGTGAAAATAATGTGCACTGCTTTTGAAGGGTTCTTTTCTCTTCCCTTAACAGCCAGAGAGGCACAATGAGGCATCAGACACTCTTAGGGAACTGCAAGATCCACAAGCCTGCGTCCCTCATTGACTACTAGGAGCACAGCCCTTCTCTGCTGCACACTCACCTGCATTGAGTTCCATACACAAGAAAAAGCAAAACCATTATTATGTTAAGCCGCTGACTCGAAGGTTATTTATTTTCTACAGCCATTTACCTAATCTGACTAACATATTCCATTTCTATTCTTAACATGTTAGCCATACTGATGTCATCAGTCCATTTATGTCATCCCTTCGCTCAGAATCCTCCAAAGATTTCCCACATATTACACATTAAAAATCAAAGACCTTACAACGGCTCTCTGGGCCCTACGTGATGAGGCCCACTGCTGCCTCACTTACAGTATCTCCTACCACTCCTTTCACATCCATTCCTCTCTGTGTGGTACTGAATTAACTGCTCTGTAGAAACATTTCAATGTTAGAGCCTTTGCACACAATAGTTCCTTCTGCTTGATGTGCTTCTACAGCCCATACTGGCACAGCTCACTAATGCCTTTCCTGTGTTTGCTCAATCATTTTCTCGGATAGCTTTTCCCTGACCACCTTCCTTAAAATTGCTATTCAAGCTCCCATACCCATCTCAACATGTCCTGCCACACTCACTTGATTTATTTCTCTTCACCTATACTTGTCACCATCTATATTTTAACTTTTATTTTAACCCCCAACTTCTTCTTTAGAATTAATCTCCATGAAGGCAGGTATTTTTGTACTGTATATCGCATTCACTGCTCAATTTCTACTGTCTGGCATAAATGACTGAATGAACGAATCAGTGAATGAAATTTGCTGGAAAACTGATAATTACAAATAATATGAAATTTAATGACATTTCCTCTGGCATGTCTGGCAAGCAAATTTATTTTAAATTTCAGTGTATGTTCATTATTAGCTGAGAAGTTTAGGATAGTGATTTGAAAATGTTTCATTCATATCAAAACAACCATAAAGACTATGAGATCAAAATTTATTACATGAACAAGTCCATAAACTTTTCCTAATATAAAATTCTATCTTGATTATATGTTCAAAATTAAACTTACAGAGCAGGCTGTCTAGTGCATGTGTATACTGCTAACTGTCTTTTGAGAATCCTTAAGTGGAAAGGAGTGAATTAGAACAAAGTAATCTGACATTTGCCTCTGACATTCAGATTCCTAATTTCCCTATAAAGAGCTCTGTCTCTGTCAGATTCATCAGCCCTTCCAGCAGCACTGGACATTTTACAACAACCTATATTGAGTGTGATCACACTAGAGAAGCCAAGTAGTTTCACTACTCATCTTGACATGTCTGCTTGACACCCTTGACATGGCAGCTTCTGTTATTCCAGCTCCTGAAACTTTCAAAGTGAATGTCAAATGCCAATTAGTAATCAGTGTAGTGTGATGCCCGAATGAGCACATTTCTGATAGAAGCTGCCAAGATCCCAACTTATTTTCATATTGCCCAGTAATTGATTAAAATGGTTTTTAGCAGCTAAAATTCTTTCCCCCGACCCCCAAAGCAATGACTGGCAATTAGCAATCTCTAACTGTGCTTTCACAGGTAAACATGTTCAGTAAATGATATTTCGGATAGGAAAGGTTATGTTCAGTTATCCTTGCCTACAGTAATTCTAAGAATATAAGGCAGATAATGAAGGGTATTTGACAAGGTATTTGGTACCACTGTGGGGAACTGGATCTTAACCTTGCTGGGGAACCTTTGCAGTACAGGACATATCCCTCAGAGATATCCAGCCTTAGTGGGATTAATACACGGACTACTGCAAGTCACAGATTGAGAGTTGGTCCTAGCAGGCTTTAATGCCCCATCACTTCCTGACTGCCACAGGGGTGGGCAAAGTAGACTTCAGCAATGAATGGGAGCTTGCAGGGATTTCTTTGCCCATCACAGGAAGTTAGAAATCAGACTGGAGGGGTAAGCGGATATGGGCAGAACACTGACTACATGTGCTACAGAGGGTAAAAGAGCTCAAGAAGAGGTATCTCCTAACATGATCTCTTGGTGAGGGAGGTGGGAGGAAGCAAATTCTAGGATGATGCAATACAGAATACATTCACATCACTGAGGTCAGAGTATGACAATAAAGAGATCAGATTAGAGAAGCACACAGGAACTGAATTGAAGGGCAGGGATTTTTTGTTTGTTTTGTAGATGTTTTATTCACATCTATATCCCCCATGCCTAGTAATAACAGAGTATTATGTTCAATGCATATTTGTTAACTGAGTGAATGAACTACTGGTTAGAATGAAAAATCTAACAAATTCCCAAATTTTCACATATTCCCCAATCCTGCTTTCTTCCCATACATCTGGCTTACTTCTTTTTGGATGACTGTCATTTCTTCTCACTCATCAATTTAACTCAGATTAGCTATTTTTTTCATGACTTTGACCTATTCTGCAAAATGCCATTATTTTAATCGTACCATTCTCAGTTTCATCTCCTTCACTAGAAGTTGCAGGGGAATATTTTGCTGTTAACTTTATCCTATTCTTAATGTTACAGGGACCAGTTTCTCATTTCTTTCTTTAAAATACCTTTGGGTTTCCCTCCTTCCTCTCCATCATTGTTACTACCAATGCTCAGACGCACCATTGCATGCCTCTGACTGGTTGATCTATTCCCATCCACTCATCCCTAAACTTTTTTGTAATATCTGACTAGGCTTTCCCTTCCTAAGACAAAAGTTTTCTTATATTATTTATGCTCACAACAAATAATAATAGTTATTTGGCTTAATTGCAGAAACTGCATTCTGTCTATTCCCATTTCTCTACTTCTTTATCACATCACAGTCTGTGGGAATTTAATGGGTCTTGGGATAAAGGTGTTAAAGCAGAGTTGTAATTTATCTCTCTTACCAATTACCAAGAGATTTCAAGGAAAGAAAGCAAGTGACCTGGGTTATCCTTCTTGTGAATATGCTGTTAAAGCACTTCTTTGTAAATAAACTAATGACATTTACCAGGAAAAGAATTCTTATCTATAGTTTGCTCTTAGCAAGATGGCCCTGGTTTGGTTTGTTTATGGTAGACAAACCTAGAAGCTATGGGGTTTTGAAGCACAGGTTCCAGGAAAATGTCACATAAGCCCTATACCCATATGGCTGTAAAATCCATAGATTTTCATAAACTAAAATCACTGCTAGATGAAGTGATTTGAAAACCTTTCTAGAAACTTCATCTATTACTCTGGGCTGGAACGCATGTCTGATGCAACAAACAAAGATCCGAGGAACCACAGAGAATATCCTTGGACTCTTTGTTTTCCTTTTTTGTCCATGTTTCTTGGTTGTTTGTATCCTTGAAACCAAAGGAAAAATTTGACACTAGATAAACTGCATGATTCTATGTATCTGATTGTACAATTTCAGGGCACAATAGTAACAGCCATCTTTCCCTCAGATTTCAGAATTAAATGAAATATAGACAGAAGAATGTGACAGAAAGACTAGCCTGGATTTATAGAACATGACTTTAATATGCAGAGACACAAGGACCTTCTAATATCTTACCCCAGAGTTGTATTTAAATCTCACTGAATGGCTAACCTGGATAGCTGTGGGACAGGTTCCTTACTTGGTGAGAAAGTAGTCCATAAAGCTTATAGGATTACAAAATTAAAAGCAAGAAAGGAAATCAAATTACCAATCATATAAGTCATTCTTCATCCAGAGAAGAGAAAGTGAGGAAGAAAAGCCCAGGAATGCTACTTTTTTTCAATATCGTTCCAAATGGGTGGATATCCATCCCCCTTCCCTGTGGTAGTAAATGTGAAAGCTCCCCACTGCCAGTTCAAGACCTGAGAAAAAGCTTACAGAAGACACATTAATTCAGAAGAATTTAGTTCAAAATTGAGGTTAATTTTGTTGCTGATTCTGTTAAACCAGTTTTTTAGTAGATTAATACTTGGATCAATACCTTCATCATTGGTTTTATGACTGGATTCCTACATTTCTGAACCACATGTTTTCGCTTAGGTCCTTACTTTATGTTCCCTTACCTCATCAGTACTGAGCCTCACAATGTTGAATTTCCTGAACTCTTGAGCACATACATTTCTTTCTGTACAGCTCTGACACTTCCACACAGAGCCCAATACAACTGCTTGGATGTTCATGACACATGATGTTGATCTGACAGTCCAAGTCAATCTGCATCTTACTCATATAGCTCATCCAGAATTGCCTTACATTTGTCTTATTACATAGTCTTTTGATATCCATTGGTTCCCTCTCCAGACCTTTTCATTTGCCCTCTCTTATTGCCATCCTCAACAGCAGATCATGCTTGTATCTTAGCTATGGTGCTTATGGCTGTCATAGTTTGATGAAGCTCTGTGTACAATTTTATTTCCTACTAGTTCCTAACATATGTGGCCTACACACGCCCTTCTGTTTCCTGACCTGGATAACTAACTCTAGAATTTTAGAATTGAAGAAATGTATAATAGTTAGGAAAACTTTTTTTATAACTCTCTTCACAAATTAGAAATTGTGGTTCAAGAAATACAGAGTCAGTTACTCTATCTAGTACCAGCTTTAAATCCAGGTTTTCTGATCCTTAGTTTCTTGGTCTTCCAAAAAAGAAAAAGAAATGCTGTCTCCTAAGTAGCTCTTTTTCATTTCTATCTTCCATCCATTTGTACCTTATTCTTCAAATCTGAGTTGAAGTCTCACTCATCACTTTTATAATCACTCCCTTTCTTTCCATGTCTTAATTCTCACTTGGCATGTAGTCATTTTCTCAGTTTAGATTATAATTAGTCTCTAATTATTTGTGGCTGATATTTGTTTTATACTAGAGGGCAGAGGGCATTTCCTATACTTCTGAGAAAGAAAAATTTCCCTGTTATAAATAATGTTGTTTCATTTTATTCCAACATTTCCTTTAAAATAAAGAATTTCAATATGACTGTAAATTAATCACATACTTAAATGTGTAAACATTACACAAAGCTTTATTAAAAGCTTCCAGTTGATTCTTTCATTCTTTTTGCTTCCAGGGGAAATTTGTGATTCTTGTATAAGATAAAATAAGGAGTCATTAACATAAATGAATGCATTATACCCTGATAATCTTACCACTTCAACATGATGTTAATTAGCAAACTTGAAATTACTAAATGACTGGCATACTAGGGTTCACTACTTGACTTGTACATTTCCATGCTGAGGAAAAAAAAAATACTCAGTATACATCAATCAATGCTGACTAATGAAAACTATAAGTAAGGCAATATATTCATAATTTGCAATGAATTGTTATTACCAAGATACATTATTTAAAGAGAGAGAGGGAATGATATTATATTAAGTATCTTAACCAATCAGGTCAATGGGAGTACAAATTTTTCAAATACACCTATAATTCAACTTATATCATCTCTTAATGGCCTACACAAATATGAAATATAATTACATAAGTTTCCTTCTTGGTTGATTAGTAAAATATACTGCTAAAACTGGAGTTATAACAATAACAATAGGTAACTTTTTAAGGGCTTACTTAGGACAGGCACTGAGCTAGGTGCTTTATATACATTTCCAAGTCTTCTAACATCCCTGTGGGGTAAAAAATTTATCCTTTTTTTTTACAAAATGGAAACTAAGACCTTCAAAGGTAAGGTATTTTCACAATGCACATCTTCCTTAATGAACAGAGAAATTAGTTTGTTAAACTATGAATTGCTTTATCTGTGGCTTTTTTTTCCCACATCTTAGGAATAATATCACTTACTTCCTAGAGCTATTATAGGATTTGATAACAGATAATCGATTTAAGATGTCTAATATAGTGAAAGTATTAAAGTAAAATATTTAGGATACTACTGGCCTTCCCTTTGCCCAATTTATCCTTACTGTTCAAAGTGTGGTCCTCAGAGCACCACTTGGAAACTTTTTAAAAAACAGAATTTAAGTTATTCAGACCTACTGAGTCAAAATCTGAATTTTTTGGTGATTGTCAGTTGGTTGCCATATACTTGAAGTTTGAAAAGCACTGTTTTGCATAGCATGTGGAGAGTGGGCAGAACAGATAGGTGCTCTCCATGGCTTTTGTACTCAGCCTTAAAAGAAACAAACAATTATCTATCTTTATTAAACAACACCCCTGTCTTTTCAACATTAAGCACATGAACCAACTCTACCAGGAAATAAACAAGCAAACAAACAAATAAATAAATAAATAAAGTATAAACTATGAACCAGAGGAGGTACAGCAAAGGAAAGACAAACTTCAAAGGCTTAGAACGTGAGAGCAGTGGATTCAGGGGTGTATGACCGCCTTTCTCTTTTTCCCACCGAGATCAAATAATTTATTTTTACTTGTCAATACATTTGAATTCTGACTGTGTTTACCACTCCAGGTACTACAGATTATAAATAGAATTTTTAGAATTATACTGATGGCAAGTATTGAAAAGACAATTCTGGGATCTATAAAGTGTTGTAAAGTGTGATTTAAGTTGTATAGAGTTAATCTTGAATGTAATTAGGAATCATAAAGAAGTTAAATTGCTCTCACAGGAATTACAAACAAAACACAAGCTGATTATCCTCAAAAGCCACTTGGTAAATGATTATAAACGATGCCAAAACAATAGCAATTTAAGACATCAAATTCTTTGTTGGGGAAGATTCTTAGGCTCCATCTTGGTTTGCAAAAACATCTTTGATGCTCACTTTCTCCCCCATGATTTTTCCTTGAGTCCAAATTTGGGCTTTGCTTCTAGATTTAAGCATCTTTCAGCTTAGACTTCTGTGATTCACTTATAGCCTGCACTTCTGTATATTATTCACTGACACCCCCAAAGTACCTTGTGTTTCAGCTAATTAACATTTCCAGCCATGATAATGATAGAGCTGTTTATCAACCAATAAATGATGGAGCTGTTTATCAACCAATAAATCACTTTTTTTCTGTCACCATTTTGATGTGTGGAACAGTGTTTTTGCAACAAATTGAATATTTTACTGCATTTTAACTCTTTATATAATTACAAAAATCAAATTTTGTTAACAATAAGTAAGTCTCAAAAATGTAATGCTTTTGAGATAAAAATGAAATAGAACTAAGAGAGTTTATTTGACTCCAGCAGATTTACTTGTATGTTTACAAGAAAGAAAAAGAATTAAATTAGAGAACATGTGTGGAATACAGAAAATACAATGTCAAAAATGTCCAGGAATGTGACAGCTTTGTCAGAGGCCTTAAATAGACAATGAAAATTTTAACTTTTGGTATAATTTTATCACTTCCTACTTGACACAATATAGTTACTTTGCACTTTATAGTTATTTTGCAATTATTTTCCCACTTACTATTGCCTCAACTATTATGTATGTAGAGTGGATGATATCCCTGTGCCTTCTGCATTGTATCTTGCCGAAGCAGTTTTGTCAGTAGATAACCAAGCTAAAGGATCTTCCTTAATCACATAAGAGCAATTGAAATATATATCGTTTGTTTGAGAGCAACCATGTGTCTTTAGTGATGTGTAGAAATTACTTCAAAGAGTCAATCACTAATGTTCAGTAGATGAAAAGAAAATGTTCTAGTAGAAGATGGGTAGCATTAATTGAGAGCTTCTGTGTGCCAGCAACTGTTCTCTCTCTTTAAGAGGAATCATTTCATGTAATCCCTTCTACATATCATGAGGAAGGTACTGGTGCTTCACAGATAAGGCAGAGTTGGTATAGAGGGTTTACATCACTCTTCCCATCCCATATGCAGGATGCTAAAACCCCAGCTCTTTCCACTTCAGCGAACTTTCTTAGCCATCAGTAGTACCTGGTTCCAAGTGTTTGCCATGAGTTATCTAATTTGATCCTTACTCTAACTTTATGATGTATTCTCTCAGTTTCACACAAGAAAGTTAATGACACACTTAATTCTTTCTTCTACATCCAATCAATCTTCAGGTTCTATCTATTCTATTTTATGCATATATCTGGAATATTCCCCCTTCTGTCCATCTGCATTACCTAGTTCAGGAGCCATCATCTCACAACAGTCTCTCTAACCTACTGATTTCCTCCATTCTTGAACCCTTCCAAACCAGTGTACATGGAGTGATAACACTACAAAGCATATCCCATCATAGGAAAAAATCATTTTGGAACTCTTCAATAGATTCTAACAGCTAAAGGACAAATAAGCAATCAGTACACTGAACAAGGAATTATAGCTGTAGAAGCAACTTTGTTATTGTTTCCCTCTCTATATTCAAACCTGGTTAGTTGAGCGGGGTGGAGGTCAGGATTCCCGCTGTCTGGAAGTTGATTAGAAAAAGAACATGTCCGTGACATTTAATTTTACTTTTAGGAAATAAAAATTAATGGTGAGGATCATATACTCTGAGACCAGACTGAGTGGATTTAAATCCCAAACTGTGTCACTTACAAATTATATACCTGGGAAAATCATTTAAATGTGACTTAGTTTTCTCCTCTATTAAATTCAGAATATTATCAATCCTTACATCCTGGGGTTGTTCTGAAGATTAATCGAGGCTTCCAATTTTGTTCAAATGTAAGATGTCTTCTACTGCCCTTCTGTAACACTTGTTGGCTGCTGTTTCTAAGAAATCTCCTCTCTGGGCTCAAAGAGGAGAAAAAAAGGATAGGTAAGAAGAGCATGAAAATTCTTACTTAACTGGAATTATTGTTCTTATCTGACTGGAATTATGGCTTTACAATTCCTGAACCTGACATGTCTCTGAAACTTTCTTCCCCGTCAGGGAATGCTTTTGTGAGTTCTTGGTAGACACAAGAGAAAGTTGAGTACATTGAGAATATTCCACTGTAGACTTGGAGGCAGAAGAAAAACAGATTTTCATCTAGTTTTTTAACCCAGTCAAGCCCTGGTTTCCTGCCTTTCCACCCAGCTCTTGGAGACCCTTCACCTTTATAGTCAGTATCTTAGACAGGATTTACCATGGATACAAGAATATTCTCTCTTCCATCACCATCATGGAATAGCTGCTCATAGAGCAGCTCGAGTAGCTAGAAGCAAAGCACCTTCTGTTCTCCCTCACCATCCTTTATTTTCTATCTTATAGAACTGTGATACTTGGCTATCATTGCCTTTTGTGAACAGTTACTAGAATGAACTAGGCTGGTGAAAGTGAAGAAAAACATGACTATCTTTGTCACAATTTCCCCTTTAAACAATTTCTTTCTGTGATGGATGAAATTTCAAACAAATTTCTTTGCTCTTCAAGTTTGTTCGTAGTATTAAAATATTAAAATACTATGTCCAGTCTAATAGATAAAAACATGCTATTTTATTTACTTTAGATTTTCCCTTTCCCAGTTTGGCTTGAAATGGGCAAGGCAGGGAGTTTTGGCTTCTTTTCCTATCTTGATCTTTTTATGCTACCTCTGACTCCTCAGGAGGAATGGAGAAGACGTGAGGAGAAGAGAAAAGCTTAAATGACTGGCATAACTTCCATATGTCCTTGATACCCTCTGTAAAGGCTGGTCCAAAATCTGTTTTTTTATTTGTTTTTTTCTTTCTTTGGGGTACTTGTAACTTCTTCAGAGAGTTCCCCAATGGTGACTTCCATTTGTTATTTCTAAAACTATGATACTTCCCCATAGTGGAAGTATCCCTTACAGTGTCCCTTAACTATTCTGCTTCCAGCCTTTTTTTGCCTTGGTCACTATATACCTTCAGAAGGTCATCTTGGACAAAGCTCTTTTCAAAAATTCTCAGTTAACTCTCTCATGTGGCATCCACATCTGATCTACAAGAAATATGACCAATCCTTTGCCATCACAAGAAATGGCCCTCGTGTCTAGGGCAGTAACTCCATGCCTCGCCATCAGGTAAGCAAGGCAGCAAGCTATTACCTTGCCTCAAGGCACTTACATTTTATTTTTAATTTTTTTAGTGAATCATGAGCCAGCTTTGATATTCTTCCAATTCCAAAAGACTCAAGGTAATTCTCAGAACTGTTTTCTTGGAGAAACCCTCACTTGGTACAGAAGGAAAGGAGAAGAGCCTTTCTCCTTACCTAGAGGGAAAGGAGTGCAAAGGTCGCAGGACTCTGAGCTCTCTCAAAGAAATCCTCTCTTCCATATCTCAAATTTGAATGAATCCTCAGCTTCTCTTAAGGTGTAGAAGCTGGGTGGTACTAGAAGAACCATTTCATTGTCACCTTTTATAATTCTGATATAAATGATTCAGCACCCTGGTTTGGGATGTAAGGATACTTCCTGACTACTGTCTGTAGTCAGAGAGCTGCTAAGCATTTTGAAAACTGCCATATCAATAAAAGTCTGTCCCCTCTCACCTATGATATTTTCATGAGGGTAGGGATAATGTCTATCTTACTGATAAGTATGGGCAGCATATAAATGTTTATTAAATAAATAATAAATGAACCCAAATGCATTCAATTTTGAGGCTATTAGCCATAGTTTTATATATTGATGCATACCTATATATCAATGCATGTGTATTTATGTATTATTTATATAGTCTATGTATTACACATAAATATACATGTATGACCACAGTGTTGCACATCTCTAGAAGATATCACTTATTTTGTAGTCTATATTAATAGAGTTACATTCTTGAGAATGTTATTTATGTACTAATAGTGAGAATGATGCATCCTGGTTCTGTGAAAATCCTTGGAACTATCACACAAAGGTATAGATATGCATTCTTCTGGCATTTGAATATATTTCATATCTTCACATTTATTAAATATTTACCATGTATTAGGCATAGTGTTTCATGATACAGATTGTTAGATGTCTACAGAGCTAAATAAAACAAAATAGAAAATTGTAAAACAAATATGACTAAAGTATATGCAAAACTTAATGTAAACATAAAAATAATTTAGAATAAATTATACTTAAATGCTAATAATTGTTTTGTTAGGTTAACTGGAAATGAGTTTTTTTCTGTTTACTTTCAAACTTTTCTTTATATATGCATCCATGAGTTTCATAATGAAAAATAAACACATTCTAAATGATCTAAGAGATTGATATTTTAAGTTTTCAGATCAAGTAATCACATATTTACCACCTAACATTTAAAGATGACTTTAGCCATAACAACTTATCCAAAAATCACCTTTGAGCATCTGAGAGAAAAATCCATCAATTTGAAAAGTGGGTGAAAGAAGCAATAAATTGGAAGAATGAACCATGCTAATTTAGGAATATTAACTGTTTATGATCCTGTACATCAAACAAACACCAATAGCTAAAACTGTTGCCTGAAATTTTATCTGAAAACTTACGTAACCAGACTTTTACAAGAAATATCTAGAATAAGTAGCACATTACAAAAAAAACATTCCTGGTTATTTCTACAGTTATTATTTTTTAAATCTATATATCACTACAACTTTAAAACTCACTGGAAGGATTGTTGCTGAAAATAAATTATGTATTTACCTTCTGGTTGCCTAGAATGTGATGAGGAAACAACATGGTCATTATTTAATAATTTAAAACCTACTGAATGGTTAATTTCTAATCACATCCATAAGAATGGGAGAAAATAAAACTGATACTCTTAACACCAACAGTATGGATTTCTTGAGTTTTGAGCTTACACGTCACTGAAGTTTTGCCATGAACTAAGGGAACCTCAGAAGAAAACTGTTGTGTGTTGGGCCTTAGGAGGACATCCATTTCACTAAAGTGTATCGAGAGAATTATGTTGTATTTATTTACATCTATTTGCAATAGCAACTTGCCAGTGTCCTCACAAAAACACATCAACACAACACATGCACACAATGTGACTGACATGCCATAGTACATTCTTGAATATGGAACTATAAGTATATGACAAATGTTACATTATTACTGAATTCATAGATACAAATTTACATTATGGTGCTAGAGATTTAAGAGGTCTTAGGTTTAGATACAATAAACTAAGCTAAAAAATTGTGAAATGATTCCTTATGAATTAAATATAATTTTGTAATTTTCCTTAAGATTTATGTCATCTCCTATAACTTTTAAATTTTTGTACAGTAACTTGCACCTGCACATTGGTAGTTTCAATGACAAAATAACAGCAAATTTTATTTTCAAAATATGAGTTAAAAATTTGCATTTAGAGAATAAGGAGTAGTGCAAGTTGCAGCGCTCCAAAATCTTGCGACCTCAGACTATCTACTGTTAAAAGAACATATGGGATGTGAACAGTTCCCAGGAATGTGTTGTTTTAATTTGTCTGATTTTTCTCAAACTATTCAAATTCAGTTAGACAATATCCATCATATCATTGATAAGTTTTCACAAATGCCTAGCGTGCCTAACTGGTTTTCTTGGTTTCACTGGATATGGCTGGTAATTGTAGGTCTGCTTTGGTTATGTAGCTGTATTCCTATTATGTTAGTGTATGTACGCAATTTAATTAGTAGTTTAAAACCTATACATGCTTATGTTACTCTACAAGAAGATATGTCAAAGAAATAATCAATCTTCCCATGTTTTCTTCCGTCTGCTACCTCTATAGCTTTTCTTCTTCTTTCCTAATTACAACCCTTAAGTAGAATTCGTGCCTCATATCGAAATTACCGAGTATCATAATTCTTCCAAGGGGTAAAGATACCTCAAGACAAATGCTGGGCATAGAAGCCACAGGGCATAAATCTGCAAAAAAGTAAAAAGCTAACCTTTTCAAACAATATGGCTTCTCTCTCACTTACCAACTTTACATTTCCCTGTATGGCCCCGGAAGATGACTGGTTAGCCAGAGACGGTAAGATTCCTCAAGGGAGGAACAACCTAAGACAGGCACAGTCGCAGGGGGGCCATCAGGTGAGAAACTGGGGATCAACAGAGGTGAGGCTTAGAACCTCACCCCCCTGTTTTGAGAGAAATCTGCATCCGTGGATGTTTTGTTGCCCTTGTCTAGCTTGGATTAATACTTAGTCTAGAGGCACACACCTGATCATCTACATTTGCCCTCTTACAGCACTAAACTATGTTTTCTACCTTTATCTTGCCTCTACCTACCACTTCAGCATTTTATTTAAAATAATAATAATAATAATAAATAATAATAATAATAAGGGAGAAATGTGGGATTCACATATAAATCAAGTATAAAAATCAAACAAATAATCATATTTGACCTGATTGTTTATAGTTCATGATGCGTGATCAAAACCTATAGTTTCTGTGATGACTGCCCTTGCACTGTTCACCAGGTAAGAACTTATTCACTATGTAAGAACTTGTTCACCATGTAAAAACTTGTTCGTTATGCTTCAGAAGATTGGAGACTGTTGAGAATTAGGCTTGGGGTTGATTAATGATTGTGCATTGAGTCCCCTATACATAATTTTATTGTTGTTAACAACCATTTGATCAATAAATATGAGAGATGCCCTCTCAAAAAAAAAATTTTGCATTTAGGCTATGGTTAAACTAGTATATTTCAACAAATGCCTTTAAAATTATAAAATCAAATATACTTTGTCAGCCTTTAAAAGAAATGTGTGTCACCCCTCTCTGACTCTTAAGAAGGGGCTGGAGGATGAGGATTCAGGTATATAAAAATAACTATATACTCTGTATTTTTAAATGATTTTCCTTTATTGGTTAATAAGATTCTGTTTTTTTCTTAAAAAAAAAAAACCAGAGAGTTAGGTCCATAACATAAGCTTCTGATTGCATTTATTTTTTATTCCTAGAATCTTAATTTCTTTGTAATAGTGATTAAGTTGGTGAGAGTTAAAAAAAAAACTGTTTAATCAACTGAAACTTTTTATCATGAGTACATAACACATAGTCTAAAACACTGATGAGCTGAACCATAATAAAAACATATTGGATTTGTTTCTTCTTTTTAAATTTCATAACATAGTTGTGAGTTTGCAGAAATATGACCAAATACCCCAAATTTGGAAGCAAATGGTCTGTCTTTCCTATAAAACCTTATATAAGTACCACAGACAGAAAATAGCCTCATGCTTTCCCTTTCCTTTTATCCTTCACATCCATTCCTCAAACCACAAATGATCAAAACTCAGTTTTTAAAAATGCAGGCTGTATGATGTGTGTTTGACGCTAATATACCAGAGGGCCTAGATTACCATGAACTGGATATCAAATAATGTACTAATTTTTGTAAAGATCTATGTAAATGCTGCACTAACAAAATTCAAAGTAACTGTCCCAGTTTGGAGAACTTTTACAAAAGTGTATGCCATGTAAGTTCATCTATGGGACAATCAAAAGATAATGTGAGCTCCAAAGACAAAATATCAGAGTAACTGAGGCAAGCAACCAGCCAGGTTTGTTTAGTCTGATGATATTACAGGTGTCACAGAAACCTACCCGAAGAGCTTACTCAGAGACTCCACTCAGTAACATGGGACATGAACTATCCCCTTCCTGCTTCCCTCCATTTTTTTGTCACTTAGTATTTCAGGAGAAATAGATATCCCAACACTTTAAAAATAATGAGAACATTGACTGAAACTTTACCATTAAAGTACTTTCCTTAAATGTTACTGTTGCTACAAGTGCAGAGTAGGGTATTTTAATGTGAATAGTGTTTTGGTTACATTTAGTGACATGCTTAATTGGGGGAAATGTGATATATTCAATGAAAACATTTTCAATTCATAGAAATGTCTTTAAGTGATGTACAGTTCATTAATTCTACTGTATTTTGTTAAATGATGGTCTGTTCATCTTTAATACTAGAACATAATACATGGGTGATAATAAATTTAAAGTTATGAAAAATTTAACTCAGTGTCCTTTACCACAATATTGTAATTTCACAGCTCTGAGAGAAAAAAAATATTTTAATTAGGCAGAAAATCTTAATTGATTTTCACTGATTCTCAGATGTCCAGAGTATTGGTCTGTAACTTATAAAAAATCATTTTTACTAGTTTATCATTGGTCACTGAAGGAAAAATACAGTATGTGGCTCTCTGGAATCAGCAGATTACAAGTGTAGTCCTACAGAGAACAAAACCTTGGTCTGGATACATTACAATAGATATTTATTTTATTTTTTTAATATCATAGAGACAAGTTAAATATAAGTTACTATAGATGAATTTAAATATAAGATCATGTCCATTTTATTAGAAAATTAGAAGTGAATATCACTTACTGAGGGTCAGAATGTTCCTACATTCATTTGTACAATTGTTCATTCATTGACTCAACAAATATTTCTACATTTCAGGTATGGGATGGGCAATGAGGCAGAATATAAAATATGAAAGGCCCCTTCCTTTAAAGATCACAAAGGCTATTAGTGTATACACAATAGGAAAAAAATAGTCATTAAAATAAATATGATAGATATTATAATTTAGGAAAGACAAGTATGGGGTCTAGAACCAAGTCTCCAATCTATGACTGGGAAGTCAAGGGGAAACTTTCAGAGAAGAGTAATATCTAGTAACTTAATATTGAGAATGAGTAGGAGTGAATAAATTAAAAGGATGGAATATGAGATTTGAGACAACAGTGAGAAAAGTATGGTACATTAGAGAACTGAATAAAGATTTCTTTATGGCTTGAGCATGATTCAGGGAGTGGAAGGATAAAGTTGAGGATGTGAGAAATCGTATCATGAAATGTTTTGTAAAGAGTAAACAAATGAAAATCAACTATGATAGCCAGCCTCCAAAGATGCAGTGGTCTTTGTTCCCTATTATTCACAACCTTGTATAGTCCCCTCCCACAATTAATCAGCGCTGGCCTGTGTAACCAACAGAATAAAGCAGAAATGATAAAGTTCTGAGATTACATTTTAAAAACCTGCCCCTCATGACTCTGGGGTAAAACAGCCATCATGTCGTAAGGACACTCAGGCAGTGCTGTGAAGAGAACCAACTTGTGATCAGCAATTTAACAGCCATGTTAGTGTAACTTCATCCCTCGGCCTCAGTCAAGTCTTCATATAACTGTGGCTTCATCATAACCTCAGAAAGACTTTGGACCAGAACCATCCAGCAAACCACTCCTGCACTGTGAACCCACAGCAACGGTGAGGGAAACAAAATTATTTTTGCTGTTTTAAGGAACTAAGTTTTGATGTGATTTCTTATACAGTACTAGCTAACGGATTAACCTACTAAAGTTTTTAAATAGGTGAGACAATGAGATATTTAAACAGGGAATGCCATTCACTTCAGAAAAATCTCTTCGGCTGCATTGTGTATAAATACCTGAGAAAGGCAAAATGGCAGGTAAGGAGACTCAGTATTTCAGGCAGGATGTGATAGCACCCTAAGTAAGGGTAAATGTTTAGTACTGCATTTATCTTCACTGTTATATCTGCATTTACTGATACTTTTTTAAATAAAATATGGATCCACCTGGAAATTTTTTAATATGAAAATTTTAAATCAGTGTTTAGTCTTCTCATTTAACTCAACACTCAAGAAACATCATGGAGTTCTAGAAGAACAAATAAGTTAGTAAAAGTTTTATTCACAGAACCATTATTGGTTGAAATTTTGCCAAGTAAAAACAGATGCTGGTACTTTTGGGCCTCCCGAAATTGATGTCAGCTACTGAGCAAACTGACAAAGAGCCCTGTAAGTGCTAACAGCTAGTGACCCTGTCACCTCAGCTTTGCAATGATTTTGCAATCCCTGCTGTGGTAGTGTGCAATAACCACAGTCAACACCAATTTCCAAAACGATACACTTAACTTTGCCAGGTCTACAGTAGATGCAATACAATTTGCCAAAGCACAAGAGAGTAAAATGGAGCTTGTTTCTTTACTTTCCCTATAATTACCTGTATTGCTTGAGATACAGACTGAAGTCACTACTTTTATGGCAAATATTCATTTTCCTTGACTACCAAATTTTATGGGATTTGCATAAATCCTAGAATTTTTTTTTAAAGAAGAGTTGGTTTTATTGGGGGCTTGTGTAATGCTTTTCACAAACTTATCAAACACCCCCATTATAACTGACACCCCTCTACATATTTAAGTGACAGTTCTAAAATGCTAAAAGTTACCTTTTGAAGACTAAATAAAAATATGTTCATTATGTTAACATAGTTCGAAAGTAAATTGGGAGGCTAGGGAAACATAAGGTGGAATGTTAAATCCACTTTATTTAGATTATTGCCTGAAAAATAAACAGTTCTACTATATTCACACCTGCAATTGCATCTACCCTGCTCCCTCCTCCATTCCCCTTTCTTTCCTCCTCACTCTTTCTTTCTGGATAAATACCATACAATTGAATATTTTGCAGTTACCTCATTCAAATGATTCCTTTTTATAAGTGAATAAACTGAAGTCCAGATAGATTAAATATCTAGACTAATGTGACACAATTTTGTGGCAAAGCTAAATCTATGATTTGAGTTTCCTCAATCTTTTTCAAATCTTTTTTTAATTCTGTTGCTACTACCACAGTTCTCTAATCTGGATAGTTTCCACCAGTCTTTTACTGCAATTCATGGCCAAGTTCAATTCATTAACCACACTACGAGTCTACATTTTAGCATATAAATTTGAATGTCAGTCTCTTCTTAATATTCTCCAATAACTCCTCAATGCCTTTAAGATAAAGTCCAAATTCACTGAACTGGCTTTAAAAAGTACTTTATTTCTTTATATTCAAATTATTCAGTTGTTTTTTTTTTCTTCCTCAACTTTGAAAATGAATAATTATAGTGGTTAACATTTGCTGAATTCCTACTTCAAAAAATGGCAAGCTTAAATCCACAACAGGCACACCACTCGGTTCTTTATAGAGCTCATTGTAAGGGAGTCGAGCACGGAGTTTAATAAATGGGTTGTGATGTGACTCCGTCCAGGCTGCTGTTCCACCTCAACCTATTCCTAGCTGTGTGTTACTGATACTCTTTGCCCTGCTAACCTCACCTGCTGAGGGAGTAGAACAAATTAGTGCATGTAAAACCTGACAAAAAGCAAGCACTTAATGAACGGTAGCTATTAATTCTCTCTGCAACTCTATGGGTTTTATTATCTCTTTTTTATACTTGAGAAAATTATCAGGAGATAATTTTATTTCAAAATCTCAGGATCCAAAATCAAGAATATACACTTACAGATATTGTTATATGGCTGCTGTAAGTTATTATTTTGTGGTAAGTTGTGATTATCCTGCTTATGGGGTGCTTTTGGGATTACATCAAACTAAAAAGCTTCTGTACAGCAAAGGACACCATCAACAGAACAAAAAGGCAGACTGCAATATGGGAGAATATATTCATAAACAATTTATCCACTAAGGGATTAACATCCAAAATATATTGAGAACTCATATGACTCAAAACCGAGAAAAAAAATAACCCGATTAAAAAATGGGCAGAGGATCTGAATAGACATTTTTCCAAAAAGACATACAAATGGCCAATAGACACATGAAAAGATTCTCCACATTGCTAATCATCAGGGAAATGCAAATCAAAACCACAATGAGATACCACCTCACAGCAGTTAGGATGATGACTACCCAAAAGACAAGAAATACCAAGTGTTGGTGAGGATGTGGAGAAAGGGAAATTTCCTACACTGTTGGTGGGACTGTCAATTGGTGCAGCCACTTTGAAAAGCAGCATGGAGGTTCCTCAAAAAACTCAAAATAGAAATGCCATATAACCCAGTAAGTAATTCTACTTTTAGGAATTTACCCAAGGAAAACAAAATCTCTGATTCAAAACGATATATGCACCCCTCTGTTTATTGCCACAATAGCCAAGATATGGAAGTAACCAAAATGTCCATCAAAAGATGAATTGATGAAGCCGATATGATACATATACACAATGGAATATTATTCAGACACAAAAAAGAAAGAAATCCTGCTATTTGCAACAACATGGATGGATATAGAGGGTATTATGCTAAATGTAATTAGCCAAATGAAGAAAGACAAATGCCATATGATTTCACTTACTTGTAGAATCTAAAAAACAAAGTAGCAGTAGACTCTTAGACAATGAGGAGGGACACAAAATTCTAAATCATAATATAAGCTGGTCATGGAGATTGTAGTACAGCATGGAGAATATAGCCAATGACTCTGGAACATCTTTCTATGCTGACAGATAGCAACAGCATTTGGGATGAGGAGTTAATAATGTGGGTAACTGGTGAACCACTGTGCTGTGTATTTGAAACTAATATAAGATTGTGTATTAACTATACTTCAATAAAAATAAGTAAATAAATAAAATTGTTATACACAATATAAATAAAAATAAATTTTAGAAAAAGATGGAAAATGTGCTAACCTTAATTGTAAGTTTGATTCACATGTAATTTATTGAAGAAATGTGTATATTTTTTATGGAAATGACTTCTTTACTAGTTAGAGGCTTAACAAATAAATTCTTTTATAATAGTAAAAAATTCTAGAGGCTCTATAATAGCAGATCTTTGCTCAGATTGATATTTTCTCTTAAGGCATTATGCAGATGTGGAAATAAAGATATTGATGGTATACTGCATTATTATGTATACAAACCTCTTCACTGAATTACATATGATAATACATTGCCTAAAAGGGGAAGGTAATCATTACACACAGCTGTATTAGAATCCTAGCCTAGTATGAACTCAGACATCTAGAGAGAAGTTTTCTAGCAACTTTAATCAACTGGAATACCACCAGATCTATTGAGAAAGCAGAAAGCTGAGTTGTCAAATCAGACTCACACAAATAATGATCTTCATGCAATAGCAAACTTTACTAATGATTTCAAGGATACATGTAATCAAATGTCACAAAGCAGGGAAATATCTAAAATGACTAACACAACTTCCCAGGCCTTTGTTATCAATCAGGATTGGCCCATATTAACAATAAAACCTCCACGATATATATACAGTCACATGGCTTACCCAAAAGAAAACTATCACCAATGTTAAGTAGGAATGTGACATAAGGTGCATGGCATTTCCACATGGCCATGCCACATAAATCCTTAGTTTCTAAGTTTGCTTTCAATAAGCACTTTAGACATCCTGCTACAGCATCCATATATACTGACTCTCCCTTAACCCATACCATTTGTGTTTGCCTGGTCTTAATTTTGCTTTTGCTCCAAATTCAGTGTGTATATTTTACCCTTTGCTTTTGCTCCAAATTCAGTGTGTATATTTTACCCTTTTCCCTTTGCTCATGTTGTGATGTCTCAATCTGCATGCTGACTCTGTGCTATCTTCATATTGATGCTTCTAAGCACCCTCAACAGTTATGCCTCATTGCTTTAAGTTGCATGTGCTCAATGACTGAATTCATTAAGCAAGAGAATTGATAAATTGCCCAATCATATCTGTTAGATGTTCAAATTCAGAAGGAGTCAAAGAGGATTAATATAAAATTCACATACATTCTATGCTTACAGAAGCATGCTGGGCATTTTTCTTTGTTATAGTTTGCTTAAAAAAATGCATGTTGGCACATAAATTAGAAGTTAAATACTGATAATTCATTTACAAGAAGGTCAAGATTCTAGTTAATATATTCAAAATTAAATCTATGTGAATGATTTTAAAATTCAGACACTATAGCTTTAAAAGGGATTTTAGTGAACATTTTTAAAAAAGCATTTCTTAAATGCTCATGGCTATTCTTCATATCACTTAACTAAGAACTGAAATATAGTTTTTAAGATAAAATGTCTTTAAAGAAACAGTAAGACATCACTCTTTCACAAAAAGCAATTTGAGCTGCTCTTGGACACCAAACACAATAAATCAGTGTCTCTCCCTCTCCTTTTAAAAATATATTTTATGCATGTTGAGCACAAATGCAAGTCAATCTCCTGCAGACATTTCATTAAATAATGCCAAACTGATGTTAATAAACATATACAATGTCAAATATGTTAACTACTTAGTCACTCAAACATGGTACTATAATAAATCCTTCTATTGAAAAATTGTGGATATATGGTCTTAATCTTAAATTTTCTTACTTTTGAATAAAAATATTTAGGTCATTTATTCATTAGGACTCCATAAACTTTTACATTAATATAAAAATCAATACCAAGAGTCTTAGAATAATGTAATATTTGAAAGTAATTTTGAGTAGCTTCTAGTTTTTCTAACACTTTCCAATTCACTATTTATAAACCCTTAATCTAGAAGACACTATGATATTTGTTGTTGTCTTAACTTAGTATTTTGGTTTTGGGAATGTCCCTTATTTAATCTGAATAAGCTTCTTCTGATTTAGCCTCTAGATTGTCATATCTGATACATTCTATTGTTTACAAACAAGTTCAAGGCCACTTCAGATTCAAAGGGAGGGGCTATACAAGGTTCACTGTGGGTCACCTTTAGAGAATGGCTATCATAGGAAGTTTTTACAGTTTTAAGTAGGGTGACCAGGCTTATTGAGAAGTTAAGTCTTGAAAAAGGGGAGTAAGGTAGGCAGGAAGATCATTTAAAGATCAAAGATCATTTAAAGCAGAAGGAATAGCCAGTGTAAATACTGTAAGGAAAAACCATGTATACTGTGTTTTAAAAATTAAAAACAAATGTAGTAGAGTGAGTGAAAGGGAAATTGTAAAAGATAAGGTCAAACGTTATGACAGCCAGATAATTTAGACTGAAAATTAACAACTAGGTTTAGCAAAAACGATAGTCATTGGTGACTTGATAAAAATTTCAGACGGAGTGAAAGCCAGATTGGAGGAGGTTTAAAGGAGATAATGAATTAGGTAAAGGAAATACAAACAATCTTTCCAGGAGTAGACAGAGGTAGTTTAAAGAAGCCTGGCCTCTCTAGGACAGCACACTGAAGAGAAGAGAACAGCAGAGAGAAAACTCCAGAGATGTATACACACATCCCCTTTAGTACTGAGGCGGGGACTGATCAGCACATGTTTGTGAGAAAATCACCCGAGGCTGTGAAAATAACCACCTGAAAGGATTGAAGGAAACAATATTCAGAGCTCACAAGGGCTGGGAATAGTGAATATTTTTCAGACTAGGAAACCTCATAATTCATGGGGGTACTGAGGAGAGTACTCAGAAAGATCCTGCCATGGTAGTAGGACAGAGAAAGCCCAGAACTAAATACTGTTCTGCTTCCACCTATTAAACAGCAGGACCCAAAAGAATGAGACATCATCTAAATAAATTAACTCTTTCCCAGAATAAGGCCAAAGAAATATAGGGTAACAAAAATATCCAGCACCCAAATGGTAAAAATCATAATGCCTGACATACAATAAAAAGTCACATGATATGCAAAGAAGTAAAAAAATCTGAACCATAAAGAGAAAAATACATCAATCAAAACCAATCCAGAACTTAATTTTTAAACATATTCCTAAGATAATTACCTGTGAGTTTTTTACCATATGTAAAATAATAAGTATAACAATAAAACAGAAAGGTCTTGAGAAATATGAGTAACTTACATTTGTATAAGTTACTTATACAATATACGAAGTGGTACATTACTTCATATTACTTGAAGGTAGAGACAATCACTAAAATAACCAAGGAATAATAGCTAATAGTCCACCAATACACATAAAATGGAAAATAAAAATATTAAATCCAAGAAAAAACAGAGAAAGAGGGAAAACTATGAAGAACAAATGAGACATAGAATGCAAGAAGCAAATAGTTGATTACAATGAACTGTGCCAATAATAATAGTAAATGCAAATAAACAAAATACACCCAATTAAAAGGCAAAGATTCCCTAATTAGAAAAGACAGCAAGGCCTAATTATTTGCTGCCTGCAAGGAATCCACTTTAATACAAATATACAAATAACTGAAAAGTAAAATGGTAAAGTGATATGCCATGCTCATAAGAAGCAAAAAAAGAAAGAAAAAACTGGGGTGGTTATATTAATATCAAGCAAAATAAATTTAAGAGAAAGAAATATCTTTATATTAAAGAGAAAGTGTATTACACGGGGGCACTAGAAAATTTTGGGGCTTAAATATGTTCATTATCTTGATTGTGGTAATAGTTACATGGTTATACAAGTAAGTCAAAATGTTTTGAACTTCACACTTCTAATACGTAAACTACATCTCAATTTGTTATTAACAACCAAAAGAGAAGTAAATGGAAGAAAGCAGTATGCTTCAGTGCTAAGGAAATTGAAAACCTGATCACAAAAAAGAGAAGAGAGACCTTCTGGAGTTATGTCCTTGAGTAAGATTGCTTTTTTGTAATTTATTCATGATTTTTAACTCACTTGCTTGTTTCTCTGGATTTCCCTATCTCTTCATAACCATTATCTCCACTCCTGTCCAAGCTACAATCATCTCTTTATTGAACTGCTTATATGATTTTCTCTGAAAATAAAAACAGAACTCCTGAAAATGGCCTTTAGGACCCTGCATGATTTGGTCTCCACCTTTTGTTTCATCTTTTCTTTGATTGATTTGCTCTTATTTCCTCTTTTCATCTACATTAACCTGCTTTCAGTCCCTGTGCTAATTTCCTAAGGCTGCCGTGACGAAACACCACAAAGTATAAACTGAGTGGCTTAGAACAACAGAAATTTGTCTCAGAGTCTGGAGGCCAGAAGTCTAAAATCAAGGTTTTAACAGGGCTGTAATTCCCACGAAGGTGCCAGAGAAGGAGTGTTCCAGGCTTCCGGTAGGCTCAGGCACTCCCTGGCTTAAAGATAGCTATCTTCTCCTTGTGTTTCTTAATAGAGTCTTCTCTTTATGAATGTCTGTATCCAAATTTTCCCTTTTTATAAGGATACCAGTCATATTGGATTAGGCCCTACCATAACAACTGTATTTGAATTTTGTTAAATTTGCAAAGAACCTATTTCCAAGTAAGGCCATATTCTTAGGTACTGGGGGTTTGGACTTCACCATATCTTTTTGGGGTACCACAATTTGACCTATAATAGTCTCTATATTTGTTGGAACTCCACTTTGTCAATGGGCCTTTGTACAGCTCTTCTGCCTGGGCAGTTCCTTTCTGACTCTTCCCACCAATAATTCCTACTAATCCTTCATATCTAAATTCAAGGGTCACTTCAATACTTCCTTGACTTGCTTCATTATGTCAAAGAGTCCTGCCAAAGACTCTCACAGTTCTGGAAACTTCTATATAGCATTTGTTTTACACACACACACACACACACACACACACACACACACACACACACACACACATATATTTCCCCCAATAAACTGTTAATTCCATGAATATAGGTAGTGTGCCTGTTTTGCTTACCATTTTATCCTCACCACTTTGCAGAATTCAGAGAACACAGCACATTATCTATATTTATTACATAATGAATAAGCTTTTTTATTGAATAAGGTGCTTTTTAATGACTTTAACAAAGAATCTTTGAAAGATAATTTTATTATTATAAAAGAGCAGAAGAGTCATGAGGGACTGGCAATTTAAGTAACTTAATTAATTTAATCTATGATTTAAGTAGTACTTTAACAAGCTCATCACTGTATTACATTATAGTAGTTTGGACATATGAAGTGATAAGTTTTCACTTTTCTAATGAAATTAATTTTGTTTTAAGATGTGAATCAATACCAAAGTAAGTATAAAATCAGTTCTGGAATGGCCTTCAAAGAAAAGAGTTAGTGTCCCCTATTTTTCTGGCTGTAGCAAATATTGAAGTTATCTTGGCCTTTTGTATGCTCTAACCTAATTTTAATTAAAATTCTTCTACAATACTTTGCACATTTTTGCCTTTAGTACAAACTAAAAAAAAAAGACCTATATCTCATTTCTTAACCATGAATATGCACACATACCACATAACACACAAGTTAGTCACACATTTTAGTGATAAAACTAATTGATATTTTGAGCTTTATTAACAAGCAAATTTGGTATAATTAATCCTTAATGAAATGCCAGTATTTACAGAATAACTTGAAGTTTTACAAACATTTTTGTGCTAAGTTTTAGTATGACGGGCAATGCTGACAACTTGTATCAGCTATCAATTTAATTTGTCAGTTGGAGTCAGGATGAATTCATTTTATGCACTTACAAATCCACAAAATTGAAGAAAGAAGTTATGGTGAGAACAACAAAGACTCTATTCCTAGATATGATTTTAAAATATTCTGAAATTTCTACAAGCTAAATGTTAATCCTTACATACCTAGAAGAGAAATGACATATTTAAAGATCTTTTGTTCAAGTTTTAAGAAAAATTTCAAATGAAAACTTTTCCAAAACTGATTATAGTGCATTGTCCTAATTTCTTAAATGTAACATTGCTAAATATCTACCAAATCATGTAAACATGCATATAAGATCAATAATAGGCACAAGGAAGTTGAAAGGCACTAGAACCTACAGCTGAGAAGATGTGATTTGCATATATGTGGCCTTTACCTTTGAATGGAAAATAAGATGATACAAGAAATACATTTCAGTGTGAAAAAAGTAAATATATAGAAACTAATTCATTGATTTCAGTAAGTTATGTAGTTGAGTATATATGTATCTTTCAAAACACTTTGCATTTGAAATAGTTATTACTTATTTAATTCAAACTTGTATTTTATATCAGACCTCCTTATTAGGTGACTTTTCTGCTCAGAAAAAAACTCTATTTTAATTATATGTGTTTAACCTTTCCTTTAATCAAAAAGGTAAGCTTCCACTCTAATAAAAGTTTTCTCAACCCTTTAATCAACACAGGAGTTCTTTGCAATATCAATGAAAAGACCATGAATTCACTGGTGTGCCTCACTGCTCTGTTTGTGGCATTAAGATGTTGATAGATCATACTTAAACCAGTCTGTTATTCTGTTCTGTGAGCCCATTAAATAAAACATAATAGCCATACCTAATTTCTTGTAAGCAGTTGAATCAAATAACTAATAAAAACAACTTACTATTAATGTTTTCAAAGCATAAAGAAATCAACAGTATCATCATCAACAAAAGTGTATATGACTGAATAATTACAAGGGTAAAAAGAACCGTAAGACTTAATTCCTACCCTTTCAGGGGATTATAAGCTTGTTTTGGGAAATAGGCAAACACAACAAAACATAAAATTTCCAAAGATTATTGTTTTTAAATCTTGAACTCCTACCATGTAATTCCAGTCCTATGCATAGATGTACAATTCTTGGGAGCCAGTTCCCCGTTTGTCAAGAAGTAGGGCAGATACATAAAAACAGAAGTCAATTTGAGGTATTGCTTTGAGGATAACTGTGGAGGGATTAGGGAGACCTATAATTTCACTGAATTGCTCTTTCATCAGGGTCAGTTGGGCTGGGTATAGGAGACGCTGGCAGGACGAGAGTCTGGAGGTGTTAGAGCACAGCTTAAACAGACCCAAGCTGAAAGAAAAGGGGCCTTCACCAGGGTGATGGCTGTATATTTCAAAGGAAGAGAGCAATAGTAAGAAAGAAAACAACACATGTAGGGCATCAAAGTCAGAGAAGGGGAAGGAGAGGGCAGGAGAAAGAACAAAACAACAGGCTGATTCATGAATTTGACTTGGTGGCTAAGAAATTATGATTTTGTTTTCTGTAAGAGAAAAGTGCAGAGGGAAACTGATTTGATGCTCTGAGGTATGTTGTTATGTGTGTTTCAGAAAGTCCTGCTTCCCATACCTTACCTTGCTGAGGACATCTTTGCCCTCATTACCTGTTCAAATATTTAGCCATGTTCTGTCATGTGTACCCATGTCTACATCAGTTAAGACTAAGTATAATGACTGGATGCCAGTCTCAAAAGTGGCTCATTCACAAGCTGCCATAAGCATATGACTTAGCCTGGTGTTAATGCTTCTGACAGAATATAAAAGTTTAAGATAATCCGATATTGTCTTAAGAATTTATACCAGGCAGGATAGAACGAAGTTGCCAGTTGTTAGCAGAAATGGGAGCTAGAAAGCCAAGTATTTCTAAAGCTGAAGAGAATGGCTCTTAGGAGGAGAAGCATCCAAGATTATTAGGAAAAGGAAGTCAGTAAAGAGCAAGGATCAGAAACACGTAGTTGAGCAGATCATCGGTGAGAGAGGGGAAGAGAGATCATCCTTTGAGAACACAGAACACAGGTTTGGCTCCTGATGTGTTGCTGTAATTCTGAGGTTTGCATTTCCACGAGTCTCTGTTTTGCCTTTATAATAAAATATCATTTTTTAAACTACCATGGAAAATATTTGTTCCTCATAAACAAAACACAATATAGGAGTCATTTTGTGTTGGAAGGCCTGAAATAAGGCCTAAGGCTATGTGTTGCCTTAACATCAGGTGAAATTGGGAAGACCCTGAATGGCCTAACCCCAAGCTCGCCTCCCATTCTCCTTCAGTGCAGGAGGGTGCCTAGGAGGCAAGCCTCCTTATCACAGGGGCCAGGCACAGTTTCTGCCTCTCCCTGAGTCGTGGGTTTCAGCTCCCCAGTAGCAGTGGGATTATTCAAAGAAACCGAGCCCATCCTCCCTTGGGAGCCAGAGGTCACCCTATCCTTTTGGCACTACAAGACCTGCCTTCCACAGTCCCAGTTTGTTCACTGTGTTCCAGAATGCAACCCCCATACGGCCCAGAGTGTGTTGTATCTTCCCAAGGCTATGTGTTTATGTGCTAATCTACTGTGGCTCTCACCTGTCTAGGGTCAGGTGGGTGTCATATATTTGGCCAACCCCAAGATCTTAGTGAAAATTCCTTTCTCACCAATGGGGTGAATAGGAGGCAATTAAAACCTTTTACATATGTACCTCACTACCTTAGTACTTCCTGTTAGGACCCTCTCATTTAAGATTCCATTTCAGGAACCACATCCTTAAGATCTAACCTACTTATGAAAAACAAACAAAAAGCCTTAAAAATAGTCTTTATTTCTCTAAAATATATCCTATCACATTCATGTAAAAATTTTATTCCTACATATCATAGAGCCATAAAATTAATGGATATAATCTTCCCACCCAAGGTAACTTTACATTTTCATCACAGATAAGACTGCAAACACATAAATCATGGGAACAACAGTGAACTGTGAAATACATTAAGGATAAAAGATTTAGAGAGTGAACAAAAAAGTTTTTCCACAGATGTTTTTTAAATGTATTTACAGTTTCAGTGCCATCTGGTAGGTGTGAAAAAGGAAGTTAAGGCAAAATTACAATTGTTCCAGTATCAGGATCAGCAGTACCATTTTAAATCAAATTGTACTACTTGTTTGGCTGATTCTACTTTCTGGAATACCAGACTTGTGGGAAGAAGCAAGACTGCAGAAGAATAGAAATTTTCAATTATCTGGTTCTTGGAAATAGCAATTCAAATTCTGAGAGAAAGCAAAAAACTAAACACAACTGTAAATAATGCTTCTTCTAAAGTTTCCAGTAAAGCCTATGTTGGATGATTAGACTATAGAGAGAAAGTTAAGCAAACTTATAAATCTGTTTCAGGTCACAGAACTTCAGACTAACCTTAAATTGATATTTAGATCTATGTAGAAATGGCAGCACACCAAGGAACCATTTTTAAAAGCTGGTTTGCATTCAGGGACAATGTCCTTCTAAGGAAGACAGAGGAGAATGTTTAGCACGTGCCTGTGAACAGGGAACCAAGAAGTAAGGAAAGGAAATAGCAGAGAGAATGGTGCATGTGGCCCTGCACAGCCTCTGCCTAAACCTCTTCCAGCCCCTACAGAGGGAGGCTAAAGGGAAAGGAACATGATGGGGTCTCGGGTGAAGAGCTGAAGAGCAGGCTGTCCCTGCCCGTTTCTGTTTTACAAACAGCAGAGCACTGGTGAGGTAAAGCCAAAGGGAAATGTTGCCCATGTACAGTCCTTCTGTTTTCCTGCTTTGGGAGCCTAGAAGACAGCACTGAAGGCAGAAACAGCACTCTCCCAAGGTGGCTCTGGGAGCAGAGACTGGGCACTGACCTCAAATGAGCTTGTCTGCAGCGGGTGGAGAGGAGAGAAAAGAACAGAAAAGAATTGATAGTAGGTGAAGGTGAGGTACCAAAGAGACTTGAAGACAAACAAGAGAGAGTTTCCAGCATGAAGCAAGGAGAGACTGTCACTCAGAAGCTATATAGATAGAGGTTATGAGCTGCAAGATTTGTGAGGCCAAGGCAATATCATGACGACTCATAAGAATAATTATCACATCTTGTTAGCTCCAAAATCTAATCACAAAAGAAGCATGCTATTTTAGAGACTGGATGAAATTTCAAACTATAAAATATTATAATTATTACTACAAAGTTATGATCATGTTATTTTGACTGACATAGATTTGTTACTGTTATTATCATTATTTGATTCTCTCCCTATTTAACATTTATATGTTTGAAGTTTATAACAACTTCCAGGCAAAGGCAAATGTTATATACTTTTCCATCTATTAATATAAATAACTGTAGAAACCTTAAAAAACAGGGCCAAGATAATAAAACAATTTCTACAAACCTCTACAAATAATGCTTGCAATTGTTAAATATTAAAGCTGTTAACAGTTTATATAGAATGCACTATACTTGAGACATTTTTTCATTTTCACAAAACTTCAACAACTAGTCAAGGAATGAATATTTCCTTTAAAGTTATGGATATTTCTCAACTTCTTTTTTCTTATTTTGTTGTTTTGTAATAAATTAGATTTATTATAATGTTAATTCAGGGCTACCGCAAAATGTCAAAATGAATGAAATGTATAAAGTAACTATTATATTCCCTGTTGACAATTTCTTGCACAATTTTCAAGACCTCCTCTGCATATAAATGTGTGCCTCTATGTGTACAAACATAGTTTTGGAATCACATGATGTTAAACCGTGTAACCTCTTCCTCAAAGTGCTTCTCCCCCTATTCAATGGTATTGTATGGCATACATCAACATGGGTGCATCCTTGTTCAAAACCGTGTAATGTGTTTCACTACATAGAAGTATCGTAATTTCTTTTTCCAGTCTATTATTAGTGGACATTTGGATTCCATCCATTCTATTATAATATATAGACTCAATAACTATATGTTGAAATGAACTTGAAAATTAATATATATTAGCAATATAAGCCTGTCTGCCTGCAGTGACCACATTAGATTTAATTAATCTAAAAGTAACTTTTTGTAAAACTTTTTTCATAAAAAAGTTCTATTTCTAGAAATATAACTGCCTATTTTTAGAATATCTCTATTTTAATGATTACTCTTTTCTATGGTGTTAGGAAAATAGAGTTACAAAGGCCATAAAAGATGGCAGCAGTCAGATAATTTCATGAGTGTGTTATTTGGGTCTTTGCAGGATGGGAAAAGTTTGAATATAGAAGGGAAGAGATCAAACATTTCATGAACAAACATCTACATGAATATTATCAGTAAAGACAAAAAGTGGCAAAACTGAAATTCAAGAAAGAAACTAAGGAGCAAGGTAGAGACTTAACCATTGACGAGAATCAGTTATTTGGAAGCGGTTCATTGGGCGGGGCTGAACCTTTTGAATGCACTGAGATAAGGCAATAGATGTCCATGTAAGTTTGCTCAAAGTAATTGGAAATATGATCAGGAATAGGTGCTCTAGGGTGAGGAGATGCAAAAACTCATGCTATGAGAATAGACTTATTAGGAAAGAAAAGTAATGAGGTCCAAATATTCAGCTCTAGTAGCACAGCAGTAGGCTGTCAGTAAGATAACACAGGCTTCTTAAAAATGGGACCAAAAGAGTGACACAAGGGAAATAATTGCAGTGCTAGAGATTTCAAGGAAGAAAGTCCTAACCTAAGAAGAGTTAAGTGCCAAATAGTAAAGTATAAAAAAATGTTAAAAAAGGAAGAGATGAGAGAGGTATTTGTTCTCATGGGAATAAATTTATTTAAATTCTGATAAAGACTGAGAGGTAGAGAGAATTCTAGACCAGGGCAGAGTATAATGGTAATAGGCTACTGAAAGGGAAAAGAAAACCACAAAGGGAAATTAAAAACAGTCAAAGTGATTCAACAGGTTTAGAAATTGATCCTGAACACTTCATAACTTTCTAATAAGCCATTCCATCCTATAATCCTTTAACTGCCATCCACATTACTGGGGTCAATTTCATTCTGCTGCATATATTAGTTTCCTAAATGGAATAGCCATTACAAGTTTAAATCATTTTTAATCATTTAATAATAGCTTATATGTGGCTGATCTGTAATAAATGTTTTTGGATATATGATGATAATATTTGATTAGCAATAAGCCTAATCAAAACTGGGCACTAGTATTGGATCTATACTAATTTGCTGTATAATTATCCTTAGGCCTCAATTTCCCCATCAATGGCATTAATGATGTCCTAGAGATGACATCAAATTATCATCTTCAGCTCACAGCATGTAAACAAATGTGCCCTGCTCTCAACTCTATTTAGATCTTGCATCCCTGCAGCACCCTGGTCATAACTGAGTATATCAAGAGTGGCATGACTAACTCAAGGCCATCCAAATTTAGAGGGTGTGATGGTGAAGTTTATTTGTCAACTTGACTGGATCATGGGGTGCCCAGATACTTGACTAAACATTATTTCTGGGTGTGTCTGTGAGGGTGTTTCTGGATAAGAGTAGCATTTGAAGTGATAGACTCAGTAAAATAGATTGCAATTCCCAATGTGAGTAGGAATCATCTAATCCATTGAGGGATTAAATAGAACAAAAGACAGAAGAAGGGAGAATGCGCCCCTTCTGTCTGAGGGCCTGAGCCAGGACACGGGTCTCCTGCCTTCTGAGACACATATCAGCTCTCTTGTTTCTCAGGGCTTCACACTTGGATTGAACTAAACTACTAGCTTTCCTGGGGTTCCAGCTTCCAGACAGCAGACAGCGGGACCTCTCATCCTCCATAATCACATTAACCAATCCCTCATTATATACATATAGGGAAGATGGATAAACAACGAAGCCTTGTGGAGGAGGCAACAGGGAATGGGAGGCAGCAGAGGTGCCAGCAGAGGGTAACTATGTTTCCAGGAAAGAGGTGGTCAAGCAGCAGCTGCAAAGTACTGGCTTGGTTATTGTTCAGAATGGTTTAGCAGTAATGTGTGTCTTGCCCTGAAAAGACCTTATGCTGCAAGAGTCCTTTGAGAAATCTTAGCTCTCTACAGTCAACTAATGCCTACGGAGATGAAAGGGCTACATAGGACCACCATTTCCTGGACCCCCTGCAAGACTCACTTACCACCTTTAGGATGACTGCATAGCTAAGCTCCAGCCATCCTATACTTCCCTTTATGTTTTCTCTAAAGTGATTTACCTTTTTCACTTATAAATATTCTTTAGCTTCATCTTAATATCAGTCAAAGCTTTGTTCTAATATGACATTCATATTTTTCTCTATTAAAGAGAAACAACTTTAGCTTCCTTTGGTTTATCACAGGAGAATCACCTATATATTTGTCTTGAAATTCCAATTCTTCTTTAATTTTCTAACAGCCTTCATTTTGATTGCTGATTTGAGACATTCCAAAATTAACCCCAACATTCTAAAATACTGCAAACATATTCAAAAACTAGAGACAAGACAGAAGTTTTATATTTGCAAGCATAGGGTGGACAAATTAGTATTCTGATGATAGATCTACGGTAGTTAGAGAGTTAGCTTTGGAATATTAATGTATATATTAACAGTATGTGAAAAGTCTCTCTTATTTTTGCTAGGACACACAAAGCATACTAAATATTTAAACTTAAGGAGAAAAGATTTGGTTTGAACAGACTAAAAATCACTGGAAAGTTATCTTCTTAGAAATAAATCACAAGTGATCTGAAACACTTGTGATAGTGATCTGAAACACTAAAATAGCCCTCTCCTCAAATTCTAGAGTATAACAGTGATACAATAGTTTGTATCTTTAAAAGAAACATTACTTTTGTGATATGAAGATAATTATTATCACCAGTTTTTAAAATAACTCAGTAATGAAATTAGTCTATGCAAACACATGATTACCTGTACAATAATCATTTTCAGATCAATTTTTAGAATGAAAGAGAACATGTTTGCTACATGAAAAGTAGAAGTAAAGAACCCCATTTTCACAGAGTTCTAATCATCCAAGAGGAAGCAGTACAAAATCAGATGTTGCTTAGTAAAGACTGGTTTTCTTAAGTTGCAGCCAGGCACAAGGAGTCACAAAGGCACAGTTTCTATTGCAGGAGGTGAGGATGAAAGGATGGAAGGAGTAAGAGATGAGTCGAACAGTGTTCACATGGGAAACAATACTGTGCTCCAAACTACTGCCTAGAGTTAAGAAATCACATCTCTTTTCATTCTAAGAGAAGACCTCTCACTAATCTCAGGGTCTTTTCATTCTCAATATCAGAAAGACCAGGACTAGTGGAGAATTTGAAGTGTCCAATTTTAGCATAAAGGAATATAATATCTTGGGAGTTTTTATTTTCTTCTTGTTTATTTATTTTTGCTAATAAAAAAGGTTCAGCAGAATATCTATTTGGTTTTACTAAACACTGCAGAACTTTGTGTTTAATTATTAGTTTTCCATTTTTGAATATTCCTGAAACTCATTTTTAAAAATAAAGAAAATATTTCTGCAGACTTTTCACAGCTAAAGTGAGATAAATGATGTTTTTCGTAGAGGCTGACTTAGAGAGAATAATACTGCAGCCAAAGAAACAACGTCTGTGCCAAGAGCAGTAATAACTTGAAATTTCCACTCTTCTATCCCAAGGCTCAAACTTTAATAGCCATGTAACTTTGATAATATGCTACTAATATGAAATACAGTTTTCTTAAAGAAAATAAGATCAGATTAAGGCAAATACAATATTCACATCATATCTATGACTTAAGAATACCACTGGGAAAAATTCTCAACTCCAGTTAAAAAAAAAAGTGAAAACAAATGCCCATCCATGTAAAATAAAACTGACTTTAACAATTTTTTCCCAGCTAATATCTCTAAAGAAGAAAATATGCAACTCACAAATATTTTAAACTGTTAAGAAAGAAGGAAAATTTGCATTTTAATGTAATAACAAAATTTATGGGCTATCTTCCAAAGAGACTTTTTGTACACATTTCTCACAAAATGTGCATTAATAATGCAATGTGCTACCCAAACAGCTATTCTAAATATTAATTACTTTAGAGTAAAATGAAAATATACCACTCTAAAGATTTAATAGAATTCAAACTGTAAATAAAATTGTGTTGCCCAGCTTTAATTAAAGCATTACACACTAATTTTCCTTGGATTCTCACAGTCATAATTATTGTGTGCATGGATGAGTCCCTGAATTATTTTAATAGAATTTAGTGTGTTATTGTATCCCTAAAGCCAATAGTGTAAGGATTTAAAAATAAAAGAAAAGTACCCATATCAATACTAAAACATAGAAAATTATCTAAACATGGGTGATATACTTTTTAAAAATAGGATTTTTAATTAAATAGGCTCACTCATAATTACATAAATTAATTATGTATTCTATGCACCTCACCACTCTTTGGGAAAAACATTTAAAAAGAATTTTGTAAAACTAGGAAAAAATAATATTCTTTGACCACATTTCTTTTCATCTCTACATATGTGAGACATGACTTGCCAATATTTATTGCTGTTTTCAGCATATAGATTTATTTCTTTCTTTACCTGTTCCATGTCTATTTCCCATAACTTACTTTTAAAAGATCACTTAAGGTGATCAAGAACTACTAAATTGCCAATCTCTAATGCTAATCTCCTTGATTTTATAGTCCTATCATCATTTTATTCTTTATCGCATATAAGGCACCTAGAATACCATTTTCCCACCTCATTATTAATATTATGGCTTGAATATTAGATGCAGGGACTGTTTTAAAGATCACTTAGTTTACCCAAGTCATTTCACAAATGAGGAACATTAAATGCCAGGACTGGCTGACTTGCCTATTATTACAGCAAGTGCAAGAACTTGGCTTGGGATTTTGGGTTTCTGATACCATATAACTCCAAGAGCAGCTCATTTTTTACAGCTCTGTTTCAAAACTTCTCCTCCTGGATTCCCTCAGTACTCTATTTT
Organism: Manis javanica; assembly: GCF_040802235.1. Lineage (NCBI taxonomy): Eukaryota > Metazoa > Chordata > Mammalia > Pholidota > Manidae > Manis > Manis javanica. The sequence goes on from NC_133167.1 coordinate 21,349,879, forward strand.
ATATTACATTATATTGATTATTTTATTTTACCCCCAACATCCAGCTTACTTCACAGGTTCCCATGATTTAACTCTATGACTAATACAAAGTATTGGTCTCTATCCAGATTCATACCTATGTTTTATTATTTTAAAACACTTTTTTTTATATGAGAAATCTAAAACTAGATGCTCAAGAATGAAAAGAATAGGACCATGAGAGAGCAATTACCCTCTTCTCCATTATCCTCATCCTAACAGGGAAGGGATTTACAGTATATTAATGAATTTCTACACTCAACAGAAAGACATTAAACAACCAAAAGATGGTGCTCCATTGTACTCAGCTTTCCACTCCATCATAATTGCCACTCTCCTAGGCATGCATGTGTCTCTTCACATCTGACACTCTATACTCTTTTTATAGCTGGCGTTCTTCTCCAGCTACAGAACCATATAGCCAAGCCTCAATGTGACTACTAAAATCTCTTCTTCTCTTCCATTAACCACATCAAACCCTCTGCTATATTTATAAAGGACACTTGAATTTACATGAATGAATACCAGCGGACCTTCTTTTCTCCACTCTGAACTGAATAGACGCATTGGTTCAAAGTGGGTAAGAACAAAGCTATAAACCTATCAACTGAATATAAAGTAAATATGAAAATGAAACTGGACTTCTGATTGGGATATTAGTGTTAGCAAAAGGTTGATGAATCATTATAAACATGATCCATGCATGTCTAGATTTTATAAGACTAAACATATAGGTGGCTAACTGCTGATACCATGAGATTATTTTTGTTTGAAGTGTCAGATTTTTGCTTACAGCTAAGAAATACCAGACTGAATAGATGCAGTCTAACTGTATGAATTGGCAACAGACAGATAACCAAATGATTAAATGCAGATAAAAGAGACCAGGTCTAGAAATAAATTTACAGTATTGAGCTATACTTTACTCAAATAGATTTGAGAGAATGAAGTCACATCTCCATGATAAATACAGTCTCTAACATAAATGTAGCTCTACAGTGATGATTGGTACAACTGCTCAAATAAAATGAGTAAGAAAAGACAGAAGTTCCATCATAACAAAAATATAAAAAATATAGTTTTGAAAATAAATTTATTTCTTAGGATATCTATGTATACATATGCATAGACTCACACTAAGTTGCCAAGTGAGGATTTTCACTTTATAGATCTTATCTTAAAATAGGAAGATGTGCAAAAGCCTAGTACTTAAGGGCTTTGAAGGTAGGGCACACTTGTTATTAAATGTGAGGTACATATGTCCATCTTGTTTATTGATAGTTCACTCTTATAGAAGAATATTAGCAGAACCCAGTCTTAGAGAAGCAATTTGAAGGGTCCTAGGAATACCTTTAGTCCGAGTCTATAAGAACCACACTATTGGGTTCCTCATTTTCTCCACTCAAATATAACACCCTGTCCCATCATATGATTGGTGGAAACTAGAAAAGAGGACAATTTGCCAGCCCTATGGTAGATGATTTTTTAAATCGACTAGAAAGACACTTTGTGCATTAATTCCTATATGCTTTCTTGAAGGCAAAAGACTCCCTACAGATAGAAGTAAAAAAAAGTAATACTATTTCACAAGCACCCATTTAGTACACTCAAACAAAGTCCCATACTCGGGAGTATCCTATACTTGGGGCTAATGTTCTATATTGCTATCTTGAAATTCTTTGACTTTGAATTTGTATTTTGTAGATGAAGTTTGATGGGACCAAAGTACATGCAAGAGACTTGAAGCCCTGGCTTACGTGTAGTTCTTCCTCCCCCCACCTTCTCTGGACAAGTTGCTGGCCACTCATGTGGCTCCTCCGTAGAGCTTGAAGCCCCATATAACACCCCTCCAGGCTCCCAATCAGCAATTAATGCCACCTTCTGCAATGTCAAGGATATTTTCTTTTTCCTTAAGGAAAATCTCTAAAGTCACAATGATGATGTTTCCATGTCTTATTATTTTTATGAAAACAATCATACTCCCCAGTTTGGTGTCAGTTTGAGTAAACCTTTAGAAGTTTCTAATACTGAAAAATAACCCACAGCTGACACTAACTAGTGGAAGACTCTCAATCACCCAATTACTTATAGTCTATTGTTATTGCCAATTATTTTATTTGGTTACAAAACCAATATTTACACATGTTTAGATAAACTTAATTATATCAGTAAATTCTTCTCATCTTACACATTTTAATTTTTGAAATATGATACAAATATTTTTATTTTTAAATTGTAATACAAGTAAATTGTTTGAAAATAAAAGTCAATTGTAGAGCAGTTACTCAGATAAAGTAAAACTACTGGTCCTGTGAGCATAGTGAGTGTTGCCTTTGCAGCCTAGAAATAAATATCTTAATTCTCAGGGAACCATCTCTGATTGAGACTTTTATCTCGGTCTAAGACATTGATTTTCCAGCCCATAAATTTTCCATACAACTCTGTTTTCCTTTTATTCTCTATGTCAAGAAATTCTTCCTTTCAACATACTTTCCTTCCTTATCACTGTTTGTCAATTAACAGAATTGTCTTTAACCTCCCATTTGTCCTCTTGTAAGATTTAGAAAAACTTAATTTCTCTAAAAGTTAATTTTTAGAAAGTCAAAAATTAAAAACTTATAAAGTTAAAAACTTAATTTCTCAAAAAAGAGAAAGAAAAAGAAATAAAGGAGTTCAAAGATAAAGAAGAATTAAGATCTGAGTAACAGTCTTTTTGTATATTTTTTTCCACTAATTATTCTCCTTCATTAGGTTGGATTTTTAAGATTTTACTAATTAAATTATTCCAATTCTTATACATGGCAGCAAGGTATATAGTAGGAAGAGCAATGCAAGGTAAGAAATGAGGCTGAATTCTAGTTCTGCCTTTGTTACTCCTATGTTTTATGAATTTGGACAAAATGCTTAACCTCTCTGGTCCTACTTATTAACCTGTAAAACAAAGGCATTAAACTTGCTGATATCTAGCCCCACTCACCAGACAAAAATAATTCAGCTTTCAAAGAGTTACCAAACAAATTAGCCTTTCCTGATATTTCCTTTTTACTTTACTATAGTGCCAAATCTCAACAGGCATGGGAAAATAATGAGGAGTGTGGAAATGTCTGGGTTCTTCAAGCAGAGGTACCTGAATGCAGATGGGCACCTGCACTTATTATCTGAGTGAAGTGAGCTACTTCGTAATGTTCCCTGGAACCTCAATTTTCTATTTCATAAATTGAAAATCATCATATCAATCTCACAAATTTATCATGAGAATTAAATGAAGTAACTTCATAAAGCCCTTACCCTGGTTTTCTATTGCAAAATAAAACTTTAGTAAATATCGCACTCATACTTCCTTTTCTTCCACAAACCAGACTGCCTTTATTATAAAAATAAATAATAAACAAAAATAAATAAATAATTAAATGTCCTAAGGGGACTATGAGACAGATGTTTAGTTTTTTCATATATGCTTTATAATGTTCAGTAAGAAAACAAATAAATGTGACCATTTAAAAAAGAAAGTTTGTCTATGAAAAAGAAAGGCAGAAAACAGGGATATTTTAAAAAATAATCATTCAATTGGATCCACAATGGAGAGAGAACAGTGAGACTTTATGAGTACATTGTGGAATCAAACTACCTGGATTAAACTTCTGTTTCTCCATTTACCAACTAGGTAAGCCTGACTGAGTTATTTAGGGTGTCTATTCCTCAGTTTCCACATCTGTAAAATGGAATTAATTTTCCTCTCTTATATACACATGAGAAAATATAGAAATCACTCATTAAGTAGTAACAATTATAACTGACAAAAGAGACAGAAGAGGTTTTTATATAACTAATTGTACTTATTGGGAAGAAATCATTACATAGTAATTTTATTACAATGGGAAAAAGACAGTATTGCATTAACTCCAAATTTCATATGATTGACCAAGAAAGGGAAACTCAATGACTGGTAAATACAGACAGTAACAAGAAGCTTGAGTTCTCCCTGAAGAAAACAAAGTAATCTACTTCCTGAAAACACAAACAAACCTTACATATTAGGGATTCATCTTTGTTCTGGCAAGTTAATTTGACTTATGGAATATGCAAAAAGGCAGAACAATACATCCTTATTAAAGGAGTCTATATTTGAAAATTCACCTGCTAACTAAAATTTTTTGTCACCTCCAAATCAATACTCTCAGTGCTTTCATGGTTATTTCCGAAAATTCTCAGGGCAGCAAAGAATTTCAGTCATCTGACCCACAAGCTTCAGGCTGAAGTCCAATAAGGTAATGCTCTGCCTTCTTTTCCAGTTCTAAATCTGTGATCAAGTGTTCTTTTTATAGTCTTTATAGTGTCATGTTTTTTGCATTGTTTTGCTTTTTGTTGCTGATTTCTCCATTTTAAATGATTTGATTCCAGCCCCCAGGCATAGTGATGCAGTGCTGGCTAGTGTTCTTTAATTAAGTGCAAGAAGGCTGTGATGTGTCTTACAGAGAAAATAGGTGTGTTAGATAAGCTTCATTCAGGCTTGAGTAACAGTGCTGCTGATGGTGAACTCAATGTTAAATCAACATGCATTAAATATGATATCTTTAAACAGAAGCACATATAAACAAGGAATACATTGATTGGTTGATGAAAATGTTGCGACCAGAGACCCTCAGGAATATAACCCCACATTTCACCTAGAAATAATAATTTAGCATTCACTAACACAGTATTCCCTCCAACTATAGAATATAACTACTGTGGATATAGGTATTCTCATATTAAGTAAATAGAAATTGAATATGTGCAACTTTTCTTATGGAAAAGAAAGGCTTAAGTCAACCTCACTTTGCTCTCTAATTTTTTTATCTATATGTCTATCACAGAATACTTCATAACAGCTAACAAAGTAGACACAACTTACGATAATTGCATGAATAAATTAACCATAACCTCTTCACACACTGAAACAATACGCAGCCATAATTTGCCTTCAAATAAGAAATCTAATGAAAACATAGCATATACTCCTCAAATTCCATTTAAATTACAGTTGAAAGATTTAAAAAAGTAATCCATATCAACACTAAGAATAGAAAAGACTACCATCAGGGCACTAGAATTTTTTATAAATTTTAGGAAGCTGAAATGTAGAAAAGGGAATATTGCAATATTGAAAGAGAAGCCAGACCAGAGGAAATACTGTGCAAATCACGAGAGATGCTTCAAAATCAGAGTCCACAGATACAGACAGCAACCAAGTGGACATGAGTGAATCAGAAAATAGGAAAATAAAATGGAATGAATCACAGAATTTCAAAGACTGATGGAAAATATGAAAGAATTTCAGAGACATAGAAAACCTAGTAAAAAAGGGTTTCTCTCTCTATATATATAAAGAGTTCCATAAAAAGGAAAGAGGAAAAAATCTTACAGGGAAAAATCAGTGTAATAATAAAAGGAAATATTCCTGTATTTAACAAAAGTATTTATCTTGAGTTTAGAGTCCAAAAAATCATTGAGTATAATGAATAAAACAATTTATATCTAGATACATAAGGCAAGGAGACAGATTCTCCTGTAGAGCCTGCAGAAGGAACTGGTCCTACAAACACCTTGATTTTATTATTATTTGCTCACTGAGATTGATTTTAGATTCTGACTTTCAGAAATGTAAGATAATAAATTTGTACTGTTTTAAGCTACTAAATTTGAGATCATTTGTTATAGTAGCAATAGAAAATTGATACACTAGACATACCATACAGTTTAATTTCATACTTTCTTCCATTAACAATGCATCACAAACTTTTTCTTATGTAAGTAAAGTCTTTGTATACACTTCTTTCTTTGAACCACTATTCTCTTTACCAACTCTGTATCTTTAGACATTTAGGTTGTTGTTAGATTTTAAGAAATAAAATAATTCATAATACATTTTCATTAATAAAACTTTATCAGAATGTTTTAATGCTTCTTGTGGAAGATTGTCAGAATGTAATTACTTGGTGAAACAGGATAGATTATTTTATGATCCTTATGAGCATTATCAAATTGTTTTCCATAAAAGTTTTAGCATTCACAATATACCTCACAGTTTTTTAAACCAACCATTTGACAGGGTTTAAAATGACAAGAAGCCTTGATGTCTTCTAAGAATACATATTAGCTAATTTTATGTATGAAATACATCAGCTTAATTTACTTTATTTGTTTACTGTTTTTGAACATCACTTATTAAGTTATTTGAAAATATAGATGTTGAATGCTATCATATTAACAAATTTTTATATATTCTTACACTTTTACAGAAAGCTATACATAAAACACCATACCTAATAAAAATTAACAGGGACTCTGATTGCAGATGACATGATATTGTACATAAAAATCCTAAAGAATCCACTCCAAAACTACTTGAATATCTGAATTCAGCAAAGTTGCAGGATACAAAATTAATACACAGAAATCTGTTGCTTTCCTATACACTAATAATGAACTAGCAGAGAGAGAAGTCAGGAAAACAATTCCATTCACAATAGCATCAAAAAGAATAAAATATCTGGGAATAAACCTAAACAAGGAAGTGAAAGACCTATACTTTGAAAACTATAAGACACTCATAAGAGAAATTAAAGAAGACACCAATAAATGGAAATATATCTTATGCTCAGGCATAGGAAGAATTAATATTGTCAAAATGGTAATCCTGCCTAAAGCAATCTGCAGATTCAATGCAATCCCTATTAAATATCAACAGCATTCTTCAACAAATGAGAATAGTTCTATAATTTGTATGGAACCACAAAAGACCTCAAATAACCAAAGTAATCCTGAGAAGGAAGAATAAATCAGGGGGAATTACACTCCCCAACTTCAAGCTCTACTACAAAGCTACAGTAATCAAGATAACTTGGTACTGGCACAAGAACAGACCCATAGACCAATGGAACAGACTAGAAAGCCCTGATATAAACCCAACCATATATGGTCAATTAATATATGATAAAGGAGCCATGGACATACAATGGGGAAATGACAGCCTCTTCAACAGCTGGTGTTAGCAAAACTGAACAGCTACATGCAAGAGAATGAAACTTGGTTATTGTTTAACCCCATACACAAAAGTAAACTTGAAATGGATTAAAGACCTGAATGTAAGTCATGAAACCATAAAACTCTTAGAAGACAACATAGGCAAACATTTCCTGGATATAAGCATTAGCAACTTCTTCCTGAACCCATCTCCTCGAGAAAGTGAAACAAAAGCAAAAATGAACTCATGGAACTACATCAAACTAAAAAGTTTTTGTACAGCAAAGGACATCATCAACAACAAAAAAAGACATCCTACTGTATGGGAGAATATATTTGTAAATGACATATCCGACAAGGGGTTAACATCCAAAATATATAAAGAACTCAAACGCCTCAACACCCAAAAAGTAAATAACCCAATTAACAAATGGGCAGAGGATATGAAGAGACAGTACTCCAAAGAAGAAATTCAGATGGCCAACAGACACATGAAAAGATGCTCCACATCACTAATCATCAGGGAAATGCAAATTAAAACCGCAATGAGATATCACCTCACACCAGTAAGGATTGCCACCATTCAAAAGACTACAAACAACAAATGCTCATGAGGGTGCGGAGAAAGGGTAGCCCTCCTACACTGCTGGTGGGAAGGTAAGCTAGTTCATCCATTGTGGAAAGCAATATGAAGGTTCCTCAAAAAACTAAAAATAGAAATACCATTTGACCCCGGAATCCCACTCCTTGGAATATACCCAAAGAATACAACTTCTCAGATTCAAAAAGACATATGCACCCCTGTGTTTATTGCAGCACTTTTTACAATAGCCAAGATATGGAAGCAACCTAAGTGTCCATCAGTAAATGAATGGATAAAGAAGATGTGGTATATATATGCAATGCAATACTATTTAGCCATAAGAAAGAAACAAATCCTACCATTTGCAACAACATGGATGAAGCTGGAGGACATTATGCTCAGTGAAATAAGCCAGGCAGAGAAAGACAAATGTCAAATGATTTTCCTCATTTGTGGAGTATAACAATGAAGCAAAACTGAAGGAACAAAATGGCAGCAGATTCAGAGACTCCAAGAATGCACTAGTGGTTACCAAAGGGGAGGGGTGTGGGAGGGCAGGTGGGGAGGGAGGGAGAAGGGGACTGAGGGGTATTATGTATAGTACACATGGTGTGGGGGATCATGGGGAGAACAGCGTACTATAGATAAAGCACATAGTGGATCTCTGGCAACTTGCTGCCCTGATGGACAGTGACTGTATTGGGCTATGGGTGGGGACTTGATAATATGGGTAAATGTAGTAACCACATTGTTTTTTCATGTGAAACTTTCATAAGAGTGTCTATCAATCATACCGTAATAAAAAATAAAAAATAAAATTAACAGGGACAGTAGTCATGATATACAGGAGGGATTAAGAACTCACTGTAAGATTTCATTTTTTTATTCCATTATAAAAATAATTTATGTACAACTATCTGCCATGGTGCTAGAGAGTGGGAAATGAGTGGCTACTATTAGGATAAGAGTTCAAATTGAGCAAAAAGTAATAGCATTTATCTTGTAAACCTTCCTCTGGAAGTTGTAAGCCTTCAATAGACTCCGGAGCTCCAAAATAATTTAGTTAGACAGTTTCTGACAGTGCAATTTTATAGATGGGGACACAGATTCCTGTTGCTTCCTACTTCATCATCTTTCCAGAATCATCCTGTCTTATTCATTCTTGAACACATCTATATATAGGTTATACACCTCTTGAAATTTAAATTCTATTATTTTATTCTTTATTTCAAAATCATATTGAGACCACTCTGATATTCATAACGTTATACTTATTTGAAGCTAATTTGTAATACTGCTTAAAATTTGTTCAGTGTTATTACATAACTAATTTTTTATATATTGTTTACCCAACTAAACTATAATCTTAAGAAGAGGAATTAGTATTGCTGAATGCCATGAAAAGAACATATAAGTTATTAATTTGCCTGAAATTGTCTTCAGAATAAGAAGTGCCTTCTTATTTAGTATTTGATATATATGTAAGCATATATTCAATCATTATATTCCTATTAGATACTGTAAAGATTTTAATTATAATGCTAACTAATGTTTACTGGCTTTTCCTGCTCTTGAAATAGCAACTAAAATCCTTTTAACATAGCGCACCTGAAACTGCAAAGTGTGGCCTCTGCCAACCACTCTCAGCTGCATCTTTCCCCTCTTCTCCCTTAGTTTTTGGCTCTTTTCCATACTGACTTTATTTCATTTTCTACAATATTATGTGCTCACTCTCACACGTTCTTCCAGATCTTTTACAGGAACACCCTTTTGTGTGGGGAGCTCTTAGGCTCCTCTTCTTGCTTTCTACAGATTATTAATTGCTCCTCATACTTCAGATTTCAATTATATGTTTGTCTTTTAATGACTGGTGTCTGTCTTCCTGCCCATCTCCCACCAATTCCATAAGGCTGATGAGTAAATTTGATATCTGCACCACTGAACCTTAGTACCTAGACTAATGTCCCCTCTACTAGTTTTCAATGAGATCCATTGTTGTATTGAATAGACTGAAATAATTGATAAAGAAAGAATAATTAGGTATAGTCTGAGATATACATTATATAAATGTAGCCATTGAATGAATAAAATTATATAAAAATGGGAAAATAACTCCAAGTAACAAATAATAATAACCATACCATTGTGTTGATAGAAAAATAACACTATCTTTGAGGAACAAGAGGGAAGAAGGTACATATTCTCATATGGCAACCAAGTTCTCCAGGTTAATTATGATGTGGTTTAATTCAAGAATTATTGTCTATATTTTATTCACTGACAACTGAGTATCAATAACACAATTCTCCCTCCAAACTAGAATATTTTAAGATTTTAATAAATTAGCATTATTCTTCAGGGAAAAATAATTACATTGTCACTAAAATATCATTGCTTTTAAAAGTGACCTTTTAAACAAGGGACAAAATTGCCTGATAAAAGATATTTTTGGATTACAGTGGCAATAGAACCTTTGTCCTACATTTGACATTAGGTCTTCAAAATCCAATGTTTTTAAATCTAAAGAAACCAGTATATCCTATTCTCATATATTGAGGTATAGTAAATATTGACAATTTTTTCTTAAATTGAAAAAATATTCAGGTATAATAGAGAAGTCCAGTGAGTTTATTTCTAGAATCATATGCATGCTACAGAAAGACTAATACTTAGATAAAATCTGATTGTTAAATTAAATGTGTATCTTAATTAAAATGTGGATCATACATTACCATAATTATTAGAATATATATTTATTTCCAGGTATTATTCAATCTGAAAATTCTGTTCAGTGAGAAATCAATCTATAATGTCATTGAGAATCAAAAGAAATATTTCTTAACAATTCTGTGAAGATTTTCATTTAAAGTCTATTGAAGCATACTGAACAAAGATTTTCCAACTTGCTTTCATAGTTAAGTAATCTCTGTGCACACCAAACATTGTTAAAATAGAAAGTGGTAGGAATAAACCTAACTAATGAGGTAAGTATCAAAATACCAATGGGATTTTCAATGAACTAGAGCAAATAATTGTAAAATTCACATGGAACCACAGAAGACCCAAAATAGCCAAAGCAGTCCTGAGAAAGAACAAACCTGGGGATACTAAGCTCCCTGACTTCAAGCTGTACTACAAAGCTATGGTAACTGAAACAGTTTGGTACTGGCATAAGAATAGACCCACAGATCAATGGAACAGAATAGGGAGCCTGGACATAAATCCACTCATATATGATTAATTAATATACGATAAAGGAGCCATGAATATTCAATAGGGTGAAAGATAGCATCTTCAATATCTGTCGTGGGGAAACTGGACAGCTACATGCAAGAGAATGAAATGGGACTAGTGTTTAACTCCATACATAAAAGTAAACTTAGAATGGATCAAAGACCTAAATGTAAGACATGAAACCATAAAACTCTTAGAAGAAAACATAGGCAAAACTCTCTTGAATATAAACATGAGCAACTTTTTCATGAAAATTTCTCCTCAGGCAAGGGAAACAAAAGCAATAATGAGCACATGGGACTATATCAAACTAAAAAGCTTCTGTATGGCAAAGGACACCATCTGCAGAACAAAAAGGCATCCTAAGTATGGGAGAATATATTCATAAATGAAGTATCTGATAAGGGGTTCACATCCAAAATATATAAAGAGTTCACATACCTCAACAACCTAAAAGCAAATAACCCAATTAAAAAAATGGGCAGTGGATCTGAACTGACACTTCTCCAAAGAAGAAATTCAGATAGGCAACAAGCACATGAAAAGATGCTCCACATTGCTAATCATCAGAGAAATGCAAACTAAAACCACAATGAGATACCACCTCACACCAGTAAGGATCGCCAACATCCAAAAGACAAACAACAATAAATGTTGGTGAGGATGTGGAGAAAGGGGAACCCTTCTGCACTGCTGGTGGGAATGTAAATTAGTTCAACCATAGTGGAAAACAGTATGGAGATTTCTCAAAAAACTCAAAATAAAAATACCATTTGACCTGGAAACTCCACTCTTAGAAATTTACCCAAAGAAAGCAACTTGTCAGATTCAAAAAGACATATGCACCCCTATGTTTATCGCAACACTATTTACAATAGCCAAGAGATGGAAGCAACCTAAGTGTCAATGAGTAGATGAATGGATAAAGAAAATGTGTATATATGCACAATGAAATATTATTCAGCCATAAGAAGAAAACAAATCCTACCATTTGCAACATGGATGGAGCTAGAGGTTATTATGCTCAGTGAAATAAGCCAGGCAGAGAAAGACAAGTATCAAATGATTTCACTCATCTGTGGAGTATAAGAACAAAGCAAAAACTGAAGGAACAAAACAGCAGCAGACTCACAGAACCCAAGAATGGACTAGTAGTTACCAAAGGGAAAGGGATTGGGGAGGGTGGGTGGGAAGGGAAGGATAAGGGGATTAAGGGGCATTATGATTAGCACACATAACATAGGGGGGTCACAGAGAAGGAAATATAGCACAGAGGAGACAAGTAGTGACTCTATAGCATTTTACTATGCTGATGGTTAGTTACTTTAATGGAGTATGTGGCGGGGACTTGATAATAAGGGGAATGTAGTAACCACAATTTTGCTCATGTAGAACCTGAGCATAAGATTGTATGTCAATGATACCTTAATAAAAAAAAAAAGAAAAAGAAAAATCCCTCAATATTTTTTCAAAGTGAGGAAAAAAAAGAAGCCCAGCACCTTGTTCTGTGAATCATTAAACCACTTCCCAAGAACTTTGATTACTCTCCCTTTTGGTTTTTAATACTAATAATGCCATTTTTACTTGTATCATCCAGAAAGGATTTAAAATTAAAGATAACAACTCTGTCTTCTGGGTGTTTTAAAAGATAGTTTTGTATTTTAAAAATCTGATAATATGAATACCCTAACTTCGTAAGTACAGGGGTTATTTTTATTATTAACACAAAATATGTTTTACTTTTACTATATCCATTAATAAAGTATTTCTTACCTAATGTTTATCAGTAAGCCCATTTTATCAATTAGTCAGCTGGTATTTTTTTTTTAAAGATTACCATGTTCCCATATCAATACTGCTAAACTGGAATATCTGGGAAGGAGGTCTGAGAATATATACTTTCTTAAAGTTTCTTTAGTAATTTGCACACACTTTAATATTTGAGAAAAACTTCTTTCAAACAGAACAGATGCAGCAAAATAAATTTGTAAAATCAATATTTAGACTTGAGTTATATTGAAAAATGCATAAAGATAGAACAAAAAAGTTTAAATCTCATTTAAAGCATACTTATATATTAGAGGGGCTCTTGTTGTTTACGTAAAAAAAAATCCTCAATTCTCTCCACTTTTCAGCACATTTCTAGATAGGTAGCAGATCATACTCGTTAAGCACTGACGCTCTGGAGCAAGCGACTTTAATTTGATACAGCTCTGCACTCACTCACTACTTAGTTTTGCCCTACCTCAGTTATCCCACCTGTGAAATAGGATATTGCAATGAACATAGGGTAAGTTAGGACATGCACAGGGGTCACATACACCATACCTGGCTCATTAAGTGTTGCCTCTTTATGGACAAGGCTGAAGCAACATAAATGCTCCTGCCGCTGTGGCATGCAGCCAGATATTTTATCACATACATGCAAGTGTGAGAAGGGCTACACAGGAATTCCTGAAAGATGGAGCCTGACCTAGTCTGGAGGAGTTGGAGAAGAGGGAGGCTGCTTTATGAAGAAGAAACTAGTACACTGTTACCCAAAGGAGGGGATTACCGAGGAGGATGTTCTGGGCACACAGCCTATCTTGAGCCAGTGAAAGCAGTAGTATGAGGGCTACACAGAGAAGAGGGCTCCAGATGACACGGAAGAAGTGATCTTGTGAGATTTTAATTTAGGGTAAGGAGAAAAGGAAAAATATTTCCTCCTGGTGAATGGGGGTATTTTTAATCCAGGAGGAAACCTTCCTCATAACCAGAATTAGGTTGCATGAGTAACCCTGGGAAGTCAACAATTTAAGCTTTCCACCCTGTAGAGTAATGAAAGATGAAGGAGAAAGGAATTGTGAGTGCACTTTGAGTAGCTAATTCACATAGTATATCATATTTTTCATTTTATCAGAGGAGAAAGTTCAGGTGAAAAGACTCATTCTTGATCTTCATCATTACTGAAACCTGTCTTAACATACTGTTTTTTTCTTATAAAACATTTATAGAGAAGATAGTATGAATACAAGTCTATACCTTTTCTGTCTTTACAAAGATTAAGATTATGACAGTAAACCGTTAGAAAGGGGAACTTTGGTTTGAAAAATAAATTTAGGATCACAAATTTTCCATGATCACTGTCTTCCTTTCTGTAAAGATTTTCCTAAGGAAGAGACTTCAAGACCCTGAAACTAATAACTCTGTAGGAATATGTGTTGAAAACCTATGAAAGTTGCTAAAGGCAACCAAAGCTTACATAGAGACTAAAAAACTTAAGATCAACCTTTGTATTTTACTTCAAAATACTGATTATTGTGATTTTCTGTTTATTAAAAATATATTTTTAAAAGCTTTCATATAGTCAGAAATATATCACTGCAAAATGACAATATAGTTAATGCTCAGTGAACACATCTGTCAAACACTGCAAGTTTGTAAATAAATTACCTCATTGAAACCCCTGTAAAGTAGATATTATTATATTCCTATTTTGCAGACAAGGGAACAGAAGGACAGAACAATTAGGTAACCTGATCAAAGACACCACTCATAAGTGTCTAAACTGATAGTTAAATCTTTGAGGTATGACTGTGTAGTTTATGTCTTTAAAAAAAAAACCTCAACATTGTTAGGATTTACAGTGTTGCTTTAAAATATATATTATTTATTTATGCTTATAAACCCAACTAGTTATAAAATATACTCAATAATACACTTTCACTTTTCATTTTATAGATTAAATTAACATGAAGAAAATATGATATAAAAATGGAAAACATAAATGTGACTCTTGTTTTATATACTTAGTAAAAATGAAACTGCATGTTAAAAACTTGAAAATACATTAAAAACTTGAAAATAAAAAATTCTGTCAAGTTGAGTACTTGGGAATTTCAGTAAAATGATGAAGGAGTTGAAGAATATTTATAGTCTATTGATGTTAAGATCTGAAGAAACAAAAGTCTATACAGGCTTGGAAAAGGTCTTATTTAAATTTAATTTTCAACACTATCTGCCACTCATTTTACTTGATATGGAAAGGACTCTGAGATTTCAGAAATTCTCTGTAAATTATTTAAAGTTCATTCTAAAATGTACACCTAAAATACAAATTCCTGAAGTTTAAATTTCAATTTTGAAGCATATATGATACTTAGATTCTTCAAATTATAGAATATTCTTATCAGCTATTTATTAGAAATATAATTTGCTAAGTTATAAATGAACTGTAATCAAACTGGTTTCTGCATAATTCATGTAGTTTGGCTCTCCAGTTAATGAGTGAAGTCACTGATCTGAAGGCCTAGTTTCTCCCTTTGACTGCTGGATAAACAAAATGAAAATGCATATGTGAACATATATGAACACAAAACCTAGCTCCTCTGATAACAGAGGCAAAAATGCTATACAAATCTGTCAGATAAGTCATTCAAGGCATAATAACAACAGCATACACCAAAATGATTAATGTTTGCATATAATAAGAGCAAGATATGCTTTTGAAAGCTCAATATTCCCAAATATACCCACTTTAGTCCATGGCAGTAAATGAGATGGAAAGGAAAGATTATAATATCCAAGATATTTTATCTTGAATGAAGAGTACTAGCTACCAGAAATAAAGGACTACAAGATTACATAGCCAAAACTACTGCCTTATAACCACATTTAATTTCAAATATTAACAGAAATAGTTCACACAAATAACTAGGGAAATCTAAAAAGAGCCTCCAAATAATTATTTGTGTACTTTTTAATGTGAAGCTAACATCAACTAATGAAACAGCATTTCATAAAATCAACTTAATAAATTGGAACTTGGCTCAGATTTTGTTAAGTCCTATTTACTTTTCTCATGTATGATTAAAGTTTAGATGCATTTAACTTTTCATAATTAAACTATGTCTTTATGAAGCAGATGATGGGATTTGATCAACCAAAAGGAGCCAACAAGAATTTGACCCAAGTATAGATTTTGAGGTAAGGCTCCTTCCAAAACTAAATACACCATTATGACCAGCTCCCGGGTCAAGAGAACAGATAATACACTACCAGAAGCTTCCCTTTGACTTAAGAACTCTGAAAGGCTAATCATTATTCTATCTTCCTACAGCAGAGGATACCAGCCCCAACATGTCACTTAGCTACATACATGTAATGCAAGTTCTCGCCCAATGTTACTAGGTAAAACTGTGGAGTGTTTTGATTATAGATATTTCAGTCTGAGAAACTAAAGTTCCATTTTGTTTTTAAACATGCATAATCTAATGTTGGGGAGAAAGGTTTCAGGATAAATAATATTATTTTTCTTCCTGCCTTTAATATCCATCCCAAATGGTTTTAAATAAAAGTTATTATTTCTGCTACCATTATTACTGTATGTATTTTTGTTGTGTTTCAACCAACCTCTGGGAAATTATATTAATTATATATAACATATTACATGAGCAAGATATCCATCAAAAATACTAAAGTGTTTCAGGATTAGAGTATGTAAACAAATAAACTAAGATAATACATCTAGGAAATGGGGGAATCAGATTATGAACTCAGATTTGAATCTTACCCTCTCAACAACTATGCATTTTATATAGTTTCAGAGACACCTGAAAAAGGTGTCTTTATTATGGTGACATTTTATATATACACACATACACACAAATATACACATGCACATTGGCATGAAATACACATGATATTATATCATAAGAATGCTTATGTATAACCTTTATTATATGACATGGCATAACATTATTGTATTTATTATATATTGTTATGTTAAATGTGTCACTTTTGAAATATTCTGGGTTAGAATATCTTCAAATCTTGTTTCTGCCCCATTTTTTTATTTCTTCTCTTCTTGAAAATCAAATGGCAAATACATTAGGCCTTCAACATATCCCATAGATATCTTACACTCTTTTATAATCTGTGGGGCACTGTCTATCACATTTAATATGTGCTTTAAAGTGAATTTTTCTATTGACTTATATTCCAGTGCACTAAAGTTTCATTTTACTTTGTTTAATTTGCTACTAAACCCATTAACTGAATTTTTTATTCCATTTACTGTTTTTCAATTATAGGATTTCAATTTGATGGTTTAAGCCCCAAGTTCTGTGGTAAAACTATGAAGCTTTACCTTTATTTAGCATATTTAAAATTATTTTAAAGTCTGATAATTTTATTATCTGTATCACTTGGGTCTATTTCTAATGCATGTTCTTTCTTTTGGTTTGGGGGTCATTTGGTCCAGTTTCCCAGCAAACCTGGTCATTTCTTCTATTGGATGTTTTATATTTGATTTTCCTCTAGTAGGCAAATCAAGTATGAATCAATCACTTTGATAAAGATAATGCTGACAATTGCCTATTTGCCCTATTTTTAAGGCTATGGCCCTTAAAAACTAAAAAACCATGGTATTTAAAAGGGGCTCTCTTATTTTTCAAGCCCTTATCTCTAATTTGTGTTTACTCCATGCTGTGAGACTGAAAAAAAGTTCTATTTATATTTTAAGGCTCAGCCTCAGCAGCTTCTCTCTCTCTCTCTCTCTTTTACTCAGTATCTCACATAACACATATGCAGCCTTAGGAGTCAACAAAATTCTTAGGGAAAAAAGATGTGATGAATCTAAAGCCCTCTTGAATGTACTTCCTTCCTTTCTGAGATCTTATATATTCATCTCTGGCTGCTTTGTTTGCTCTACTATACCTCCAATACTAGTGATTTACATTTAATGTATAATAATCATCTAATATCAACTATATGGGAAGATTATAAAGATTATATATTAAATTTATTTACATTTCTTAATGATTCAATAAAATTTACTTCTACTTAAGTATGCATATATGTAGCATTGTCAGGATTATTTTTCATTATGAAAATAACATTTTAAGTATTTTGTATATCCCTTTAAATGTAGTTTGTACTTATTTTAATCAGCGGAGATTAAAAACAAAAACAAATCTCCTAAGCTGTATAATAAATTTTTGCAGCTCTTTAAATCAAAATTTAATGTTCACTTTTTCATAATGACTCATAGTTATCATTATGAACATTAAATATTTTACTGTACTATACTCCTCACGTTAGAAATATTGATTAACTGAATACATAAACTATGCAAACAATATAGAAACCACCTAAAGACAACTTGTGTTGCCTTAGCAATGTGTGGACTTGTCTAGGCCAAACAACATTCCTCGAATTCCCTTCCCTTTAGGTCTCACGATAGGGTGAGCCATAAGAAACGTTTTTGCACGTGATTTAGAGGGAAAAGGCAAAGCATTGGCCATATTGTTTTTCATTATGGGAAGGATGTTGGAAGAGAGTCAAGAGGTGCTTCTCTAGATCACCCATGTCACTCATCTGCCTGTTCAACTGCTAGCATAGGGCAGCAGCTGGGCCTATGGCTTCTCTACCTTCCCTGGATCTTCTGTTAGCTGCTCAAACCCTTGGGACAAATTTGTTTCTACCATCAGAAGGAAGTACCAACTGTTCCTGTAGAACATAGTATCAAGGTGAGTGGAGTGAGAACTGAAATGTGCTCCAGTCTGTTCTTCTGAAATCCAGTTCATGCTTGCAGATTTTATCATATCCACACACACCTGCAACCTTCTAGTGGTTCTGGTACTAACTGATATAGTATATAGGAAGCATCAAAGGAAAATTATTCCAGAACTTTTAATTCCTAACTGACACCCTCATAAGGGATCTGATAATGCTATGTGTGCCCTAAAATAAATTCTTATCTCCTGTAACCGAAAATCTGATAGATCTGAAATAAATCTGAAACAGATTTGTATCTGAAACCCAAAGTCTATTCACAATGGCAGAATTACAATACAAACTGAATTCCCAAACTCACATAATCATTTGTGTTAAAGTTAGGGCATTGATTGAAAAGGAATGGGACCTTGAAAATTTGAATGAGGGGAAATAGGCAAACTTAGATGACTGGGGACATGGACCCCTAAATTCTTTCAAGCCTGCTTTGTCAGTAGAGGCATCCTTTCTACTTCTGCCTTAAAAAGGTGGCCTTGACTGTCTGAAGAACTTTTAATGGCCTCACCTGAGGCAGCTGCCTTGCAAGGTATAGCTGAGAAAATGGACTAGGTAGTGGAAAAAGGTAGGCAAAAATATGTACTACAACCACATGACCAACTGCAGAAATTGTAACTGCAAAGCTGTCATTGTGGAGTTCTTCTTCACTATGAATGTTGTGTATGTGTGTATTATATAAATATATATAAAACAAATATTATTCTTGTCATTCACCTATCATCTAACATACATTGTGTTAATCATAGTTAACAAAATATATCTCACTGTTTAAATTATAGGCTATCAAAGGGTGACTGTGAATCAGCTGAAAGAAGAAAACATTTTTGAAAAATGGGACTTCTCATAGTATTCAGGAATGAACAAACGTTTGGTTATAAGGCAGGATAGTTGTGTCATATTTTCACATTAGACAAATAAAAAAAGAATTTGTTTACTTGTCTATTAAGTCTGGCTTAAAAATATGTGTGGAGCTTTCAGGTTGAGAATTGTAAACGCCAGTGGCTTTATAATGTGCCAACTTGTTCAGGTTGAACATTTCCCAGAATTCCCTTCTTTGTATATATCTAATGAAGGTGCACCACAAGAGGGAATTTTTTTCCTCATAAGATTTTGAGGAAAGAAATAAAGCAACAGCCAGATTAATTTTTACCTTCTAAATATCAGGGGAGGGTCACCAGATGCTTTTGTAGGTCATACACATTGTCATCAATTTGCCTGCTCATCTCTTTGACATAGACAGCAGCCAGGCATACAATTGCTCCACCTTCCCTTGGATCCCCCTTCAGTTTCTGGGCCAGGTGTGCATTTAGCTCTAAGACAAGGGATGCCAGTTTATCTTGTAGGACATCCACATCATCAAGGCTGAGAGCAATGAAAGTCAACACATGTTCAGTCCATACTCATGGTTTCCAGCTCCTGCCCACGGATTCCATCTTGTCTTTGCAACCCCTCAATTTATATCCATCTTCCCTTCCCAAACACTGGCCCTGAAAACTTAAAGTTGCAGCATCAGATATTGAGACAATTGACTTATAGAGATTATTTAATCAGCTCCACAAATTGCATATGTCAAATCCCTGCTATAGATCCTTTATTCCATTACATATCATTAGCTATTTATTTGTCTTTTGCATTTATCCAAATACCATTTCAAGATAAGTAAAGAGTTTTTAAATTAACTGTCACTAAACATTAAACTAATTAAACCAAAAACTACCTTTCTCTCCCTTGAGAGTAGAACATATAAAATTCAGGAACTTGCTTTTCTTCCTCTAAAGAAGGATCAGTACGAAATGGTATATGTTAGCCTGTGAGAGTCTCTGGACACTGTTATTAAGAATTCACCCTGATGATGAGTTCTAAATAACTGGATGAATCTCTTCTAGTCGTCCTGAATAACTACTTCTGCAATGAGCTTCTTCATAAAATTAGCTATGTGAAATCCTATTTTTACTCTACTTTATGTTTCTGTTCATCTGTTTCCTATATTCCATCATTCTGCTTGATTCTTTTCATCACAAATGGGCATGATTTTTCATGATTAGTTGAGAAAAACTCATCCATGACTATGCATTTATTGAGTCAGAATGCAAACTAGTCATCACCCACCTGACTCCTCAATGTGAACCCCCCACTAGAAACACAGACCTTTCCTCCTACTCTAACTCCCCTCCCTTTAGAGCATTGTATCTAGATGATTGTGATAGTTTCTTATTTTTCCAACTCTTTCCCATCCAATCAATCCTGCACGCAGCTACTAGGTAAAGTGCCATGAAACTCACTATCCAAAATGTCACTTTTCTGCTTTAAGATATTTTAACTGATGTTTTCTCTATGAGCAGTCACTGTTTTTTCCCAATATGAGAAGAAATCTACTTTAAAATTTACAAGTGGCAAGGAAGATTTTACCAAAAAAATAAATGAAGACAGGGAATTTAGATTGTGCATGTATCAGTTGTCTTACATTATTCATTTAGGTTATTTTTTCCAACCAAAAAATATTTTGATCACCTGCTTCTCCACATGATTATGGTGGTTTCCTGTTATTGTGGCCACAGGATTAGGGAACTAATCTAAACTGGGTCAGCTGGGGCACTGTTCAGAACAGCATGCAATCTTAGCTAAAAAAAAGAAAAAACAGAGTATTTCCCTAGGATTGTTCAAATTTGAGTTGAGGGAATAGATAAAATTTTCTTTCTGCTTGCAGTTTTTGGGTTTGGTAAGTCAGGAAGGCCTTTGACCAAAATCCCATGTCTAAGAGAATGAAGAAATGAAGAGAGAAGCTGAAATGAGACAACTAATTTGAATGCTTTAGTAAATGTGTGTGTGCATTTGTGAACATGCTAAGGCTAATGTGTGAATATTCCTTCTTTTTGCTATGCTGTTTTAATCTTGATATTACAATGAGTTTATATAAAAGTAAGTCCATTATATCGCTGAAGCTGCAGGTGGTCTATAGCTTAATCAAGGTGCTAATTGGCTGGCACTAAATGTGGTTTGAGGTTAGTGTGGCAGATGGAACCCAATAAATATAGAGTTGTGTTATACAAACTATAGATGTACTTAAGCTTTCTACATCTGTGCTGCATTTTTTTCATAGGTGATAAAACACCTGCTACTTAATTAACACCCTTTGCAGTAATTCACAAAGTTAGATTATACTCAAACCTGCTCTACCAGCTATAAATGTTAAAACTTTCTTTGCTATTCCTGGAACTTTTCTTTCCTTTATTTTGCTAAGTATAAATTGAAAAAAAAATTCAAGTCTAACAAATGAAGGAGATTAAAAATGATCAATGAATGAGTGAATGGATATAATAATAGATAGGGGAAGTAGAAAATTTTGTAATCTTGAGCTGGTAATCCTATGGAAATGAAAACTAGCCATTTGTATAAAGATTTCAATAAAGAAATTGTTTTCAGAGAATAGACCTTTCTGGGAAAACAGCAATTTAAAAATATTCTGGCCCCTCACTCTCAAGCCCAACACCTCTCCTTCCTATGAACCAAGAAGCTGCTGTGGCCAGAAGGAGGAATAAATTAGAGGAGGCCACTGGCCTTCAGGCCTCCATTGGTCATTATGAAGAAACTTGGGGTATGACTTGTACCCCTCAGGGCAGACAGATCTGAGGCCGGCTGATGAAGAGACTCACGTTTTAGATTAATCTGAGGCAGATCCTGGCAAAAGCTTTTTCTATAGAAACCCTTAGAGTTGGTGAAGGGTTCCATATGTCTCATTAATGTGTCTACTCTTGCCCCCTTCAGAGGTTAAAGAAGAACTGCAAAGTTCTCTACCTAAGGCTTGGAGACTATAAGGAAACTGGTGAGCATAAATGCTTTCCTTCTAAGGCTTCAGCAAGAAACTCCGAGTTTGCTTGTTGCTAAGTCAAAGACCCAATGCACCATTGAGCACTCTAAGGGTCACCACCATATAAGGTACAGCAACAGTTGGACTTAAGTACTAAAAAAATGCACAAAAGTAACAGCATACTCGTAATGAGGGCACAAAACAGATAAAGAACTAGTTTACAAAAAACTAACACTGTGGAGCAAAAAACAGAGACTTTTATTCCACACCATGTTTTGTACAAATTGATCAATCATAGGTATTGATGTGAGACAATTTCATAAAGAATCCATGCATCATCCTCTATTTTTATCATTTTATCCATTTTGAATAGTGTGATAAGTGGAGGCAAAAGACCTATACTCTGAAAACTACAAGACACTCATGAGAGAAATTAAAGAAGACACCAATATATGGAACTCTATCCTGTGATCATGGATAGGAAGAATTAATATCCTCAAAATGGGCATCCTGCCAAAGTAACTTACAGATTAAATGCAATCAATATCAAAATACCAATTGCATTTTTTGATGAACTAGAACAGTAGTTCTAAAATTCATATGAAACTACAAAAGATCCATAATAGCCAAAGCAGTCCTGAGAAAGAACAAAGCTGGGGGAATCACACTTCCTGACTTCACTCTATTACAAAGCTACAGTAGTCAAAACTTGGTACTGGCACAAGAACAGACCTATACGTCAGTGGAATAGAATATGGAGCCCAGATATAAACCCACACATACATGGTCAATTAATATACAATAAAGAAACCATGAATACCCAATGGGGAAAAGACAGCATCTTCAACAACTGGTGTTGGGAAAACTGGACAGCTACCTGTAAGAGAATGAAACTAGATTATTGTCCAACTCCATATACAAAAGTAGACCCGAAATGGACCAAAGAACTGGATATAAATCATGAAACCATAAAACTCACAGAAGAAAACATAGGCAAAAATCTCTTGAATATGAGCATGAGCAACTTTTATGGGACACATTTCCTCGGGGCAAGGGAAACAAAATAACAAATGAACAAGTGGGACTATATAAAACTGAAGAGCTTTGGTAGTAGAGCAAATGATACCATCAGCAGAACAAAAAGCCATCTTACAGTATAGGAGAACATATTCATAAACAACTCATCTAACAAGGGGTTAACATCAAAATATATATAGAACTCATACACCTCAACACCCCAAAAACAAATAACCTGATTTAAAAATGGGCAGAAGACCTGAACAGACACTTCTCCAAGGAAGAAATACAAATGGCCAACAAGCACATGAAAAGATGTTCCACATTGCTAATCATCAGGGAAATGCAAATTAAAACTACAATATTACCTCACACCAGTTAGAATGGCCACTTTCCAAAAGACAAGAAACAACAAATGTTGGTGAGGATGTGGAGAAACAGGAACCCTCTGCTGACAGGAAGGTAAATTGGTGCAACCTCTGTGAAAAGCAGGATGGCAGTTCCTCAAAAAAATAAAAACCGAAATACCATTTGGTCAAGTAATTCCACTTTCAGGAATTTACCTGAAGAAATCAAAATCCCTGATTCAAAAAGATATTCACTCCTATGTTTATGGCTGCACTATTTGCAACAACTGCGATATGGAAGCAACCTACATCCATCAATAGATGAATGGATAAAGAAGAGGTGGTGCATATACACAGTGGAATATTATTCAGGCATAAAAAGAAAAGAACTCCTGCCCTTTGAAATAATATGGCTGGATCTAGAGCATATAATGTTCAGTGGAGAAAGACAAGTACCATATGATTTCACTTATTTGTGGTATATAAAAACAAAGCAAAATAGAAAGAACAAAACAGCAGCAGACTCATAGACACTGAGAAGTGATGAGTGGCTACCAAGGGGGAGGGGTTGGGGTAGCTGTGGGGAAGTGTGAGGGGGATAAAGGGGCATACTAATTCTCAATCACAGTATACATTGATAATGGGGACAGTAAGTAGTACAGCATGGAGAATATAATCAATGATTTTGTAACATCTTTCTACATCGATAGTAATCACATTAGAGGAGGTGAGGAGTTGAGAGTAACTATTGAACCACTGTTGAGGTATGATATAAAGCAACATAAATCTGTATATTAAAAAAATAGTGTAATAAGCAAATGAAAGTCCACCATACACAATGGTTCTCACCAATCATTCACATCAGTTCTTGCAGTTTTTCCTCATCCCATTCCTTCTCTTGTCTCTCCCAACAAAATAACCCATCTGAAGCATGCATTTATGTGGGAAAATGGAACTTTCTGACCAGGATTCTCACCTGGCCTTAATAGCACCCACTGTGCGCATAATAAGAGCATGTTTGCACATTTATGGGATGTTTACTGATGACAGAGCAGCTGGGCAGCAATGGTAGTACAGGCCCAGGGAAGGGGTAGAGAGGAAACACCCATTCTCTCCTCCACCTGTGTTCCTGGTATGTAATTGGTCAGGCATCTGCCAATCACCAGAGATCCACCCACAGAGTTCTTCCCAGAGCATGGAAGGAGGGGCAGGCCACTGCCAGCAGAGCAGAGAGAGAGCTGTGAAACTCTGGTGTTCATGGAGAATTAAACCTGAGCATGGGAGTTTGGAGGGCAGGGAGTAAGGGGTGACTTGGACCTACTGAAGCTCATGCTGGGGAGCAGGACCCATAGCTGACTTGGGCAGTGCATTCATGCCAGCTGCCTGTACTGAGCTGCCTATGAATACAGTGAGAATAAACATGGTAACCCCTTTCCCCCCAAGCTTTTTGCCCTTGCATTTCTTTGGTCTCATCAAATTCATAGAGAACTTTCCCCTGGCAGGGAACCCCCTCCTCCCAGAGCTACAGTTTGTCATCAGTTTCTCTCATTTTCACATAGTTTTATTTTATTTGTATTTTTTAATAAAAAATTTTCCATTAAAATTCTATTATATTTAACTTGCTCAGGTTTATATTGCTAAGATTCATGTACAATGTTGTGTACCATTTGTATTAGTTAGGATTCTCTACCGAACAGAATTAGTAGTATATGCAGAGAGATACACATAATAGGAGATTTATTATAGGAATTGGCTCATGTTATTAAGGAGGCTGTGGAGTCCCACAATCTGTTGCCTACAGCTGGAATACCTGGAAAACTGTGTTGTAATTCAGTCTTAATAGAAAGTTTCTCAGGGAGAAAAATTTCTCCCCTGATTCTCAGGGGAGCAGATGGTATATGTCCCTGTGCAAGTCGCAAGGTCTGAGAATGGGGGTAAAGGGGGTCAATGGTGTAACTCCCTGTTCAAGTCTGAAGGCCTAAAAACCACAATCACTGATGTCTGTGGGCAGGAGAAGACTGATGACCGAGCTAGGTCAGAGAGATCATATTTGTCCTTCTTTACTCAATCTGCTAATTCAAATGTTAATCTCTTCCAGAAACACCCTCACAGTTCTGAAACATTATTTCAGAAATAATGTTTCACCAGCTATGAGCATCCTTTAGCCCAGTCTAATTGACAGATAAAATTAACCACCAAATCTGATCTCCAGTAAGTTCTTCACAATGGTATAAAGGGCATATCAAGGTGTGGGCAAAGGGGTTTTTTTGTGTTTATACAGAGGATCAAAGCCTAATTTGGCTACCCAGAAAAAGAATTAAGATACAATATGAAGAAGAACTTCCAACATCAACATTCTCTGGAGAGTCATTCCAGAAGATGATCATCAAAAAACTTCAACAAAGATCCTGGCGCTGTTGCAGTTGTAGCTGCATTCATCCCACCAGTTGCTGGACTTGCCATTGGAATGAAGAAGGAGATATCTAAGCTGGCCTGTGCACACAGTAAAACAAAAATTTGACTGGATCTATACTGTCGGAACTCAACCAAGAATTAGGAGAAGTGCAAGTTGCAGCACTCCAAAATCTTGCGACCTCAGACTATCTACTGTTAAAAGAACATATGGGACGTGAACAGTTCCCAGGAATGTGTTGTTTTAATTTGTCTGATTTTTCTCAAACTATTCAAATTCAGTTAGACAATATCCATCATATCATTGATAAGTTTTCACAAGTGCCTAGGGTGCGTAACTGGTTTTTTTGGTTTCACTGGATATGGCTGGAAATTGTAGGTCTGCTTCTGTTATGTAGCTGTATTCCTATTATGTTAATGTGTGTGCGCAATTTAATTAGTAGTTTAAAACCTATACATGCTTATGTTACACTACAAGAAGATATGTCAAAGAAATAATCAATCTTCCCATGTTTTCTTCTTTCTGCTACTTCGATAGCTTTTCTTCTTCCTTCCTAATTACAACCCTTAAGTAGAATTGGTGCCTCATATCGAAATTACCGAGAATCATAATTCTTCCAAGTAGTAAAGATACCTCAAGACAAATGCAGGGCATAGAAGCCACAGGGCATAAATCTGCAAAGAAGTAAAAAGCTAACCTTTTCAAACAATAAGGCTTCTCTCTCACTTACCAACTTTACATTTCCCTGTATGGCCCCGGAAGATGACTGGTTAGCCAGAGACGGGTAAGATGCCTCAAGGGAGGAACAACCTAAGACAGGCACAGTCACAGGGGGGCCATCAGGTGAGAAATCGGGGATCAACAGAGGTGAGGCTTAGAAACTCACCCCCCCTGTTTTGAGAGAAATCTTCTGCATCCGTGGATGTTTTGCTGCCCTTGTCTAGCTTGGATTAATACTTAGTCTAGAGGCACACACCTGATCATCTACATTTCCCCTCTTCCAGCACTAAACTATGTTTTCTACCTTTATCTTGCATCTACCTACCACTTCAGCGTTTTATTTAAAAAAATAATAATAATAATAAGGGAGAAATGTGGGAATAACATATAAATCAAGTATAAAAATCAAACGAATATTCACATTCGACCTGATCGTTTACAGTTCATAATGCGTGATCAAAACCGAAAGTTTCTGTGATGACTGCCCTTGTACTGTTCACCATGTAAGAACTTTTTCACTATGTAAGAATTTGTTCACCATGTAAGAACTTGTTCGTTATGCTTCAGAAGATTGGAGACTGTTGAGAATTAGGCTTGGGGTTGATTAATGATTGTGCATTGAGTCCCCTATACAGAATTTTATTGTTGTAAACAATCATTTGATCAATAAATATGAGAGATACCCTCTTAAAAAAAAATTTAGGAGAACTGTAAGTAGCACTGTCTACCAGGAAAATCTGATTGCTTCTTCTTAGATTATATACTTAAATGACTAAGTGAGACTGCCTTTCCACTAGCAGCAATCAAAATCCTGCAGAATACCGGATATTCAAAATCAATTCAGAAAACCAACATTATCCTAAAGCCAAAAGCAAATGGAAATTGGACAGTGGGCTTAATATGGATTTAACTTACTCTAATTTCCCTATTTTCTTTGGGTTATTTCATATATATGTGTGTATGTGTTTGGAATAAATGAGTTTTCCATAGCTCCTTAAACTCAGGGATTATCATGTCTAATGGATGGAGTATAATTAATTCTCAATAAATGTTTGCTGAATGAAAAAAAAAATTAACCACCAAATCATTATAGTTCATTTCTTTTACTGCTTTATAACAGTTTGTTCCACATTCAGTCACCCTCCTTCTACAGAAGCATTTGATGTGCTTCCACATATTTGCTATTGTGAGGACAGCTGCTCTGAACATCCTGTGCTTATCTCCAGTATAAACCAGAAATATTTTCTCCGAGATATCTAACCAGAATTATTTCATAAAATTATTTCATGCAATAATATAAAAAAACTTTCTAAAGCATTTGTACCAATTTATACATTTAGCTCATTTGAGAACTAGAAAAACAAACATTTCTGAATCAGAAGCTTATAATTGCTAGTTTCCCAAACGCCAATACATACAGAAAAAAATACAAAAAACACTTGAACTCAAGTGTCAATAAATTCATTTCAAAGAAAAATGGAATATATAACTGAACAATGTAAATTCACAGACAGCATTCTAAGACTGATGGCAAATATACCCCTAGGGATGTACATGGATCTACTTGATAAATAATTTGAGCAATTACTATCTTCCATTAACTATTCTGAGTGCTTTAAGTGTACTAATTCACCTAATCCTCACAACCTTATGAGGTAAGTATTATTATCATCATTATCTCCATTTAGAGCTGGAAACGGTGACATGAGGTTTAAGTAACTTGTCCAAGATCATGTGGCTGGTAAGTATAGAGTCGGAATTTGAACCCAGGTTATCTGGCTCAATAAAATACCTTCACAAGCACTATATTAAGGTATTGTAGTCAAATATGTGAAGACTTGATTCAAACAAATCTATGTACAAATCCCTGCTCTCTCATTTAGCAGTCTGTATTTACACATAGCAATGTACAAAAGAAATACATATATTTTCCATTGTAATGAACTACTCCCTGCCTATATTTTTCAGTTTTTCCTTTGAAGGTCCCAGGAAGGGAACTTTGTCAAACTTTTTCTTTTGTCAAAACTTTCCTACCTTGTTATTTTCTGAAGCATCAGCATCTAGTATTGACTTAGCCTAAATGTCTTCACTTTCCAAAAGTTAGATAAGTACTTTAAGAACAGAAGAGGTACATTCCAAATAATTTTTAAAGATATTTCTTTAAAATTCTGCTTGCTTCTAGAGTAACACAGGAGATTAATGTGTCTCCTAAATGGGCTTTCTTGTTATTTTATTTTTGCAATGATGATAAATAGCCTGAATTATTCTTCAACCACTGATAATCTACCTTTAAGGGAAAAAATTACCACAATATAATTTGTTCAAGTACAAGCATTTATAATTTAGAATACTGTCAAATTCTACAAGGTTTTCAGAGATTAAAAAAAAATCAAAGATACCAAAAAAAGGATTTTCCGTAAATTCTATAAATGTTATACTATAGTTTATATAAGTACTGATTAGGCTCATGTAATTAATCTAATAAAGTACCTTTTAATGTAACAGTTTATTAAATTGTTAAATATGTACCATAAAGGAATAGTGCCATATAATCTTCTAGTAGATAAATTGATAAATACCTAAGTTTCACCATTATGAATGTATTTATTGTTACAGAATTTGGATATTGAGAAACAAGCTAAGATTGAAAGAGGGTTAGATTAATTGACATTCATAGTATGTCTTGGGTTATAATTAATGTATCTTCTTATAATGTGTTTTTTGGTATCATTCATCTACAATTACAGAAAGAACATTAAGTTTACTAGGTTCCCCTCTTCACCATCTTCTTATAATTTTTATGTCAGGTTTTTAATATTAACCAATATGGCTTGTACACATTACTATAGCTTCTTAAAGTGCCTTACTCCTACTTAAATATTTATTGCTAGAACAATTCTCCTCTTTATCCATTTCAGGTATTATTTATCAAAGCAGGTCAAATAAATGTGCATTCTCCATAAAAAAAGAGAGACTAGTTTAATCATTAAGTAGAAGCTATCATTATTTTAAGAGTTAGATAACGGAACAAAAGAACATGATATAAAATGGGCATATCATATAAAAGTACAATACTAATAAGAAAATGTTGACTACATCAGATGGACCAAAAGTGGATGTTTCATGAGTATTTTCCAGCATCCTTTAATATATTACTCATCTATATTTTATCTATTGCAAGTGAAGCATAGAGTTCACAGTTTACGCAAATCCATAAAATTTTACCTTTAAATTAGTGACAACATAGTGAAAAACTTTCATGCACATGATAAACCAGTAATTGGTTTATTTTTTAAAAGCAAAGTTAGTGGTGGGCTGTGATACAATACAGTTGGCACCTGAACAACATAGGGGTTAGGAGCACTGAACCCTCACTCTCAAAAATCTACATAAAACTTTTGACTCCCCAAAAGCTTAACTATTAATAGCCTACTGTTGACTGGAAGCCTTACTTGTCATAACATAAACAGTATATTAACACAGTTTTGTATATTACACATATTATATCCTGTATTCTTACAACAAAATAAGCTCAGAAAAGAAAATCTTTTTTCAAATTCTCATAAGTCTACAAAAATTTTTCCAACAGATTTTTTGAAAAAAAATCTGAGGAAAAGTGTACATGCACAGGTCAAACCCATGCTGTTCAAGTGTCAGTTGTTTCTTTGTTATTTGTCACCCATTACTCTCCAAAGTAGTAAGTGTCTTTTGCATGCGAATGAGATGACTGCTGTCTGGAACCCTTTCAGGGTGGGTACTGGGCACCAGAAAGACCAAGGCATGATTAGAGCATTGGAACTTTTAGCCCCACCCCTGATATCTGGGGAATGTTTGAGGTGTTCCACATCTGATAGCTGGAGATAGAGCTAATCATGAATAGCTAATGATTTAATCAATTATAACTACATAATCAAATCTCCATAAAACCCCTAAACAATGGGCTGTAGAGAGCTTCTGGGTTGATGAACACATAAAGACAATGGAAGGGTGGTGCATACAAAGATGGTATGGAAGCTCCATGCTCCTTCCCCCATACCATGCCCTATTGACGTCTTCCATTTAGCTGCTCCTGAGTTATACCCTTTATAATAAACCATAATAGTAAGTAATGATAATAGTAAGTAAAACACTTTCCTGAGTTCTGTGAGTTTCCTAATTATCAAGCCTATTTGTCAAAACTGATAGACCTATAATCGACACATCAGAATTAGTCATATCCATAGATTGCATTACAGTTCTATCATGGTGCTATACATTCTATAGGTTTGGAAAGTGTATAATGACATGTATCCATCATTATAGTATCATATAATGTATTTTCACTACCCTAAAAATCCTCTGTGCTCCACCTATTTATCCCTTCCTAAACACTTCACCTACCACCACTGCCTCACAACCACTGATCTAACTGTCTCCATAGTTATGCCTTTTCTGAGATGTCATAACACTTGGAATAAAACAGTATGAAATCTTTCAGATCAGCTTCTTTCCTTTAACAATAGGCATTTAAGTTTCCTCCATGCTTTTCCTTAGCTTGATAGTTTTGTGTGAGTGTGTGTGTGTGTGTCTAATAATATTCTATTGTCTGAATATGCCACAGTTTATTAATCTGCTCATCTTCCAAATTTTGGCAATTATGAATAAAGCTATTATAAACATCCATCTGTAGGTTCCTCTGTGGGTGTAACTATTCAACTCATTTGGGCAAATGCCAAGGAGTGCTGATTTGGTGTTTCATAGGGGGAGGAATAAAAGAGAAATATTTACAAATTCTTGAAAAACAAATTGAAATTTCCATTATTTTTCACAGCAATTCTACATATGCATCAACAGCTGCAATGGAGTTGTATTTTTTTTCTTAAATGTTGTTAGACTTATATTTTTTTTAATGCAAACTAAAAAAAAGAAAAAACAGCAAAATCCCAGGTGAAACTTTTAACTTGTATGCAAAAAAGTAAGTTTTCTTCCACCATAGTGTGGGTAAAATTGCAGTATTTCCAGAATCCTCACGTGGCCTTAGTGCATCTCCATAGCAACAGGTCTTTCCAAGGGGTGAGGAGTAGTCCATCTTCATATCAGTAGGCGATTACAAGGGGGAGCAAGGGCCTCTCTGGACCTGAGAGGTTGAGTGGGGTCCCTTTTTTGCAGCTAGGTCATGAGAGACATGGGAGAGCAGAAGAGGATGACTGCTTGTAAGCAATAAATGGTTTCTCCTTTCCCTTTGACTGATTTCTGCTTCAAAGGTAATTGCCACAGGCTGGGATCATATTTTTGCCCTGGAGTTACACATAGTTACAAAAATGGAATTGTTGAGTTTGCATATTTTTTGGATTCTAGTTCATGCAATCAATAGAGTCCTGATTAATATGGTGACAACTTAATTAAGGTGACCAATAATGTTCTCGGAGGTCCTTGAACACACATTGGGAGACAATCATAATTTCTGATTTTTTCAGACTTAACCTAGAAAAATAGAGTCATGTTCAATTGTACAAGTGTATTACTCAGTTAGAATGTTTGAGATATTCCACATTTGAGGAAAAGAC
Organism: Manis javanica; assembly: GCF_040802235.1. Lineage (NCBI taxonomy): Eukaryota > Metazoa > Chordata > Mammalia > Pholidota > Manidae > Manis > Manis javanica. The sequence continues at coordinate 21,382,121 of NC_133167.1, forward strand.
CCTAAGACTCTAGCAACCCCAATGTAAAGTTTCACTGGCTATGGTTCTGTCTTGTAGTGGTTCTGGGACTTCATTGTGAAGTGATACAGGCACTCTCGCTAAAAATACAGAGCCCTTAGGTCTACTGAATCAGAAGGATGGGGTATACACAGACTTTGAAGATGCATTTTTAGCAACTCTCCAGAAAAATCTTATCAGGTAGTCTATCCACAGACACACTTTGAAAGTGAATATATCCAATCTTTCTCTCCAAGAAATCTTCCAAAAATTGGAAAATCATTAATTTGACCCACCATTGCCAAAGTATACAATTCTAATACTTAAACTCTTCAGAATTTCTTACAGTCCATCCTAAACTACATTTTCCAATATATTTCACTATTCAGTACACAATTAATCCTCTGATCATATTCACATCCCCTCTGTATCCCGGGCCATTTCTATTTCCTTTTCTATCTCCCTTTTCAACTCTTTCTTGAAAGTCTCATCCATCAATAGTCTGCCTCCTGATAACTGAACAATTTTCATAGCCCCTTAAAAATCCTCTATCATAAAGTTTTCACACTATTCAAACTAACTGTAGCCTCTTCAAATAACACAGTTCCTCCTTTCTAAAAATAGACTGACAGTTATATATGTTGCATTATTATGAAGTATATTGTTTGCATTGTTATTCATCTTTTCAGAAAGTGTCATAGTCAAAATGTATAGTACACTCTAAAGGTTTATGGTCTCACAGTGTCTTTCTGTGGCTTGAATGACTTAACTATAAAAATAAGGCTTTTGTTAAAATGTTAGATGTCTATTTAATAAAAATGTACTTATACCTTATAAACAAATACAATTGATAATAATAATATACATAAACACATATATTACACAAGAAAATGTATATCTTAGAAGGATAAAGTTAACACATTTGATTATTTTCTGATGCACAATTTGCCAAAAATGCACTCAGTCTTATTTTTCCTGATTATGTAATTACTTTTATTTTAATACATATGTTTACTTCATAATAGTGGGAAATGTCACAGTACTCTACCCAATATCATGAATGAAAGTATACACTTTTCATATTAATTGTTTCACTCTCAAGAACATTAATATTGAAAGATAAATTAATCTTTGTGTTATTCTCTAAGAAAAGCAGTAATAATGCTGAAAAATGCAATAACTAATATTTGATGAGATTATCTTTGGAAATTGATAATTAAATTTTAAATATCAATTGTGACTAAAATATAAATATAAATATGAAAACTATAAAGTATTTAGCTATGTTCATCAACCTTTCTCCCAAATTCTGTAAATGCATAGAATCTATGCCATAAATTAAAAACAAAACAACATAAAGCACTAATATTGCTGTAACATATCCACTGGAAAACCATGATTATTCATGGTCAGAATTCACTGACTCACAAATGAAGAGCAATTGAAATATTTATCACTAATATATTTTTTTAAAAAGCAATGAATTATAAGTCCTTTTATTTTTGCTATCAAAATCTTAACTTTGTATGAAATTATATTTTAATTAAGTTAGCCAAACAACTTTACTAGCTTTCCTTTTAAAATTAGAGATCAAAAATAATTTAGCCTTCAATTTAAAAAAAAGACAGATGGAACAGTATAAATCAATAGAGTATGGTTTTCTGAATTGCCCAAATAGTTAAGAATGGGCTTATAAACTCCCTTGGAGGAGGACTCAAGCATTTAAATGTAAAAATTCTGATGCTCTGAATTTCATAGGCACTGGAATTTATCTGCAGAGTCTAATGGTGCTATCATAAGCAAAAATAAAACAAAAAAATAAGATTCAATTAAATACATATTATATATAATTATATTTTTAATTGAATCTATTTTTATATATCTATATATTATACATAACATATAATATATATTAGACCTAAAATCTAATTTTACATACCTAAATAATTATATAAAATATATGTAATTATAGTTGACAATAAAAAATATAAACACTACTTCAATCTATAGTTTAAAATGTTTCACGTCTAACACCTGTCATCTTTCCTAATCATTGCCTAAAATTTCAGTACTTATAACTTGTGGTGAAACTGACAGTTTTACTTTATATTTGAAATAATTTTTCCACTTATGAGTTAAAAGTAGACTTATTTTTAAATGATTACATTCAGATATAATGCTCATTTTTAAATAAAATGCTTACTTTGTTGATGTAAGCCAGCTATCTAAACTCTTATTAAAACCAGTTATTAAGTGACTAATTGTATTTAAGTTACTGATTTGTACAAGGCACAGTTAAACTCTTACAAAAGGAAAGGCAAGGAAATCTGGAGAGAAAATTCAGCAATAACAAGAAGATAGGATGATGGCAGCTAGAAAGAGTATGAAGCTACCTCGTCCCACCTTCACATGGAACTTACACCTACACACAGAGCGATTCATTTTGAGGAAGAACTGAGGACTGAGTAAGCATTTCCTGCATGTAAAAGATGCCAGGAGAAACAGAGACAGGGTAATGGAGGGAACCTCACCCCCATCAAAACAACCCACATTAGAGAGATATCACTGAGGGATCTGAACATAGATTCCCTGCCTTGAGACATAGGAAAAAAGCTGCACTTTAAAAGTGCATCTAGACTACAAGTGAAAAAAAACAGTTTATAGAACTAAAGCACCTACTGTTGGGCAGGGAACACTGCAACTCTCTCTGAATTGGAGGTCTGGTGAGTACCATTGTTTACATACCATTCCCACATTGAGAGTGGTGTGGAGAGCTGGGTCAGAGAGCAAACACCAATTTTAGACTTTGTGTAGGTGGCTTCCCACATCTAGACATGCCAGCTGGAAAACACATTCAGGTCACATTGTCACAAGGGCAAAGAGACAGTACTGCAGATCCCTGGAGAGCTGGCTGAACTGTGGTTAGTGAGCCAGTAGCCACAGGTGTGATCTTCACAGGGGGCCACACCTGGCCCTGGAACTACACCACAAGTAGGAAGCTGGTTGTTGCCCCCTTCTGGAGGGCATTCCAGAGCCTCTGCTGCACTCTGTGTGTGGAGCCAGTAGTTACAGAGGAAAGGTTTGGCTCATGGCCTGCCTGCCAGGGTGGGATCCATCAGTAACTACTCAGGAATCCCTTCAGACAGGCCCTTCTAACTTTGGCCCTCTTCAACCATGCCCTCAGAGCCCTGATACCAGTAGATCCTCAGCTCATGCTCACTAGGCCTCCAGCCAGCCATCAAAACCAGCAGGCACACACAGTCTACCCAGGGGACCGTGCCTATACAAGGATGCTCCTTCAAGACTGGGAGAGGTAGCCCTTTCTACTAATTCAGAGAATCAAGCACAAAAAGTCAAAAAAAAAAATGAGGAGATAGAAGAATATGCTTAAAACAAAAGAACATGACAAAACTTCAGAAAAAGAACTAAATGAAACAGAGTTAAGATACCTACTGGATAAAAAGTTCAAATTAATAATTACAAAGCTGCTTCCCAGAATTTAGAGAGGACTGGAGGAATTCAGTGAGAACCTCTACAAAGAGGTAGAAAATATAAAACAGACCAATCAAAATGAAGAATAAAATAAATGAAATGAAAAATACACTAGAGGGAATCAATAGCAGACTAGAGGATACAGAAGAATGGATCAGTGACTTGGAAGACAGGGTAATGGAAAACACTCAACCTGAACAGCAAAAGGAAAAAAGAATAAAACAAAATGAGGATAGGCTAAGGGAGCTCTGGAACAATACCAAACATTCCAGCATTCACATTATAGGAGTCCCAGAAGGAGAAGAGAGAAAGGAGTAAAAAATTTACTTGAAAAAAATATTAACTTGAAACTTCCCTAACCTGGGGAAGTAAACTAATACCCAGGTCCAGGAAGCTGAGATGAACCCAAGGAGGTCCACGTCAGGACATCTGAAAATGCCAAATATCAAAGACAAAGAGAGAATCTTAAAAGCAACAATAGAAAAGCAATGAGTTACCTACAAGGGAAATCCCATAAGGCTATCAGCTAATTTTCATCAGAAACTCTACAGGTTATAAGAAAGTGGAATAGGTGCTGAAAAAGAAAAACCTCCAACTAAGAATACTCTACCCACTAAGGTTATCATTCATAATGGAAGAGGAGATAAAGAGCTTTACACATAAACAGAAGTTAAAAGAGTTCACCATCACTAAACAAGCCTTACAAAAAATGCTAAACGTTGTTCTTTAAAAGGAAAAGAAAGACCCTAACTAGAAGCATGAAAAATATGAAAGCAAAAATTTCACAAGTAAAAGTGAACATATATCAGAGGTAGATCAATCACTTAAAAACTAGTATGAAGGTCAAAAGACAAAAGTAATATAATCAATTATATCTAAAATTAGTTAAGCAAATCCCTAAATAAAAAGGTATAAAAGTAGGCATCATATCTGTAACATGTAGAGGAGGGGAAGTAAAAAATGTAGTGTTGTTAGAATGCATTCAAACTTAAGAGACCCTCAACTTACTATAGTTTACTATATATGTAGGATATCATATAAGAACCCTGTGGTAACCACAAGCCAAAAACCTATAATGGATACACAAAACAAAGACCCTGAATAGCTGAAGTAATCTTGAGAAAAGTAATAAAGTTGGAGGGTTCACACTTCCTGATTTCAAACAGTACTCCAAAGCTACAGAAATCAAAACAGTATGGTACTGGCACAAAACAGATACATAGACTGATGGAACAGAAGAGAGAACCTAGAAATAAATCAATACCTTTATGGTCAATTAATTTATGACAAAGGAGGCAAAAATATACTATGTGGAAAAGATAGTCTCTTCAATAAGTGGTGTTGGGAAAACTGGATAGCTACATGAAAAATAATGAAAACAAACCATTATTTTACACAATACACAAAAATAAACTCAAAATGGATTAAAGACTAAATATAAGACCTAAAGCCAAGATCTAAGAACTAAAACTCCTAGAAGAAAATACAGGCAATAAGTTCTTGAACATCAACATTAGACATATTTTCCTGATATATTTTCCTAAGCAAGGGAAACAAAAGCAAAAGTAAACTATTGAGATGACTACAAACTAAAATACTTCTGCACAACAAAGGAAACCATCAACAAAACAAAAAGGCAATCTACCATATGGATGAATATATTTGCAAACAATATATCTGATAAAGTATCCAAAATGTATAAAGAACTCATACAACCAAACACTAAAAAAAGAAAGAATACAATTAAAAAATGGGCCAAGGACCTGAATAGACGTTTTTCCAAAGAAGACATACAGATAAACAAAAAGATGCTCAACGTCTCTAATAATCAGGGAAATGCAAATCAAAACCACAATGAGGTATCACCTCACACCAGCGAGAATGGATAGTATAAACAAGACATGAAGAAACAAGAGTTGGTGAGGATGTAGAGAAACAGGAACCCTCGTACACTGCTGGTGGGATTGAAAACTGGCACAGTCACAATGGAAAGCAGTATAGTAGTTTCTCAAAAAACTAAAAATAGAAATGCCATATCCCAGCAATTCCACTTCTGGGAATCTATCCCAAGTAAATTAAATCATTAATTAGAAAAGACATATGGATCCCTACACTTTTTGCAGCATTATTTACAGTAGCCAAGATATGGAAGCAACTGAAGTGTCCATCAATAGAATAGATAAAGAAGATGTGGTACATCTGTACAATGGATTATTATTCAACCATTAAAAAAAGAAATCTTGCCATCTGCAACAACAAAGAAGGACCTAGAGGGTATTATGCTAAGGGAAATAAGTCATTCAGGGAAAGAGGCATACCATATGGTTTCACTTATATGGAATCTGAAAAACAAAACAGACAAACAAACAAAAACAGACTCATAAACACAGAGAATGGATGGTTGGCTGTAGAGGTGAGGGTGAAATAGGTTAAGGGGATAAATAACTACAAACTTCAAATTATAAAATAATTTAGTGACTGGGATGGAAGTATAGCATTGTGAATGTAGTTCATAATACTGTAAAAGTTTTGGTGACAGATGGTACCTACACTTATCATGGTGAACACTAAATAAAATGCATATAATTGATGAGTCACTAAGGTGTTCACTTGAAACAAATATTGCATATGACCTGTATTTCAATAAAAAATATTTTTAAAAATGAGAGACAAGAAATCATGGAGTGTAATAAGGTCTAAAACCCAATTCATTCTGTGACTTACTTTTATTTTTTTTTACTCTGTGTAGGCGAGAAAATGGAAATCCTCGTGGAGAATGGAAGAGCACTCCAGATTCAGCAAACGCCAAGGCACAGCGGTTTATGTGAGGCAATGGTGAGTTGTGGTTGAAGATAGGATGGATACGGAGAAAGATCCCCTGGTAAGGACCATAGCATTATGAGAACTATGTATTGAAGTAAGATAGATAGATTCATTACGTACTACTTGAAATATGGGACAGTTTTAGGCATACCGAGGTGAGGAAGGCACACACTTTCTAGTTTATTTGGGTGTATATGTGTGGCAGGGAAGAGGGGTTAATATTCTAACGCAGATTAAACAAATCAATTTACCAAGAAAGATCTCAGGTAATGAGTGCTTTGATAGAAACACCCGGTAACAGACTGGGGTGTGATCGGGCAATGAGGGCAGGGTGGAAGGCAGAAGCTGATAGGAAGTTTATGGAGATTTGAGATGTTTGGAGAGGAACTCCTCAAGAAGACTGCATTTGAGCTGAAATATGAATGCTGATAAGGACCCAAAAATGTGATGATCTGGAGAGGAAAATTCTAGATAGAGGGAATGTTAAGCAGCAGGCAGACAATGGAAACCTGATGGCATGGGGACTATAGTTACATGAATGATTAAACTGCTAACACTAAATAACTAAAGTGGGTACTACTCCACAGAAGAAAATGATTTATCTCTCATATCTTTTTACAACAAAACATTATTGAATTAAGCAAACTAGGTGGTGGTGGTGGTAGGGGGCGCTACAGCCTAAAATTTGGCAAACGTTACGCAGTGAGGGTAAGGGAATAATTAGGTGGACACAGGGAAAGCTTTTCAGACACCAAGTACCATCAAAGGACTGAGGGAAGCTGAACTGAGACCTTTTAAAGCTCTAATACACATTATCACTGGATGGCATTAGAGTTCATATTTGGCATTTAAATACTCATTGCTTCTGTAAATAGAAGCCCCTTCCAGGCTAGATCTTACTGGGGTTGCTTGCAGAATTCAATATTAAGCTTCAGTCAATATGAAACTAAACTGCTATATACCATAGAGAGGGCAGTTGTATTTGGACTGCTCAGCATTAATTCTTCTTTATAATTGCATCCAGATTCCCTACTAGAATTCTCTTTTGCCCACTGGATCCAGCCAGGTCTGCAGAGGCCCAGCTACCCACTGACAAGAAGCCTGTCCTGTCCTGTTGTACTCCTTGGGGGCAAAGGCACTGAAATGGCTGGCATCCATCCCGATGGAGCTAGTGTCCTGAGCAGATTATTCACGTGTGGTTTGCTCTTCCTACACCCCTAGGATTAATTGGGATCCTTTCTTTCTCCAATACTGCTTCTTCTGTCTCAGCTACGTAAAGAATATGTAAACTCACTGTCTCAGCTAACTTTTGAGACCTCTCAGTAGATTCTTTGTTTAAATTATCCAGCGTACCTTTGAAGCATATTGAAGCACACTGACTCAGAATGAACTGGATATCAGAGTCTTAATATTTAATGTCCTCAAATGAAAAAAAAATCACTAGGGAGCTTTAAAACAGCACATCTGGGACCCGGCCAGAGGTTCAGATTCAATAGTTTAGGTTGGAGCTCAGGAATATGTTTAATCTACTCTCTCAGGATTCTGAAGCAGATCCCGTTTTGAGAAAAAGTAAGCAAAACTATCTTCTAGCTTCCTCCTACGGCCACCTTCCTTCTATGAATTACTGCTCTCTAATGTCTGAGATGACATCCTTTCAAGGTGCCTAAAGGCAGCTATTATATCTACACTGGTTGTGGTGTTTGTTTCCACACCTCTGCTTTAAGGAAGTTAATGGGATGTTTCAACTTAAAAGGCCTCCTGCAGAGTAACAGACTCCACAGGGAAAGAAAAGTAAATAAGAAATAGTAACTGTGCCAACACATTAATTAATACTATAATCTGCTTAATTATGCAGTAAAACAGAACAATTTGATGGAGGATAATTCCTTCCATGCAGAGAGAAGCAGGAGGTGAGCTTACATATTCTCTTCAGTGTCCAGAGCTATGTATATGGCACTGGAGGATGTGGGTTTGAATCCTCACTCTGCCATTTATTAGTTGTGTAGTCTTGAGCATCCCTTAAACAGGTCCATCTCATATTCCTCACAGGCAAAAGGGACTAATTTTATAGAGTTATTGTTTTGCAAATAAACTTGTAAACCATAAATGCAATATATGTCCTATTATCTACAGCTATATGCTAGTTCTGTACTTCTCTTTAATGTAAAGTAGCAGCTATTCACACAATCCAAAATAATCATTTCTAATGTTAAATAATAATATAATAAATTATTTAGCTAAATATTCACTTAAGTTACTAGAGTATCACATCTACACTTGCAAAATAAAGTTTGTTTCAAATGATAGTTCCAATGAGTAAAATCTCAACAATCAAATAGTACTATTCACTTCTAATAACTATTTTGGTATTCTCATTGCTGGGTTTTTCTCACTTGGTAAATCATGAGGATTGCAATTGTGTTTATTCTCTATATCACTTCAATAGAAGAAATGTAACCATAATAGGTGTTTAATAAATATTTGCAGATTAATAGTCTGTCAACGTGATCTTGAAGAAACCACATAACCATTCTAAGATTTTCAGATTACTCATCAGTAAAATGATTCTGCTGAAAGCCATGTTGAAGCATTATTTTAAAAATGAGTGGTGTAAATGTGTAAAAGCACTTAGCATAAACCTCAACAATAAATTCAAAGGAAACATGATTCCTTCCCTGATCCTCTACTCCACCAATGTATAAAACACTATGGAATTTACTGACAATAATTTGTGTACTGGTGCTTTCAAACATGATTATAATCATAAATCCTATTTACTATAAGCATAAATTATATACTAACAGCAATATTAACCAGTCTTCACATATTAATGCCCCACAATATATTGTGAAAACATAATAAGGGATTTTCATAGATGAACTAAATGAGAATAAACCTTTTCAAAATACAAATGTCAAATTTATGTAATGATCTACTTAGAACCATTCCCAACCTTTGTGATCAAGCAGATGAATAGACTGCATACCCTGATTTCAAGAAACAGGAATCCAGTTTCCATGGTAAATAAGAGGGCTGTTGTGAAGGGTGTTCATTCATGATGTCTCCAGAGGACTACTGACAGAAAGGGCCAGGCATCTGCAGTAGGCCAGGCATCAAAGGTTGAACTGAGAAGAATTTAAAGTAAATTTTCTCTACTCTCTCTGCTTCATATTGAAGGAAGTCTATTGATTCTCATCAATGATGATCTTCTGGTGCTAGCACTGAGAGGTACAGAGTAAAACGGAAAAAGGAACACATATACCATGCATCTTATTATGACCTTTGTGTCTTTCGAGATGAAGTTTGTTATAAAAATACAGAAGTAATATGGCTTAATGTAATCAACCCCTGCAGGTCATAAAACATTCAATGAATGCTGAGAACTTTCATTTCATGTTAACAAAATAGACCTGGCTTCATATAACACCAGAATCCCTCCTCCCCTGCCATAAATATGCCCCAGCCAACAAGATTTCAATAAGTATCTTGCAAACACTGTTTGCCATGCTTGCCACTCAGAATAGTTTCCCAACAATACATGAAGATGGGATTTTAAAGTGGGTTGTTATCCTGTTCCCATTTTAGAGGAGCTCTTGCTCCCCAACTACACTGTGAAAAAAAGAGACTGAAAGATAGGACTCATCATAACTTCAGAGATTTTATTTAGAACTCTTAAGCTGAGTACTTCCATTCTTAGTGTGTATTAAACAATTCTGTTTCACTCAGTCCAAATTTTCCTCCTCATAAGGGGAAGAATAGGAAGAACTAGTCTTGCATCCACCAGTTATTGTTGAACATCTATTATGTGTCAAACACTAGTGAAATATAAGTGAAAATATAAAGGAAAAAATCCTGCCTTCATAAAAAGCGTATTCTAGAGGAGAGGCAGAGAATAAAAATCTGAATAGAAATAGATGCTCAAATAAAACCCCTGTACCAGATGGATTCACTGCTGAATTTTATCAGACATTTAGAGAAGACATAATATCCATTCTCCTTAAAGTGTTCCAAAAAAATAGAAGAGGTGGGAATACTTCCAAACTCATTCTATGAAGCCAGCATCACTCTAATGCCAGACAAAGACACCACACACACAAAAAGAAAACTGCAGAACAATATCTTTGATGAACATAGATGCAAAAATATTCAACAAAATATTAGCAAACCGAATTCAAAAATACTTCAAGAGGAGCATACACCATGATAAAGTAGGATTCATCCCAGGAATGCAAGGATTGTATAACATTAGAAAATCCACCAACATCATTCACCACATCAACAAAAAGAAAGACAAAGACCACATGATCATCTCCATAGACACTGAAAAAGCACTCGATAAAATTCAACATCTATTCATGATAAAAACTCTCAATAAAATGGATACAGAGGGCAAATACTTCAACATAATAAAGGCCATATATGATAAACCCACAGCCAACATCATACTGAACAGCGAGAAGCTGAAAGCTCTTCCTCTAAGATCAAGAACAAGACAAGGATGCCCACTCTCCCCGCTTTTATTCAACATAGTACTGGAGGTCTTAGCCACAGCAATCAGACAACACAAAGAAATAAAAGGCAGCCATATTGTTAAGGAAGAAGTCAAACTGTCCCTGTTTGCAGATGACATGATATTGTACATAAAAAAACCCTAAAGCATACACTCCAAAACTATTACAATTAATATCTGAATTCAGCAAAGTTGCAGATTACAAAATTAATACACAGAAATCTGTTGCATTCCTATATACTAATGATGATATAGCAGAAAGAGAAATCAGGAAAACAATTCCATTCACAATAGCATCAAAAAGAATAAAATACCTAGGGGTAAACCTAACCAAGCAAGTGAAAGGCCTATACTCAGAAAACTAAAAGATACTCGTGAGAGAAATTGAAGAAGATACCAATAAATGGAAACAGATCCCATGCTCATGGATAGGAAGAATTAATATTGTCAAAATAACCACCCTGCCTAAAGAAATCTACACATTCAATGCAATCCCTATCAAAATACCAGTATCATTCTTCAACAAACCAGAACAAATAGTTCTAAAATTCATATGGAACCACAAAAGACCCTGAATAACCAAACAATCATGAGAAGGAATAAAAAAAGCTGGGGGATTATGTTCCCTGACTTCAAGCTCTACTACAAAGCCACAGTAATCAAGAAAATTTGGTACTGGCACAAGAACAGACCCATAGACCAATGGAACGGACTAGAGAGCCCTGATATAAACCCAAGCATATATGATCAATTAATATATATAAAGGAGCCATGGATATATAATGGGGAAATAACAGCTTCTTCAACAACTGGTGTTGGCAAAACTGGACAGCTACATGCAAGAGAATGGAACTGGATTATTGTCTGTCCCCATATGCAAAAGTGAACTCAAAATGAATCAAAGACCTGAATGTAAGTCCTGAAATCATAAAACTGTTAGAAGACAACATAGGTAAAAATCTCCTGAATATAAACATGAGCAACTTTTTCCTGAACGCATCTCCTCGAGCAAGGGAAACAAAAGCAGAAATGAGCAAATGGTACTACATCAAACTAAAAAGCTTCTGTACAGCAAAGACACCGTCAACAGAACAAAAAGGCATCCTACAGTATGGGAAAATATATTTGTAAATGTCATATTCAACAAGGAGTTAATGTCCAGAATATATAAAGAACTCACATGCCTCAACAACCAAAAAGCAAATAACCCAATTAAAAAATGGGCGGAGGATATGAACAGACACTTCTCCAAAGAAGAAATTCATATGGCCAACAGGCACATTAAAAGATGCTCCACATCACTAATTATCAGACAAATGCAAATAAAAATTGTGGAAAGCAATATGGAGGTTCCTAAAGAAACTAAAAATAGAAATACTCTTTGACCCAGGAATTTCACTCCTAGGAATTTACCCAAAGAATATAATTTCTGAGTTTCAAAAAGACATATGTACCCCTATGTTTATTACAGCACTATTTACAATAGCCAAGATATGCAAGCAACCTAAGTGTCCATCGGTAGATGAATGGATAAAGAAGAGGTGGTACATATACACAATGGAATATTATTCAGCCATAAGAAAGAAACAAATCCTACCCTTTGCAACAACATGGATGGAGCTGAAGGATATTATGCTCAGTGAAATAAGCCAGGCAGAGAAAGACAAGTACCAAATGATTTCCCTCATTTGTGGAGCTTAACAACAAAGCAAAACTGAAGGAAAAAAACAGAAACAGACTCTCAGACTCCAGGAAGGCACTAGTGGTTACCATAGGAGAGGGGTGGGGGAGGGTGGGTGGGGAGGAGGAAAGGGATTGAGGGGTATTATGATTAGTACACATGGTGTGGGGGGGTGGTGTCATGGGGAAGACAGTGCAGCACAGAGAAGGCCAATAGTGACTCTGTGGCATCTTAGTACACTGATGGGCAGTGAGTGCAATGGTGTATCAGGGGGTCAGGATAATATGCGTGAATGTAGTAACTGTATTGTTTTTTTCATGTGAAACCTTCATAAGACTCTGTATCAATAATACCTTAATAAAAAAGAAAAGAATATTTAGTTATAACTTGTCCATAGTAGCTCTATATATATCCTAGGGTTGCATATTTGAAGTTGTATCTAGCTTGTAAATCTACGGTGATCACACACAGTCACACACAGAAACTGAGAAAGGGTGTGTGTGTCTTTGCATTTTGTGCAAAAATTTCTCTTGGTGAAAATTCAACAGTTGGAGTCCAAGAGATATGTATGCTTAATTTCACTAAATACTGCCAAATTGCTCTCCAGACAATCTGTACTTCCGACAACAGTACATTACCATTCCTTTTTACCACATTGTCATCAATGGTTAAATTATAGCAACAAATAGGCATATAAACTGACATGAAAGATCATTATTAAACTGATAACTGAAAGATCCTTAGCTTTGAAAGGACAACTTATTTATATTTCCAGTCAGTCACATGACACTGATCCAATGTCTATCACAGTGCCTGAAAATTGAAGAATTCAATAAACATTTGTAAAGCAAACACATAAGGAATTCCTCCTCACAGCTTACCCAGAAGTCAAAAGCCTTCATAGCAATAAGGCAAAATTATTTCTAACCTTGAAGGTTTTTGTTCAGTTAGGAAAAAAGGAAGAGATAAAAGAAGGTACAGAGACTCTGTAACTGAAAACTTGGAAAATTCTGAAGATTCTAGAGCCCTCCTCAGGGAAGAATACCCTAGCATACTGAAAATCCAAACTGCAAAGTATACTATGTATGTGTCTCTGAGTGTGTGTCTGTGTGCATTTGTAGGACTTGTGATGTTTAATATTATGTGTCAAACTGACTGGGTCACAGGGTGCCCAGATATTTGGTTAAATATTATGTTTGTGATGATATTTCTAGGTGAGATTAACATTGCAATTGACAGAATGAGTAAAGCAGATTGTCCACCTCAACATGGGTGAGCCTTGTGCAATCTTTTGAATGCCAATATAGAACAAAAGGCTGAGTAAGGGAAAATTGACTCTATGCACTCTTTATGAGATGGAATATGCATCTAATCCTGCCACTTTGGGACTCACACTGAAATTTTGGCTTTCAAACTCAAACCAGAATTATACCATTGGCTCTTCTGAGTCACCAGCTTGCTAACTCATATCTTGATTCCTTGTAATAAACTATATGTACATATCTATCTTTGTATATCTAGATGGATCAACAACCAACTGATAGATCAATCTCCTATGGGCTCTATTTCTCTGGAGAACCCTCACCATATATACACATGACTCAGGGTGGAGAGTTGGTGGAAAAGGGATTAGCTAAGAAACTACAAAGGTTATTCAGTTTTCCCATACAAAATCAAGTTAATGTAAATTGGAAGAAAAAATATAAAGAGAAAATTTAAGAGGGAACTTTTAGCTAATAGTTTATTTTAGTGAGGCTGTGAATAGTTTGGAATAATAAGCAATCTATAGCTGATAGTTAAGAGAGCAGGTAAGAAGGAGTTTACAATTCTTACAGTGCTGTTCAGAAACATTACTTTAATAATTGTCCCTCATTTTCTTCACTCTGTAATCATTAGGATATTTACATTTGCATATTATTACAACTAAATTTTAAAATTATATCTTCTTACCAAGCCACTACATTCTGAAAAGAAAATTTTATTTGTGACTGTTTCTTATTAAAGAAAAAATAAACAGATCATAACTATTTGATAATATAACAGAATGACACTGAAGAGACATAACCTTTCCTAATACACATTTGCTCAATTTAGATGACATAAAGCTAATATTTTCTAAAGGTCAACTTTCTGAGTCAAACATTTCATGTTCAAAGGCAATAAGTAAAACTTGGTTGTCTATGGAGTTTGTTTTCCCACCAAAGTTTATATAACATGATGTCTTGTACCAATATTTAGTTATGTTTCATCTTTAGGACCCATTACTAAAACACTACTGTACCCACCCCTAACAAAAAAACAGAAGGTGTCTGCAATTCTCATGTTCTTATTTGAACTCTTGATTGAGTTTGTTCTGAGAAATGTCCTTTGAACAAAAATTACAATATAGAACATAAAAGAAGCAATTCATGAGAGTAGTTCAGCTCATTCTTATAACACTTCATTTAAGTCTCAATTGGGTTCACAGTATTCAATCATCTGGAATTCCTCCCAGTGATCATCAATGCTGAGTATTATGAATTTTATACTCCATTGAAGCTGGCATCTGGCAGTTTTGTCTCTGTAACCAATACCATATTGCTTGACACATTATTAATAAAGATTAATTTGATTACCTCAAAAGGCATTTAAAACCACTCAGTGCATAAAGAAAAAATGTTATTAATTCAAGTATTTGGAAACTATTTGAGGAAAATAATTTCCATAATATGTAATAATAGCTTTCTGTATTTAAACAAAATGGCAGTATTTGTCAATATTTCAGAGAAACAAAGCTCATGCACTTTACTACATATAACTTGCCAGAAGTGATACTGAAATAAATTAACTTTAAAAAATAAATTCCAATAGGTAAAAATAAATTTTTAAAAATAAAATGCTAATGTATAAGAAATTTCCAAAATTTAAAAATCACTCTATATTTAGCACATGTGATTCAGTATACCTTAAATAATTATGTAAAATAAGCTCTTAGAAAATTCTGATGTTTGTAGGACTGTGGTAACCAAGTGTAAGGACTTCAGGTAAATTAATGATTGAAAGAAGCCATAAAATAAATATTAACCATATATTACACATGTTGTAAGTAAACTCTAAGCCCTATGCAGAGAGAGATCTCTGCATGGAATATACAGCTAACAGTGTACCTCCAGTGACCAACCAGCAAAGTGTCTTGACTAAAACTGCACGCCATAATTATGTGTTGAATTAAGATATGAATAAAGATATAAATGAATGAATAAATGAATCTTTTTTAAAATAAATCACCAAAATCTCCACAGTGAGTAAGGCTCTAATGAAATGCCATCTTCAATGATGTCTTTAATCTTGGAAAACCTCATGCAACATCACTTATTGGTGAGGCAGATTCTCATATCGATTTTCAGTTTGTGCCTGTTTTAAAAATTCAGTTTTTGGTAGCTTGAAATGTAATGTCCCATATTTGCATTCTGGACATTTTATCTTCACAATTCTTAGCAAAACGTTTTTGTAACTTACAGCCCTTTCACAAACAAGGAGGTGATTAGCTGGCCATTGTTTAGGTGACCAGACATTCTCTCTTCAAGGAAATCAACTAAGACAGGGTCAGATACTCAGAAGGTTGCTCAGTGATTATGGAATCAGATTGATGGAGATGTATTCAATTTTGAAAGTCTAATAACATTAACTAGGATAGCCAGCTGCATTCACTCCATAATTGGTATATATCTGTCTGGTGCTCAGTGTGCTTTTGGGTTTCATAAATATTTTCCTTAGATTTCAATACAAACCAGCCCACTAGGATTACTGGGTACCTCTTCATATCCTTAATCATAATTTACCATAATTTCCTCAATGTCAAAAATAAGTAAGTAGGCACCGAAAATTACTAAAAATTCGTACTTTGGTTCTTTTCATTTGAAAATGTGTTTAATCATATTCTTATACATCAGTCTTAAAAGTATTATCTGAAATTTAGATGGGAAAAAAGCCTCAAATTAGAGGATTTCAACCTCATATTTATAAGTTTTGTACTAAAAAATAATTGTGTTCTGAAATGATGCTAGCATGATCTAAAGTGATGATTACAACCAACTCAAGTCTGTATAAATGGAAACCTAAAGTCTTAATAAAACTTAATGTTTCAGTGTCCTTAGGAAACCAAAATTTTAAAAGATGTCAGATTTCAAGAGAGAGACACGGTTATTACAGTTACTCAGGGTTCAGATCAGCACATACAAGCTCTGCACCATTGCCCGGAAAGCTGACAACTTCCTTCCGCTTCCACTCAAAAAGTGATTATTCCACATACAGAAATGTGCCTAGCCTTTTGCTTATTAAGTTAAAATGTATTATTCTATTTATCAGATGTATTGTCAGTTTGACCTTTGAATTTGCTGTAAGAAGAGGTAAAATAAGGAATGTTGCTGGTAATTTATAATATTTTGCAATCTGGCATCAAATAGCAAAACAATCTATCTTGAGACTGACACAAGGTGAACATTAACTTTCAGTCAGTTACTAATTAATGAAGCACAAAAACATATTGATGAAGTACTCAGTGGTGATTAGAATACATTTTAATATATTACTGAATAATGAATACAATAACTTGAAGAATAAATACATTCAAATTTAATATAAATTGTGATCTCTTTGCACAATAGTGATTTTTGCTATTTGCATACAATGATTACTTAGTATTTCCAGGGAATAGAGAAAACAAATCTCCAAATAATTAAATTCTAATATTGGTTAGCCTAGTTGGGATTGAAAGTACATTATATTACTTAAAGTAGCAATATAATTTATCCAATGTCTAGAAATATATATTTCCACTATAATGTTGTATGACTTTATAGATGGTACAAAGATCTTTATCATGGTGCAACAAGAAAATTCTGAAACTATTAGCTCTGTAACTACCTTAAACCTCAGTCAGTTACCACATAAAATATTTTAAAGTAATCCTAGAAAGTGCAAAATGTATTATATTAATAGAAAAGCTGCATCTCTTCTTTAGCAGACTGACAAAAAAGTTACCTATCTGTTTTTGTCTAATATTTTTAGTCTAACTATTCAGCTGGATAAATCCAATTGTTGTAAAACTTAACAAAAAAAAGTGATATTATTAGTGAAATTAATCACATGATAAAAATTTTCACAATACTACTCCAGTGAATTTTAATTAATTACATGAAAGTTATGTCAGAGATAAAAAGTTCGCAGGTGACAATTTGAATTACTTTGAGTTTGTTATTCTTATTTTTGATGTGATAGCAGCCTATCATTTGCTCACTTCAAAAGTTAAATGATATCATGCTTCTAGATTATCATCTAAAATTAAGGTGTATTTTCTCCCCCTCAGGGAGTCATCTATTATATTTATTTGACAGCAAAATTACCATTATATGTATCAAATATTGTCAAAAGTACTAGAGTAAAGCACAATTTTATTATCATACTTCCAGATTAGAGGTCCTTTCTTTGTTATCATACACTTCAGTAGTAACCTTGTAATGGTGAAAGCTTTCTCTTTGCATTACTTTGTTTAATATAAACCAAAGGTCAAACATGAAAGAGAAATATGGAACATGGAATTTTAAATGCAGTAATTTAAAAATGGCATAATAAATGTAAAGCTATTACAACTGATTAACTCTTAAATTTTATTATATATTGGAATTTCATCTCTTAATTTTGAGCCTCATGACATTCCTATATAGTCCCCAGAACATATTACTTAAAAATTATGTAATTCTTATTACTAATTAATACTGGCATGGAACACAGAAACCAGAATTGTTCAGAAGTATTCCTATAAGTATGAAGATTATTTATTTTTTTAAATAGGGTCTTTTAAGGGTCAGAAATAAATTATCTTTCCTTAGCATACAAAGATAACTTTTTAAAACGTGTACTCCAGAATATAGTGCAACTTAAGTGACAGATCTAGTGCTGCCTATAGTCTAAAACATAAAGATAACCAAAATATGGAACAAAAATATAATATACAATTACGTATAAAAACTGTTGGAATTTAGTTGTTTTACCTTTTGTAGGAAATCAACAATTTTCAGTCATGTTTTTCATTGCAAATTCTGACCTATCGTATGTTAATGTGTATTTTTGACAATCAATGGTTGAGGATTAGGATAGAAACATTAATACTTTCAAAAGATTCCTAAGTATGCACTCTGATAAAAAATGGGAGAGAATGCCTTATTCCTAAGTTATGGAAGAAAATATTTCTAAACTCAGAAGAGCCTAAAGAATTCTAATTGTTCAAGGAAAATTATTCTCAAGGAAAGATGAAGCTGTGGTGGAGTTCTTTCGGAAAGGAAAAGATGGGAAATGGGACTTATCCTTGAACAAGAAGTGGCAAAAGAAAATTGACTCACCAGTCAGAGCTATAGCCATGGTCCCATCTGCTCCAATTTGTGTTACAAAACCTGGATCCATTTACAAGGTGCAATATTGGGAGGAATTAGGAGTCAACTTTGATAGTTAATTAAAATTTAGAAATCTTTCAATTGACTTTAAAATTAGAAACTTCCATTTGTTTATCAATAAAACACCTATAAATGTTTCACAAAGTAAATTGCTGACAAAATATTTCAAATATTAAGGTATATTCATGCTTCTAGTTATATAAAATCATAATTCAGAGATGCTCTGTTTGCTCATCCAAAATGGATCTAATTTTATATTTTGAAGAAGCTTGGGGAATCTACCTTAGCCTAACAGAACTGAAGATATTTCATACATGAACTTAATCAAGTAAATATTCTATAATATTCTTTCTTATTTTTTCACGAAAGAGTACTGTGAAATTTAATAAGCAGTTTACTTTGGTTATTTTTCTACAAAATCCAATAGTTGAAAAACTCATTATTAGCAATATTCCTTCAATTTCAATAAACATTACATTGAATGTTTACATTTAGTTGATTACACTATCACTTAAATTTGAAGTCATTTTTCTAAACCAGCAATATTCTACCATGTACAAACCTTGGCATTAAAACTAATTATATTTTCTCATATTTGCTATTTGATTGTAGTTTCTCAAAATGGATAGGAATTTTAGTGCAATGTTATTATGTTGTGCTTTGGGGTTTTCTTTCCATAAAAAAAGATCACAAATATGTGAGGTGGCTAGTGTTTTGCTTAAAAACATTTCTAAAGTTTTCCAACAGTCTATCTCATTACCATATTAAATTACTAGGTTTTCACTGTAATGGTCCATATTCAATTTCCTGTTAATATAAGCATATGAGGATGTGTCTTCTTGACTGATAAGTAATGGACAACATATAAATGTTCTATTAAAAAAGATAAAAAGGAGGAAATGAACTAACTGAAACTATTTTAAATTATTCATGTGCCTTTGATGTTTAATATATTGCTTAAATAAAGACATACTACTCAGGTGAAAATTTTAAAACCAGAACAGGAGAAAACTGTCTCCATTTAATAACAGAAATACACAGGATAAACATAAGAACATTAGGTGACTGCCAAATTTACATCTTCAAAGTTAAGACATTTTTCCTGAACTTCAAATATATATATCCAAATCTTTAATAATAATCTTCACTTTTCATTTATTAAACTCATTAACTGTCTCCCCACACTTACCATCCAGTCCTTCTCTTGAGCTCCTAATTTTAAGGAGTAATATTACCATCCACCCAATGAACTAAGCTGGTCACCAAGACTTCTCCCTCTTCTTCACTCTAAGTATTCTATCTATATTCTTCTCCCCAAATGCTTTTGAATTTGTCTAGACTCTTACACCCCCAAAGCAGTTACCTTAGTGCAGGCTCTCTTTGCTTCTCAACAGAATTCCTATTATATCATATCTTTCTGTCACCAATATTAATAATTTCTAGCCCAGCTTCTTTTCTAAAATGTATGCCACTATGTCATCCCCTTTATTAAAAATCCTTCAATGACTCCAAGTTAACTATAAGACAAAGTTCAGACTCTTTTATGGACAGCACATAGCATTGACTATGACTTGGCCTCTTCTCACTACTTTAAACTTATCTTTCACATTTACATTGTGTTCTAACAAAATTTAATTTCTTGCAGGTGTTTTTTTTTGCAATTAAGTTTTGTTCCAGAATATTCAGTCTCTTGTGGTTCTTTCTATATGAATGTGATTTTTCCACGTTTTAAAGTCTTTTTGAAACTTCTTGTACAATGAACTCCTGGAGGTCAAGGACCAAGCCTTTGATGTCTGAATACCTAAAAGCTAGCAAGGAACTTAGCACATAGTCTATTTTAATAAATACAAAATCTTAAAAAAAATAACTTCATCAGAAATTACTGCATTTGTTAAAAATTATGCAACATAGCATTACTCCTAACATCAATATTATTCCATTTTTTTCTATAGGTTTCTGTCTTTATTTCCTATCTATGGACAGCTCTACACAATGGCAGTACTATAAAAAGAATAGCTATGAATATATTAACATAAAATGAAATAAATATCAGTTTGAATTACTTTAAAAGAACAGACTTTTTCATGAGATGTTTACAGAATAGGTATAGATTATTCTGGGTTACTTAAGTGTTCAATGGAAACAACTTTTGCTAAATATAACACTTGAAATGGTCTACATGGTATTAGTGCAGTTTATATGATCACATATTATAAGCTGATTTAGCACTAACAGCTTAAGTACTTGATAAATGTCATAATCAGGCCCCATTTTTTTACTCTAAAGCAGATTTGCCACTACTCTATAGAGAAAGTAGTGAAAGAAGAGCTAGAAGAAATGAGAGGATGAAATGCCTCAAACAATTGCAGGCCATTGAAAGGGTTTAAATTATATGTACCTTTTTTTTCCAAATAAACATAGCAATATAAATAATTTATTAAGCTGTATTTTAGTTATAATCGTACATATTGAACACATAGCTGAAAGACTGCCTATACTTACATATTTTAGAATTTACCTGTTACCAATCTATTTCCTTCTTTAAAACTCTAAATTTTCTAGGTACAAAATACAAATATTTGCTCGTAGTACATTTAACAATTTATGTTAGAGCCAAAATGCACAATCATTTGTCAAGGTATATTTTAAGTTGGAGAAGTATAAAATCATTTTGAATTTACTTGATTATAATCAGACATAATTTTCCCTAATTCTAATTTAAAAAATCTACTTATGCATGCTGTGGTAATTTTGCACAAACAAATCGCACTTGGGAAGGTTACCAATTCAAACACACCTTTGTGAATGATGGTGACCTATAGTCATTCTTACCAGGTAGGCACATTACCTGCAGGACTCATCTTCATTAACTACAAAAGAAAAGTATTCAGATGGTATATGCTGGGGTAGGTGAGGATTTTTTTAATTTTAAAAATAAACTGAGATAGGAGGGGCGGAGCCAGGATGGCGGCGTGAGTAGAGCAGTGGAAATCTCCTCCCAAAAACACATAGAGCTATGAAAATATACCAAAGAAAAATCTTCCTAAAATAGAGACCACAGGACACAGGACAACATCCAGACCACATCCACACCTGCAAGAACCCAGCGCCTTGCGAAGGGGGTAAGATACAAGCCCCGGCCCGGCGGGAACCGAGCGCCCCTCCCCCTGGCTCCCAGCGGGTGGAAAGAAACCGGAGCAGGTTTTTTTTGGCAAGTGCTTTTTGGAAGCCTTAAAGGGACGGGCCCCCGTTGCTAGGGAGGCAGGGTGGCGGGACCGGTGAGCGGGTGCCTGGGACCGGCGCCTGAGGACAAAGAATATCCCGCGTTTCTCCCTGCAGGACCAGCGGGCGGGTGCCTGAGACCGGCGCTTGAGGACGGAGGAAATCAACCGTTTTTCCCCTTTTTTTTTTCTCTTTTTGGCAAGCGCTTTTTGGAAGCCTTAAAGGGACAGGGACCCCGGTGCTAGGGAGGCAGGGTGGCGGGACTGGTGAGCAGGTGCCTGGGACTGGCGCCTGAGGACAAAGAATATCCCACGTTTCTCCCTGCGGGACTGGAGGGCGGGTGCCTGAGACCGGCACTTGAGGACAGAGGAAATCGCGCGTTTTTCCCCTTTTTTTCTCTCTTTTTGGTGAGTGCTTTTTGGAAGCCTTAAAGGGACAGGGACCCCGGTGCTAGGGAGGCAGGGCGGCGGGACTGGTGAGCGGGTGCCTGGGACCAGCGCCTGAGGACAAAGAATATAGAGCGTTGTTCCCTGCGGGACCGGTAGGTGGGTGCTTTTTGGAAGCCTTGAAAGGACAGGGACCCTGGTGCTAGGGAGACAGGGCAGCAGGACCAGTGAGCGTGTGCCTGGGACCGGCAAATGAGGACAAAAAAAAAAAAAAAATCGCGTGTTTTTTCCTTTTTTTTTTCCTTTCTGTTCACTCTCTCATTGCTGCTGTTGTTGTTTTGGTTTGGAGAGTGCTTTTTGGAAGTCTTAAAGGGGCAGGACAGGTCACTTAGACCAGAGGCAAGGAATCTGGGGATCTCTGGGCACTCTAACCCCCTGGGCAGCAGGGAGCACAGAGGCCCCTTACGGAGATAAATAGCCTCCCGGCCGCTCCCCCTCCAACGGGGCTCCACCATTTTGGAGGAACAGCCCCAGCCAGGCCAAGCGCACAGCAACAGGGGAGATAAACCCCAAAGCAACTGGGCAGGAAGCAGAAGCCCTGTCTGCGCAGAGCTGCCCAGCACAAGCCACTAGAGGTCGCTATTCTCCCAGGAGAAGGCCACAAACCAACAAGAAGGGAAGCTCTTCCAGCGGTCACTTGTACCAGATCTGCAAACTATCTCTATCACCATGAAAAGGCAAAACTACAGGCAGACAAAGATCACAGAGACAACACCTGAGAGGGAGACAGACCTAACCAGTCCTCCTGAAAAAGAATTCAAAATAAAAGTCATGAACATGCTGACGGAGATGCAGAGAAAAATGCAAGAGCAATGGGATGAGATGCAGAGAAAAATGCAAGAGCAGTGGGATGAGATGCAGAGAAAAATGCAAGAGCAGTGGGATGAAGTCCGGAAGGAGATCACAGATGTCAGGAAGGAGATCACAGAAGTGAAACAATCCCTGGAAGGATTTATAAGCAGAATGGATAAGATGCAAGAGGCCATTGAAGGAATAGAAGCCAGAGAACAGGAACGTATAGAAGCTGACATAGAGAGAGATAAAAGGATCTCCAGGAATGAAACAACACTAAGAGAAATATGTGACCAATACAAAAGGAATAATATTCGTATTATAGGGATACCAGAAGAGGAAGAAAGAGGAAAAGGGATAGAAAGTGTCTTTGAAGAAATAATTGCTGAAAACTTCCCCAAACTGGGGGAGGAAATAATCGAACAGACCATGGAATTACACAGAACTCCCAACAGAAAGAATCCAAGGAGGACAACACCAAGACACATAGTAATTAAAATGGCAAGGATCAAGGACAAGGAAAGAGTTTTAAAGGCAGCTAGAGAGAAAAAGGTCACCTATAAAGGAAAACCGATCAGGCTAACATCAGACTTCTCAACAGAAACCCTACAGGCCAGAAGAGAATGGCATGATATACTTAATGCAATGAAACAGAAGGGCCTTGAACCAAGGATACTGTATCCAGCACGACTATCATTTAAATATGATGGCGGGATTAAACAATTCCCAGACAAGCAAAAGCTGAGGGAATTTGCTTCCCACAAACCACCTCTACAGGGCATCCTACAGGGACTGCTCTAGATGGGAACACCCCTAAAAAGAGCACAGAACAAAACACACAACATATGAAGAATGGAGGAGGAGGAATAAGAAGGGAGAGAAGAAAAGAATCTCCAGACAGTGTATATAACAGCTCAATAAGCGAGCTTAGTTAGGCAGTAAGATACTAAAGAAGCTAACCTTGAACCTTTGGTAACCACGAATCTAAAGCCTGCAATGGCAATAAGTACATATCTCTCAATAGTCACCCTAAATGTAAATGGACTTAATGCACCAATCAAAAGACATAGAGTAATAGAATGGATAAAAAAGCAAGACCCATCTATAGGCTGCTTACAAGAAACTCACCTTAAACCCAAAGATAAGCAAAGACTAAAAGTCAAGGGATGGAAAAACATATTTCAGGCAAACAACAGTGAGAAGAAAGCAGGGGTTGCAGTACTAATATCAGACAAAATAGACTTCAAAACAAGGAAAGTAACAAGAGATAAAGAAGGATACTACATAATGATAAAGGGCTCAGTCCAACAAGAGGATATAACCATTCTAAATATATATGCACCCAATACAGGAGCACCAGCATATATGAAGCAAATACTAACAGAACTAAAGAGGGAAATAGACTGCAATGCATTCATTGTAGGAGACTTCAACACACCACTCACCCCAAAGGACAGATCCACCGGGCAGAAAATAAGTAAAGACACACAGGCACTGAACAACACACTAGAACAGATGGACCTAATAGACATCTATAGAACTCTACATCCAAAAGCAACAGGATATACATTCTTCTCAAGTGCACATGGAACATTCTCCAGAATAGACCACATACTAGCTCACAAAAAGAGCCTCAGTAAATTCCAAAATATTGAAATTCTACCAACCAATTTTTCAGACCACAAAGGTATGAAAGTAGAAATAAATTCTACAAAGAAAACAAAAAGGCTCACAAACACATGGAGACTTAACAACATGCTACTAAATAATCAATGGATCAATGAACAAATCAAAATAGAGATCAAGGAATATATAGAAACAAATGACAACAACAACACTAAGCCCCAACTTCTGTGGGATGCAGCGAAAGCAGTCTTAAGAGGAAAGTATATAGCAATCCAGGCACACTTGAAGAAGGAAGAACAATCCCAAATGAATAGTCTAACATCACAATTATTAAAACTGGAAAAAGAAGAACAAATGAGGCCTAAAGTCAGCAGAAGGAGGGACATAATAAAGATCAGAGAAGAAATAAACAAAATTGAGAAGAATAAAACAATAGCAAAAATCAACGAAACCAAGAGCTGGTTCTTTGAGAAAATAAACAAAATAGATAAGCCTCTAGCCCAACTTATTAAGAGAAAAAGAGAGTCAACACAAATCAACATAATCAGAAATGAGAATGGAAAAATCACGACAGACTCCACAGAAATACAAAGAATTATTAAAGACTACTATGAAAACCTATATGCCAACAAGCTGGAAAACCTAAAAGAAATGGACAACTTCCTAGAAAAATACAACCTCCCAAGACTGACCAAGGAAGAAACATAAAAGTTAAACAAGCCAATTACAAGCAAAGAAATTGAAACAGTAATCAAAAAACTACCCAAGAAAAAAACCCCTGGGCCGGACGGATTTACCTCGGAATTTTATCAGACACACAGAGAAGACATAATACCCATTCTCCTTAAAATGTTCCGCAAAATAGAAGAAGAGAGAATACTCCCAAACTCATTCTACGAGGCCAACATCACCCTAATACCAAAACCAGGCAAACACCCCACCAAAAAAGAAAATTACAGACCAATATCCCTGATGAATATAGATGCAAAAATACTCAATAAAATATTAGCAAACAGAATTCAACAGTATATCAAAAGGATCATACACCATGACCAAGTGGGGTTCATCCCAGGGATGCAAGGATGGTACAACATTCGAAAATCCATCAACATCATCCACCACATCAACAAAAAGAAAGACAAAAACCAAACGATCATCTCCATAGATGCTGAAAAAGCATTTGACAAAATTCAACATCCATTCATGATAAAAACTCTCAGCAAAATGGGAATAGAGGGCAAGTACCTCAACATAATAAAGGCCATATATGATAAACCCACAGCCAGCATTATACTGAACAGCGAGAAGCTGAAAGCATTTCCTCTGAGATCGGGAACCAGACAGGGATGCCCACTCTCCCCACTGTTATTTAACATAGTACTGGAGTTCCTAGCCACGGCAATCAGACAAAACAAAGAAATACAAGGAATCCAGATTGGTAAAGAAGAAGTTAAACTGTCACTATTTGCAGATGATATGATACTGTACATAAAAAACCCTAAAGACTCCACTCCAAAACTACTAGAACTGATATCGGAATACAGCAAAGTTGCAGGATACAAAATTAACACACAGAAATCTGTAGCTTTCCTATACACTAACAACGAATCAATAGAAAGAGAAATCAGGAAAACAATTCCATTCACCATTGCATCAAAAAGAATAAAATACCTAGGAATAAACCTAACCAAAGAAGTGAAAGACTTATACTCTGAAAACTACAAGTCACTCTTAAGAGAAATTAAAGGGGAAACTAATAAATGGAAACTCATCCCATGCTCATGGCTAGGAAGAATTAATATCGTCAAAATGGCCATCCTGCCCAAAGCAATATACAGATTTGATGCAATTCCTCTCAAATTACCAGCAACATTCTTCAATGAATTGGAACAAATAATTCAAAAATTCATATGGAAACACCAAAGACCCCGAATAGCCAAAGCAATCTTGAAAAAGAAGAATAAAGTAGGGGGGATCTCACTCCTCAACTTCAAGCTCTACTACAAAGCCATAGTAATCAAGACAATTTGGTACTGGCACAAGAACAGAGCCACAGACCAGTGGAACAGATTAGAGACCCCAGAAATTAACCCAAACATATATGGTCAATTAATATTTGATAAAGGAGCCATGGACATACAATGGCAAAATGACAGTCTCTTCAACAGATGGTGCTGGCAAAACTGGACAGCTACATGTAGGAGAATGAAACTGGACCATTGTCTAACCCCATATACAAAAGTAAACTCAAAATGGATGAAAGACCTGAATGTAAGTCATGAAACCATTAAACTCTTGGAAAAAAACATAGGCAAAAACCTCTTAGACATAAACATGAGTGACCTCTTCTTTAACATATCTCCCCGGGCAAGGAAAAGAACAGCAAAAATGAACAAGTGGGACTATATCAAGCTGAAAAGCTTCTGTATAGCAAAAGAGACCATCAATAGAACAAAAAGGAACCCTACAGTATGGGAGAATATATTTGTAAATGACAGATCCAATAAAGGCTTGACATCCAAAATATATAAAGAGCTCACATGCCTCAACAAACAAAAAACAAATAACCCAATTAAAAAATGGGCAGAGGAATAGAACAGACAGTTCTCTAAAAAAGAAATACAGATGGCCAAGAGACAGATGAAAAGATGCTCCACATCGCTAATTATCAGAGAAATGCAAATTAAAACTACAATGAGGTGTCACCCCACACCAGTAAGGATAGCTGCTATCCAAAAGACAAACAACAACAAATGTTGGCAAGGCTGTGGAGAAAGGGGAACCCTCCTACACTGCTGGTGGGAATGTAAATTAGTTCAACCATTGTGGAAAGCAGTTTGGAGGTGCGTCAAAATGCTCAAAACAGACCTACCATTTGACCCAGGAATTCCACTCCTAGGAATTCACCCTAAGAACGCAGCCATCAAGTTTGAGAAAGACAGATGCACCCCTATGTTTATCACTGCACTATTTACAATAGCCAAGAATTGGAAGCAACCTGAACGTCCATCGGTAGATGAATGGATAAAGAAGATGTGGTACATATACACAATGGAATACTACTCAGCCATAAGAAGTGGAAAAATCCAACCATTTGCAGCAACATGGATGGAGCTGGAGAGTATTATGCTCAGTGAAATAAGCCAAGCGGAGAAAGAGAAATACCAAATGATTTCACTCATCTGAGGAGTATAGGAACAAAGGAAAAACTGAAGGAACAAAACAGCAGCAGAATTACAGAACCCAAAAATGGACTAACAGGTACCAAAGGAAAAGGAACTGGGGAGGATGGGTGGGCAGGGAGGGATAAGAGGGGGGAAGAAGAAGAGGGGTATTAAGATTAGCATGCATGGGGGGGAGGGAGAAAGGGGAGGGTGGGCTGCACAACACAGAGAGGACAAGTAGTAACTCTACAACATTTTGCTAAGCGGATGGACAGTAACCGTAATGTGGTTGTTAGGGGGGACCTGATATAGGGGAGAGCATAGTAAACATAGTATTCTTCATGTAAGTGTAGATTAAAAATTAAAAAAAAAAAAAAAGAAAGAAAGAAAGAAAGAAAAGGGGGATTACTCCTTAACAGGATAAAACTATTTTTTCTGATAATATTCCTTTCTCTTAATTAAAAAAAAAAAAAAAAAAAAAGCAGTTATTGTGTGCTGACCTCCAATGAGTTCTGCACAGTGGTATAGAGGGCATGTCAAAGTGTGGGCAAAGGGTCTGTTTGTTTCTATGCAGAAGATCAAGGCCTAGCTTGGATACCCAGAAAATGAACTAAGATACGATATGAGGAGGAGCTTCCGGCATCAGCACTCTCTGGGGGACTTGTGCTGGGGGATGATCATCAAAAAGCCTCCACAAGGATCCGGACGATGCTGCGGTTGTGGCTGCATCCAGCCCACCGTCTCCTGGACTTGCCATAGGAATGAGGAGGGAGATGTCTAGGCTGGCATGTGCATACAGTGAGACAACAAATTTGACCGGATCTGTACTGTTGGAACTCAACCAGGAGTTGGGAGGGGTGCAAGTTGTAGCACTCCAAAATCTCATGACTATAGACTATCTATGGTTAAAAGAACATATGGGATGTGAACAGATCCCAGAAATGGGCTGCTTTAATTTGTCTGATGGTTCAAGTACAGTTGGACAATATCCATCATATCATAGACAAATTTTCACAAATGCCTAGGGTGCCTAAATGGTTTTCTTGGCTTCACTGGAGATGGATGGTAATTACAGATTTGCTTTGTTTATGTCACCGTATTCCTATTATGTTAATATGTGTGTGCAAATTAGTTAGTAGTTTAAAACCTATACATACTTAAGGTACTCTACAAGAAGATATGTCAAAGAAATAATCAATCCTCCCATGTTTCCTTCATATGCTACATCTATAGCTTTTCTTCTTCCTTCCTAATTACAACCCTTAAATAGAATTCGTGCCTCATATCGAATTTACCGAGTATCATAATTCCTCCAGGTGGTAAAGATACCTCGAGACAAGTGCTGGGCATAGAAGCCACAGGGCATAAATCTGCAAAGAAGTAAAAAGCTAACCTTTGCAAACAATATGGCTTCTCTCTCACTTACCAACTTTACATTTCCCTGTATGGCCCCGGAAGATGACTGGTTAGCCAAAGACGGGTAAGATTCCTCAAGGGAGGAACAACCTAAGACAGGCACAGTCGCAGGGGGGCCATCAGTTGAGAATTTGGGGATCAACAGAGGTGAGGCTCAGAACCTCACCACCCCTGCTTTGAGAGAAATCTTCTGCATCTGTGGATGTCTTGCTGCCCTTGTCTAGCCTGGATTAATACTTGGTCCATAGGCACACACCTGATCATCTGATCATCTACATTTCCCCTCTTCCAGCACTATACTATGTTTTCTACCTTTATCTTGCATCTACCTACCACTTCAGCATTTTATTAAAAATAAAAATAATAATAATAATAGGAGAAATGTGGGATCAACATATAAATCAAGTACAAAAATCAAACGAATATTCATATTTGACCTGATTGTTTATAGGTCATAATGCATGATCAAAACCAAAAGTTTCTGTGATGAATGCCCTTGTACTGTTCACCATGTAAGAATTTATTCACTGTGCAAGAATTCGTTCACCATGTAAGAACTTGTTTGTTATGCTTCAGAAGATTGGAGACTGACGAGAATTAGGCTTGAGATGGATTAATGATTGTACATTGAGCATTGACCCCCCTATACTGAATTTTATTGTTGTTAACAACCATTTGATCAATAAATATGAGAGATGCCCTCTCAAAAAATAAATAAATAAATAAATAAATAAATAAACTGAGATAACCACTAATTTTAGGTTATCCAAGACTCAAATTGAATGTTACATTTCATTTTATATATTGACTTTATTAAAAAGATCATTCTGAGATTGAGCAACAAACAATACAATTAAATAAATTTTACAAGGTAGTGAGTGGAATGATACAATTTTACATCTTATTTTAATCTAGGATTCTTGTGACCAATCAGTTTTCTAACCTTTTCATCATTGTATACCCCTTTAAAGATTTTTAAGAGGCATATATTCAACAGATAATTTTAGATTTAATCATATGATGATTATATAAAATGCAATTTTTAAATTTAAAATATTAGTCAATTGTCTACTAAAAAACTATCCTGGGTTATGATATCAAATAATAGGTAATGCTCTAGCTAAGAAGCATTTAAACTGCATGTACTATTTCTTTCTGTGTAACCCCTAAAAATAGGAAACTGAATGTGTATTTTAGCAAATTCATCACTACATACATCATAGTATGTTATGGAGATGATTATATTAAATGTTTTCATTTGCAAAAAATGGAGGGGGGCTGGTAATAAATGTTTCAAAAGTAATCCTTTTTAATCTTGTTTGGTACTATTTCCTTGTCATGGACAAGAGTCATAATTCAAACCAGTTCTGACAATTTTGTAACTTCCAAGTTAAGACGAAACTTATGCAAATACAAACATTTACAAGTTAATATACTGATGTGACAGAGCCTGTATTTTACCTCTCTAATAATGGAAACTTTGCTATGTATTAGAAAGAGTGAAATTACATGGAAAATAAAAACGTACCATGAGTTGCTGGATGAAATTAATGTTTAACAAGAAATTATCATATCTGATTGACTTAAACAAAGTCTTCCTACATCTGAAAAATATTTCACATTCACAAATAAAAGATAAAAAATTTTATTTAAGAGTTCTTTAAAGACTATTTATTGTTAATCGGTTAAGAACTGTGAAGAGTATTGGGTATTTTTTTTCTTTAATTAGTCAAAAAGTATATAAAAGAGTCGCATATTATTTGTAATCTATTGCTGCCCTTTGAAACCTAACATCATTTTTAGCATCTTGCTAACAGTTTCTACTAAATTTCTTGTTAAAAAAAAATCAGAGAAATCCATATTTCCTAAAAACAATTTTCTTTCATTGTCTACTTGAATTCTTTAAAAAAGTAATCATGATATCAAAATGAAGATCTAATTTGCAGGAAAAAAACTATAAGGAAACCCATTTTTTTGCAAAAGACAGTGGGTAAGAGATTTTAACGTTTAGTCACTGAAACCTCAGACAAGATTGTTTTCTACCTCAGTTACCTGAAAAAAATCTGTTAAGTAGAAAGACAGACATGAGCAGCCAGGGAAAAGGAAGGGGGCTCACACTTAAAGACAGCATGAAGGCTCTCAGAGAGATAACTTCCTTGCCTATAAGGACGCAGTCAAATGGGTTCAAACCAGATCACGATCCAGTCACATTCAAACAAATCTTAAAAACCATCCAAACCACACCTCATCATAACTTCATTAAAATAAAATTGTTGCTTTGTTCCCCTGTCCCTGCGATGGATTTTTCTGTGTGCATTTTGGGAAAAGACATGAGCACCAAGAGGAACGAGTGTATAACCTGAACTGTCAATCAAATGACCTACACCGTCAATCAAAGAGGCCCCTGCTGGCTTAGACATGATAAATAGACCCTCCCTTAAAATATCAGGGCCTTTGATTACCTTGACTCTGTCCCACTTCTCCCTTGGAGTGTATTCAAATAAAACTTTCTCTTTTCTTCCCTATTGTGTCTCTGCCTTTCAGTTTTGTTTTGGTGGGGACAAGAACTGAGGACAACAAACTCCACCCATAACAATACTAACACCTACTCTTTTGCTTTTTGTCTCTGACACAATCTTTTTATTTTCAGCCTTCTATAAAGTTATAGCAATGTATAAAGCATTACACAAACATCTGAAGGAAAAAAATGAGCATGGTTTTCTACCTTACACTATTTCTAAAGAACGTCAAAATAATTAATAGGAATTTAGAAAAATTACTGCACCACAACTGATATTTCCAAAAGTAATGGCAGTGAACACTTAAAGGAGAATTGCCAACCAGTGTCAAAGCATTTAAGAAAATATTAAGTAGTATATCATACACTTTCGTTTGGGATCCAGAGTAACTAATTATTTTCAAAACTACATATAGACTATCATGCTCTGGCAAGTTGATATGTGTTTCATGCCATCTGGAAAGGAGCCTGTTTTTCCAGGAAAATGTATTATTAGCAAAAAGCTGAACTAGAGCAAGTCAATTTAATTTATATATAAAAATAGTGTATTCATTTTTTCTTTTCAAACACACTCTGTTGATGGTGCATATACAGTAATCATATTTGAAACAACAGAAATAAAATAAGAAACTCTGGCCTTAATTTGCTAAAATGACTGGAGCTTTTAATTTGCCATTAAATAAAAAAAGAAATAACATTCAATGTTAATGTGCCTCTTCCACTTTTTTCATTTAAATTATAGTTTCATATTGTCTTTTAAAAAATTTAGGTGGTGTAACATTTATAGTATTGCTTCCTGAAACTGAGATTCTGCCTATTTATGTAATTAGTCACTGGTGCCTAGAGAAAAGAACTTCTAAATAAAAATTAGCATTGTACTCACTGCAGAAGAGTGTTCCTTCTGACCAAAATATAAGCAGATTGAACCAAAGGCAGTAACCTAAATTCTTTCTCTCTATACTGAAAAAATATTTGTTTTCAATGACTACTGGAATTACCTATTACCTCATGCAATTGAGTTTACTTCAACACAT
The DNA here is from genome assembly GCF_040802235.1 of Manis javanica. Lineage (NCBI taxonomy): Eukaryota > Metazoa > Chordata > Mammalia > Pholidota > Manidae > Manis > Manis javanica. The sequence goes on from NC_133167.1 coordinate 21,415,273, forward strand.
TAAAAAACCTGCCATCTTATGCACACACTGCACTTTCTAAACACATTTATCTGTAACAGAACACAACTTAAAACTGAATATCAAAAACTCACTCTTTAAAGTCCCCTAATTTTTTCTCTCCTACTTTTTGCCCCAATCTCTAATTGCTACAGCATAAGATACAGCAAAATTGCAACTATTCCTTTGTTTTCCTCGGCTTTTTAGTCCATGACCTAAGGGCCTCATGTTCATGGTTAAAGTTATGTAGTCTCTTGACATTTTCCAATTAGAGAATGCTTTTGGATTAAATAAATTTAGGGTCACTTGTTAAAAAAACTATTAATTTATTCCCAACACACTTGGCCATTAAGAGGCTATGTCTAAAAGTAAGATATATATATTCATACAATCTGTTCTAGTGTTAAAAAAATAATTTAAGAAGGATACAGTATAAGAGAAACAAATCATATCATCCAAACTACAAAGTGGAAAGACTTAGGAGGAAAGGCTGGATAGCATCACATGTATCATATATAGATTCTACATAAGACCAAGTACTTTTTGTTTCTGGGTGTGTGGTTTTATTTTAATAAGGTATCTTTGATATACGATCTTATGAAGGTTTCACATGAGCGACATTGTGGTCACTACATTCAACCATATTATTGAGTCCCCCAACACACCCCACCAGTCACTACTTGTCTTTTCTGTGCTATACTATCTTCCTTGTGACCCCCACGAAACACTATGTGTGCTAATCATAATGCCCCTCACTGCCCTTCTCCCTCCCTCCTCACCCACCCTCCCAAGCCCTCCACAACCCCTCCTCTTCAGTAACCCCCAGTCCCTTCTTGGAGTCTGTGAGTCTGCTGGTGCTTTGTTTCTTCAGTTTTGCTTTGTTGTTATACTCCACAAATGAGGGAAATCATTTGGTACTTGTATTTCTCTGCCTGGTTTATTTCACTGAGCATAATACCCTCTAGTTCCATCCATGTTATTGAAAATGGAAGGACTTGTTTTCTTGTTATGGCTGAATAATATTCCATTGTGTATATGTGCCACCTCTTCTTTATCCAGTCATCTACTGATGGACATTAAGGTTGCTTCCATATCTTGGCTATTGTAAATGGTGCTGCAAGAAACATAGGGGTGCATATGTCTTTTTGCATATGGGATCCTGTTTTCTTTGGGTAAATTCCTAGGTGTGGAAATCCAGGGTCAAATGATATTTCTATTTTTAGTTTTCTGAGGAACTCCATATTGCTTTCCACAATGGTTGAACTAATTTAAATTCCCACCAACAGTACAGGAGGATTCCCTTTCTCTCCATCTTCACCAGCATTTGCTGTTTCTTGTCTTTTTGATATTCGTCATCCTAACTGATGTAAGGTGATATCTCATTGTGGTTTTAATTTGTATTTCTCTGATAATTAGCAATGTGGAGCATCTTTTCATGTGCCTATTGGCCATATGAATTTCTTCTTTGGAGAAGTGTCTGTTCAGATCCTCTGCCTATTTTTTAATCGGGTATTTGCTTTCTGGTTGTTGAGGCTGTGAGTTCTTTATATATTTTGGATGTTAACCCCTTGTTGGATATGTCATTTATGAATATATTCTCCCATACTTTAGGATGCCTTTTTGTTCTACTGATGGTGTCCTTTGCTGTAAAGAAGCTATTAATATGATGTACTCTTATTTGTTCATTTTTGCTTTTGTTTCTTTTCCCGAGAAGATGTGTTCAGAAAAAAGTTGTTCATGTTTATGTTCAAGAGATGTTTGCCTACGTTTTCTTCTAACAATTTTATGTTTTCATGACTTACATTCAGGTCTTTGATTCATTTCAAGTTTACTTTTGTGTATGAAATTTGACAGTAATCCACTTTTATTCTACTCCATGTAACTGTCCAATTTTGCCAACACCAGTTGTTGAAGAGGCTGTTATTTCTGATTGTATATCCATGGCTCCTTTATCACATATTAAGTCACCATATATGCTTGAGTTTATATCTGGGCTATCTAGTCTTTTCCATTGGTCTATGGATCTGCTCTTGTGCCAGTACCAGATTGTCTTGAATCCTGTGGCTTTGTAGTAGAGCTTGAAGTTGGGGAGCATAATTCCCCCAACTTTATTCTTCCTTCTCAGGATTGCTTTGGTTATTTGAGGTCTTTTGTGGTTCCATACAAATTATAGAACTATTCTCATTTGTTGAAGAATGCTGTTGATATTTTAATAGGGATTGCACTGAATCTGCAGATTGCTTTAGGCAGGATTACCATTTTGACAATATTACTTCTTCCTATGCCTGAGCATAGGATATATTTCCATTTATTGGTGTCTTCTTTAATTTCTCTTATGAGTGTCTTAGTTTTCAGCTCTTTTGTTTTCTTTGCATAATTTATTTCTAGTTTCATACCTGAGTTCATCTAGTTTTTTACCTTCTAGTAAATCTTTTTTAAATTTACTGAGGCTCTTTTTCTGGCCTTGTATGTGATCTGTTCTGGAAAATGTTCCATGTGCACTTGAGAAAAATGTGTATCTTGCTGCTTTTGGGTGCAGTGTTCAACAGATGTCTGTTAGGTCCATCTGTTCTAGTGTGTTGTTCAGTGCCTCTGTTTCCTTACTTATTTTCTGTCTGGTTGATCTGTCCTTTGGAGTGAGTGGTGTGTTGAAGTCTCCTAAAATGAATGTACTGCATTCTATTTCCCCCTTTAATTCTGTTAGTATTTGTTGCATATATATGGGTGCTTCTATATTGGGTGCATACATATTTATAATGATTAAATCCTCTTGTTGGATTGACCCCTGTATCATTATGTAATGTCCTTCTTTGTCTCTTGTGACTTTCTTTGTTTTGAAGTCTATTTTGTCTGATACAAGTACTGCAATTCCTATTCTTTTCTCCCTATTAATTGCATGAAATATATTTTCCATCCTTTCCCTTTTAGTCTGTGTATGTATGTCTTTAGGTTTGAAGTGAGTCTCTTGTAGGCATCATATAGATGGGTTATGTTTTTTTATATATTCTATAACTCTTTGTTTCTTTTAGTGGTGCATTCAGTCCATTTACATTTAGGGTGATTATCAATAGGTATGTATTTATTGCCACTGCAGGCTTTAAATTAATGGTTACAAAAGGTTCAAGGGTACCTTCCTTACTATCTAACAGTCTAACTTAATTCACTTAGTATGCCATTTCAAACACAATCTAAAGGTTGTTTTTTATTTTTCCTCTCTTCTTTTTCTTCCTTCACCACTCTTTACATGTTAGCTGTCATATTCTGTGCTCTTTGTGTACCCCTTGACTGACTCTGGGGTTAGTTGATTTAATTTTGCATTTGCTTAGTAATTAATTGGTCTACTTTTACTGTTTTGTTTTCTCTGGTGACAGCTATTTAGCCCTAGGAGCAATTCCATCTATAGCAGTCCCTCCAAAATACACTGTAGAGGTGGTTTGTAAGAGGTAAATTCCCTCAACTTTTGATTATATGGGAATTATTTAATCCCTGCTTCAAATTTAAATGATAATCTCACCAGGAAGAGTATTCTTCACTTAAGGCCCTTCTATTTCATTGCATTAAATATATCATGCCACTCCCTTCTGGCCTGTAAGGTTTCTGCTGAGATGTCTGATGATAGCCTGATGGGTTTTCCTTTGTATGTGATCTTTTTTCTCTCTCTGGATGTTTTTAATACTCTGCTCTTGTCCTTGATCTTTGCCATTTTAATTATTATATGTCTTGGTTTTGTCTTCCTTAGGTCCCTTGTGTTGAGTGAGCTGTGCACTTCCATGGTCTAGAGACTATCTCCTTCCCCAGGGGAAATTTTTAGTGATTATTTCCTCAAAGACACTTTTTCTGTCTCTTCTTCTTCTGGTACCCCTATAATGTGAATATTTTGCCATGTGGATTGGTCATACCATTCTCTTTATTTTTTTTTCATTCCTAGAGATCCTTTTTTCTCTCTGTACCTCACCTTCTTTTTATTCCTGTTCTCTAATTTCTATTCCATTTACCATCTCCTCTATCTCATCTAATCTTCTTTTAAATCCCTCCATTGTATGTTCATTTCAGATGCTCTATTTTTCAAAGTTTCTATCACTTTATTGAAGTTCTCCCTGAGGTCTTGATTATTTTTCTGAAGCTCCATGAGCATGTTTATGATTTTTACTTTGAAATTTTTATCAGGAATATTGGTGATCTCAGTTTCACTTAGCCCTCTTCCTCATGTTGGTGGGATTTTGGTTTGTGCCAGGTTCTTTCACGGTTTCATATTTGTATTGATTACTCTGGAATAATTACTTGGTATAGGCAGCACCCTCTAGTCCCTTGAAGCTCTGCTCTCTGGAGCTGCTCAGCACCTGGAGCAATGACAGGAGTCACAGGTGAGTGGCACCAGTGCCTGTCAGGAGGAAAGAGCTCTTTCCTGCATCCTGGCTGCAATGTCTGCCTCAATTACTAGGGCCAGTGGGCCAAACATGCAGGAAGGAGCCTCTGCATTATGCTCCTGTAGCTGATGTAGGCAGAGGTGTCCTGTGGCTGGCCTGGCACAGTGGTGAGTACAGTAGGTTTGTGAACCAGTGCTGGCCAGGTGGAAGGAGCATCAGGCTGCTTATAGAGGTGGGGGTCCTCAATGTGCATTGGCAGCCAGGGGGATGGAGGACCTGAAGCTCCTGAGAGTTCCCAACCTGCTGCGCTGAGTGTGCCGGGACGATTTTGTCCACCTCTCCTTTCTCCTGAGCAGCAAGCTCTATGTAATCCTTGCCCCTTTAGCAGCCCTCTCACTGTTGGGAAGTCTTTCAAAGTACCTGCCTTTCTTTTGTCCCAGAGCAGCCAGTTGTGAGTATCTATTCTTCACAACAGCTGGAATCTCAGTCTCTCTGAACATTTTGCCTGTCTTTGCTTTCCAACCTCACTAATCTTCAGAGCACCATGTAATGTAGGTTTGTGCTCCTGGAGCAATCTCCAGGGCTGGGTGTTCAGCAGTCCTAGGCTTCCACCCCCTCCCCACTCCATTTCTCTTTCTCCCACTGGTGAGCTGGAGTGGGGGGAGGGCTTGGATCCCATGGGATTGCGGTTTTGCTACCTTACCCTTTTCTATAAGGTCTTCTCTTTTTCCCAGATGTAGGCAGTCTATTGCAGTCTTCTTTCTGGTCACTCTTTCCAGAGTCATTGTATTTGTTATATTTTTGTATTATGTGTGATTTGGGGAGGAGTTTTCTGTCTCACTTCTCATGCTACCATCCTTAAGCCAAGTTCAAGGCCAAGTAATTTAAGAGTCAAAGGTAAACTTGTATATTTTAAGTTAAATATAATTTAAATTAAGGAAACTCAAAAAGCAGATTGTATTAGAACATGTAAGCATGAGATTCTTTTCCTATTCAGTAGTTTACATTTCATAATTAGGGAATATCTTTGATGACTCTTTACAATGTCCATGGGTGAGGAGAAGTCACATTTGAAAATTACTTAATGTCAAAAGCAATTATTTGGCCCTTTTAACTGAAAGTTCTGTTGATAGGGCTATCTTCAGGTGTGGCTTGATTCATAACCCCACATACCACAGCATCTGTGCTGGTGCTACACCTCTTTTTGGTGTTAGATCCATCTTCACCTGACTGCCATCATCATAGGAAGATGGCTTCAGATATTGTTTCACATCTTAGCACCACAACAAGAGAAAAATTCAAAGCCTTTTTTTCAATTTCCTCATTCCCATTCCAACAACTCCTAGAGATCTACTGACTCTAATTGGACTGGAAATGTGATAGTATGATTAGCTTACTCCAATCAAGATCAAAATGGACTTGGGAGTGAGACCAACAGTACATGGCTAAAAAGGGTGGTTTGCTAAAGAACATTTAGGGCCTTTAAGGAGGAAGAGGTAAAACAGTTGCCAGACATCTGATAACAAATGTTCAGTAGAGTAGATGCCATACACTATTACAATAGTTATGATAAACAAGAAAAGATGATAGAAAAGATCCATATAGTTATTGAAAAAAGTTATTGAACTTTCTAAGTCCCTATGTCTTCATTTGTAAATCTGGGTGACATTCTTATATTTAAATGTAAAATGTAAAAAAAAAAAAGGGCCAATTTGAAATTAACAGAGTCTTCTGAACAAAACAGGAAGAAATCCATAGGATTTCAGGAAAAGTGAAGTTTACTTAATTACATAATGTTTATTGTTTAAATGGCAAAAAAAAATAGAATGATAGGCTGGGAAATTTGACAAGCTCCTGGCCATATAAATAAGTACTTAGCAAGAAATACCTACAAATGTATGTGAAAACAATAAAGTAATAAAAAATATTTCAAGAATTCAAATAGGACTTTCACAGAACAGGAAATGCATATCATTGATATACTTGTCAAAGAATGATGTATATCACTATTAGTAAGGGAAAAGCAAGTTAAAATAATGATTAACTTTTCCCATCTGAGTGGATGAAAGTTTTAAACAAGCACATTCATGCTCTCAAGAATTTCAAAAGATAGCACTTTATCCATTGTTGGTAGGGTTGTGAATCAGTATAATATTTTGAGAAATAATCAAGCAGCATCAGCAACTAAACCTTAGATACACTTTCCCATGGAATTATGCCCTGGGACATTTAATGCTATTCAGATAAACACTAGGCTTCTAATATTTATGTACAATCACCATCAGTAGCACAACTGTGCTTCTTATTGTGATATTATACATGATCACAGAGTCATGTCAATTAATATTAGATCACAGATAAAACGTTGTTGATGAGAGCCAAGGGAGAGTGCGAAGCAAGTACTTTATCTCTAAACTTACTAAACTTACTACTTTGACAAACAAAATAGATGTGTTAATAAAAAGATGCACATAAAATTATAGATTTTACCAATTCAAAGGGACTCAAATTTAAATATACTCACTATTAGTTAAGTGTACATAGAAATCAATTATAAAGGAGAAGAAAATAATTTACAAAATAAAACAGAAGTATAATTACTCCTTTATGTACATATCTACATAAAGAGAATATTTTTGATAGTATACCTATAGCTTATTTTTCTTTCCAGCATAAATATATTAAGAAGTGTGTATTTATTTATGATTAAATGCAAATTAATGTGAATGACTATTTATTAGATAGGTTTTCTTTTTAAAAAATGTGATAAAGCCAAAACCATATTATGGATTAGAAATCACTATTGTTATGTGACAGAACAGAAAGTATCTTAACTGCTGAGTACTGAGAGATGTACCCTGTGTATAAGCTCCTGAATATCTGGCTTTCTGTGGAGTAAGCAGCAAAATGGCTACCATTGCTCTTTGGAATAGAGCCCTGTACTCCACACTGGCCCTGCCCAGATCCTAAGAATTTATCATAGAACCAAAGAATTTGTTTTTATAGAATAAAAGTAATAAATAAATAAATAAATGTGTGAATTCATCATTTGTAAAGAAATGAATAAATGAAGTGAATTCATCAAGCTGTACATTAAGATTTATGCATATTGGTGTATGAACCTCAAATTAAAAACTAAAAAAAAATAAAAATAGTGAAATAAACAGTTGAAAAAAATAAATGAATCTGTACATAAAGTGCATTATGTGCTCAGATGAAAATGATCTAGAGAAAGTATTGCAGAAGAAATAAGGACAATAGAAAACTGCCAGCTCAAGGTAGATACTAAAAATACTTTGAAGAGAGTACTCTAAAATTTGCACAACAGAGTACTGAATCAGTTGCTATTTTATTTAATAATACAGTTTCTTAAAATTATATTTACATTGGGAAATATTTAAATTAGTTTTATAATAAAACACACACATATCCCAAGCAAT